>NC_044398.1:92922756-93556025 GCF_006542625.1 Nomascus leucogenys
AAAGATTCGGAATTCCGTAATGTTTAGAATTAGAATTACAGTTTGAGAAGAGTGAGGCTTTTCCCTAGATTGAGGGGAAAGGAGAGAAAAGGGAGTTGAGCAGAAACATCAGTGCCTCGTGGAGAAAGACCATGCTATGCAGAGCTCTGGAGGGTCTTGCACTGCCACATAGATGCTCCAGGCAGGAGTGACATGGATCATTCTGCTCACAGCTCACGGAGCATAACTAGTCACATGGCCCTACTTGACTGCACAGGGCCCAGGGAATGGTATCCCATCATGAACCTAGAAAGCTGAAAATATTGGTAAGCAGTGCTGGTGATTATCATGGTATGTATCTTTGGGACTCAAATCTTCTGCCACTGGAATGATCACAAATGCCTCCTGTATGGACTGAATGTGTATCCTGCTAATTCATATCTTGACGTTCTGACTCACAGTCTGATGGGAGATAGGTCCTTTGGGAGTTAATTAGGGTTGGATGAGGTCATGAAGGTGGGGCCCCTATGATGAGATTAGTGCCCTTGTAAGAACAGACATGTGAGAGCTTGCTCCCTCTCTGCCACGTGAGATCCCAGTGAGAAGCTGGTTGTCTATAAACCAGGAAGCAGGCCCTCGCTGGAAACCAACCATGCTGCACCTTGATCTTGGACTTCCAGCCTCCAGAACTGCAAGAAAACAAGTTTATGTTGTTTAAGCCGCCCACGCTATGGTATTTTGTCAGGGCAGCCCGAGCTGACTAATAAATCTCTCCCTGGGTCTCCCTGCCCAGAGTCTCCTGATCTTTAAGCATTCTTCACCAGTCATCCTTCCTCAGAAAGCCATTATCATGGGAACAAACTAGGTAGTCTCAAGCAAGACAGCTTCACCTAACTCATTTGGTTTTCTTTTTGGATCTCCTTTGGGGTGAGCATGCTTCCTGGTCTGCTGGTCCAAACCCACAGTGGTCCTCAACTCATCATAGGAAACAATTGTTCACTCTTTCTTTATCTTTTGCCTTCTTGGCATGTGGGAGGTTTCTTCCCTTGGGCAGCTACAGAGATTCATTCTTCTCTTATCTCAGGAAACCCTGGAAAAACCAAACCTACTCCTTCCTTCATCACTCGAGGAATGCAGGTGCAGAGGAGAGTTGTGGGGACCTGTCAAGTTGGCAGGGAAAACAGGGATAACGGGAAGCTGCATCCAAGTGTCCCATCTCCTTGCCTTGCCTACCCATCTCATGCCTTTTTCTGCCCATGCACATTGTTCTTTTAGCATACCAAACAATTTGTGACTTTCTAAGGGCACCAGTATTTTCTGCCTTGAACTTTGCTGGGAGACAGGGCCTTTGGGAGTGAATTTGAGTAAGATGAGGTCATGAGGGTGGGGCCCCCATGATGAGATTAGTATAAGGAGAGACATGTGGCCTGGTGAGGTGGCTCATACCTGTAATCTCAGCACTTTGGGAGACCATGGCAGGCGGATCACCTGAGCTCAGGAGTTTGAGACCAGCCTGATCAACATGTTGAAACCCTGTCTCTACTAAAAATACAAAATTAGCCAGGCCTGGTGGCACATGCCTGTAATCCCAGCTACTCGGGAGGCTGAGGCAGGAGAATCACTTGAACCTGGGAGGTGGAGGTTGTGGTGAGCCGAGATTGGGCCGTTGCACTCCAGCCTGGGCAACAAGAGCGAAACTCTGTCAAAAAAAAAAAAAAAAAGTCATCTGAGAGCTTGCTCCCTCTCTGCCATGTGAGGTCCCCCTAGTGAGAAAGTGGTTATCTATAAACCAGGAAGGGGGCCCTTGTCAGAACCCAGCCATGCTGCACCTTGATCTTGGACTGTCAGTCTCCAGAACTGCGTGAAAATACATTGGAAGGCTGAGGCAGGCGGATCACTTGAGGTCAGGAGTTTGAGACCAGCCTGGCCAACATGGCGAAACCCTGTCTCTACTAAAAATACAAAAATTAGCTGGGTGTGGTGGCGCATGCGTGTAATCCTAGCTCCTGAGGAGGCTGAGGCATGCCCTTCTCCTCTGTCTTCTGTTTCTTCCATGAATAAATCTGTCCACAGATTTATTGACCAGCAAATATTTACTGAGCCCCTACTGAGTGTTAGGAACCCACACTAGGCGCAGAGGATACAGTGGTGAAGAGAACAGACATGGTCCCTGTCCTCATGGAGCTTACAGTCTAGTGGGGGAAACCCAAAGAGTGGGTGATAAGAATGACTAACATGGGATGCTTACAGAGAGATCAGCAAGGAGGACATAATTTGGATGACAGTGGGTCTGGGAATGCTTGGCTTGAATAAGTGGCATTTAAGCTGAAACCTGAAGTGTGGGCAGAAATGAGCCAGGTGAAGAATGAAGTATTTTGCAGAGAGACAGAGAGAGACAGAGAGAGAGAACATCATCTACAAAATCAGAGCATCCAGAGTCATAAGGAGCCTAGAGCTGTTGAGAAACAGTAAAGGCACCCGAAACAATAGGAAGGCCAGCCTGTCAAGGCTCAGCTCAAATATCCTCTTTTCTGTGGAACCTTCTCTGCCACCTCTGGGCTCTCACAGCATTTGGTACACCATTCCCTCATGCACACTTATGTCAGCATCACTTGTTTGTGTCATCCAATTGCCTGTTGGAGGTCCCCTGTCTCTCAGGGGCTCACTGGGTCACTCCACAAATGTTTGTTGAGGACCTACTATACGCCAGATTCTGTAGACACTTTGGTAAATAGAATAAGGCCCCCACCTTCATGGGGCTTATGTTCTTGGAGCAGAGAGACAACAAACACGTGAATGCATGAATCAATAGTTCAAGTTCAGGGGATGATAAGTGTTATGAAGAAACTGATGTAGGACTCTGTGGTATAAATTGAGTCAGGGGCTCTGTGTAGTGGCTCATGCCTATAATCCCAGCATTTTGGGAGGCTGAGGCAGGCAGATCACTTGAGGCCAGGAGTTTGAGACCAGCCTGGCCAACATGGCGAAACCATGTATTTTCTACTGAACATGTATTTTCTACCAACATGGCGAAACCATGTATTTTCTACTGAAAATAGAAAAGTTAGCCAAGAATGGTGACACACACCTGTAACCCCAGCTACTTGGGAGGCTGAGGCATGAGTATTGCTTGAACCTGGGAGGTGGAGGTTGCAGTGAGCTGAGATCGTGCCACTGCCCTCCAGCCTAGGCAACAGAGCAAGACTCTGTCTCAAAAATAAATAAATAAACAAGTAAATAAGTCGAGGCAGGTGCTAAAATTCACAGTGGTAAGGAAAGACTTGAATGAGGAGATGATATCTGACCTGAGAGCTGCATAATGAGAAGGACCCCACCCTGCAAATATTGGGGTGGGGGTGAGAGAGGGGTCTAAGCAGAGCAAACAGCCAGTGCAAAGGCCCTGGGGTCAGAAAAAGATGGGTATGTTCAGAAGATCAGAAAGACAGATGTTACAGAGTCCATGAAGGCGGGGTATGAACCCTGGATTTTGTTCTAAATGCAGTGGGAAGCTATTGGAGGATTTTATTTTATTTTATTTTATTTTATTTATTTATTTTGAGACAGAGTTTTGCTCTTGTCATCCAGGCTGGAGTGCAATGGCGCGATCTTGGCTCACTGCCTCCACCTCCTAGGTTGAAGCAATTCTCTTGCCTTAGCCTCCCAAGTAGCTGAGATTACAGGTGTGCACCACCATGCCTGGCTAATTTTGTATTTTTTATAGAGACGGGGTTTCACCATGTTGGCCAGGCTCTTCTCAAACTCCTGACCTCAGGTGATCTGCCCTCCTCAGCCTTCCAAAGTGCTGGGATTATGGGTGTCAGCCACCATGCCTGGCTTTGAAGCTATTGGAGGATTTTAGAGGCACAAAATGACCTGGCCTCAAGAACTGAATACATTTAGGTGTCAAGACCTAGTTGCATTTTAAAGGCTCACTCCGGCTGCTGGTGGGGAGTCCGTAGTGTGGGAAGGGGCAGGCATAGAAGCAGGACACCATGTAGGAGGTTACTGTAGTCTTCCTGGTGGGCGTGGGTGGCAGCTTGCAAACTGGCCTCAAATGTCCCTGATTCTACGGCTTGAGATAGTCCAAATCCCTACTTAAGATTTCTCAAGAGGTCAATTCCTAACCGTCTCTTCCATCTCCAGCCCCTGTGCCTGCATGCTGTTCACCACCTCACTGAAGATGAGAGGTTTCACATCGCACCACGCATGTCCTGGCCTCCCCTCCAGGTCCTGGCACTCCCCTTCCTGTTCTGCTCTGGGGAACAAACAAAGCCTTCTCATTTTCACACACAGAGCAGTTTCCTCCTCTTCCCTTGAATTCTTGGCACCAGCAGCATTCATGCCCTTAGGGAATCAATTTTGCCCTCAGTGAACTTGTTAAAACATCCTTCCAAACAAATACAGCACTTTCCCCAAAAGGACTGTATTTGTTTATCTGGCAAATGAAGCATTATCTGATTTGTGGCACATCAGCCTCTCCAGACAGCTGGAGAGCTCCCCAAGGGCAGGGCTGTGTATGGATAATAGCAATGTCTGTGCCCTAGGTCAAGTTTTTCCAGAATCAGGCCCTGAGATGAGGGTTCATCAGCAAGTGATTTATTAGGAAAGTGCTTCCAAGAGAAACTGACAAAAAGATCAGAATGGGCAGTAGCCAAGCAAGGGTGAGATTTCAGATCAAGTTCAGCCTCAGCCTGATTCTGCAGGATGCTCTGGGAGGGGGGTGGGTACCTGACACCTTAGAGTTTGTGCCACCTCGAGTCCAGGAGAAGCTGGGCTTTCCATCCCGCCCCTATGAGTCAGTGGTTAAAGACTACCCTGGCAGTGATGTAAATTCCCAGATATGAGTGGCGGAGCTTCTATGGCCCAATGTCAGTCTTCAGAGAAAGGCAGCAGGTGTACAGAGTTCGGCACAAAGAACTCACCAAAATAGTGCAGAGCGCCCACCCTATCCTCTCCAGTAAATATCCCCAGTTCCCAGAACGACTGATGCAAGGTGTGTGCTCAATGGTGTTTGTTGAATGAATCAGTGAATTTAGTGTCCAAGGCTACATATGGCCTGGTGTGGATTATACAGTGGGTGTGAAGAGACTAGAAAGTCAGAAAACTCTTCTTGTAGAAAGCTCTTGTAAGCTTCAGGATCAGGATGCAGACAGGAAGGGCTTGGATTCCCAGTGATGATAGCTTATTTTCTCTGGGACAATACCCCTGGGACAAGACCCCAGTGGGGTCTCAGATGTCATCGTGATGGTTAGCCATGTCCTATTCTCTGAGAATGTCCCAGTAGCGACCATGATGTTTGTGCAGTGTTTTGACACTGCCAAGTTGCTTTTACATTTAATTTTCCCATTGGGCCCTTAAAACATGTTCATGAAAGAGATTATTTCCATTTTGGAGATGAGAAAACTGGGGCTCAGAGGAATGAATTCATAAAGTTTCATATAGTGGAGGAGTTAAGAATTGGGACTTGAATTTGTCCCTAAAAGTGGTTGATATTGACTAGGTTCCTAAGGATGCTTAAGATGATTATTTAATGCAGTTGCTCTTTGCTTCTTTGAGAGAGAGATTGCAAACTGTGGGCCCACATGCCAATTCCAGTTATCAGATGTGTTCTTGGTAGCACAGTAATATTTTTTCATTTCACAGATGTTTCACCGTTGAATGATTTCATACGACTATCTGGATTTCTGGCTTTTTTTGAAAACTGAACATCTGGTTTCACATTCCCTCCTGGCTGGGATTGTGGCTGCCGTCCCATTTTAGATGGGTCACCCTCTCTCTGGTTTTCAACATTCCCCATCGCTGCGTATAGCCATACTGTTCAATAAGGTAACCGCTAGCCATATAGGGCTATTGAGTCTTGAAATGTGGCTAGTCCAAATTGAGGTGGCTATTAGGGATAAGGAAATCTGGAAGGTATTTTTCTACTTCTATTAGAAAATTCTTATGAGGTTCACATTGGATTTCTGTTGGACCCTAGTGGCCCATGGTCTTCACATCAAGCCAGCTTCTTGAATTTCTGCTCCCTGCCTGACCCTGTAGGCGCAGGAGTTTGGAACCCCTGATGAATGGGAAGGAAGTGTGACCTGGAGTCAGGAGGCCAAAGTTCAAGTGCTGGCTCTGACACTTACTGTGTGACTTTGGGAGAGTTACCTCCCCTCTCTGTGCTTGGTCTCTTCAATTGTACAATGAAGACTTTGGACTGAATTTCTAACTTTCTGCAATGGAAATACAATGGAAGACTTTGGACTTAATTTCCAACTTTCTACAATGGAAAGAAACTTCGCCTCCCACACACCTCTGAATTTACCCTCTTGTGGTGGGGCTCTGCCGCTGTCAGCTTTGATCTGAGCTTCCCCAGCTGGGCACCCCCTCCTCTTGCCCTGATTCTCTACACTCCAGCTGCTTCTATATCTTTGGGGAGCCCTGTCTCCATCAGGGGCGTCCCTCCTCATTCCACAGGGGGCTGCATGCTGGATCGTTCTGCTTGGCTTGCTGTTTACAAAATGAGAGGTTGACCAAGTTTCCCTTTGCTTTTTCATTAATATCTGCAATTTGCCCTCATTTAATTCACATATTTTAGCTATTAGTTTGCTCACCTTTCGCAATTATTTTCATGCACCCTTGGGCTTGTAAGCCATTGTTCCAAGTGGCGTGTTGCCTATTTTAAGAACTTAATTTGTTTATAATGTGCACATCAGCTGCATGATTTGTTTCTTGCTGGTAATTAACTTTTAAGCTGATGCCATTCCCCCGCCAAAAGTGAAACTCAAGGTAAAGTTGGTAAGATTAATCATGCTGGCTGCATCCAAATCTTCCGACATCTTCATCAGACTCAGCAAGTTTGGGGAAAATGATATTTTTTTCTTCCACTTCCATCTGTTACCCTGCCGATCTTGGAGCCAATCCATCCATTAGTGGGCTTGAGTGTTGGAGTTGGAATCTAAGACTTTTCAGTTTCTGTACCAAGACAAGCAAACTTTTCCTCCAAACCCTCACCCTGCAACTTGAACCCATCTCTTCCTTCCTGGGAGGGTCCCTGGATACTGATGAATCATGAAATGGTTGTATAATACCTCCCAGATTCCCTTAGCGCTATTGTGGAGTTAGTTGCTGGTTTCCACAGTCTTTTGCAATTAGACAAATCAGCAGTGTCTTGGATTGATAATCTCCATTGGTGAGGTAGGGGTGTTTAGGTTGTAAATAGCTAACTTTATTAATCTTTCCATTTAATGATTCTCTGTCTGTAGGTCATGGGTGAAATTGAAATTCCAGACCGCCCTCCTTCGTGGCAAACCTTTAGAAATCAGGTTTTACTAGGTCAGTGCTTCTCAAACCTGAATGTGAACTCCTGGGTGAGATTATGATTCAGTTGCTCTAAGGTGGGACCCACAAATCTGCATTTTGACGTGTACCCAGAAGATGCCAGTGCTGCTAGTCCAGGACCATACTCTGAAAGGTAGGCATTAGCCAGCCAGCTTCGTGAAGACTGGAATGATATCAGTCTTGTTTCTTTCTCTTTTTTTCTTTTTGAGACAGAGTCTCACTCTGTCACCCAGGCTGGGGTGCAGTGATGCGATCTCGGCTCAGCTCACTGCAACCTCCGCCTCCTGGGTCCAAGTGATTATCCTGCCTCAGCCTCCTGAGTAGCTGGAATTACAGGCATGCGCCACCATGTGCGGCTAATTTTTTTTTTTTTTTTTTTTTGCATTTTTAGTAGAGTTGGGATTTCAGCGTGTTGGTCGGGCTGGTCTTGAGCTCCTGACCCCGTGATCCGCCCACCTCGCTCTCCCAAAGTGCTGAGACCACAGGCATGAGCCACCACGCTAGGCCTCAGTCTTGTTTCTTATTGGCATGTGGACATTCGCAACTATTTGGAGACTGAATGAGTGAATGACTGAATGAGCTGCACTCAGGAATGTAGATAATGCTCTCCCAGATCGATCTTATTAGAGTGAAATGCCTTCCTTCTTATTCTCACACTAGCAAAAAAAAAAAAAAAAAAAAAAAAAATAGTAATTTTATATTTTTCCAAATTTAGGAAGGGCTAAATGTCATACGCTGATTTATCTCCTCCATAGATATGGTATTTATGTGTGTGTGCACACACATATGTTTGGCTTTTGGAAGTGAATTTATAGTAACAGAATGCTCTTCACCATGGATCTCTTTCTAACTATAGCCTGCCGCCTTCATCCGAAAGGGCCCGCTTCCAGAGAGCCCTGCAAATTGAGAAATCCTTGTTCCTGTTTTTAAAATTCTTCAGAGAGCTGCCTGGTTTTCCCTCTAAGGCACTGTTTTTTTCCAGTGTTTTTTCCAGATTTCTGATCGCATCAATGGAGGAGCTTCAAATAAGTGCTGACTTCCTATAACACTTCTCTTGAACACCTTGAAGCTTCTATCATCCTTCGGCTACCATGAATGGGTTGTCAGTTTTTCATGAGGCCAAGATGGTAAATGCACACGCACACGCATGTGCACACACACATACACACACAGAGTATTTTTGAGACTAGAAGGTCAGGACATATGACCTGGGTACTCATTTAAAGAGATAGAGGGGCAGAATGTTTTAAATTGGATGCTTTCCCTAACATAGCTGTTTTCACATTCACACGGAATTTCATGTTCTGTTACTGTGGGAGGTCCTCCAGACTGTTTCATCTTCAGGGTCCTCCCAAACCTCTTCCTCCAAGACAGGCTGTGAATTTTCCTGGGTGTCCCCACCAAGTCCCCTGGACTGTTGTGGATTTCTGGAGTTTTCTGCCCAGCTCCACCTGTGGGACGTGGGAGAAAGCTGAAAGGAGAAAATGAGAGCTCCAAGAGTGTCATTTGCCCAAGGCTTTGTGGATAAGAAGTGGTGGAGGCTGGGCGCGGTGGCTCACGCCTGTAATCCCAGCACTTTGGGAGGCCGAGGCGGGTGGATCACAAGGTCAGGAGATCGAGACCATCCTGGCTGACACGGTGAAACCCCTTCTCTACTAAAAATACAAAAAATTAGCCGGGTGCTGTGGCCGGGGCCTCTAGTCCTAGCTACTCCAGAGGCTGAGGCAGGAGGATGGAGTGAACCCAGGAGGCAGAGCTTGCAATGAGCCGAGATCGCGCCACTGCACTCATGCCTGGGTGACAGAGCGACACTCCGTCTCAAAAAAAAACCAAAAAAAAAAAAAAAAAAAAAAACAACAACCACAAAAAAGAAGTGGTGGAGACACCCCACGAACTCTGACCCAGGGCTGACAGTCTTAACTATTATGCTCCACTGTTGTGCATCTCAAACTGAAAGTGCCCAGTATTCTCCCGGGACCTTGTACAAATGCAGATTCTGATTCGTTAGGTCTGAGGTGGAGCCTGAGATTCTGCAGTTCCAACAAGCTCCCAGGCAATGCGAATGCTGTCCACCTGTCACCCACACTCTGAGAACTACTAATCTAGAGGTTCACGCCCCTGATTGCATTGAAATCACCAAGGGTCTTTTAAAAACTGTCACCTTGGCTGCGTCTCCAGAAATTCTGATTGAATTGCAGCAGCCTGGGCATCATGAAGTTTTAAAAAATTTTTTTTTTTCTTTTTCTTTCTTTCTTTCTTTTTTTTTTTTTGAGACAGAGTCTTGCTCTGTTGCTCAGGCTGGAGTCCAGTGGCACGGTCTTGGCTCACTGCAATCTCTACTTCCCTGGTTCAAGCAATTCTCCTGCCTCAGCCTCCCAAGTAGCTGGGATTACAGGTGCACGCCACCATGCCCGGCTAATTTTTGTATTTTTAATAGAGACGGGGTTTTGCCATGTTGGTCAGGTTGGTCTTGAACTCCTGACCTCAGGTGATCTACCTGCTTTGGCATCCCAAAGTACGGGATTACAGACGTGAGCCACCATGTCCAGGCAAAAAATTTTTCATTTTAAAAATAGAGATGGGATCTTGCTATGTTGCCCAGGCTGGTCTTGAACTCCTGGGCTTAAGTGATCCTCCCACCTTGACCTCCCAGAGTGCCGGAATCACAGGCATGAGTCACTGTTCTTGGCCTGATCATGAGTTTGAAAAACTCCCTCGGTGAATCCAGGTGCTAGCTGGGCTGAGAACCACTGTTCTAGGGCTTTTGTTGAGACCTCATCTGTTTCCAGACCCCCTGAGATTCCTGCCCATCTGTTCTCCTGCAGAATAGTCCAACCCCCACCTCTGGCATAGGGGAGACCAGACTGGGATGGACTTGGGGTCTCCCTTGACCCTCTGTCCTGTCCTGAGCTAGTTGGTTGGACCAGAGATGCTCTGGGTACCGCGCCAGTTGGAGTAGGCAGGTGCAAGGCCACATCTGGCAGGGTACAGCACAAGGAGAGGAACAAGGTCTCCTCTGGGGGTCCAGGAGGCACTTCCAAGCTGCTCTTTGCTGAAATGTTCAGCTGCTAAGCTGAAAATAACTTCGGCATTGCTGAAGCTACCTAGGATTCCCCTCCTGCCAGGAAGAGGGGAAGTAGGGGCCCTGGAATCCCAGGGAAGCTGATACCACCAGGCTGGGCTGTGTCAGCAAGTCCTGGAGTACCAAGTGTCTGCCAGTAGCTGTGCAAGAAAAGGGGCAGAGGACCCACCTAGTGACTCTCAGCACCTTCACGATCCACACTGATGAAGCTTGTCTAGCCCAGCTGTGCTTCAGCGAGCTGGGGCTTTACTGGAGATGCTTCAGAGGGTGCATTACTTTCCTCCGGCTGTTGTAACAAAGGACCACAAACCGAGAGGGTAAAAACAACACAGATTTATTATCTTCCTGTTCTGGGGATCAGGAGTCTGGCACAGGTCTTAGTGGGCTGAAACCAAGGAATTCTTTTCTGGAGACTTTGAAGGAGAATCCATTTTCTTGTCCTCTTCAGCTTCTACAGGCTGCCTGTATCCTTGGCTCGGGGCCCCTTCCTCCATCTGCAATTCCAGCAACAGTGGTGTGAGGTTTTCTCACATTACATCACTCTTCTGCTTCCCTCTTGCAGTTTTTTTTTTGTTGTTGTTAACTTCTCATTCCATAAATATTTGTTAGACATCTATGTGGCGTCAGGCACTGTTGTAGGCACTTTGGATCCAGGATGAGTGAAACAGACAAAATCTCAACTTTTATGGGGTATTTTCCAGGGAAGAGGACAATAGAAACAATCCATATGTCGATATGTTGCTGGGCACCATGGCACGTGCCTGTGGTCCCAGCTACTGGGGATACTGAGGCCGGAGGACTGCTAGAGACCAGGAGTTCTGAGCTGCAATGCACTGTGTCTATCGGGTGTCCGCACTAAGTTTGGCATCGGTGTGGTGGCCTCCTGGGAGCGGGGGACCACCATGTTGCCTAAGGAGAGGTGAACTGGTCCAGGTTGGAAATGGAGCAGGTTGAAACTCCCATGCTGATCAGCAGTGGGATCACGCCTGTGAATAGCCACTGCACTCCAGCCTGGGCAACACAGTGAGACACTGCCTCTAAAAAACCAAAAAACAAAACATAAGTGTACATATTATAAAATATATTAGAAGATGAGTTCTATGAGGAGAAAATATAGGGAAGGCAGATAGGGAATAGTAAGTGACTCTTTTCCACCTTTAACAACCTCTTCTGATTAGATTCGGCCCACCCATATAATCTCCTTATTTTAAGGTTAGCTGATTAACAACCTTAATTTCCTCTGAAAACATAATGCCCCTTTGCCAGGTAATGGAACATGTTCACAAGTTTGTGGGATTAGGACATGATGTCTTTGATGGAGTCGTAATTCTGCCCAATTCAGGGATTTAGGGGTGAATCTGAGTCTGAGACTCTGATTGTCCCATCCTTTCTGAAGCCTGACTTTAATCAGAGCAATTTTGTTAAGTATCTGTTTCCATGCAACGTTTCCTTTGTAGAAAGTATTGCAAAGCTAACAACAGCTTTTCAGCCAATGGTCTAGTCCCTTTTCCTGGACCAGCAGCAAGAGAACCTGGCAGCTTGCTAGAAATGGCCAAGCTCTGCATAAGCCAGGGCATCTTAGCACAGACCAGGATGATCCATGCCTGCAATGAAGTTTGAGAAGGACCTAGGAGGGGAGTGGGGTAGTTTCCTGCCACCATGGCTGTTCGTTGAAACCACACAGAGAGCTTGGAAAATATACTGAAGCCTGGGTCCTACCGAAGATTCATTGGCCTGGGGGTGCCACCTGGGTGTTGGAGTTTTTCAGATCTCCTGGGTGATTTTAATGTGCAGTAGAGTGTGAGAACAGCTCATCTGGTCTATCCTCCCAGAAGAGGAAACTTCGCAGGGAGTGAAAGTGACTTGGCCAGGGTCACACAGAGGGTTGCTGGCCATCCTGGGAGAGGATTCAGGTCTCTTGACTTTCTGGATTGAGGACTTCTGCTCTTACCAAGAAAACAAAAACAATAGCAACAACAACAATTTGGGTGGAGAGAGAGGAGAGAGGAAGAAGCTTTTCCCCTGTCTTTATTCTTCCTTAAAGTTTGAATTGTTTTTAATGTCAAACATGTTGTAATTTTAATACATAAAAAATATTAAGGACTGGTTGATATGGCTTGGCTCTGTGTCCCTGCTCAAATCTCATGTCAAATTGTAATCCCCAATGTTGGAGGAGGGGCTTGGTGGGAGGTGATTGGATCATGGGGGTAGATTTCCTCCTTGCTGTTCTCGGGATAGTGAGTGAGTTCTCATAAGATCTGCTTGTTTAAAAGTGTGTGGCACCTACCCCCTTCTCTCTTCCTTCTGCTCTGGCCATGTAAGACATGCCTCCTTCCTCTTCACCTTCTGCTATGATTGTAAGTTTCCTGAGGCCTCCCCAGCCATACGTCTTGTACAGCCTGCAGAACTGTGAGCCAACCAAACCTCTTTTCCTTATAAATTACCGAGTCTAAGGTAGTTCTTTATAGCAATGTGAGGATGGACTCATACACTGGTTAAAAAATAAATAATAAAGAAAACCCAGGATTCTAATAATAGTGACCATTTTGTTGAGACCCTTTCATGTGCTAGGAACTCTGTACACACTTGTTCGTGTTATCCTCACTGTGTCTCTCCAAGGGGGGAAATTATTGTTCCATTTTGCACTTTTTTGGGGAGGATCTCCAGGGTTCTATGGTTTAGGTACTGGAATCTTGCTGAAAGCAGAAAACTTGGATGACCTGTGGTTAGCCCTTGGCTTGGCCCCTGTTATGAGGTGGGAGGTGTGTGTGTGTGCCGCAGCCCGTAAAGATCTTATCATAATTTCCTGTTTCCACTTAGGGCTTGCTCTGTGGATCACTGAACTTTGACCAGGAGCAGAGAACCAGCAACAAGGTGATATGTGCCCCTGCTTACCTTCCCCTGCTCTCGCATTTCCTTCCTTCCCTTTTCTTCCCCTTTCTTTCCCTTTCCTTTCCTTCCCCTTGCATTTCCTTCCCCTTCACTCCCCTTCCCTTTCTCCCCTTTTCCCTCTGATCTAGGTGGAGACAACCCACCTGCCTTTCCCTTTTAATTTTGTTTCCTGAATCATTATACAAAAAGATACCTGCACCCACATGTTTAATCACAGCACTATTCAGAATAGCAAAGATATGGAATCAACCTGAGTGGCCATCAATGGAGGACAGGATAAATAAAATGTAGTATATATACCTATATAAATACACACACAATGGAATACTATTCAGCCGTAAACATGAATGAAAATGTTTGTGTAGCAACACGGATGGAACTGGAGGCCATGATCATAAATGAAACATCTCAGACACAGAAAGACAAATGCTGTATGTTCTCACTTGTAAGCAGGGGCTAAAGAATATGTACACATGGAAGCAGAGCGTGGGGTGATGGACGGTGGAGACGTGGAGGTGTGGAGGATGTCAGGCGCGCAGGCAATGGGTGGTTGCCTGGTGGGTATAACGCGCATGGCTCCGGTGATGGACGTACTGAAGCCCTCACTTTAGCACAGTGCAACACATCAGTGTAGCAAAAAATAAATTTGGTTCCGAAATAGTCTTGCAGCCTAACTATGCATTGTAGAGGAAATGATTAAAAATGTAATTATTATTTTCATTTTTCAACAAGCCCAGTGGATAATGTTTGCCTACTTTATTAGATTAGTTGTAAAGGTGATAAAAAATAATAAATAGTTAATAGCATTTTTTGAAGCTTACTACTTGCCAGGCTCTCTCCTTGACCTGTTTAAACTCATTTAAATCTCACAAGTCTATGAGGCATAGCCTCACGGCCCCATTTTGCAGTTTGGAAAATCGAGGCACAGAGATGAAATGAGCTGGTGCTTGGAAATGGCCGAGTCTGTGGCTGCCAGACATCTGGGAAGTGTGCATTCATGGGTTTCCTCTCACTCTCTCTGACAGCTGTCTATTCAAATCCCAGTGCTTGCTGTGAGGATGCCCTGCAAGCCTTCCTTGGCTGAGGGTCCTTAACAGGGGAGATGTCGCCCCGTCGCTTCACCTCAGTTTCCCCTGCTCGGCTCTGCCTTTCTCTCTGAGGTGCTGGGAGGATTCTGTAAATAGTTCCTTCGAGGTGCTGGAAGCACTGGGTGGAGAAACTCACTATAAATACCCGGCACTTATAATTAGCTTTCATGGCGGCACAGTTCTGTGTGTGGGGGAGGTGAACACCTGCAGGGGCAGAAAGTCAAAATGCAGGGGCCCAGGGCTCTCCAGAAGTGCTTCTTGGCACCACCTGAGCCCGAGAAGACCCATGCCGAGTGAAGAACCCCAGATAAGAACACAGTGGGCCCCCCCGATCTTGCTGCAGCTGCAGACAAGAGCATTAGGGGCTGGTAGGAGCTCCCGGCTCCATTACTCCCTGTGAGACCTGCAAATTAGTGCAGTCCTCTGAGCCTCAGTTTCCACATCTGTAAGCTGGTGTAGTATACGATAAAAGACATCTGGTGGCTATAAGATTAATGGTAGCCATAAAACCCATCCGAGCATCTTGTGGGGCTTGACACTACCTGTCACTTAGTATGATGCAGCCTGGCCCGGGGATTTCCAGGAGACAAAGTTAAATCGGCACAGATA
The DNA here is from genome assembly GCF_006542625.1 of Nomascus leucogenys. Classification (NCBI taxonomy): domain Eukaryota; kingdom Metazoa; phylum Chordata; class Mammalia; order Primates; family Hylobatidae; genus Nomascus; species Nomascus leucogenys. The sequence goes on from NC_044398.1 coordinate 92,937,730, forward strand.
TAACTTTCATAAATCTTAAAATAAAGCTTATCCTCACAAGAATAGCTTAAACTCCTTTTATGTAAGAAACACCTGGTAAGGGACCTGGACTGAATATACGGATCGAAGGAAGGGGGAAGGCTCCCCCAAACTTTGATAATGGTCTCTGGATGGATACCCTCCCGGTCAGTCAGTCATCTGACCCCTGGCTGTGTCTGGCCATGCCACCAGCCTGCTCCCACTGTCTGTCTCGTAAGAATATGCCAGAATAAGCTCCTTAAGCATCAGACTCATGTGCTAAGACTCATCTTTGGCATGGATCAAGTGGAAGGAGAGAATTTACCCCTGGGGAAACTTGTCACCTAGGACCACCTGAAACCCCTGATCATGACGGATGGAGATAATCACTCCTACTGTGAATAATTAAAGATACTGTGTATAAAGCTCCCAGTATTGGGGCATGGAGTAGGTACTTAACACATACAAGGTTCTTGTTCCGTTTGTGTGCACAACAGGGCAGACAGCATCTAAGGTGCAATCAGATGGCCCTTTCCTACTTAAAGACTGTCTTAGGCTCCCTATTGGTGGCAGAGGCACCCCATGCCTATGCCTTGCCCCCATGCTCCTCCTCTGTGTTGATATTAACTTCTTCTTCCTCTCTCTTTTTTTTTTTTTTTTTGAGATGGATATGGAGTTTCACTCTTACCGTCCAGGCTGGAGTGCAATGGCGTGATTTCGGCTCATTGCAACCTCTGCCTTCCAGGTTCAAGCGATTCTCCTGCCTCAGCCTCCTGAGTAGCTGGGATTACAGGCATGTGCCACCACACCAGGCTAATTTTTGTATTTTTAGTAGAGACAGGATTTCACCATGTTGGCCAGGCTTGTCTCGAACTCCTAACCTCAGGTGATCCACCCACCTCAGTCTCCCAAAGTTCTGGGATTACAGGGATGAGCCACTGCGCCCAGCCGCTGGTGGTAACTTCTCACTCCACCTCAAGAGTGTGCCCTGAGTCTTTCTGCTTTCTGCCCTTGAGTCTTCGTGGATGCTGTTGAAACCTGCTTAGTTTGTGCAAAAGTCTAGCCCAGAAGTACTGAGTTAACAGCCCAGGAGCCGATCATCAAGATAAATGTGCCACTATCCCTCCTTCAGGTAGAAAATTCCGGGAGGCTTCCTCCATGCTTTTCACGAGGTCTTTGTAGCACAGAGCTTCTGTTGTTCTCAGTGGTGACCTTGATGATGGGCATGTATATGGCTTTGTCCCCTAAATCTTTTCCTTTCCTTGTTCCTGCTTCCAGAAATCAACTTCCAAATCAACCACCTGCACCAAAATCCTGTCTCAGGCTCTGCTTTTGGAGAAGTTAACCCATGAGATCATCACATCTGGAATAAGTTCCAAATTCCTTGCTGTGGCTGCAGGGCCCTGCATGGTGCTCTTCTGCCATTCCAACCTCACATCTTTTACCACTCTTGCCCACACCTGCCACATCCAGCGACACTGGCTTCCAGTCACTTTTCTTTAACTTGCCAAGCAATCCCTCCTCAGGGCCTTTGCACATGCTGTTCCCTCCCCCTTCCCCTTCTTCTATGTCAATCAGTCCTTCCTACAGCTCTCAGCTTAAATACCAGTCCCTTAGGGAGTGTCGCTTCCTTCTGGCCTCTGATCTCTTGCAGGTTCCAACACCCTTTATTCTCTCTCACAACAAATTGTTTCCTTTTCCTTGTACTATTTGAAGTTGTGTATTCATCTGAATGTTTATTTGTTAATTACCTGACTCCTTTTAGACTACAAACCCCACGTGAATAGAGATGACTTCTGTCTACTTCCATGAGCTCTAGAGCATCTGCAAGCTCCTTACGTATGAGACATGAGTATTCATTGAATGAAGGTGGGATTCAGGTTGGTCAATTTCTCCTGCATCCCAAGCTTACTCTACTCTGTTAGGCTATGGGATATTGGCAGAGGACTTTAAGGGAGGTGGGGCATGGGGGAGGGTTAAGAAGTAAGGGAGGCAAGAAAAGCCAGTCTCCATCCTCACCTTCCTTGCTCTCACTTCTCTAGGATCAGAGCATCAGTGGCAATTGAATGAGATGTGCCAGTCTGTGCTCAGGCTCCAAGAGGACATATCCAAGCACATCTCCATGACCAGGAGGTTCATGCACTTGGTCTTCTGTGCGTTGAGGGAGCTTGGGCATTTATCCATGACTTTGCACACCTGGTACCCAAGCTGTGATTTCAGGATTCTAGGTCTTCATCTGGAGCAAAGCTGGAGTGTGACTCCAGGGGCCCAGGAAGGCCAATCTTCATCCTAAGCCTCTGTAAGAATAGGGCCAACTTGAAGCTAGTCTGTGTAACTCTGTGCATTTTCTCCAGAGACACTGGAACCATAGGCTTGGCCAAAAAAGGATGGGATGTACTAATCCGTGATTTATAACATGCTGTCAGAAGTCCAAAGCTGCCTGGAGGTGCCCTGTAACAACTTGCTACATAGTTTATTGGAAAAACATAGATGGATGGTTGGCACCTGGTTTCAATTATTATGCCTGGTTACTTAGACTGGGTTGGGCTATGTGACCAGAGGGAAATAAGATGAACATATGCCTTGGCTTCCCTGAGGCCCAGCTCTTCCCCATGCACTAGGGGGTTCACGATGCAGAGGCCAAACCAGTCCCGTGTGACTGAGGGGGCCCTTAGCAACTGCTCATGGATGCGCTGGATCTTCCTGAAGTTGCTCCGAGTTTTCTTACTCTTATCGTTCTGTATCCTTTGCCTGTAGTAAAACCGTTCAGGGCCAGGTGCAGTGGTTCACACCTGTAATCCCAGCACTTTGGGAGCCCAAAGCAGAAGGATTGCTTCAGCCCAGGAGTTCAGAACTAGCCTGGGCAACATGGCGAGACTCTGTCTCTCTTTGAAAAAAAAAAAAAAAAAAAAAAAAGGAAAAGAAAAACCTTTCAGGCCTTTTACTTTGTTGGAGTCTTGTGAGTCCTTTTGATGATCTGACCCAGCATAATTGCTGCAACCTCTCTTGATGCTTGGCTCTGGCTCCTGGCAGTCTCCTCTTGACACCCAAATTGTAGAATCCTCAGGGCTCACGGGCTCTGGCCCCTGCTTCTTAAGGAGGAGAAGGTGGAGCCATGGGGACCTAACCCACATCTCATGGAGGTGGCGGCAGGGCAGTGGATCCTCAGCCTGAAGATGGATTGCCCATAATCACTGAGCAAGTTAGACGGGGTGAAAAGAAATGTGACTTATAAACCCATTACCCGGAGACAACCATGGCCCACATTGTAATCCACCATCTTTTAGCCTGTTTTCTCTACATATATATTTACATATAATTGAGATGTATTGAACACACCATTTGATATCCTACTCTTTACCTCAACATTGCATTATAAGCATTAGCTGATGATTTTTATAAAGACTCAATTTCTTCATTTGTAAAATGAGAATAATAGTAATAATGATGATGATGATAATACCAGTACTTATATTATGGATTATTGTGGGGATTAGATGAGAAAATGTGTGGAAAAGGTTTTAGCCCGCTGTGTGGAATATACCAAGTGCTTAGCAAAAATTATTATAACATAATACTTTAAAACCATAAATGGCTGCAGAGTAGTCCACTGAGTGAATATGTCATTATTCATAAAACTATTCCTTTATTGAACTTACAGGTAATGTTTAAGAATCTTGATATCTTAACTATTTTTTTTTTTTTTTTTTTTTTGAGATGGAGTTTCACTCTTGTTGCCCAGGGCTGGAGTGCAATGGTGTGATCTTGGCTCCCTGCAACCTCCACCTCCCAGGTTCAAGTGATTCTCCTGTCTCAGCCTCCTGAGTAGCTGGGATTACAGGTGGCTGCCACCACACCTGGCTAATTTTTGTATTTTCAGTTTCACCATGTTGGCCAGCCTGCTCTCGAACTCCTGACCTCAAGTGATCCGCCCACCGTGGCCTCCCAAAGTGCCCAGATTACAGGCATGAGCCACCGCACCCGGCCTTGATATCTTAACTTTTAACTCAGTGTTTTTTTCTATAGTGCGCCATATTATCTTCTAGAAATGCAAAATGTCAACACAGAAGTCACCGGACTCCGCATGGTTGTTGATAATGATCACAACTGCGATAAAAATAAGGGGTGTCCTGAGCTACTTGACCCTCAGGTGACCAGGAGACTGTCTTGGCCTGTGAACGTCTCGGAGCAGAGTGGGGCATGAGCTCACAGATGCACCGCAATAGGATATGATGTGTCTACCATGCAGATGTCAGCACCAGACAGTGGACAGAGCAGGAGAGGCAGGATCAAGTCGGCCTGGGGGAGAGGCCAGCAAGGGCATCCCGGATCAGGTAGAGAGGTGGTGCTGCCAGGTTTACGTCCTAGTTTGAATTCTTCTGATATTGGAGCCTGGGACAAGGACATGGGTGCAGGTGTTTTATTTGGGAGGGGACTCCAGGAGGCAGGAGTGAGGGAGCAAGTAGTGTAAATCTCCGAAGGGGAAGAAGCCAATAAAAGGCATGTTATTGAGCTCTGGGAAACTGGGTCTCAGTGCCTCTGGGGACCTGGAGAAGCCACCAGAATAAACTTCAGAATTGTTCCTCTGCGTGTCGAGGGAGCTTGGGCATTTATCCATCAATGGCTGAAGGTTGTCCAGGGCGTAACTCTGCAATTCTAGGCTGCCTTGTGCGTGGAGACCGAAGGGAGTGAGATTCTGTAGTTCTGGAAAAAGCCCCAAAAGAGAAACGTAGAGGGACTTGGAAGGCTGTGGAGGAACTGTGTCAGGTGCACGGGGACCAGACACACAGCTGCAGCTGAAGCTGTTGGGTCAACGGAAGCAAGAGTGGACGAGAGATTTGCTGCAGAAACGAGGGTGACACAGTGCTATGGTGCCCTTGTCCTGTAATTTCACATCTTCCACCATGGTCAGAAGTTTTCCCTTATTCTACAGTGAATTTTGCTTGCTGCATTTTCTTCCTGTTTCTCTTCTTGCTAGCCCTAAAAGGAGGTGCAGAGCAGCTGGCCACGGTCAGAGGGAAATGCTACAAGAGCCACACTTCTTGGCAGCCCGGCCCTGCCAGCCTCCTTGCAGGCTAAACCAATGCTTTTTCTTTCCTCATCCTCATCATGTCTTTTTTCTTTTCTTTTCTTTCTGGTTTTTTTTTTTTTTTTTTTTTGACAGAATCTTGCTCTGTTGCCCAGGCTGGAGTGCAGTGGTGCAATCTCAGCTCACTGCAACCTCTGCCACCTGGGTTCAAGTGATTCTCATGCCTTAACCATCTGAGTAGCTGGGATTACAGGCATGCACCACCACATCCAGCTAACTTTTGTATATGTTTTTAGTAGAGTTGGGGTTTCACCATGTTGGCCAGGCTGGTCTCGAATTCCTGACCTCAAGAGATCCACTCACCTTGGCCTCCCAAAGTGCTGAGATTACAGGTGTGAGCCACAGACTTATCACGTCTTAATCCACTTACACAGGTTGTGAGCCCAGGCCATCGCTAGATTATTGCTCTATCAATTAGGTGACCCAAATGCTAATGTCTCCCCTTGAATGATAGGTATGGCTGGCATTCATTGTTTCCTGTAAGCCAGGTCCTGTGCTAAGTGCTTACATTGTTTCACTTAATTCTAACAATTGCCTTTCATGCTAGGTTCTACGAACACTCCCATTGTATGGATGAGGAGACTGAGGCTCAGGGTATGCCACCTTCTAGCATGACACGGAACTGGGCTCCAGTATTTACCACGTCACTTGTTCCCCTCTTCGAGCAAGTGTGCATTCATCTCTTTGTAATGTGACTTGTACATAGAAACTCCAGGGGCCACCTCAGGTGTCTTCTTCTCCTGTTTTTTTTTTTTTTCTTGAGACAGTGTCTGGCTGTATCACCCAGGCTGGAGTGCAGTGGTAAAATCATGGCTCGCTATAGCCTCGAGCTCCCAGGCTCAGGTGTTTCTCTCATCTCAGCTTCCTGAGTAGCTGGGACTACAGGTGTGTGCCACCATGCTGGGAGAATTTTTTGTATATATATATATATATATTTTTTTTTTTGTAGAGATGAGGTCCCATTATGTTGCCCAGGCTGGAGCTTTCTTCTAATAACTTCACTAGAGGTTGTTTCTTGAGGGCCCTTTACTTACCTGCTTGGTCTTGAGTAGGAGACGACTCTTAGCACTTGGGAAAATGATAAAGTAATAGTAGGAGTTACTGAACCTTGGATAACTACTATATGCTTGTCATTTCTGTGTCTGTTCAATGCCTGTTGGACAGATGAGGAAACCAGGCTCAGTGAAAAGAAGTGGAGATTTACCCAAGCCACATAGGTGGTAAGTGTGGGAACCAGGTATGGAATTCAGCCTACTTGATTGCAAAGCCCATGAGCTTCCCCTCTAGCCTTTACAGGGTGCTGTTTATAGAGTGGCCATAAAGTCCAGCGATGGTGGTGAACATGCATAACAAATGGTTTATTGATATTAACATACATGACCAAATGTATGGTGCCAGCTGTTATGTGCCCCCTGTACGTGCCTGGGGCGGGGAGGGATTGAGAAAAGACTCATGATCACAGGTGACTCTGACATAGCCCTGGGTGCTGAAAATGATGTTAGGGGCAGAGGGAAGTCTGCACCAAAGTGCCAGCCTGGAACTGGGGGAGAAAGAGGGTGGGACAGACTGAGGGTGATGCAAATTTGTTTTCTTTACGCAAGACATGTGCCTGCCAGTTAGAGAAAATTTGGCTCAAAGGACCGGAGCTCCTCTGTCACTTTAGAGATGGGGAAATGGAGGCCTGGAGATAAGCAATGAACAGTCCAAGGCCCCCGCCTCTTTTCAAGGCTGCGCCCACTGAATATCTGCTCTCCGTGGCACACGCTCACCACTCTGCCTGTGCCCCACCTCTTGGGCAACTCGGAGGATACCAGGGGGATGTGCGGTGACCTGTGCAGCCTCCCTCCTCCACTCCAGTGCCTCAGCCTCCCCCCACCCTGGTTTCTCCAGCTCTCTGACTAAAAGAACCCCTGAGGCACCCCACCCATCCGTCAACCCCCACCCGCCCCCTCTCATTTGGAGCCCTCAGGCCTGTGAGCTGTGGCTCCGAGGAGAAGCAGGGCCGTGGGTGGGGCAAGTGGGATAATTATAATCTTGGAAGGTTTGACTCTCAGGCTGAGAAGCAGGGAGGCAGTTCTTCCTGCCTGGTTTGGGAGCTAGGTCTGAGTCAGAAACCATCTCCCACAGCCCAGCTTCCCATGGGTCTGCAGCAGCTGGTCTCCTCTTACCCTGGCACCAGATCTTAAGCCAATTCATTCATTCATTCATTCAAGAACTTGTGCATTCATTCATTTACAAAATGCTGATTATGTACTTACTGCATGCCAAGCGCTGTGTGGAGCTGGGGGACACAGACAAGGGTGAGGCAGGGGTGATATGGTGTGCTCTGTCAGTCAAGCTCCATCAGTTGCCATCTTGGCTCCACCATGTACCAGCAATACAATTTTTTGTGCATCGTTTAAGCATTCTGTGCCTTGCTTTCCTTATCTGAGAAATGGGTATTATCTCCCTTATAACATAAAGGGGAGAATACATATAAACAGCTCAGCACAGCCTTTGACATGCTTCAGGCATGTTAACAGTTAACAAAATGTTGCTGTTAGTATTGAAAAATTTTCATTAAAGTGATGAATCCTGTACAGTTTCTTCTCTGGAAAAACTCCTAGTCTTGAGTAGAGATGGCAAAGGGGTTTCATCTCACATGTCAGCTCTGGATAGAGGCTGCTTGGAATACTGTATCAAGAAAGACTCTGAGAATCAGTTTAGACCCACTAGGAAAAAGAGAATGATTGATGAGAATTAGGTTTTAGAGAAGGTAGAGGTGGCACATATGCCTAGCATCGAGTATCGTTGTTACTGATTTAGTCCTGGAGAGGAGAAGGGATGGGAGTGGGAAGGGTAGTAAGGAATTTAAAGGAGTACAGAGTCAGACCTTGTCAGGCATTTAAGGCAAATGTTGCAGGGGTCAGGGCTGCCTAAGAGCTGTTCCTATGGGAATTTTTTTTTTTTTTTGAGACGGAATCTCACTTTGTCGCCAGGCTGGAGTGCAGTGGCACGATCTTGGCTCACTGCAACCTCCGCCTCCCCTGTTAAAGCGATTCTCCTGCCTCAGCCCCCCCAGTAGCTGGGACTACAGGCATGCGCCACCATGCCCAGCCAATTTTTGTATTTTTTTTTTTTTTTTTTTAAGTAGAGACAGGGTTTCACCATGTTGGCTAGGATGGTCTCGATCTCTTGACCTCGTGATTCACCCGCCTCTGCCCCCCAAAGTGCTGGGATTACAGGTGTGAGCCACTGCGCCCGGCCCTATGTGAATATTTCTATTCACATAGCAAGAGAGATGGATGGTCCCTGCTCTAGAGTGGCAAGAGAGTTTTCTTAGAAAATACAGATTTCAGTCTTGGCTCTGGCACTACAGGCTGTGTGGCCTTGGGCAACCAATGGACCCATCCTAGGTCTCAGCTCCCCCTTCTGAATCCCCCCACCATCACCCTGGATTTTGATGAGGATTAAATGAGATAGCACAAGTTAAGAAATTAGACACAGCAAAGGAAACCACCAATACAGTGAAAAGGCAACCTACGGAATGGGAGAAAATATTTGCAAACCATATGTCTAATAAGGAGTTAATATCCAGAATATGTAAAGAACTCCCACAAGTTAGCAATAACAACAACAGCAAAAAACAAATAACTGGATTAAAAAACAGTCAAAGGATTTAAATAGACATTTCTCCAAAGAAAATATATGAATGGCCAACAAACATAGGAAAAGATGCTCAACATTATAATCATTAGGAAAATGCAAGTCAAAACCACAATGAACTATCACCTCATGCCTGTTGGGGCCATTATCACAAAACAGAAAATGACAAATGTTGGTGAGGATATGGAAAAATTGGAACCCTGGTGCACTGTTGGTGGGGTCGTAAAATGGTGCAGCCACTATGAAAAAAGTACAGAGGCCTTTCAAAAGATTAAAAATAGAATTAATAGGCCAGGTGCAGTGGCTCACACCTGTAATCCCAGGACTTTGGGAGGCCGAAGCAGGCAGATCATGAGGTCAGGGGTTCAAGACCAGCCTGGCCAACATGGTGAAACCCCGTCTCTACTAAAACTACAAAAATTAGCTGGGCATGGTGGTGTGAACTGTAGTACCAGGTACTCGAGAGGCTGAGGCAGGAGAATCACTTGAACCCCAGAGGTGGAGGTTGCAGTGAGCCGAGATCACGCCACTGCACTCTAGCCTGGGCTACAGGGTGAGACTCTGTCTCAAAAAAAAAAAAAAAGTAGAATTAATATATGATCCACCAATACCACTTCTGGGATTACAGATGCTCCTTGAGTCATAATGGGATTATGTCCTGATCAACCCATCATAAATTGAAAATATCATTAAGTTGAAAATGCATTTAATACACCTTACCTACTGAATGTCATAGCTTAGCCTTGTCTGCCTTAAACATGCTCAGAACACTTATATTTGCCTGCAGTTGGGCAAAATCATCTAACGCAAGGCCGATGTTATAATAAAGTGTTGATTATCTCATGTAATTTATTAAATATGTTATTGAAAGTGAAAAACAGAATGATTGTATGGATACTTTTAGTATGGTTTCTATTGAACCTATATTGCTTTTGCAGCATGATGGAGTTGAAAAATTTTAAGTTGAACTATTGTAAGTCAAGGATTGCATACCCAAAAGAACTGGAAACAGATCTCAAAGACAGATTTTCACACCCGTAATCACTGCAGCATTATTCACAATAGATAAGAGGTAGAAGCAACCTAAATGTCCATTGATGGATGAATGGATAAAGAAAATGTGCTATATACATACAATTGAATATTACTCAGCCTTAAAAAAGAAGAAAATCATAGGTTACAACATGGATGAACCTTGAGGACATTATGCTAATTGAAATAAGTTAGTCACAAAAAAACAAATATGCCACCACACCTGTAGTCTCAGCTACTTGGGAGGCTGAGGCACGAGAATTGCTTGAACCTGGGAGGTGGACTGCAGTGAGCTGAGATCATGCCACTGCACTCTAGCCTGGGCGACAGAGTGAGACTCCATCTCAAAAAAAAAAAAAAGACAAATATGCATAATTCTGTTTATATGAGTGTCTTAGCCTGTTTGTGTTGCTATAAAGTAATACCTGAGGCTGAGTAATTTATAAAGAAAAAAGGTTTATTTGGCTTATGATTCTGCAGGCTGTACAAGAAGCATGGCACAAGCATCTGCTCAGCTTCTGGTGAGGCCTCAGGCTGCTTCCAATCATGTGGAAGGTGAAGGGAAGCTGGCATGTGCAAGATTACAGGGTGGGGGACGAAGCAAGAGAGAGTGGGGGGAGATGCCGGTCTGTTTTTAACAATCAGCTCTTTCAGGAACTAATAGAGTGGAAACTCATTACCATGAGGATAGCACCAAGACGTTCATGAGGGATCTGCCCCTGTGACCCAAACACCTCCCATTAGGCTCCACCCCCAATCTTGGGGACCAAATTTCAGCATGAGATTTGGGAGACAAACATCCAAACTATAGCACACGAGTTATCTGAAGTAGTCAAGCTCATACAAATAGAAAGTAGAATGGTAGTTGCTGGGGACTGTGGAGAGGGGCAAAAGGGTTGCTGTTGTTCAATAGATAGAGTCTCCGTTTTGCAAGATAAAAAAGTTCTAGAGATTGTGCATGTGAACTATATGACAATGTGCATATTGTTAATGCTACTGTAGTGTACACTTAAAAATGATGAAGATGGCCGGACATGGTGGGTTATGCCTGTAATCCCAGCACTTTGGGAGGCTGAGGCGGGCATATCACGAGATCAGGAGTTTGAGAGCAGCCTGGCCAACACGGTGAAACCCCGTCTCTACTAAACATACAAAAAGTTAGCCAGCATGGTGGCACGCACCTGTAATCCCAGCTACTCAGGAGGCTGAGGCAGGAGGATCGCTTGAACCCGGGAGGCAGAGGTTGCAGTGAGCTGAGATCGCGCCATTGCACTCCAGCCTGGGCAACGGGGAGAGTCCATCTCAAAAAAAAAAAAAAAAAAATTGATTAAGATGGTAAATTTTATATTATGTGTTTTTTGGTTTTACCATAATAATTTTAAAAACTTAGCACAGTGCCATATCAAGCACTCAAAAAATGGTGGTTAGCCATCAATATTTTGTTTGCCTGAAAGAACTTGAAGGTGGGACAGAGCTTTCTTTGTAATCCATTATTAGTCAAATAGTTCCACTCTTTGTGAAATCTGGAAAAAATCAAGAATTAGTTGGAACAAGTTGTTAAAAAATAGAGGATTAGTTGGAAAAAGCTTAACACTTCAAACAGTTGGTGAATTGTTCAAATAAGTTGTGGTAGGTTATACAACATTATGTAAAATGTGATCCCATTTTTATGAAAAAGTATTAGTTCACATAAGACCAGAAGAAGATTTGGAAATTCGAACACCTTGGAGTTAACAATGATGCTTCCTGAGTAGGTGGGGTGGGGGTGTACCCACTGGGATTCTTAACAAAAGCCAACTTAGGCTAATTAAGCAGAAAAGGAGTTCGTTAAAAGGATTTGGGGGAGTCCCAGTCCTCAAGTGGATGTCTCTGGGTTTGGGAACATTACCTGAGCTTGTCTTGTGAGGGAACCACTGTCACCGCTGGGAAACCCCAGGGCTCCAGCTTGCCCAGAACCCTGTGTGTACTGGAAACTCAACCCTGAAACCACCATAATTTCTGAATATAATTAGCTCAACTCTGCACCTGACATAGGTCCAAGACTAACCATCTTTATGACTAACTGATCAGTAGTCAAGAAGAATGTACAAATAAGTCCTTCTTTCAATTCTGCGTCATATCTTCCAACTCATGGAGTCCACAGGTGGGTAGATCCTCCATCTAGCTCACCTTGGCCTTTGCTCCCTGGTGGGCAGGTTCTGCTGGCTGAGTGCCTGGGGCTTCCCACTATGGTCAAGCCTCTTCATAGTCATTAGGAAACAATGTCCCCCAGCCCTTACTGACCCCTTTGGGCCCTTTTACTCTTCTTGCTGGCCTCTGATACAGGCTGTCTGTCTTTGATATCCGTCCAGTATCAAGACCATCAGACTCTTCTACTATGCAGCGCATTTTAGCATAAAATGTTTTGAAGCAAGGGTTTTATGGGGCAGTGGTCCCAACAAGGACCACTTCAGGGTCAGCCTAGAAGTCTTCGTGGAGGAGGAGGTTCTGAGATGAACCACAAAGGACAATTAGGATTTTCACAGTCATGCATAGGGAGAGGGAGAGAGAAGAGCAACGTTACTCGGTGACTGTGATGAGTCAGACAAGACAAAACCACTCCACAGTCATGTCAGAATACAGACAAAACATGAGCATTGTCCAAACCTCAAAAATAACCAAACAATCTTCATCCTAGCTCCTCTGAGTGATGTCCACTTCTCCACCAATTACCGCTTTAGCCTTACTTCCTTCTTTTCTTGCTGGCATTTATTAAGATAACCCAGTTAGAGGCCGGGCATGGTGACTCACGCCTGTAATCCCAGCACTTTGGGAGGCTAAGGCGGGCGGATCACCAGGTCAGGAGATTGAGACCATCCTGGCTAACACGGTGAAACGCCGTCTCTACTAAAAATACAAAAATAAATTAGCCGGGAGTGGTGGTGGGTGCCTGTAGTCCCAGCTACTCTGGAGGCTGAGGCAAGAGAATGGCGTGAACCTGGGAGGCAGAGCCGAGATCACGCCACTGCACTCCAGCCTGGGTGACAGAGTGAGACTCTGTCTCAAAAAAAAAAAAAAAAAAAGAAAAGAAAAAACCCAGTTAGAGACTTATCTCTTGCTTCCTGATAGCATTCAAAGCAGAACAAAGCCCCATTTTTGTTTGTTTGTTTTTTTGAGACAGGGCCTCACTCTGTCACCCAGACTGGAGTACAGCAGCACAATTATAGCTCACTGCAATCTCCAACTCCTGGGCTCAAGTGATCCTCCCACCTTAGCCTCCTGAGTAGCTGGAACTATAGGCACCAGCCACCGAACCCAGCTAATTTTAAATTTTTTGTAGAAATGGGGTCTTGGCTATGTTGCCCAATCTGGTTTTGAACTCCTGGCCTCAAGGCATCCTCCCGCCTCCGCCTCCCAAACTGTTGGGGTTACAGACGTGACCCCCCAACACCCAGCCAAAGCTCCACTTTCTTTTTTTTCTTTTTGAGACCGAGTCTTGCTCTGTTGCCCAGGCTGGAGTGCAGTCACGTGATCTCCACTTACTGCAGCCTCTGCCTCCCGGGTTCTAGCAATTCTCATGCCAGGAGTTCAAGCCCCACTTTCTTAAACCCTCCTCCAAACTGCCTAACAAGAGTCCAAGTTCTCTAAGTTCTTTCTAACATGCCCTTACAGAGATGCCTCAGGTAGTGTATGTTACCCTCTTTACAACAAGCCAACAAACCCAATTTTGTTGAACTCTAGGTGTCTTCTGGTGGTCTTTGACTAGAGGGCATCCATACTTCCCTTCCATCATTCACAACCCCACATCTTTCATTCCTCCAGGGATGTTGCCTTTTTGGGGGAATGCCTGTTCCTTTCTCCTTCACTTGACTACCTCCTCCTTCAAGATGCATAGTAGTTGGCTGGGCACAGTGGCTCAGGCCTGTAATCTCAGCACTTTGGAAGGGTGAGGTAGGTGAATCACTTGAGGCCAGGAGTTTGAGACCAGTCTGGCGAACATGGTGAAACCCCATCTCTACTAAAAATACACACACACACACACACACACACATGCACACACACACAGAGAACTGGGCATGGTAGCTTACTCCTGTAATCCCAGCTACTTGGGAGGCTGAGGCATGAGTATTATTTGAACCCTGGAGGTGGAGGTTGCAGTGAGCCGAGATTGTGCCGCTGCACTCCAGCCTGGGTGACAGAGCAAGACTCCGTCTCAAAAAAAAAAAAAAAAAAAAAATCACAGTGGTAGCTACTGTCTTTTGAAGTTTCTCATGCACCAGGTACTGCACTTTGTGTTATTACTTGTATTAAGATCTGTATGTTTATCCCCATTTTACAGATTAAGAAACTGAGGCCAGAGAATTTAGGTAACTTACTCAAGGCTACACAGATTTAAGATGGCATGTTTATAACCAGTACACTGACATTTCTCAAATGTTAGTGCATGTAAGAATCACCCAGGCATCTTATTCAAAATGTTGCATCCTGGGTCCTATCTTTAGAGATTTGGATTGAGCTGGTGTTTCTTTCTTTCTTTCTTTATTCCTTCCTTCCTTCCTTCCGTCCTCCCTTCCTTCCTTCCTTTCCTTCTTTCTCTCCCTTCCTTCCTTTCCTTCTTTCTCCTCCTTCCTTCCTTCCTTCCTTCCTTCCTTCCTTCCTTCCTTCCTTCCTTCCTTTCTTCCCTTCCTTCCTTCCTTTTCTTTCTTTATTTCTTTCTTTTCTTTTTTTTTTTTTTTTCAGAGTCTTGCTCTGTCACCCAGGCTGGAGTGCACTGGTGTGATCTTGGCTCACTGCAACCTCCACCTCCTGAGTTGAAGCAATTCTCCAGCCTCAGCCTTCCAAGCAGCTGGGATTACAGGCATGTGGTACCACACCTGGCTTGCTTTTGCATTTTTAGTAGAGATGGGGTTTCACCATGGTGGCCAGACTGGTCTTGAGCTCCTGACCTCAGGTGATCCACCTGCCTCGGCCTCCCAAAGCGCTGTGATTACAGGCATGAACCACTGTGCCCAGTGTTGGTGTATTAATTTCTATTGCTTCAAAACAAATCACCACAAAATTAGCAGTTTAACACAACACCCATTTATTGTATCATAGTGTCTGTGGGTCAGGATTCCAGGTGCAGCTTAGCTGAGTCTTCTGCTCAGGGTCTCATAAGGCTGCAGTCAGGGCATTGGGTAGGCTGTGTTCTCATCTGGAGGTCTGACTGGGGAAGAACCAACTTCCAGACTCATTTAAGTTGTTGGCAGAATTTATTTGCTTGCAGCTGTATGTATGATGGAGAATCCTAGATTTTTACTGGCCATGTAAGGTAGAGGCCACTTTCAGGTCCTGGAAACATCCTGTAGTTCCATGCCATGTGGACTTCTCCACAGACAGTTCACACCATAGCTGTTTGCTTTTTGGGGGCTGGCAAAAAAGTATCTCTACTGTGTTAAGACCAAGACTTATAAAATGAAAGGTAATCATAGGTGGAATGCCCCATCACCTCTGTCATCTCCTGTTGATTAGAAGCAAGTCTCAGGTTCTAATTGCATTTAAGGGGAAGGGGTTATACCAAGGTGCAACACTAGGGGGCAGAGCTCATGGGGTACAGCTGAAGATTCTGCCCACCATGGCACGTCTGGGGCAGGCCTGTTAATCTTTATGTTAAGGCACTCCTCTCCCCACCCAAATGATTCAGATGTAGGTGTAAGGTAAAGACCTATATAGGGGACAGTGTTATGTGGTAGAAAGAATGTGAACTCTGCCTGGTCCAAAGCCTCTCACTTGGGACTTGGAGCAAGTTACTTAAATCTTATTTTTTATTTTATTTATTTATTTATTTAATTAATTTATTTATTTATTTATTTTGAGACGGAGTCTCACTTTTGTCACCCAGGGTGGAGTGCAGTGGTGTAACCTTGGCTCACTGCAACCTCCGCCTCCTGGGTTCAAGCGATCCTCCTGCCTCAGCCTCCTGAGTAACTGGGATTACAGGCATCCGCCATTATGCCCGGCTAATTTTTGTATTTTTGGTAGAGATGGGGTCTTACCGTATTGGCCAGGCTGATCTCAAACCCCTGACCTCAAGTGATTCACCTGCCTTGGGCTCCCAAACTGCTGGAATTACAGGCGTGAGCTACTGTGCCTGGCCAAGTTATTTAAATTTTATGTACTTATTATTATTTTTTAAAATCTTACTGATTGATTGATTGAGACAGGGTCTCACTCTGTTGCCCAGACTGGAGTGCAGTGGCGTGATCATAACTCGCCACAGTCTCGAACTCCTGGGCTCAAAGGGATCCTCTTTCCTTAGCCTCCTGAGGAGCTGGGGCTACAGACATTTACCACTATGCCTGGCTAATTAAAAATTTTTTTTTTGTAGAGACAAGTGTCTCACTGTGTTGCTCAGGCTTCTCTCGAACTCCTGGCTTCCCACCTTAGCCTCTTCCCACCTTAGCCTCCCAAAGTGCTGTGATTATAGGGATGAACCATGACACCCAGCAAACTTCAACTTTAAAAGTTCAGTGCCCCATAATAGATGTAGGAGTGATCACCTTCATTATCATAACTACGCCATAGGGCTGTTTTGAGGATTAAAGGAGATAATACCTGTAGACCACCTGGAACAGACAAGGCAATCAACAAATGTAAAGTACCATCCTGTTGTGTAAAACCTTCTCTGAGCTCAAATGGAAAGGCACCCTTCCCCCAGTCCTCCCTGGCTAGATCTGGTGCTGGTCTTTGGGACTTTGGAAGCCCCTATCACAGCGCTTCTCTGCTGATTACATTTTCCTGTTGGGCTGAGAGTGGGTTAAGGCAAGATGCTGTGCCAGTTACAACAGGCTAGGTTTGGCTGCCATAACAAACGACCCCCAAGGTTCCATGGCCTCTGACAGCAAATGTCTATTTCTTCCTCATGTGGCACATCCGTGGTGGGTTGGCAGTGCCTCTGCTCCATGCCATCTTCACTCTGGGACCTGGCAGATGGGAGAAACTCTAAGTGGAACCTTGCCAATCTCATGGCAGACGGGAGGAAAAAAGACATAGTGAAAAATGTGTTGGCTCTTAAATCTGCTGGCAAGTGACACGTGTTAGTTCCACCTGCCTAATAGTGACCCCAAAACAAGTCACATGGCCCTTGTTGAGTTCAACAAGGTGGAGATCTAAAATCTTCTTGCAAGGAGGTAATCCAGAATATTTGGCAAATGGCTTTAAACTCAACCGCGGAGACCTCATAAAATTCATTTTAGGAGAAACAGTGACAGTAACAACGGTGCTAAGAGTAGCAAAACATCAGGTACTGTTCTGTTTTTTACATAAATGAATCCATGTCAAGTTATCTTCATAACAAGCCTGTGAGGAAGGGGCTACTATGATGCCCATTTTACAGATGGGCAAACTGAGGCACTGAGCAGTGAAGTCCCAGGTCCAAGACTGCACAGCTTAGGTGGAACCTGCAGGGCAGTGCAACTATGATGAAAATGAAGTGATGGACCTGGAAACGGCCACAGTACAAAATTCCCAGATCCAGTTGTTTCCATCAGGCTCCTCCCTCCTCTGGCTGCTCCTCAGTGACCTTCTCCTTTGCCCGGGGCTCTGTAGAACTCCTCCCCCTTCCTATCACTTTTATCCAGCTCCCCAGCTGAAAATCTTGCGTTGGGACCCTCTGTACACCATGAAAACGTCAATTAAGTTGATTTAAAAATGCTCCTAGTCTCATTAACAACAAACTGTGCCAGTGCAGCCAGACAGGGCTAAGAATAAATAATATGAATATTAAAAGGTTTTTGGTGTCATTAATTATCAATAATAAATTATCACCACCCCCCACCCCTTCTCTGGCTGCCAAGGATGCTTTTTTCCTGGGCAGGATGAGTTATTACTAGAAGGCTGAGATGTGGCTTTCTCATCTGCTGTGGAGAAGAAATGCAGGCATTGTAGACCAGGGCTCCAGGAATCATGGCTCTTGCAGTCTCTAGTCTGACAATCTTTTTTTTTTTTTTGAGATAGGGTCTCACTCTGTCGCCCAGGCTGGAGTGCAGTGGCGCAATCTCGGCTCACTGCAACCTCAGCCTCCTGAGTAGCTGGGATTACAGGCACCCACCACTATGCCCGGCTAGTTTTTGTATTTTTAGTAGAGACAGGGTTTTGATATGTTGGCCAGGCTGCTCTCGAAATCCTGACCTCAAGTGATTCGCCTGCCTCGGCCTCCCAAAGTGCTGGGATTACAGGCGTGAGCCGCTGTGCCTGGCCTAGTCTGACAATTTAATATCATTAGTGTCCTGCAGCAGTGTGAACTTCTGGGGTGAGTCACAACCCAGTCCAGCATCTGACTTAGGGCAGGCACCCTGTCAATGTTTGGTGTATGAACAAATAAATGAAAGTAAAGGCATGGGCTTACATTTGTACCTCATAGCCTGAGTATGGCCTGGCTCTGCTACTCCCTAGCTGTGTAACCCTAGATATGTCACTTAACTTCTCTGAGTGTCATTTTCTTCTTCTGATAATAATAGTAGGTATTAGCCAGGCATGGTGGTGTGTGCCTCTGGTCCCAGTTACGTGGGAGGGTGAGGCAGGAGGATCACTTGGGCTCGAGGTTGAGGCTGCAGTGAGCCATGATTGCACCACTGCACTCCAGCCTGGGCAACACAGTGAGATCCTGTCTCAAAAAAAAAATCATAGCTACTTCACATGTTGTGAAGATGAAAATAGATAATGCATGTTAGAGCTCAGGCATGTAATAAGTGCTCAGTGAATATTAGCCATCAACATCTTCATCATCATCATTTTAATTATAATTGCAATTCTGTGGTAGAGGAACTTATGACTTCTCCATTTTATCTCCTCAAAGGAATATTCTGCAGCCATTAAAAATGATTGCATTATTTAATAACAAGGAAAAATGTGTACAAGTTAAGAAAAAGTAAATTGCAGAATTTTTTTTTGAGACGGAGTTTCACTGTCACCTAGGCTGGAGTGCAGTGGCACCATCCGCAACGTCCGCCTCCCAGGTTCAAGCAATTCTCCTGCCTCAGCCTCTCCAGTAGCTGGGATTACAGGTTCCTGCCACCACGCCTGGCTAATTTTTGTATTTTTAGTAGCAACAGGGTTTCATCATGTTGGCGAGACTGGTCTCGATCCCCTGACCTCAAGTGATCTGCCCCCACCAGCCTCGCAAAAGTGCTGGGATTACAGGCGTGAGCCATGGCACCCGGTGTAAATCTCAGAATTTTATGTGTCTTCTGATTGCAGTAATGTTAAGAAAATTAAAACTTGGAAGGAGATACATCAAAACATTATTGATAATTTTCTCCTAGGTAGTAGAGTTACTGTGTTTTCTTTGGAATGTTTTCTGTAGCTTTACATTTTTACGATAAACATGTTTTGTTTACTATAAAAATTTTTCCACATACACAAAAGTGGAGAGACTAGTATTATGAACACCCACAAACCTATCACTTAGATTTAATGATTGTTAACATTTTGCTATATTTGTGTCATATTTTTCTTTTCTTTTGGGTGCAATATTTTAAAGTTACTAACATCAAGATATTTTATCCTTAAATTTCAGTATTTGTCTCTAAAAAAATATTTTCCTGCCTAACCACAGTATTATGATTACATCTGACAAAATTAAAAATAATGTCTTAAATGTTATCTAATACATTGTTCATATTCAGATATCCCCAATCGTCCTTCACAATGGTTGTGTTTGTGTGTTTGTGCGTGTGTGTGTTTTGAGACAGGGTCTGGCTCTGTTGCGCAGGCTGGAGTGCAGTGGTATGATCTCAGCTCACTGCAACCTCTGCCTCCGTGGTTCATGTGACCCTCCCAGCTCAGCCTCCTGAGTAGCTGGGACTACAGGCACGTGCCACCATGCCTGGCTATTTTTTGTAGTTTCTGTAGATATGGGGTTTTGCTATGTTGTCCAGGCTGGTCTCAAATTCCTGAGCTCAAGCAATCTTCCTGCCTTGGCCTCCTAAAGTGCTGGGATGCCAGGCGTGAGCCCCTGCACCTGGCCCTGTTTTTACAAAGGGCTTGTTTGAACCAGGATCCAACCAAGGACCACACACTGCATTTAGCTGTTGTGTCTTCTAACTCTCTTTTTTTTTTTTTTTTTTTTTTTGAGACAGAGCCTCGCTCTGTCGCCCAGGCTGGAGTGCAGTGGCGCAGTCTCGGCTCACTGCAAGCTCCGCCTCCCGGGTTCACGCCATTCTCCTGCCTCAGCCTCTCCGAGTAGCTGGGACTACAGGCGCCCACCACCACGCCCGGCTAATTTTTTTTTTGTATTTTTAGTAGAGACGGGGTTTCACCGTGGTCTCGATCTCCTGACCTCGTGATCCGCCCGCCTCGGCCTCCCAAAGTGCTGGGATTACAAGCGTGAGCCACCGCGCCCGGCCTAACTCTCTTTAAATCTAGAACAATATACCTCTGCCCTTTTGTCCATCACATGGACTTGTTGAACTGACCATGCCAATTATTCCATAGATGTTCCCGCTTCTGCATTTTGCCTTTTCTTTGTGGTTGCATTGCTTGTATAATATGAAAACAAGCAATACAAATTTGCGCCTATCATTCCTAGCCACTCTCCTGGCCATATAGTTGATAGTTGTAACTACAACTTCCACAAGCCAGGTGCTGTTCTAAGTGCTTTCTTTTCACGACCTTATTTAACCGTTTCAATAAATCCATGACATAGGGACTCTTTTTATCAATGATGAAAATGAAATACACAGGTGAAAACTTGCCAAGGCCATATAGCCAGGCAGACCAGCTCTCAAGCCAGCACACCTAACCACCGTGCCATATTGAAAGAGTAGAAAGAGAAGCTGCAAAGGAAGGGAGACAGGGAGGTCAACCCTGCCTTCCTTTGGGGATACTCAGTGAAGACTGAAGACCAGATTCTCTGTGGGGTCCAGGGAATGTCCTGGAGGAGGTGATGAAGTGGTGGCACCAGTGATGGCATCTGTTCTGGGCCCTCTCCAGGATTTCCTCCTGTTTCCTTTTCTTCCATTCTCAGCAGGTTGGAAAGGTCCCTAAGAAGCCTGTGCTTTTCCCTCACTGGGCTTGAGAGTCCCTGGGTCTGCTATTTATAGGCAAAGAGACATCAGAGCCAGAAAGCCGCCTCAACGGAGGTGCCTGCATAGCTACCAGGGTGGGAGACACATGGGCCCTACCCTGTGATTATATTTTTGGGTCTTCATTGATGAGCATTCTGGAAAAAACAAATATGCAGTGTGTTTTGGGAAAGACCACTGGAAGAGGTTAAGTGTGGTGGCTCATGCCTGTAATTCCAGCACTTTGGGAGGTTGAGGCGGGAGGATGGCTTGAGCCCAGGAGTTTGAGACCAGCCTGGGCAACATTGCAAGACCTCATCTTTACCTAAATAAACAAACAAACAAATAAATAAATAAATCATCTGGGCATGGTGGTGTGTGCCTATAGTTGCAGCTACTTGGGAGGCTGAGTGGGAGGATCAGTTAAAGCCAGGAGTTTGAGGCTGCAGTGACCTATGATTGATTGCGTCACTGCCCTCTAGCCTGCGTGACAGAGCAAGATGATCCTGTCTCTTAAAAAAAAAAAAAAAAAACAGAAAACACTGGAAGAGAAATTAAAACACCCAGGTTCTTAGCTGTATTTGCCTCTGCTATCGACAGGCTGTGACTTTGGCCAGGGCACCCAGCTTCCCTGAGCCAAAGGACCCTCTAAATCATGTTGGATTTAAGGCTGACAGCTGTTTCCATTGTGAGGTTGTTATAAGGATTATATGAAGATAAGAGTGGAAGCGCTTTGCAAAATAATGAGAGAAATATAAAAGCTTCCCTTTAGGGTATACTGCAGAAGTTGCAAATTCAGATGTGCAGACTGGCTGGGTAGGTAATACATGGTTCCCATGAAAGCTGCTGTGGTCTAACATGGCCCCATCCCAAAGCCATAGCTGGTCATGGAGTTGGCAACTGATCTACACTGGGCCAATGAATCCCCACTCTGGGATTTTTGGACTTGGGAAGGGAGGGCAGTCATTCTTTCCCGTGGGTTTAGGTCTAAACTGTGAAATAGGAAGCATTACTATGAATGTTCCCTGAGTGTGGAGGAGGACAGTTTGTGAGGGAGGGTGAATGCAGCAAGCAAGTGAAAGCAAAAGAGGGGGAGAGAGAAGTGAGACCCAGACTCCAGCTGTTCTTGGAGTCTAGCTGCATCCGTGGGATTTGACCATTCAACCACAGGTTTGGCTTCTCTGAGCCAACTATTTCTTATTTTTGGCTTAAGCCTCTTTGGGATTTTTTTCTACCATTTATGTCTAGAAGAGTGTCTTGTATGTTAGGCAATAGGACACTCTTAGCAGTCCAAAGAAGGGAAGAGCTGGAGCGAAATTAGCTGGGTACGGTGGCATGCGGCTGGTCCTAGCTTGAGCCCAGGAGTTTGAGGCTGCAGTGAGCTATGATTGTGCCACTGCACTCCAGCCTGGGTGACAGAGTGATACCCTGTCTTCAAATAAAATAATAAAATAAATAAAAATAAAGAGACCCAGCAAGTTAGTGACTTAGGCAGCTTAGAGAGCACCTCCTAATCCTTCCACCTCAGTTTACAACTAAAGTTCAACGTCATCAACTACCTTGTCTCAGGTATCCAAATGATATGGTTTGGCTCTGTCCCCACCCAAATCTCATCTTGAATCGTAGCTCCCACAGTTGTGGGAGGGACCCAGTGGTAGGTAATTGAATCATGGGGCAGGTCTTTCCTGTGCTATTCTTGTGACAGTAATAAATCTCACGAGCTCTGATGGTTTTATAAAGGGGAGTTGCCCTGCACAAGTTCTCTTCTCTTGTCTGCTGCCATGTGAGATGTGCCTTTCACCTTCCACTATGATTGTGAGGCTTCCCCAGCCACGTGGAACTGTGAGTCCATTAAACCTCTTTCTTTTGTAAATTGCCCAGTCTTGGGTATGTCTTTATCAGCAGTTTGAAAACAGACTAATACACCAAGTAAGTGAATTGGTGGCAAAACCAAAACAAGCATTCAGATCTCCTGACTTCCATCTCAGGGTCTTTTTCACCTCTATGATCTGCCTCTTTTTGTATCTGGGCAGCATATAATCACACTGCATTAAAAAACAATAACTTTTACTATTTATTGAGTACACATTAAGTTTCTTCCTGTATAAGACAGTTGCATTACCTTAATAGTAACCCAGTAAAGAAGCTCTTATTGTTCTCATTTTGCACAGTGGAAAACTGAAGTTCAGAAAGGTTAAGCAACTTGCCTAAAGTCACACAGCTAGTAAGTCTTAGAGTCAGGATTCAAATTCAAGTGGCCTGACTCTTGAGTCATCATGTTTAATTGTGATACTCTGCCCCATCTTTGGCTTTCTGCTCTACCACGAGTGACAGCGCCCATGCACTCTTTCAAGCCAGGACCTTGCTGAGTCTTTGAGTGAGACGGAGAAGTCCTAAGAGATCTGTCATTTCCTGCACTTCGTGGCTACTGGCATGGGAATATTGTTCTCAGACTTGTGTTATTTACCCAAGAATTTGCAAGGCTGCATCTTGCTTAAGCAGCAAACACCTCTGCAAATATGGATGGGAAATTGGATTTGCTTACCCAGGAGTGGAGAAGGCTTCAAGTATTCTTGGAAAAGGGGTTGGTGCAAACATGCATGGGTGCCAAAGATGCTCAAAGTTGATTGGGTTTCACTTATCAACACAATGGGGGAGGAAGGAATTCTTTTTCCAAAAATTAGCTTTATTGAGGTATAATTGCATACAAAAATAACTACACATGTTTAATGTATACAATTTGATGGGTTCAGATTTATGTACCTACCTATGATACCATCACCACAATCAAGGTAATAAAAGTCCCATTCCTCTGATGGATGGGACTCTTTTTTGTTTTGTTTTGTTTTTTAGAGATAAGGTTTCACTCATCACCCAGGCTGGAGTGCAGTGGTGCAATCATGGCTCATTGCAGCCCCAAACTCCTGGGCTCAAGTGATCCCCCTACTCCCCCCCTTAGCCTCCTGAGTAGCTGGGACCGCAGGCATGCACCACCACATCTGGCTAATTTTTTAATTTTATTTTTTGTAGAGTTGGTGGGGGCGAGGGGTCTCACTGTTTACCAGGCTGATTTTGATTTGTGCTTACCTGGGCTTAAGCAATCCTCCTGCTTTGGCCTCCCAGGCTGTTGGGATTATAGGCATGAGCCACTGCTCTTGGCCAGAGAAGGGGACTTTTGAAGTCTCTCTGCAAACATGGCTTTGGTGCTTATAAACAGAAATTCTGCAATGTGAGGGGTAGAAATAGTTAACTAATGTTCATTCCACATCCACAAAGATCTGGCAAAGGAGAGTGTATTCCAAACTGTAGACTTCTGATCACCTGTGATAGAACCACCTGGCGAGGCTTGTTAAAAATGCAGGGTATTGGTTATTTATTGCTGTGTATCACGTTGCTCAGATCGTAGTGGCTTAAAACAACAGCAACTAGTCTCCCAATGTATCTTCAACTTGGGCAGAATTCATCAGGACTGTCTTTGCTGGGTCAGCTCAACTGGGGATAGGAGGATTCTCTTCTGAAATGACTCACTCACAGGGCTGGCAGGTTGGTGTACTTGTTGGTTGGGAATACTGCCGGGGCTGAGGGCTGCGGTCCTTGGTTCTTGTCTATGTAAGGCTCTCCATAGGATGCTTGGGCTTCCTCACAGCATGGTGGCTGGGTTCCAAGAGAACAAGGTACAGTTATATCGCCCTTTTCTGATATACATCTCTGCTGTACTATATTGGTTGAGGGAGTAAAAAAGTCCCACCAAGTTTCAAAGGTTCATAAAATCATCCTCTTGGTGGCAGAAATGTCAAGATTCAGGAAGAGCATGTGGGATGGGAAGTATTATTGTGGCCAGCTTTGGAAAATACAATCTCCCACATAGCAAATTCCCATGACCCCACTGCAGAGCTACAGGATCCGAATTTATGGAGGCAAGGCCAAGGAATCTGCATTTCAATCTCTTCCATATAATTTCTATTGATCACTAAATTTTGAGATTCCCTAAGTGAGGATTGACATAAAACCTCCATAAGACAGTGCTAACATAGCATTTAGGTGTAGCTGACTGGAAGCCAGGAAACAGGCTTTTGTCCTGGCTAGGGAGCTGGATTCCTGTGTGACTTTGGGAAAGTAACTTCCTATTTCAGGGTTTGTTCTTCTTAGCTGTAATAATTATACACAGTTCAGAGGGTCATTCTCAGGACTAAATACTACAAAACCTAGAATATGCTTAGCCTAGTACCTGTTGCAGAGTGAGTATTCAATGAGTAGTATCATATTCAAATGACATTATTATGACTGCTAAAGTCTTTGTAAATTTAAAGTGCTCTTTTATTATAATTATCATAGCTACTGTTTGTTTACAGCTCTTTCAGTGCCAAGCCCATTATTACTTAGAATTTGCAGGCATTACTAACCCCATTTCACAGAGAAGGAAACTGAGCTTCAAAAAGGTTGAATGACTTGCCCAAGGAATGGGAAGGACTAGGATTTGAACTGATTGTAATTTGGTTCCAAAACCCCTACCCCTACTATATCACACTGCCCCTTGCTATGTGGTAACAGAAGCCATTAAAAAAAAGTAAATCTGTCTTATTGCCTCATCTTGAAAATGAGGTCTATAACCCCTTCCTTGCCAGAAGGTTGGTGTTGGGGTTTATTGTCCTTCTAATATCTTGTCTTCTGAGACAGTGCTGAGATCCACCCCAGTGGTTAAACCCCTGGCTGCTGGCCTCTATTGGTGGTGGTGGGAATGCAGTTCTGGGAGCCAGAGAAGAGAGATGTTTCCTACCCCCTCCCCATTCAATGGGGCCCCATCCACCTGCCAAAAACCAATGTGACTGTCTCTCAAGGAGGTAGTAGCTTCCTCACAGCCTGATAGTGGTGACATTATTAGGCTTAGTGGGTCGAACTCCAGAAGCTTAAGCTCAAATGTCAACTCTACCACTTAGTACCAGTGCAACCTTGGGTAAGTACTTAGGGAGCACTTTGCCACTCTGGGCTTCTGTGTCCTCCACCATAACAAGGCGATACCAACTCCAACCTTGTGGGTTTGCTCCGAGGATTAGATGAGCTCAAGTAGAACAGGCATCAAACGATTTGGTACACAGAAAGTTGGGTGTGTTTTGCTGTCATGGGGGGCCCTCAGCCCCTTGCAGACAGCTGGATCTCTTTCCACTTGTAGAGGTGGATCAAGTCAGGCAGAGTGCAACTCTGGGGGCTCAGCCCAAGGCCCTGCCATGGCTGCGGGGGCCCATTCTTCTTTCTTTCCCATTGCAATTGTTGCTTGAACTGTGCCCTGACACCTGGGGGCACACCCAGACACACATGAGCACACCCACTCACTGCTGTCTACCATCTCAGCTTTTTACTCATTCTTTAAGCAGGAAGGTAATATATGTGCATGCCAAAAACAAATCATGCGTCACAGTGAGAAGGAATCCACCCTCTTTTACCTGTCTCTCTCCACTTTCTCCCAGTCACCTGTGTTCCCTCGCTGGCGGCTGCCATGATTGCTAGTTCCTTGGGTATCCTTCCAGAGATATTCTATGCGTAGATAAGCGTATAGGTCATTTTCTTAAGCATATGTTGCTTTTTGTTTTTTCAAATAAAGTTTTTATTTTGGAATGTTTTTTGATTTATAGAAAAGTTGCAGGGATAGTACAGTGACTTTCTATAAACACTTTGCCTGGTTTTCCCTAACGTTAACATCTTACACAATGCAGGTACATTTGTCAGAACTAAGAAACTAACACTGGTACACTGCTGTTGACAAAACTTCAGGCTTTATTGTGATTTACAGGGTTTTCCACTAATGTCCTTTTTCTATTCCAAGACTCAATTCAGAATCCCACATTGCATTTAGCATATATGCTTTCTCATTGATGGAAATCACACAATTCCTTCACCCTTTTGCAAAGAATAAAACAAAAACAAAACCCTAAAAGACCACCAGAACAAGCCCCACGAATACCTCACTCAACCAAAAGGGCTGTGAACATAATAATTCCTACCATTTATTAAAAATTCAATATACACAAGATGTTTTATCTAATTTCATTCTCACAATAACCCTGATTTTGCAGGAAAGGAAATTGAGGCCCGGGAGGGTAGAATAACATGGCCACAGTCACCCAGCAAGAGAGATGGTGCAGAACTGAAGTCTCAGCAAGGTCTGTTGGCTCCCATGTCTGGTCACTGAACTAGTCTTTCTTCTTCTCCCTACACCCTGAATCCTTGGACAACTTTGCCTAATTAAGAGAAATGCTTTTATCCAATTTGGATCTGACCGCTGGACTTGGTGACAATTTATTTTGTGGCTTCTTACTACAAATGGAGTTCTTTTTTAGGAACAGTGACTCTCAGAGGGCAGAGCCAGGAATTGTAATTGGGTGAGAGGCAGCAGTGAGTAGCAGAGTGAGTACCAAGTGGCAAGTCAGAAAACATCTATTTGAATCCTAACCTGCTCTGTGACCTTGGGCATTCATATCAATGCTAATTAATCATAATAACCACCTTTACTTATTGATTTCTTATTATGTATCAGATGCTGTGCTAAGCAACTCATGTGCATCACCTGATTTAATCTTCTCAGCAATTTTGTGGGAGAGGCACAAAGAATCCCTCATTTTTTTCTTATTTATTTATTTTTATTATTTTTTATTATACTTTAAGTTCTAGGATACATGTGCAGAACGTGAAGATTTGTTACATAGATATACGTGTTCCATGGTGGTTTGCTGCACTCATCAACCCGTCATCTACATTAGGTATTTCTCCTAATGTTATCCCTCTCCCAGCCCCTCATCCCCCGACAGGCCCCAGTGTGTGATGTTTCCCTCCCTGTGTCCGTGAGTCCCCCCATTTTATAGTTGAGGAAACTGAGGCTTCAGCCATTGAGCACCATGCCCAAGGCCACACAGATAGGAAGAGGTGCATTACAGATTTGAACCTGGGCAGAGGGGCTGCAGAGCCTGTATTTTTGCTACTGCTATGATACTGATACAAATATGAATGTCCTACTGACATAGGGAATAGCTAATATTTACTTTCTGTGTGGTGCACACGAATCCAATCACCGTATGCAATATATCATTGAGTCCCCACAATGACTCTATGAAGTCAATACTATCATCTCTATTTCTTTTTCAAATGAAGAAACTGATTTCTCATTTGTTCAGTGAAGCAGTCATTTCCTTTCTGCTCCATGGTTGTTTTCTAAGAGCTGTCACATTCAGAAAAAGGGTTAAGACAGGCAAGGACCCAGGTAATGTGGAGAGGGGGCTGACTTTTGACTAAGTCCCTCCGTCTCCCTCTCAGAGAGAAGCCGTGGGAGCCATAGGAGCTTGGGGAGGCGGCCGGACTAGTGCCTCACCTGTGCCTTCTCTGGAGGCTGGAGGCACAGTCCGAGTTCCCTGGGGCTGGCCATGCCTGTTGTCCATCAGTCCAGGCTGGGCAGGCTGCCTCCTTGGCAGAGCAGGCTACAGCTCAAGGCTTCTGAGCACTGCGTGGCTCGGTGAACTGTGCAGGGAAGGGAGGCTGCCAATATGTCACCAGCCAGCACCCCCATGGGCACCATCTGGGACGCACTGAGCTGGAGAATAGGCCTGACCAATGGCTGCCCCCTCCGCCCTGCAGACCACACCTTCCTGAACACGCACCAGGAGCACTCAGCCCAGGAAAGGTATCTGAGCATCAGGGGACAGCAACATCTCAGTGGAAACCTCAAGGGCCCTATAAGACAATAATAAGCATACTAATAACTGACATTTATTAAACCCATGCTATGGCTGGACACTATGCTCAATGTTTTATATGTATTGCCTCATTCAATTTACCCCTTGGAAACCCCTAAATGGCAAGTACTATTACTATCCCTACATTACAGATGAAGAAACTGGAGCACAGAAAGGCTGAGAGATCTACCTAGTATCAAGCAGCCAGTAAGTTTCAGAGCCAAGGTTCAGATGCTATTTTTAAAAGCCTGGCTGTCCGTGATGAGTCCTGGATTCTAATCTTTGCTCCACTCTAACTGATGAGTAATTCTATTCATTCTCTTGCTCTTGCTGGTCCTGTTTCTTCTTTCCTGCCATGCAGAGATTGGACCACATTTTCAAGATGTATTCATCAGAGTCCCAGAGTTCTGTGATGAGCTTTGGTGTGGGTGGGAGGGAGGCTAGGGGTGAGAAGTTAAGGAGCATCAGACTCCAATCTCTTACCCACCTTTTCACCTGAGATCAAAGCTTCACTTTTAGCTGCTTCCTATACTGGGGCAATGTAGGGGAGTTGGCTTATGAAAGGGGCTGTGCTGATTGAGGCAAGCTTAAACACAGGAATTGCTAATCTGACATTGTCGCATCCTAAGAGTGAAGAAAAACAAGGCTGAAAGATGCTAAGTGACCTATCTAAAGAGGCCCGGCAGGCTGGGCACAGTGGCTCATGACTATGATTTCAATACTTTGGGAGGCTGAGGTGGGAGGATTGGCTAGAACCTAGGAGTTCAAGACAAGCCTGGGCAACAAAGTGAGACCTCATCAGTACTAAAAATATTTTTAAAAAGCAGTGGCTCATGCGTGTAATCCCAGCACTTTGGGAGGCTGAGGCGGGTGGATCGCTTGAGCCCATGAGTTTGAGACCAGCCTGGGCAACATGGCAAAACCCCGTTTCTACAAAAAATACAAAAAATTAGCCTGGCATGGTGACATGTGCCTGTAGTCCTAGCTACTTGGGAGTCTGAGGCAGGTGGATCAGTTGATCCCAGGAGTTCCAGACTGTAGAGAGCTGTGTTGGTGCCACTGTACTCCAGCCCGCGAGACAGTGCAAGACCCTGTCTCAAAAATAAATAAATAATCAAACAAGTAAAATAAAATAAGAAAAATAAAGAGACCCAGCAGGTTAGTGACTTCAGCAGACAACATCAAATTGGTTCAAACCGCAGATTCTGGAGCCAGACACAAATGGGTTCAAATCCTACCTCTGCTAATTACTAGTCGTTGGGCAAAGTCAGCTCTTGACTGGTAGACCAGGCCTGTTTTACTACCACTAAATGCTCTCAGTAAGATTGCTAATGTCCTGAGTCATTTTTCTGATGGAGAACTCAGTAACTGAGTCATCTTCCCTTCCCCTCCTCACCCCAATCCCAATTCCCCTCCCAAAGAGCACAGGGCACCCAAATATCTTTTGACCTGCCCAGCTACGCTGCATATACCGGGGGCACCCAAGGACGATCACCTCTTGAGAAATAATTTGCTGTCACTTTCTATCTGGCAACCTCTACTGGAAGTCACATCCAGTGGAATCTGTGTCACGAATAGGAAAAGGGCTGTGCTTGTGACAGGAAGGTATGAAAAAGAGACCATGTGTGACCCTTAGTACCTATGTGACTTTCGGTGCCTTGGGCTTTGGAGTCTTCTTTTTTTTTTTTTTTTTTTTTTTTAGACGGTGTTTCACTCTGTCACCCAGGCTGGAGTACAGTGGCTTGATCTTGACTCACTGCAACCTCCATCTCTCAGGTTCCAGTGATTCTCCTGCGTCAACCTCCTGAGTAGCTGCGACTACAGGCACATGCCACCATGCTTGGCTAATTTTTGTATTTTTAGTAGAGACAGGGTTTCACCATGTTGGCCAGGCTGGTTTTGAACTCCTGACCTCAAGTGATTCGCCTGCCTCGGACTCCCAAAGTGCTGGGATTACAGGCGTGAGCCACTGCGCCTGGCCATAGTCCTCATTATGAAAAAAAAAAAAAAAAAGCAGCACTGGGGGTTGGTTTGATCATCGCCAAGGGCCTCCACAGTTTCAAGATGGCATGCCTCAGTGATCCCAGGTACCAGGAAATATGACCTGTCACTTTAGCATCCAGACATTTCCCTGAGAAGTTTTTCCCATAGGCACAGACTCTGACAGAGTATCTGTGGAGTGAATGATGAGACTTTTGGACACTCATGGCCTTGGGAAGTTGGCCTGACATGGTCTGACTTCAGGGCCATCAAAGCACTGTCTTGAGGGACTGCTCTGACCAGTCACAGCTGAGTGACAGAGCTTAAGATGGAGCCAGCTTCCCTGTGCAATGGTGAGTGAGCCTACAAGAAAGACATTTCCTACAGGAGAGGCCTGGCCTCCTCTGGACGTGGAAGCTGCCCTCCTATGGTGAGTGTGAGAAGGGGCACCCAATGTGCTTCCTTGTGGGGTGCAGCGGTGTGGCCTGTCCAGGTATGTGGAAGAGCTGCTCCTTGTTCTTTCTCTTAGAGAAGTCTTTGTTGCTTATGTTAGCCAGGATTCTCTAGAGGCACAGAACTTATAGGATAGATGTATCTATAAAGGGGAGTTTATTTTATTTTATTCTTTATTTTTTTGAGACATAGTTTTGCTCTTGTTGCCTAGGCTAGAGTGCAGTGGCACAATCTCAGCTCACTGCAACCTCCGCCTCCTGGGTTTAAGTGATTTTCCTGCCACAGCCTCCCAAGTAGTTGGGATTACAGGCGTAGGCCACCATGCCTGGCTAATTTTTTGTATTTAATAGTGCTGGGGTTTCACCATGTTGGTCAGGCTGGTCTTGAACTCCTGACCTCAGGTGATCCACCTGTCTCGGCCTCCCAAAGTGCTGGGATTACAGGCGTGAGCCACCGTGCCTGGCCTAAAGGGGTGTTTTTTAAGGAATATTGACTCACATGATCACAAGGTGAGGTCTCACAGTAGACTGCAAGCTGAGAAGCAAGGAAGCCAGTCCGAGTCCCAAAGCTGAAGAACTTCGAGTCCGATGTTCCAGGGCAGGAAGCATTCAGCCCCAGGGGAAAGATGGAGGTCACAAAACTAAACCAGTCTAGTCTTTCCACGTTCTTCTGCCTGCTTTTATTCTGGCTGTGCTGGCAGCTGATTAGATGGTGCCTACCCAGATTGAGGGTTGGTCTGCCAGTCCACTGACTCGAATGTTAATCTCCTTTGGCAACGCCCTCACAGACACACCCAGGAACAATACTTTGCATCCTTCAATCCAATCAAGTTGATACTCAGTATTAACCATCATAGTTGATATAGCTGCAATGAAGAAGGTTTTCGTACCATCTGAAACTCTTTCAGCAGCAAAATTCTGCTCAGCATCCTAAGCTGCATTGAGAATTAAGCTTTGCAGCATACATGGAGTAAGGCTGTCATGATCTTATACATGCTGTCACAGTCTCTGCATGTATAGTGAATTTCCAGGTGCCTGACACACGATGTGCTCCACCCTGGTGACATGTCCACCCCAGTGCAACTCCGGCCTCCTGTGCCTATGTTTAGAGGCATACTGTCCCTTCCAATGAAGAGCTGCCTTCTTTCTCTATTCAAAAGAGGCCATATCAGTTTGATTTATCTTTCTATAAGTCTGATCATGAATAACTTAAAACCCTGAGTACCAGTAGTTTTCAAGAAAGGCAAATCCAATTTCAGGGTCAGCATCAGTTTATGAGAATAGCAAGTGCAGAGGCATCCTCAGAATCCCCTATGGATCTAAAACAAATGTCTGTGCTTGGCCCCACACCTGGAGATCCTGATGGAGTAGATCTAGAGTGGGCATAGGCATCTGTGTTTTATTCTCTCTTTATTTTTTTTGGGGACAAAGTCTCACTGTGTCACTCAGGCTGGAGTGCAGCAGTATGAACACCTGGGTTCTCATCATGTTGCCCAGGCTGGTTTCAAACTCCTGGGCTCAAGTGATCCTCCTGCCTTAGCCTCCCAAAGTGCTGGGAGTACAGGCGTGAGCCACTGCTCCCAGCCACATCTGTATTTTAAAAAGTCCCATAGATACAACCCACATATCCATTGCAGGAGACTGGATACACAAAGTGTGGCTTATCCATGCAATAGAGAGCTAGCTGCTCAACCATAAAAAACAAAAAAGCTGTTGATACATGCAACAACACAGAGGAATCTTCTAGATATCAGGGTAAGTGAAAAAAGCCAGTCATCAAAGAATACATAGGGTAAAATTCCACTTATATGAAGTTCAAAAAAGGGCAAAACTAATACATGGTATTAGAAATCAAAATTGTAGTTTATACTGAATGGGGGGAGTGGGATTGACAACAAAGGGACACGAGAAAAGTTCCTGGTGGTGGTGAAAATACTGTGTACCTCGTTTTACGTGATGGTCTGGGTGGATACACACAATTTCAAAAGCAAAAAACTGGCCGGGTGCAGTGGCTCACACCTGTAATTTCAGCCTTTGGGAGGCCAAGGCCAGAGGATTTCTTAAGGACAAGAGTTTGAGACCAGCATGGACAACAGAGCGACACCCAATCGCTACAAAAAATAAAAAATTTGCCAGATGTGGTGGCATGTGCTAACCACTACAAGTCCTAACTACTTGGGAAGCTGAGGCAGAAGGATCACTTGAGCCTAGGAGTTCAAGTTAACAGTGAACTACGACCACACCACTGCACTCCAGCCTGGGCAAGAGTGAGACCCTGTCAAAAAAACAAAACAAAACAAAACAAACAAAAAAATAACAAACAAAACACCAAAAAACCTTCACAAATGAAACCCTTAAGAGATATGCATTTTATTGTCTATAATTTATAACTCATTTAAATAAAATGGCCTAACTTCCCCTTTAGACCCCAAGCCAGAGTCTTGCATGGGTGCCAAGGAGTGGCCTAATCAGTTCAGCCCAGCCATAGACTCAAGAAAGGAAACACTTTCCTTTTCCCTGCCTTATATTATACAATCCCCCATTTTAATTTACTTTCCAGGATTTCCCTCACCCTTTCTCTGTCTTTTGGATTAAAAAAAAAAAAAAAACCAAAAACCCAGGAAACCCAACATAGAACAACCAGCTTAATAATGAATCCATTTGTCTTCAGACACTGTGCCCCTCTCCTGTCTCCATTTCAGCAGCCACATCCACATTCCTGGAAGAAGTTCCCCTACTTCCAGGCTACTTCAAGGCTCATGATGTTGATTGAGCATCTACGATGTGCCAGACCTTGGTGACCCCTTTACTAAGGCTACCTTCTTTTCAAAATAATCCTGAGAAGTAGATGTTTTTACTGCCCCCCATTTCCAGATTAGTGATCAATAAGGGGTGGTCATAGAATGTCCAAAAGTGATGTTTTAGTTTGATCCAGCTGCCACAGCAAAACAACATAAACAGCAGAAGTTTATTTCTCTCACTTCTTGAGGCTGGGAGGTCCCAGATGAAGCAGCAGCAGACTCAGTGTTTGGGGAGGGCCTGGTTCCTGTTCATAGGCCGATGCCTTCTTGATTAAGTCTCACGCGGTGGAAGGACCTAGCTGACTCTCTGGCGTCTCTTTTATAAGAGCACAAATCCCATTTTACTCTCATGAAGTCATGAAGTCACCTCCTAAAGGCTCCACCTCCTAATACCATCACCTTGGGAGTTAGGATTTTATCCTGTGAATTTGGGGTTAGGAACACACACATTTAGACCGCAGCAGGTGACATTAGGTTAAGTGGAGGAGGCAGGGTTAGAACAGTGATTGCAAAACCTCTTAGAATTTAAGACCCCTTTCCTTCCAAGGCCTGAAAGGCAGACAGGCGTTGGAGATACAGGGGAATATAAAAGGGGCAGAGCTCCTCCTTTGAGCATGCATTACATGCCCAGTCGCTAGAATTCAAGTCAACCAAGCCCTCACACACCCAGGCCGTCCCATGTTCTCTGGCTCGCCTCTTCTGGTAGCTTAGAAGTGGCAGCCTCAGGGAGACTTCTGTTTGGTACAACTTAGAAGGAAGCAAGTGGGAAATGCAGATGTCTTTGCTTTTAGGATTCTGGCTCCCTGAGATCAGAGGAGTGGGTTCCCGTACGGGGGTGGCGAAGCACAGGGAGAAGCATTGGAGCAGACTCTGTGCGTGTGTGTGTGTGTGTGTGTGTGTGTGTGTGTGTGTCGGCGCGCCTGTGCGTGGAGGGGGATAGCTGTACCCAGCGCGAGGCACTGGGGGAGGAGGAAGCGGTAGCAGAGATCTGAATAATTGATTCTTCAGCCGCACCAGACGCCCGGGAGCGGGCGGAGAGCGTGGTTCCAACACCACGGACAGCAGCGCGCGCCGCCGCAGGCGCCCCCGTCGCCAGCCAGCCACCTATCCTGGCCTTATTTGCCGCCGTGCGCTCTCGGAACGGGTGGCCGCGCTCCGCGTCGCCGCCGAGGAACTGCGGGGTCTGTCTCGACCCACCTAGGAGAGAGGCTGCGGGCAGGAGACCCTTTCGCCCGCCGGAGCTTGAAGCTTCTTGGGCTTGCGCGGGGGCTACTGCGTCTCGCCGGCTGAGAACAAGTCCCTAAGTTGGTGTGGAGAGCGCCCCTACCTTCCTTCTCCTCTTCCTCGGAGGCCACCGCAGCAGAAACACGCCCCGGGAACCCGGCTTTGCCAGTGCTGTGAACCAGGGTGTCCAGGCGCTCTCCGGACTCCCGCTGGGAAGTGGGGAGCCGAACGCCCAGCGCGGAGCTGGCCCAGCAGCGAAGGGCCCAGAGGGAGCTGCCTTTCCCCACCCGCGCCTCTCTCGGCCGGGGACCGCGGGGATCCCCGGCCACACGCGCGCGCGCTCCCACACTCACACACACACACACACACACACACACTCGCCCTCAAACACACCAGCCCGGAGCTGGGCTGCGGAGAGGGTGCTCCGGCGCGCTCAGAGGACCAGGCAGTTGCCGTCCGGAGTGGGGCAGGAAGCGGAGCTAGGGATCTTGGAGGGGAGCTCCTAGGGCTTGGCCGGATCATGGGACCGGGTGAGCACTGAGAATCGCGGCCGCAGCCATCAGCCCTGGAGATGACCAGGAGCGGCCACTGCTGAGAACTATGTGGAGAGAGGCTGCGGTGAGTGCTGGCGCGGGACGCCGGGCCTGGGAGGCCCCCTTGGAAAGGGGGAGGTGGGAGGCCTGAAGAGGGAGGGAGCGGCAGGATCACAAGAGGGTCGCTGCGTGGGAAAGATCCACCTCCCTCGGGGAACCGGGACCGCGGGAGCCCGCGTCCTTCCCTCCCCCTCTCCTACTGCTGGCTCGTCGCAAACTCAGCCAGCGCCCCCCCCCCCACCCTCGTTACCTCCTCTTTCTCTCCCTACCCCCCTCGCTCAGCAGCTCCCGGTCGCACAACTCCCAGCAGCCGGCGCTGGGGAGGTGGTAAGGGGTGCGGGTGGAGGTGCCCAGTTAGCTTCTCGTGGGTGGCCAACCTGGGGCTCGCATTCTCCTGTGCACCCTGGAGTGGAGCTCCCGCTGTCAGCCACAGGGGCTGAGGATCCGCACTGGGGGCGTCGTGGGCACCGGGCTTCTGCTTCCCCCCTCTTGTCTAGCCCCCCTGGGCGCATAGGGGGGCTTGTGAGCACTGCAGACTGCAGCCTACCCCTCAACCCTCCCTCCCCTCGCTGGTGGGCTGACCCTGCCTCTCCTTCTCTCCTCCGCCCCGTTAGAGCCCTGCTGCAGAGCCTCCGGCTGGGATAGCCGCCCCCCGTGGGGGCGATGCGGACAGCGCGGGACAGCCAGGGGAGCGCGCGGGGGCCGCAGCATGCGGGAACCCGCTAAACCCGGTGGCTGCTGAGGCGGCCGAGATGCTCGTGCGCGCAGCGCGCCCCACTGCATCCTCGACCTTCTCGGGCTACAGGTACGTCCCAGCGGGAGATCAGGGCTCCGTGGGCCAGGGAGGAGGGAGACTCGACCGGAGGGAGAGCGGGAGAGGGATCAGGCTAGAGAGGGAGAGGGAAAGCGGGAGGGAGCCCAGCGGCGAAGCGCAGGAGGGGCACCAGGGGGCGCTGCGGCTCCGCGCTCCGCGGCGCTTACCCAGGAACGCCGAGGCCGCTTGGAGTTCGCCTCAACTTCCCCCGGCTCCAGCAGCGTCCGTCCCGAGAGGCGCGCGTCAGGGCACGCGTGCACGACCGCGCTGGTATTTGCAGGTACGCAGGGCTGTGCACCTGCCGCCGTTCATGCGTGTGCACCACATGAGGACATGTGAGGACTCTTGCTGGCCGTGGGCACCGCTACAGCAGTCTGAGGAAGTGCGCAGAAAAGCGCGCGTGCCTATGAGCGTGTGCGGCCCACTGCCCACGTGCACCTAAGACTTGGCAACAGCGCCCGCAGTAGAAAGGCTAGGGAGGGGCTGTACAGTCCACGTCCGTCTGGGAGCTTCTTAGGAGCCTACCTTTCCCCCTACGCACGTTCTTTCCCAGCTCCTACGCGCTGGCCCGCGGGGGGACGCGCCTACTCTCCAGAATTCAGCATTGCACACGGCGCGCGTGAGAGAGGGTGTGTGTGTGTGTGTGTGCACGCGCGCGTGTAGGGGTGGGTCCTGGGCCCACTGGCAGTTGAGTGAAGGACTCTCCACGGCCCCTTGGCTCGAGGTGGGGCGAGCCCCAAGTTCCCCCAGGCACAGCGGAGCCTGGGCCCAACCAGGCAGCGTCCTCACTCCCAAGCACTTGGGGTGTACTCTGCCTGAGAGGAGCCGGGTCTGTAGGTGGGGCTGGGCATAGAGCAAAGTGTGTGGTGCTCACGACGGGCTCGCAGGGGGCGGGGTCAGCCAACTAGCTCAGCTCTCAAGCCCGGACGCCGGGTCTGAGCGCCGCCTCCGCACGCCCTGCCGGGTCTGTAGTTCGCTCCGCGCCAGCAGGGGGCGGGGTTGATAACTTGGTCCTCTCTATCCCAGGTGGGAGGGGTTGGATGGAGGGTTTATTCTGTGCACCTACGAGCTTGGTGGGGTACAGAACGCGCGCGGCGCTTAGGGTCTGTGGCCCGCAGCGAACTTGGGGAATGCGGTGGGGGACATGGACAGAGTTGGGGATGGGGAAGTGCCTGGAGACAGGGTATGAGGAAGCTGGTTGCGAGAATGGGCTGGGGGCTGGAGAATTAGCTCGGATTGGAGTTGTAGATAGAGTTAGAGATGGATCGAGGGATGTGGATGGCGTCGGGGATTGGGAATGGAGTCCGTGATCCCAGCAGCCTATCCTGCTGCTGAGTTCCATGCCTGGCTCCTAGAGCAGGGGGCCAAGTTGGTAATCCCTTTCTTCTGGTCGCCTTGCTCACCGCGGCCCTGCCTCTCACTCTTCACCCTGCAGGGACCGTCAGTGGCGACTATGGGCAGAGTGGGCTATTGGACCCTGCTGGTGCTGCCGGCCCTTCTGGTCTGGCGCGGTCCGGCGCCGAGCGCGGCGGCGGAGAAGGGTTCCCCCGCGCTGAATATTGCGGTGATGCTGGGTCACAGCCACGACGTGACAGAGCGCGAACTTCGAACCCTGTGGGGCCCCGAGCAGGCGGCGGGGCTGCCCCTGGACGTGAACGTGGTAGCTCTGCTGATGAACCGCACCGACCCCAAGAGCCTCATCACGCACGTGTGCGACCTCATGTCCGGGGCACGCATCCACGGCCTCGTGTTTGGGGACGACACGGACCAGGAGGCCGTAGCCCAGATGCTGGATTTTATCTCCTCCCACACCTTCGTCCCCATCTTGGGCATTCATGGGGGCGCATCTATGATCATGGCTGACAAGGTAAGGCCGGAAGCTGATGCCCTGCCAGGACCTGGGAAGCCACCAGCTGCATGGCAGCTGCTGCAGGTCTTCGGACGCCCCTAGAATCTGTCTTGATGTGAAGTAAGGGTGGGGGTGGGAGGGTCGTGGCCACTGGCCCTGGTGAGAACCAGGTCTTGCCTCTCCAACCCAGAAATGAATGGAAATGCCTTTTGCCTTGTTTCTGAAAATGGTGTACACAGGAGCACTTTGGTGTGCGTGTGCCAGGAAGAGCTCGGAAAACTGAGAAGTAGGCTGTGGGGTGGTGGTGGTGGCGGTGGTGGCATGTTTGGAGATTTACGAGTACCATGGGGCCCAGAGGTGGGCCCAGGAGCACTGGAGACACATGCTTCCTATTTCCACAATGCCAGTTTTACCTGATTGTTTTGTGGGAAAATGTCCATTTTTTCCTCTTATGGTAAGTGACTAAAACTATTTCTAAAAATTATTAAATGTGGGTAGGTTCTGGAAGAAAATGCAAAGTTTTTAGGTAAAGCACAAAAGGGCAGAAAAAATGTCATGCTTCCTCCGACTCTGCAATTAGAGGAACAGAGGTGGGGAGTTTGAGAAGCCCTCGGCCAGAGGAGTGGAGGAGAGACCCGTTCCTCAAGGGGAGTGGGTGGGAGTGGAGAGAATTAACTCCAAACCCAGAGCATGAAGGGCCTGGCGTTTTCCTTACATGTTCTCTGTCTGGCGCTCCAAGGCCCTCAGATGAAGAAGTTGGCTCCTGAACAAAGATGGGTCTTGGTACTAAAGTTGGAGAGTCTCAAAATGCAAGAAAGAGTGTAAAAAAATCTGTTGGCTTCGAATGAGAGGGAGGGTCTCTTTTGTGGACAGCCTGGGAGGTTTGCTTTGGAGAAGAAGGGAGAAAGATTTGAAGATCTGAAGTTATGACAGCCTGGTTTGGGAATTACACAGAAGTGGAGGGAAGGAAGAAGGCTGGAATGAAGAAGTAAAGTGAGGAATGAGAAAAAAGGGAAAGATTGGAGTTGGGTGTGTACTATCCTCTAAGTCCTGAGAAAAGATTGGGAGTTCAGAAGGGGAGGAAAGAGTAAGTGTACTTGTGTGCCATGGTCTCTAGCCCTGAGACCTTCTTGGAGAGTGTTCCTTAGATGGCAGGAGATACTGTAGTGGAGTGAGCAGACGTTCACTGTAGCGCTTTCCTTTTGATGCTCTCAAAGCACTTTTATATTCATCACATCACCTTTTGCTTCTGTTTCAGCAATTCCCACCGGCTCCTTTGGGAACCGTATTAATTCTTTCAGGTCTCCTGGGCTGCAGCACATTCAGCTGAAGCACGCAATTGATGCAGTGTCTTATTAAACATTCATTTTAAATGATTTGCAGCCTAGCAGAATTCCTGTGTGTGGTTGAGCATTTTCCCAGTCAGTTCTCAGTTTTAGAGGGCTCCTCTCTGGGAAGAAGAGAGTAGGGACTATCCATGCTCTGCCACCACTGACATTTCAGAACTGGAGAGAATCTTAGAGTTTCTTGGAGCATGCTGTAACTTTCAGATGAAGTGACTGAGCCATAGGGGAGTTAAGGGACTTTGCCAAAACCACATAGTGGGTGATGTAGCTAGGTAGCTGAATTTCTGATCCCAAGCTGTGATCTTCCATTCCACTAAATCAAGCCCATACTTTAATGATGTCATCCATCTTCAGGAGGGACAAGGGATCAGTTTCATTTTGTGGGAGGGGCTGAGCATGGAGAGCTGTGGTGAATCACAGCCTAGAGGGCTTTTGTATGGGAGGGGCCAATCTTCTAATGAAGGCACTGAGGGAGAAGAACAGCCAGTTTCCAGCCAGGCCTTGGAGTGTGACTTTGGGATTTAAATATTACCACGGATCCCTTCTTCCTTCTTGAGTTTTTCTAAAGGAGCAATAGACAAGAAACAGTAACCATACTGAAAGTGAAATTTCTGGATCCATGAGAGTTTGGCATAACCCAATGGAGAAATCTGGGAAAAGCTGAATTGGAAAAGGTGATGTGAGCCTGGGAGGTTCCGGGTAGGCTTCCGCTCTTACTTCTAAGTCTCAGCCGATAGGTATGTGGCTCAGGCCCTCATATGACTCATTCATCCAACTGTAGGCAGAGAGAAGCCGGAAGAGTGTACGGTCATGGAAGGGAACCCCCTTGATAGGCAGTGACCCTGCCTGCTAGTGAATCTTGACCCAGTGAATGGCAGGCTCTGACCAACTAGACCAGCAACTATTCTTCCCTTGAAGGGGGCATTAGAAAGTTTTGAGAAGTCCAGGGAGTATGGGTGGAAACATTCTTCTCTCCTTTGGGATGAAACTGCCTTTTGAGGATGTGGACCAAAATGTGACCTCACGTAAGAGTAAGAAGAGAAAAAGGAATCAGGAAAGGGCAAGAGGAAGATGAGAAAAGACATTTCCAGAGAAATCAGTAATAGAGATTTAAGAGGGGTTGGAAAGAAGAAGAATGAAAGGGTCCATTGGTTCAAAAATGGGGGAGGGGATTCGATACTCCTGATTGTTGAGACTTTCAGAGTTGGTCTTGGAGAGATTGGCCCCTCTCTGTCATTCTGGTGCAACTGTAGGGAGATGAGGCAAGGTGGCAGGGAAGCAAAGAGGTCAGTGGAGGTAACATCGGGGTATATGTCACCATGTGGAACGGTGATATTGAGAGGAGTTGGGTGATATTGAGAGGAGTTGGTTTAAAAGGTGGTATTTTGAGAAACTGGGGATGTGTTTAGAAAGGAGATTGTCTGCGCCTGTGAACAGCCCTTCCTTCCATTAGTAACATATATAGATGGCTTGTGCTTCTGCCACATGTTTCATTTAGAGCTGAACGTTGAGTTTGTCTCCAAAGAAACAGTCACGGTGCATTGCTTAACACTCTGCCTTGCCTCGTTTGCAAATGGTATTATGACTACAGCCTTAACCTCCCTAGATTGACAAGGCCTCTGCCTCCTGTTAAAATGATGTTGATTTGGTAAAGTCACGCAGAACACACCTGTGTTGTATTTACTTCTAAATTGGCAACATGATAGTGCCCCTGCCGGTAAGAATGGCAGTCAATTTGGTTATCAGTTAAAATGAACACACACACACACACATTTTTTTTTTAACATTTTTATTTTTATTTTTAATTTTACTTTAAGTTCTAGGGTATATGTGCACAACGTGCAGGTTTGTTACATATGTATATATGTGCCATGTTGGTGTGCTGCACCCATTAACTCGTCATTTACATTAGGTATATCTCCTAGTGCTATCCCTCCCCCCTCCCCCCAGCCCACAACAGGCCCCGGTGTGTGATGTTCTCCGTCCTGTGTCCGAGTGTTCTCATTGTTCAATTCCCACCTATGAGTGAGAACATGCGGTGTTTGGTTTTTTGCCCTTGCATTAGTTTGCTGAGAATGATGGTTTCCAGCTTCATCCGTGTCCCTACAAAGGACATGAACTCATCCTTTTTTATGGTTGCATAGTATTCCATGGTGTATATTTGCGACATTTTCCTTCTCTCTGTCTACTTGACCCTTGAAGAAAACAACAAAGCCTTATAACAATTGAAATGTCATGCAAATGTGGCAGATTTTTGTGGTGTTAATTTAATTTACAATGGAGGTGTTAATGTTTTGCTTGCATCATTGGGTAGTCTTGCAATATAACTAAATTAGAGGTGAAAATAAGGCTGGGTGAGGTGGTTCACGCCTCTAATCCTAGCACTTTGGGAGGCCGAGGTGGGTGGATCACCTGACGTCAGGAGTTCAAGACCAGCCTGGCCAACATGCTGAAACCCCCTCTCTATAAAAATTGGCCGATGTGGTGGCAGGCCCCTGTAGTCCCAGCTACTCAGGAGGCTGAGGCAGGGAGAATTGCAGGAACCTGGGAGGTGGAGGTTGCAGCAAGCCAAGATTATGCCACTGCACTCCAGCCTGGGTGACAGAGTGAGACTTTGTCTCAAAAAAAAAAAAAAAGAAAATTAAAATAAATAAGAGGTGAAAATAGTGCTTAATGTAGATGAAGTTCTAATCTGATCTTGGCTTGGCCATTTTGACCCTGTCTAAGTGAAATACACTCCAGCTGCAGTAATAGTCCCTGGTAAGCCCAGCATATGGGCTAGATCTTTACATTTCTGCTCAGTGTCCTTAACCCTCTCACCCCCCACCACTTCTCCCTATATTCCTAATTGCTCCGTGCAGGAAAAGACGAGGCTCAGATTTTAGCTATATCCATCCATGCCAGTTATCT
Organism: Nomascus leucogenys; assembly: GCF_006542625.1. Lineage (NCBI taxonomy): Eukaryota > Metazoa > Chordata > Mammalia > Primates > Hylobatidae > Nomascus > Nomascus leucogenys. The sequence continues at coordinate 92,980,204 of NC_044398.1, forward strand.
CTTGGGTTTCATTTTCTATGTTATTCCTATGCAAGCCTCATGTCTTCTGCCAGAGTGTAAGTCGTTTGAGGGCAGATTTTTAAAAAAACTGTGTTTATCTATATATGTGTGTTTCACATAACAAATGCTTCTCTCCTCCACAGAGATAGAAAAATAATGTCTTTTCATTGTAGAGCTCTCAGGAAATACATTAAAATTTAAAGAAGATAAAAATCTCTCTCCAAATCCTATCACCGTGGGTAAACATTACTGACACTTTGGTGTATTTCCTTTTATCTATTTAGTCGCATGCTCAGGATTTTATACTATATATGGTTTTTCTTATTGTGCTTTGCCCTCTGTGGACTTTCTTAGAGGATTCAAGATTTTCTTTAATTCTGGAAAAATCTCAGCCGCTATCTGTTGGATTCTTTCTTTCCATCATTCTTTCTGTTCTCTCCTTCTGAATATACATGCATATGTATAGTCATGTGTTGCTTCATGGTGGGACACGTTCTGAGAAATGGATCGTTAGGTGATTTAATCGTGTGAACATCACAGAGTGCACTTACACAAACCTAGATGGTATAGTCTGTTACACACCTAGGCTATGTGCTATAGCCTGTTGCTCCTCCATCATTTCATTTGTGTCTGGTCTATTATTTTATTTTAGAAAGAAACAGCATGGATGGTCTATTATTTTGACTATCTGTTGAGTTATGGATTTCAACAAGGATATACTTTATTTCCAAGATAATAATTGGTCCCTCTTTACACCTCCCTGTTTTTTTGTGTTATAATGAAAAACTCTTCTCACTTTGTGCATGTAACTCCCTCCCCTGTCCCTTCAAAGATTAAAAAATACATATTATAAAGTTATTCTCTGATTGCTCTAGCATCTTTGTTTCTTCAGTTGTGAAGTCCTTCATTTGTAGAGTCAGTTAGTTGGATGTTCACATATGTTCTTTAATTTTTGTTTGTGAACTTATTTTCAAGGCAACTTTATGATTTCTTATGCCCTATATCTGTGAGGGTGTGTGTTTTAAGCCAGAGCCCATGTCAACAGCTCAGGTTTGTACTCTCTTCCCATTCTACATGGCCTGTGGTGCAGGCTTAGGAGTCCATCTCATGTAGGTGACTTCATTTTGTCTCCTTGACACAGATAGGGTCCTGCTTTTTGGCTGTGACTATTGGTGGATGGTGCGGATGTTCTAGCACCATCCACAGCTAGCAACCTGATTCCAGGTCCAGTTCTTCCCCTTTTTCCCTGGATGGACATTGACACCTCTGTTCTCACGGCTTATGTTGGACCTATCCTCCATGGATTATGTGGCTTTGATTCCTCCTTGAAACCCTAGAGTCCCGTCTTTCAGTCCATTTATTTTTAGGGATTACTCTCTATTTTTGATCTGTGATTCGCTTTTCTTATTTCCAAGCAATACTATGTAAATTTAAAAATAACTAAAGATTTCTTTATAAATTCTATGTCTTAGGAGCAGAAAAGGAAGGTTACTGAGTGTGTTCACTCGGATTTTGACCCAGTTTTATTTCACAACCTGCTTTTATATATTTTTTTAAACTTGATTATGTATTCTTGGAATTTTCCTTTATCACTACATAGACTTCTTAAACTTGATTTTCAGTGGCTGCAGAGTGTTCGGTTCATACCACAACTTTTTAAACAATTTCTCTCTTTTTCCACCATTAATAAGATTCATTTGTGCTCCATAGGGGCATCCTTTTCAGCACCTTGCACTTGTCCTGCCCTTTGCGTTTGTTACACGGTAAATGTTTGTTGATTGAATGAATCTAGTCATTGGCTCCGATGCCAGCTTGTTGGAGCTTCCAGATGAACATATCACAATCTGGTTCAGGGCATTCGTGCAGTGTTTGTTCCCTCAATGCTGACTGATTTCATAGGTGTTTGCCAATTTTTCTCTTCTCTCTAGTGGGCAGATAATTACCAGCCATCCTGAGGATTAACATAAATTGGGGGGTTACATACAAAAGGCCTGTAGAGAACTGCTGAGTAACAGCTCATCAGCAGGAGGTGGAAGATGGTGCTCTTGTAATCTGGCAGCTCCAGAGTTTGGATGCGAGTGACGGGCCTTCCCATTAAACACTGAAAGCTCTCGAAAAGGGCAGACGCGCAGATCGGAATGTTGGTGGAGCCCACTCAGCTCCTGCTAAAGTGGCATCAGGTAGTTCCTGGGAGAGTGGGGAGACCTATCTTTAGTCTTTTCCATGAGGCATGTCAGATGTGATCATCAACACCTCCTCACATAAGTCATCAGAGACCAACAGGCATCCTCCCGGTAGCATGACTCACGCTGCAAGTAGCCATCAGGGGTTGCTGGTAATCATTTGGGTGTCCTTAAGAGCTGTGGTCTGGTGGGTTTGGGGCGGTGTTTATCTTCTTTCTCATAGCCTCAGATGGAAAATGCTATTGTAGGCAGAGTGAGTGGGGAAAGAGAGAGAAAGAGGGCTGTACAGAAGAGAAACAGGAACTGAATCTCTGGTTTGTAATAGAGAGTTGGTAGCCTCTGATAAGTTATCACATAAATGAGACATTATAAGGTTATTAATTGGTGTCTTTTGTTTTTCCTGCATCCCCCACCCTTGATCTTTCAATTTCTAATTCTTTGCCAACCTTTTAAAGTTGGAAGACATCCCACTGAAAAGAACATCCAAACTTCATGCTGCTTTGAAACAGTCAGAAGGCCTGGCCACACTGGCCCCTATTCCGCCTATGGCAACAATTGGCTCGAGATGAATCTTATCCCCCAACCCCACCCACCACGATCCCTGCCCTCCCACTGCCATCCTGGGACAGGACAGGTGCCCCTCCTTTCTTAAATTCCCAACAATCACTTCACTTCACTTCACTCATTTATGTTACATACACAGTGTCCTTAAGGCACTGGGCTGTGAGGCCTATGATGTAGGTGAGGGAAGTAGCTCTTCCAGGGGCTGCTCCTGGATAAGACGGCAGATCTGTGGCATGTATGCAACCATGGATGCCATGTTCACTGCTGCCATCATTAATCTCTTATAACACCTGGCCCTGTTGAGCCCACTGGCCTTAAGGCCTTCTCAACACAGTACTCCAGGCAGCCACGATGAATCAACTTGAGTTGGAAGATCCAAGAAAACCTTGGACAAAGAGTCTGAAGAATGAAATTCAATTTCCAAAAATACCTGTGTGACCTTAGAAAAGGCCTTCACCTGTCTGAACCTCTGGTTCTCCTGCAAAATGAGGATTTGGGACAAAATAAGATCTCTTCCAGCTCTGAAAATTTTGTGCCCCATCAAGGAAAGACTGGCAACAAACATACCAAAATATGAATAGCAGTTATCTTTGGGGTGGTAGACTCATGGCTGCTTTAATCTTTTAAAGAATGTCATTATCAAGTGGTTAACATATTTTACTTTGAATTAGATTGCCTGAATTTAAATTCAGGGATTCTACCTCTTACTGGCTGGGTGATCATGGGGAAGTTCTTAATATCTTGAGCCTCAATGTCTTCATCTCTAAAATGGGAACAATAATAGCATCCACTTTATAAAGTTGTGAGATTTAAATGACATCATGGATATCAGTCCATGTCTCGATGCCTACCTTATAATAAATGCTTATTACAGGAATGCTATTGTTATTGTGTCTGCAATTTTAGTTTTTATTTTTCTCCAGTGTACATGTACTTTTTAATAAACAGAAAGAGTGATTAAGGATGATGTGGTTACATGAGGGTATGCTCTGCAAGAAACTGGGAGTGAATCCCACAGAACTGTCAGAAGTGGAGGGTCTAACATGAAATGATTTGTGTTTTCTTAACTGGGACAACCAGAAGCTTCCTTTGCCTTTGTAGGACTTGCTGAGAGCTTTATCCTGGCAAACTGAAGCTAAATGTGGCCAGCGTGAAAGTGATCGTAGGAAAAGACTATCTCATTGACCTTTGCACTAAATGACTCCACCAACTGGACCATATGTTTGCACGGGGCTTAGGGATTTAGAGTGTGGACATATATAGTTTCTCATTTTATCTCTGCCAAGGATTAATAACTCAGTGATAGCCTGGGGAACCTGGCAACTCCAAAGGTATTTGTTTAAAGAATCTCTATTTTCAGATGAGGAAATAAAGGATCTGGAGGTTGCAGTAATTTGTGCATTGTTCAAAGCTGTAACTAGAACCAAGGGCTTTGGGTTCTTATTCTTTTGCTCTTATTTTATTCCCCTTTAAGTTAAAGACTATGAATACATTTGGTTTAGGGAAGGGGCTCAGATTCAAGACAAATAACAGATTTTGATGTTCATGTTTTGGTTGTCTTGACTAAAAGGATTAAGATGTTGGATGATGGAATTAAAATTCAAAACTCCAGATTGAAGTGATGGAGCCACTCTAAAGACTGCACTGGAGGTTCCTCCCATACCGCACTCAACTTTAATGAGGTTAATTGACAAAGAAAAATTGTATATATTAAAGGTGTACAACACAATTTTTTTTTAAAAAGAAAACAGTGTTTCACTCTGTCGCCCAGGCTGGAGTGCAGTGGCATGATCATAGCTCACTGCAGCCTCAACCTCCTGGGCTTAGGTGATCCTCTCATCTCAGCCTCCCAAGTAGCTAGGAACACAGGCATGTGCCATGATATCCAGCTAATTTTTAAATTTTTGGTAGAGACTGGGGTCTCACCATGTTGCCCAGGCTGATCTTGAACTCCTGGACTCAAGCAATCCTCTTCCCTTGGCCTCCCAAAGTGCTGGTATTAACAGGCATAAGCCACCATCCCCAGCCCCAAATAATATTTTGATATACATGTAAATGTGAGATGATTGTCACCATCAAACTAACATATCCATTACCTCACATGGTTACCTTTATTGTGTGATGAGATTACTTAAGATGTACTATCTTAGCAAATTGCCTGTATACAATACATTTTTGTATTGTCACCATGCTATCACCAGTCACCATGCTATACATTAGGTCTCTAGAACCTATTTACCTTACAACTGGAAGTTGGTGCCTTTTGACGAACCTCTCTCAATAGTTTGAAGAAGAATTTTCACTATTGCAGAAAGGGGGATATGAGACTTTCCAACTCACTTAGTCATAATGTGGCTGCCTCCGTTCCAGCTATCACATCCAACTCACTTGGGAATGGTTTCTGCAAGGGTCATGAACTGGTGTACTGCATGCTGAATCTGGCTCATAGATGCATTTTGTTTCGCCAGTACAGCATTTTTAAATGCTTGAATTTTAATGTCTTTAGACAGCATGCATTTTCAAATTCACTGCAGCTGTCCCCACTCTGTTATCCCATATCTAGGGTGATTCATACATTTATGTTAATGATATGGTTTCTGTGAGTATTTGAGATCATGGTACTCAAATACAGACTTTTTATTTGTTTGCTTGTTTATTTTTTATTGACCAGAAGCTCAGCAGATTGTAAGTGGGGATATGTGGAGGCCACATATCTAGAAATATATGTGGGGGCCCCATATGTTGTGGCTTTATAAAAAGTGGAGGCCACATTTATAGAAATATAATGTTTAAATCAAGGGAGGTGATAGCTCCATTATACCTCTTCTGTTGTTTGGAGTGCTTTCAGGTGCAAGTAACAGAGTATTTGACCAACAGTGTCTTCAACCATTAAAGACATTCAGTTTTTTGCTTAGGATGGAGCCTCATATCTAGCTTAGTGACTTAATGTCCCACTGAGGACTCAGATCCTTTCCATTCTTCTACTTTGCCTTCCCCAGCTGCTGGTTTATCTGAGTCACAATATGGCTGCTTCTATTCCAGCCATCACACCTTTACTTCCTAGCATTCAAAACTGGAAAAAAAGGGAGAGAAAAATAAGCCTTCTTTTAGGGCCTCTATCCTTTCATTGGAGTAGACTTCCTCTTACGTTTCAGTGGCCAGAACTGGGTCACATTCCCACTGCTCAAACAACAATGATAGAGATCCAGGATTCCTCTCTGAGAATGGGTAATTGCCACTGAGCAAAATTGCTTCTGCTAGCAAGGGTGTGGGGTGACGCTTCAGTGGTGCAACTGGTGATGTCTCCAGCAACATTAACACCATTATATGTAGAATTGCACTTAGTTCTGAGGAGTAATATCTGAAGATGGGCGTTGAAAAATTGCAGTGCATGAAGAAAAAGGGCCTTTAGGGTTGCGTAGACTCTAAATGAAATATATTAAGAGTTTCAGAAGAAGTATTTAGAGATGTTTAGCCTGGAGAAGGGAAATCTCAGAGGGGATATGGGAGAAGTGTTCAGATACTCCATGGGCTGTTACAAGGTAGAAGGTTAAGTCTTAATTTTGTTATTGTTGTTCTGGGGACAGACATAAGAGTGAAATTATTATTATTATTATTATTATTATTATTATTATTATTATTATTGTTATTATTTGAGACAGAGTTTTGCTCTTGTCGCCCAGGCTGGAGTTCAATGGCACGATCTCGGCTCACTGCAACCTCTGCCTCCTGGGTTCAAGTGATTCTCCTGCCTCAGCCTCCTGAGTAGCTGGGATTACAGGCACCTGCCACCACCATCAGCTAACTTTGTATTTTTAGTAGAGATGGGGTTTCACCATGTTGGCCAGGCTGGTCTTGAACTCTTGACCTCAGGTGATTGGCCTGCTTCAGCCTCCCAAAGTGCTGGACTACAGGCGTGAGCCACGGCACCTGGCCAAGAGTGAAACTATAAGGAGTAAAGTTTCATCTTGATATGAGGAGTAAGCTTCGGCAATTAGGTCTCTAACAGAAGACTGCGAGGATTCATGGAATGCGAAGGATATGTCAGGATATGATTGAGCTAACAGTGACTGCCTGTCCCTCAGGAATGAGGTGGAAAATTGGGCTTGCAAGGTTGGGTTGGGTCACCTCTGAGGCTCTTTCTTATTCAGACACTCTGTAACTCTCAAATCCTTGATTTTTAAAAAAAGATCTCCAAGCCTTGGTGCTTTAGGCCAAGCATTTGGCTGAAAACCAACATCCTCACTTTTTCCAAGTGTGTGAGTAATTCAGTATAAATTTGCCTGGCATGGAGGAGGAATTTATAATCCCTGCATCATCACCTCAAGTTCCCAAAAGACTTTACATTATCTTGAAGGTAGAAGATATTTGAAAAGCAGACAACCTATGTATATATCAACTCACACACACATATATAAATAAAAACATAAGTAGGTCAGCCGGCGTCATATTTACTAGTGAAAATGTTTTTGGCTAAGAAGCTCATCTACAGAAGACAATGTTTAGAATAATTGCCAATGATCTCGAAATGGGGTGTTTTTGCAATTATATGAGCTTAATCATTATTACTTAATAAAGTACATTCAGCTTGTTTTGCACATCTTACTGTAGTAATATATTTGTATTCTAAAGAGCCATCCAGTCTCCTCTCTGGTTTTTCAGTTGGCAAATTATTCTTTTTTGTCAATTTTATTCTCCTGCATTTGGAACATCTGCTTATGACAGAAAATGCTCTAGATACTATTCTGTTGTTTATTCACTTCTCCTATTCCCCCACATCCCGCCAAAGAAAAACGAACCTGAAATTGCTTTCCAAATGCTTTCACTTTCCATTCAAATTTTGGAACTTTTCATGGGATGGCAATTGATATATTGTCTCCATTTTTTAAACTTTGAAATAGATGTTGATGTACAGAGAAAAAAATCTAAATAATACAATAGAGCATTCAGAGAAAGAATATTTGCTCCATTAATGCATCGCAGATCTTCGAACTCAGGTTCCCTTCCATGGAAGTGGCTGTGTTACCCATTTCAGGAGGGAAAATATTAATTGGAATGGCAGTTTCTTTCTGTTTGTGATTTTTTTTGCTGAAGTTGGCATATCGAAAGGATCTTCTCTTAAACTACAGTCCCTGACTTGAAAAAGGTTAATTGTTTCCATTGGTCCCTAACAGTGACTTTTTTTGCCAAAACAAAAATAAACTCACTCTAAAGTGTAAGTTGTTATTTCCAAAAATCACTGACACCTTGAAGCTTGGCTCACAAACTCACTCAAATAATTGAAGATAATTTTGGGTGATTTTGGGGGAGTCGGGGACCACTTTAAAATCTAATGAAGGCTATGGACCCTTCCAGAGGAGTGCATGTTCATAAACATGCAGTCAAAATTATGTACAATTTCAGGGGATCACAGACCCTCTGAAACCCTTTCATAGACTTCCTTGGAATTGATTTATTTATTGGTTTATTAACACAGTTGATCCTTGAACAACGCAGGAGTTAGGTGCATTAACCCCCATGCAGTTTAAAATCCATGTATAACTTTTGATTCCCATAAACTATAGCCCACTGTTGACCAGAAGCCTTACCAATAACATAGACAGTCAATTAATACAAATTTTGTAGGCTATATGTATAATATAGTAGATTCTTAAGTAAGCCATAGAAAAGAAAATCATAAGGAGAATCATAAGGAAGAAAATATGTTTGCTATTTAAGTGGATGTGGGTCATCATAAAGGTCTTCATCCTTGTCTTTACATTGAGGAGGCTGAGGAGGAGGAGGAAGAGGAAGGTTTGGTCTTGCTGCCTCAGGGGTTGGCAGAGGGAGAAGAAATTTGCATATAGGTCGACCCATGCAGTGTGTTGTTCACAGGTCAAATGTATGTTCATTCTTCATACATTTCTTGGCTTTGTCCTTGGGCCAAAATGCTTTGTGGATGCATCTGTGATCAACTTGTTTCAGAATCTAGCTGGGGAGACTCATAATGCAAGTCCAGTACGATTGTATTCATGGGACCATGGGAATGCAGAGGAGGGACAGCCTCATCCACAGGTCTGAGGGTCGGGATCTGGGGTCAAATTGGAGAGCTGGTCTAGAAGAGGCTTGTGTCCTGGGTGCCTGCCCCTACAGGTTGTCATCCCCGACGGCTGAAGATGAGCTGTAGAGGGAAGGCTGGCTTACGGAGGAGCAGAATTGAGTTCACAATCTAAGCCTTCCTCTCCTCTTAACCTGTTCCTCAAGACTGCTAGTCTTGAGTGGTCTTGATAGCTTCCAAATTCTCCTCTGGATGGCATCTCATACCATCAAACATTGAGCTTTTTGCAGATTTCTGTTTTATTGTCACAAATGGCTGAATGTCTCCTGCTCTATCTTGTCTCTTCAAATTAGGAATACCTGCCCAGGAAGAGTGAGTGGCATTTGAAATCCATATTGTCTTGCTAGTCTGCTGTCCTAGGGGTGAAAGAAAAAGACATATTTTCTAGGTGAATTGTTTTAATGCTAAGATATCTGTAGGACCGAGGAAATGTAGTATTAGCTGACTTGGGTGAGTCGACTCAGAATCATGTGAAGAAGCTGCGGAGCTGTGGAAAAAGGCAGGCTTGCTATAGTTCTGGTGCTAGGGTATGTGCATGGCTTCCACGAATGGGATTTTGAAAATGGCAGGCCTTGGGCGAAGACCTCATCTTCGTGGTCAAATTTGCACTTTAGTTAAAAACAAATTTGCTATTGGTTTTGCCTTGGTTAATTGATACTAGTTTTTCCTCTTCTCCTCTCTTGTTTTTCTCTTCCCTCCCCTCCCTTCTCTCCTCTCCCCTCCCCTCCCCTCCTCTCCCCTCCCCTCCTCTCCCCTCCCCTCCTCTCCCCTGCCCTCCTCTCCCCTCCCCTCCTCTCCCCTCCTCTCCCCTCCCCTCTTCTCTCTCTCTCTCTCTCTGTCTCCTGTTTAGCAGCATTAAAAGAAATATTTTTACCATGGACCCACTGCTGGATCATTTTAAAGCAAATCCAAGACATCATTGCATCATTGTATTCATCAGTATATATGTCAGTATATATATATATGTATATATATACATGTGTATATATGTATATATGTATATATGTATGTATATATGTATATATATGTATATATGTATGTATATATATATCAAAAATAGAAGAACTTTAAGAACTGTTAAAAAAATCACAGCTGATATACAAGTAATCTATACATATGTATTTGAGAAGATTTTGTGAGAATCAGGGCAGTATAAAGAAAATAAAAATCACCTTTACTCTGACCATCCACAGACAACTGCTATTAACATTTTGGTTTATTTCCCTCTAGTCTGTTTTCCTATACCTTATTTACAAATACATACTATATAATTTTATAGACAGCTTGTAATTTGCTTAACATTTTATCATGAAGCTTTCAGATTACTTATAAACATTTTTATCTTCTATGTTTTCCATTCTGTGGATTTATCATGATTTACTTGATAATTTAGATTTTCCCCAATTTTTTGCTATGAAAAACAATACTTTGTTTGACATCTTTGTAATGAAATGTCTGCATCATAGATTATTGACTTTTAATAGAATCCATTACTGAAATTAAGGAATTTTAAAATTATCAGTACAGAACCAATTAAGTTTCCGTTAATTTGTTCCCAGAAAGATTGAATCACTGGAAATTTCTAATAACTATGTCTTAAAGTATGTCTGTCACTTAGCTCTGGCTGGCTCTTGAAACAGAAATTTTTCTGATTGGCTAGACAAAAATATTATCTCATCGTTATAATTTGCATCTCTTCTAAGACACCTGCCATGGAATATATTTTAATTTAATCATCGCTTTTATATTCTGTAGGTATTGCATATTTTAACTGCTTTGATATTTCCCATTGTGTAAATGGAAAACCTCAGAGAACGATGGCTTCCAGTATAACATACAGTGGAATAATTTGAATTTCTAAAAAATAATAAATATTTTGAAACCTGGCAGGGAGTTCTATGATTATTCATTCTTCATCACCAGGCATTGCTCAACCATTGTCTCTGTATCAGTGTTGTTTCAATAATTGCTTTGATTAATGTAAAATTTCCCAGCAGAAAATCATTTTGTGGGACCCCACTGTTATGATTTGCCAGGAGTCTAGGTAGAGACTCACGTCCAAGTGGGCTGGAGTCATGTTTGTGTCCCAGGCTTTGTGGGGAATGGTGGGGATGGGAAGCCCTTGTTTGTTCCTTTCTCTAAAAAAGCAGAGGCAGGGTGAGGTTGTGCAGGGTGCATCCCGCAGACCCTGACCCAATGACAGATGAATAAATTTCCCTGACGCAGATATTCTGCTTTGCCAGTCCAGCTGAGTGTCTATGCCACTTATAGACACCAAGGAAGGTTCTGTACAGAGTCAGTGGCCACGGCCTCGACTTGCCAGTGAGACTCACATTTATTCAGTAAAGATTAATTGACAAAGGTTGTGAGTAAACACATTGGTGGGTAATTAACCTGGTTGCCTCTACCCCGGAGAGAGCCATCATGCATGCAAGAATGATCAAAAGTTGGTCTTAAGACCATGTGAGTAAACAAGCTAGTTAGATAAACTGCTCTGCCTTCCTTTGTACCCAGTTCAAGCTATTTACTTAAGGTAAGGATTAGGTTGCCTTCAGCCATAACCTTATCCTGAGACTTTTGGAAAAACCTTCAGCCCTTCCAAGAAAGTTTGTGGCTATTCTCTATAACCAAAATTTTTCACACCAGCCTGACTGAATCCCCACAAGGTTGTAACAGGAACTGCCTTGTGATAAGAAAGGGATATTGCCCGGGTGGCAGGGGGCAGTAAAATGAGTTTTAAACAAAAGTGGGAGAGATTTAGGTTTGATATTAACAACTGTGAGGAATACTCAAAATATTTAACCACTACAGCACTATCAGAGCTGAATCAGAATAGATACTCAGTTTGTAGAATCCTGGAGCACCTGTTATGTGAGGTGTTAATCCTTTAGTGGCTGGTTATGGGGAGGTGGGGGGTTCCCGAGGGAGGGGTGGCTGAGTGGCAGGGGGCACTTGGGGTTCCTGGAAGATGTGGCTATTCACAAGCAAAATGGAAGCATTTCAGTCTTTAAATAACCAGTTCTGCTGCACCAGTGCACACCAGCCAGGATATCAGCGAGATCTCACGTGTCATTTATGCCAATGTGTATGCAGAAGTTTTCTCGGGGAACTGTCTAGAAAAGGACACAGGATGGCTGTCTCCTCTGCCATATATTAGCCATGCCCTGAAAAAGGGAGGTAGGGCTGAGAGCATTTTGAAGATCTCTTTCCTAAAATATGGAAATAGAAATGTGCTTCCTGCTAACCTTCCACCTTCTGAGCTTGGTGCTTTGGCTTGTCTCTTGTGGGTTAATTTTCTAGCTGTCTATCATAAGCCTGCCTTTCTTCCATGAAAAGCACAGGAGCTGAAGCCAGCTGTCCATGCCACCGCCCACTCCCCACTCCCATGTTCCCTGTCTTCTAGGGCAAGAGATTCCCAAACAATTCCTGTTTTCATTGGGGTTGAATGAAGAGGGCTGTTTTAGTCTCTGGTTTTGGGGTGTGATGTGCTCATTTGCAGAAGCATAAAAATAATCTTGTAACTCACCAAAAAATACTCCACAGCCTAAATTAACTTTGTTAAAGATCAACTTTCAAAAGAGAGCCTTGGATGTGCCTTCATGGGATCATGTGCATAGTTTACTTGTAGAGTATGTGGCTTCCTTCCCTCCTCCGAAGTAGGAAATCCTCCATCCCTGTCCTGGTTCATGGAGGTTTTCAAATGGGCTTCAGGAGAAAGAAGCACGTCTCTGGTTTCATCCGAGGGCAGGAGAACCCTGTGATATGTTGTTTATTGTTGAGAATGCGCTGAATTGTGTCTTCCTAAAAGTCATATATTGGGTCCTAACCTCCAGTATCTCTGAATGTGACACTTTGGAGCTGGAGTCTTCAAGAGTAATTATGGTAAAATGAGGGCATATAGGTAAGCCTTAACCCAACATGACTGGTGTCCTTATAAGAACAGGAGATTAAGACACAACATAAACACACAAAGGGAGGACCATGTGAAGACACAGGGAGAGGATGGCCATCTGTAAGCCAAGGAGACAGTTTTCAGAGGAGCAATCCTGCTGCTCCCTTGTCTTAGACTTCTAGCTTTGAGAACTGTGAACAAATTACATTTCTGTTGTTTAAACCACCTTTGCTGTAATAAAGACTGTGATCCTTTGTTACAGCAGTCTGGGAAAATGAATAGAGAGAGGTTGGGAGGCAGTTAGAGCTTAATTCCAAGCCTCCTCCTCACTCCTCTTCTTTAACTGAGCCTCAGGGGAGTCAAGACACCACAGCTCAGAACCCAGACCTCCACCTGCTCTAACACTGACTTTGTTCTTCTCATATGGGCTCCCTTTCTGGACACTAGGCTCCTGCTTTGAGGAACTGAGTCCCTGTCTTAGAATCCTTCCTAAAACCCTTCTAGGACTTCTAGGTTCAATGCTTCTCAGGAATTTTTACTCAAATCGTCCTAGGGGGTGTGGTAGACAGAATCATGCCCCTACCACCCCCTCTTCCCCACCCAAAGACATCCACATTCTAATTCCTGGAACCCGTGAATACTAACCCTATATGGCTAAAGAGACTTTGCAAATGTAATTAAATTAAGGATCTTGAAATGGAGAGACTGTTCTGGATTAGCCTAGGTGAGTCCAATTTATAATCATTCCTTATAAAAGGGAGGCAGGGAGGTGAGAGTCAGGGAAGGAGATGTGGCAACAGAAGCAGAGATTGGAGTGATGCACTTTAAAGATGGAGGAAGGGGCTGTAATCCAAGGAATGCCAGCATCCTCCAGAAGCTGGAGAAGGCAAGGAGATAGGTCCTCCTCTAGGGCCTCTGGAAGGAATGCAGCCCTGCCAACTGCTTGACCCACTTCAGACTTTGGACCTCTGGAGCTGTAAGAGAAAGAATCTGTGCTACTTAGAGCCACTAAATTGGTGGTAATTTGTTAGAACAGCAATAGGAAGCCAATACAGGGACAGAGTCTGATAAACACATGCTCTGCACATCAGGCTGTGCCCTTTGTGGCCTTTTCTCTGAGTTTTATCTTAAAAATTCGTGCAGATTTTGGTTCCTACTTCATAATGTAACTATGTTGGTACTAAGGTGAAATAATTTAAGACGACTTACAAGATATGTGTCCATTTTTCCCTTCACCAAATAGTTAAGTTGTATTAGTTCGTTCTTACACTGCTAATAAAGACATACCCAAGACTGGGTAATTTATAAAGGAAAAAGGTTTAATTGACTGGCAGTTCAGTGTGGCTGGGAGGCCTCTGGAAATTTACAATCATGGCGGAAGGGGAAGCAAACACATACTTCTTCACATGGCAGCAGCAAGGAGAAGTGTGAGCAAAAGGGGGAAAGCCCCTAATAAGACCATCAGATCTTGTGAGAAGTCACTCACTATCATGAGAACAGCATGGGGGTAACCACTCTCATGATTAAATTACCTCCCACCAGGTCCCTCCCACAACACTGACGATTATGGGAACTACAATTCAAGATGAGATTTGGGTGGGGACACAGCCAAACCATATCACAAGTAAAAGCAATGCTCTAGGAAGTTCTACTGTATCTGTACTATTGTATTTGTGCTCTGCACGTGTATTCTGCTGGGCGGTGTGTGCCTCTGTTTGAGAACCCTGGGGTGGTATGTACTTTGAACTCCGAAACCCCAAAACCTGGCTCCATGAATGTGCCTCTGCCAAATTCTTTCCAAGCAAAGTTTCCTTATCATTTTTGTGCCTGGAGGGGAGAAGAGACAAGAAATTCAGGATAGCTGGAGAATAGAGAAGGAGGAAGAGTGAATTAACAGTGAGCTTTCTGTTAGATTGAGCATTTCTCCACAATATATTGAGATCAAGTTTTGTTTCTTAAACAAATCTGTCAACTTTTACGGTCAATTTGGGGTGGTGCAACGGGTTAGAAGAATTCATTAAAACAGCCAAAATCTGGATCTGCTGAATGTGGGAAAGTCTCTGATGCCCTCCAAGCAGTTGTATGAAAAAGATGAATCGTCAACAATGCAGAGATGACACGAGAGATGCAGATGGGGCTTTGATCCTTCTTGTTACCAAAATCCTACTTAGAATGTGTTGTCATGAGGTCCCCACTTCATGCAGCCATATCATGGTTCCTAAAGCCAGGTCTGGGGTACTCGCTGGGGTGGAATTTAGAAGCTAGAAATGAACCTGCCCAAGTCTACATGCCATCCACAGTTCACATGCCCTTGGTCCATGCCCGCTTGTGCTGTGTGCTCCTGTTCTCTTGTTTTGGGGAGACCATATCCCATTTGTATTGATGACTTCATCATTCTATACTTCCAGCACTCAGAACATTGTTTTTGGGGAGAGTAGGTACTTAGTAGATGTTCAAACAAAATAGTGAGTTAGGAGAAGGGGCTAGGTCCAGGACTGTATTAGTTTACTACAGCTGCTGTAACAAATTATCATCACAAACATGGTGGCTGAAAAAAATGCAGTTTTACTCTCTTACAGCCCTGGAGGGCAGAAGTCTGAAATCAGGTTCCCTGCATCAAAATGAAGGTGTCAGCAAAGCTGTGCTCCCTCTGGAGACTCTGGGGGAGAATCTGTTTCCTTTCCTTTACTAACTTCCAGAACTGCATTCCTTGACATATGGCAAACTCTGAAATTCAGTTTCTCCTGCAAGTAAGAAAGTTGGGCTAAATGCTCTTACAGCTTTAATATCTGGCCTTCTTTGGGTGAGTTCCACATAATGAGAACCATAGTTTGTATTGCAAAAATATGGAGCTTTGAGTTAGGCAGATCTGGGATGGAATTTGAGCTTTGATATTCTCTCTCACAAAGAATAATATATTTATCTATCATTTAGCTATCTATAAAATAATATATATTATCCATCTAAAACAATACATTTATAGTGTATCTTCTTCCTTCCTCTCTTCCTTCTGGACCTTACCTTTCCTCATCTGTAAAATGGGATTGGGCTAAGGTCCACTCCTTTATAGGCTCCACTGCTTCTTGGAAGTCAGGAGTCACTCCAACCTCATTGACGATAATCTGCCTTTTGCTCGCTTGGGGGACCTACACCTCTGTACAGGTGAGAGCCCTCCAAGCATCCCATCAGCTCCTCTTCTCTAGATATAGTCCTTAGTAGTTGGAGCTTTGCAGATGCCTCCACAATCTACACTTGTAGCCTCAACCTCTTGCCCTGGGTTCCTGACCTGTTCCCCTAGGTGCTTGATGGGCTTCTCTCCTTCACATGGCCATGGGTGCCTCATACTGAACCTTCCCATGCCTGTCCTCTTTGATTCATGCTTATTCGGGATTTCTTCTCTCTGTCAATGGTATTCCTGTTGTCCAAGCCTTCCTTGCTTGGAAGGAAAATGAAGGACGGATGTGTGTTGAGCTCCCTGATGTGCAGGCAGAGTGTTGCAGGCAGGGATCCGAGGAGCACCACCCTCATTGTACAGAGGAGGAAAGTGAAGCCCAGGGAATCACAGAAGCTTACTTTTGGTGACACTCTCGGTAGGCAGGTAACAGAGCTGGGCCCTGAACTCAGGTCTCCTGATTCCACAGCCTCTGTTTTTTCGATCACAAGAATTTCTTAAGTTTTGTTTCCTTCCATGCCACCTTCACAATATTTTGGCCACTTTGACTAATTTTTTATTGTGATATAATACACATAACATGTAATCTGCCATTCTAAACATTTTAAAGTGAACAATTCTGTGGCATTTAGTACATTCACAGTGTTGTGTGACCAGCACCTCCATCTAGGTCCAGAACATCATGACTCCAAAGGGAGACCAGTAACCATCAAGCAGTTACGATCTATTTCCCCACCCCTCCAGTTCCTGGAAACCATTAATCTGCTTTCTGTATCTGTGGATTTACTCGTTCTAGATGGGATGGGATCATCTGTTATGTGACCTTTTGCATCTGGCATCTTTCACTTAGCATAATGTTTTCGAGGTCCATCCATGTCGTAGCATGAGTCAGTACTTTATTGCTTTTCATGGCTGAATAATATTCCATTGTATGGATATACTATATTTATCTATTCAACCATTGATGGGCATTTGTGCTGTTTCCATCTGTTAGCTATTGTGAATGGTGCTGCTATAAACATTTATGTACAAGTTTTTGTTTGAACACCTGTTTTCAATTCTTTTGGGTTTATACCCAAGAGTGAAATTGCTAGGTCACATGGTAATACTATGCTTGACTTATTGAGGATAGATATCCCCCTACTCCCACCACCAGAATACTTTTCTTTACATCTTAAAATAAAATGACGCCAGGTACAGTGGCTCACACCTGTAATCCTAGCACTTTGGGAGGCTGAGACAGGTGGATCTCTTGAGCCCAGGAGTCTGAGACTAGCCTGGGCAATATGGTGGAATCCTGTCTCTACAAAAAATAATAAAATTAGCCGGGTGTGTTGGCACATGCCTGTGGTCCCAGCTGCTTGAGAGGCTGAAGTAGTAGGATCACCTGAGCCCAGGAGGTTGAGGCTGCAGTGGGCTGTGATTGTGCCACTGTACTCCAGCCTTGGTGACACAGTGAGACCCTGTCTTAAAAAATAAATAAATAAATAAATAAAAATAAATATAGTTTAAAAGAGAATGGTATTTCATTGCCAATAATGAAAACCAGTTTCACTTATGATAAGTAGAAGATAACAGCAAACTAACAACCAAATACACAAACAAAATCCTGCCACTAGTAAAAAAACTAAAAATAAAGATTACAGTAGTAATATTAAAATATAACAAACTACTGTTCCTGCCAAGTCTTACTTCGCATATGATATGGTTTGGCTCTGTGTCCTCATCCAAATCTCATCTCCAATTGCAATCCCCAAGTGTTGAAGAAGGGAAGTGATTGATCGTGGGGGCCGTTTCCCCCATGCTGTTCTCATGATAGTGAGTGAATTCTCCTGAGATCTGTAGTTTTATAAATGGTAGTGTTTCCTGCATGCTCACACTCTTTCCTGTCTCCCTGTGAAGAAGATATTTGCTTGCCCTTCATCTTCTGCCATGATTATAAGTTTTCTGAGGCCTCCCCAGCTATGCAGAACTGTGAGTCAATTAAACCTCTTCCTCTATAAATTACTAGTCTCTGGTAGTATTTTTATAGCAGCGTGAGAATGGACTAATACAGTATATTATTGTCTCCTTTAAATGATTAGCAAGTGTTAGAAAGGTGTTGAAGACCTATTAGCACCAAAATGAGACTTCCTCACTGACTAATTAGAAGGATTGAAAGATAATCAGAGTTTTATCCTGCATACTTTAATATTATTTTGTGTCTCATCTAAGTAAGACATAAAACAATCTCTGACACTATACCTGGCCATCTGGTTTTGTCCATTCTTCACTGCCCAACTCTTGGTTCGTCTACATCCCTGGCACCTGGTCCTTATCACCTTCCACCTGAACTTTGATTCCAGTCTTCTAACTTTCCTGCTTATGTGGGAAGCTTTCCTGCTCAAGGGGAGCTTTGAACATGTTACTCTCCACTCTTAAAGCTTTGGTGATATCAACATTATATTCAGGATAAATTCTAAACCCTTAGCCAGGCATCCAAGAATCACCTCAATCTGCCCCCCATCACCACAAGGCTCTGTCTCCCATGGTGCACCCATCAGGTGATTTAGATAACTTGTTCTTTCTTTCACGTGCCCATAGTTCTAGCTCCATCGCTGAGTTCTTCCTCCCACCTCCATCTTTACTTTTGGAAAGCACAGTTGAAATCTACCTCTTAGAGTTCTTATTAGGATCAAATGAAATAAGGTGTCTGAAAACTGTAAGGAGAAATACAAGTGCGAAACACGTCATTGTTGGTCCCGCTTTGCCTTTAAGCCCTTTACATTTTAAGTGTCAAGTTCTCCAAGGTTCCTTTTCCATTTCTTAGTCTTGAAGCAATCGCCTTCTTCTGCCTCCTATGCACTCAGTCTTTTTTTATGCCAGAAGACAGACAGAATGGCCTCCCCACATGACTGTGAATTTATTCCTCTTCTATACCCTTGCTGTAGCCATTTTCATCTTCCTCCCCTCAGTGCCCAGTATATGTGGGTTGAAAGAGCAAATCTGTGCCTACTTGCAGGAGAAACCATCTTGTCGTCAATCAGAAGTGGGGAAAGCTATAGCCACACTTCCTCTGTCAAACATACTTTCTTTCCTTATTTCTCTTCCCTCAATAGTTGCATCTTGGAATGTGCTTTCTCTAATAGGAAGTGACAGTTTAATCTTTTGGGTTTTTAAAATTTATATTCTGCTACACAGCTGACCACATGTGACGATCAGGCAGCCCAGCATTATGGCATGAGTCCATTCCACTTTTGCATCAGAAGATTTGGGTGGAGCCATGAAATGGCTGACCTCGTGCATAGCAAGAGAGTTGAAAATCACTGTGGGGGACAGGAGCTCTTCTAGGGAGAAAGAAGTCAGGTACGCATGCAGGTACAGAATGGGCAGATGGGCAGGAAGCCTGACAGTTTTCCTGGATCCTGGGCTAGATCATCCTTTTCATTGTCCAGGGTCCCTCCTACCACTTAAAATGGATTTCTGCATGATTATTTATTCTTGCCCCTTCTTTTGAAATCCTTTGAGCCTTTGAATTTGATATGGTTTGGCTGTGTCCCCACCGAAGTCTCATCTTGAATTGTAGCTTCCATAATCCCCATGTGTTGTGGGAGGGATTCAGTGGGAGGTAATTGAATCATGGGGGCAGGTCTTTCCCATGCTGTTTTCGTGATAGTGAATAAGTCTCACAAGATCTGATGGTTTTATAAATGGGAGTTACCCTGCACATGCTCTCTTGCCTGCTACCATGTAAGATGTGACTTTGCTTCTCATTTGCCTTCTGCCATGATCGTGAGGCCTTCCCAGCCATGTGGAACTGTGAGTCCATTAAACCTCTTTCCCTTATAAATTACCAGTCTCAGATATGTCTTTATTATCAGTGTGAGAACAGACTAATACAGAGCTCTTTCAGTGGAAAAGATAGTACATTAAATCGTTACACCAAACATTATAATCATGGATGGTATTGCAGTCACATTATCCGCCAGGACAATTGGCAGGGACTGTAGAAGGGAGGTCCACTATTTAACTTGAACCATCACACAGATGTGAAATATGAAGCTCAGAGAGGCTCAGGGACTTGCTGAGGGACACGCTGCTTCCTGAGTACCAGTCCCATGGGTCTCCTGGCCCATCAGATGTTGATTACTGGTGCTGATGAAAAGACCAACAAGGATATTCATTTTCTGTGATGGGGGATGGTAATAAAACTTCTTCCTGCAAACTCACCACGTGCACTGCGTTGCCTTCAGATAAAATGTAAACTCCCAGCTGCACAAATCCCTTATTTCTGACCCCTGCTGACCTTTTGAGCTTCAACTCAGTTCTCTCCTCATTTTGCAATTTGCTCTAGACTTTCCCAAAGAGGGCTCTGAGGAATACAACCCTACAGAAAAAAGTTTAAGCCAAAATAAGTTTAAGAGATGCTGTACATCATGGGATCCTCGGATATTTACAAGGCATATTAGCCTCTTCAAAGCTCTGAGACGTCCTGCAGTACAGACACGGTTTAAACTTATTTCTTGCTGTTTGAACAAATGTTTCCCCAATCTATTTGATCACAAGACTCCCCTTTTGTTTTTTATTACAACACTTGTTCTTGTTGGCTTGATAAAATATGACAAAAACCATTGCCCTGATTGCTAAAATATAACAAAAACCCACATTGCTCTAAATGTGCCTCTTTCACATTTTCTGGCACTTGTCTGTGCTGCTATTTCTGTCTGTCTCATATCCTTCAAAACTCATCTCAGAAGCCATGCCCTCTGGGAAACCTTGGACTGCTGCCCCCCACAGGCTTAGGTGCCATTCCTGTATTTTTGTAGCTCCTGCATTCTGATAATTTATTTGTTGATTTAGCTTCCCAGCTGTCCTCAATGAGGATAGGAATAATGTCTTATGTGTTCGTTCGTTCAGTGAGTCATTCCATAAACGTACTGAGCCTCCTCTATGCAGGCACACAGTTCAGGGCACTGAGGATGCTGAGGGGGAACAACGTCCCTGCCCTTAACAAACTTATATTCAAGGGGATGGGGACAAAATATAAACACGGTAAATATATGATGTTAGATTGCATTAAGTGCCACAGGCAAAGCAGGGTAAAGAGACTGAAAGTGACAGGAGATGCCCTTTAAGATAGGGCATCTATCTTAAAGGAAAGCTGGATCAGCTAGGATGGATGAGGCCCTGCTGCACAAACAGCCCCTGTATCTTAATGGCTTATAACAATAAAGGCTTATTTCTCATTCGTGCAATGTGCCCACCGAGGGTTGGCTACGACTTCTGTGCCACATCGCCTCACTTGTGGGCCCAGATGGAGCATGGCTGGTTGTTGTGGAGTAGGTGGGGAGGGGGGATGTGGTGAGTCATACACTGGCTCTTAAGGGCTTCAGCTCACATTTGATTGCCACAAGTGATTCAAGGGGCCAGGAAAGGGCTCTCCTGCCATGTGCCTGGAATGAGAGGAAAATTGGACTGTGGGGTGGACGGCATTAATGAATGCACAGGAACCCTCTCTGACATGAGGACTTTTGCACAGAGACCTTAATGCAGAAAGGAGGGGAGCCTTGTGAATATGCAGGAGGAGGGTGGAGGAAACAGCACTTGCAAAGACCCCGATGCCCCTCCAGCATTCAGCACGAGATTTGACATGAAGTAGGTGACTGGGCAGTGTTTGTTGAATGAATATCTTGAATTCCAGGACATTCTGCATTAATGAGATCTTTCCACCTCAGTTGTCCAAGTGGCAGGTCTAGATGAGGTGAGTGTTCATTTGTAAGAGTGGAATATTCTAACCAGCCCAAACAAAGATTGTTTGGTTTTGGAGTCTCAATTATAGGACTTAGAGTCAGTATACTGAACTTAGCACTGGCTACAAAATTTATTTTGACTTGTCCTCTGACTAAAGGCCAGGATCTTATATTCTAGCCCAAGAAACAAGGCAGAAATATGTAAAATCACCCTAACTATAGTAGAGTGTTTAGAAAAATGTTTATAAAATACCTATAAAAATGAAAACTAGTTTTTCTCCTTGTGTATACCTGATGGGTTTATCATATTTGAAATGACTTCATCACTGTCCAGATTCCCTGCTAAACTTCAACTGGGCAGGAGCATATCCCCTTCATAGAGTCTCCCCAGCACGTAGATACTGCCTGGCAAGTGATGGATGGCCAATATATCCAGTACTTGTGGACTGGTTGGCAGAGGGAGGGAAAGCTATGCAGCATTTTTCAGACTATTTTTAAGAGCAGTCTTAGGTTCACAGCAAAATTGAACAGAAGGTACAGAGATATCCTAAATACCCCCTGCCCCACACATGAATAGCCATCCCTGTGATCCACATCCCCCACCAGAATAGTACCAGCTTGTAACAACATTAATTGTTACAACTGATAGGCCTACATGGACACAAAATTATTGCCTAATGTCCATAGTATACTTATAATTCACCCTTGGTGTTGTACATTCTATGGGTTTGAACTAATGTATAATGACATGTATCCACCACTATAGTGCCATACAGAGTAATTTCATGAAAAAAAAATAATCTACGTCTACCTATTTATTTTTCCCTAAGCCCCTACCTCCTGGCAACCACTGATCTTTTCACTGTCTCCATAGTTTTGCCTTTTCCAGAATGTCATAGAGTTGGAATCATACAGTATGTAACCTTTTCAGGTTGGCTTCTTTCACTTAGAAATATGCATTTAAGGTCCCTCAATGTCTTTTCATGGCTTGATAGCACACTTCCTTTTGGCATTGAATAATATTCTATTGTCTGGATGTACCATCTTTTAGGGTATGGCTATGGGGAGAGTTCCGACCTCAGCACTATTGCTTGTCAAGAAGGTGACATGGATTTAACTAAAGGAAGAGTGGGTTTATCAATAAAGGCAATGGTGAACTGAACCTGAAACCAAGAAGGGTGATCAAGCTAGAGAAAAATCAGCTGCGGCTCCTGGAGAAAGAACCAGGTCAGAGTGAGTGATGGTTGGGGGGAAAACGGACTGGACTCAGTGGATGTGTATGATTTCAATAGGGGAGCTGGGGGAAGATTGGCACATGGGATCCATGGAGTTGAACCATCATTATGTCCATGTTAAATGCTAACTTTGGCAAAAATAAACAATTTCCATGAGCTTCTCCAGCCGGAGAAAACAGCATGAATAAAGACACGTAGGTGGCCAAGTACATGGTGCGTATGGAGAGCCATATGCAGATCGCTTTCGTTGGAGCATGGGGTGTTTGCATTTTAACCCTAATTCTTCTTAACTTTGATGCTAATTTTGAGCAAATGGAAATGGCACTAGCCACATTCTTGGATCTGCCTGGTATCTGGATTTTTGGGTTACAGTGCTTGATTTTTTTGCTCAGTCCTAGGTCCTCCCTTGCTGAGACCACTATTGTACTGGCTTCCCTGGTGGCTGCTGCCAGGGGCAGGGTGTCTGAGATGGGCTCACTCAGGCACACTGTGTCTCCTTCTCAGGACAAAGGACAAGAGCAGCATCTCTGTAGACATGGTGCTAAGTCAGCAGAAGGTTCTGATTGTGCAGATTCAGCATTTCTCTTCCTGCTGCTTTGAATGAATGTCTCACCTGCAGCTGCCTTGGGAAAAGCTGCAGTGTGAGATGAGGAGGGACGTAGGTCAGACAGACGCTGGGCTGTTTTGGTGACTCGGAGATTCTTTCGTTTATAACAGGTTGGTAATTCCACTTGGGGAGCCTTTAATGCCTCGAACTCGGAGGCCTTGGTAGAGACTAAGTTAATGGATTTGAAATTTCTTTGAAAAGCTGAAATTACTGGACAAGCACAAGATGGTAGTGGTCGTTATAGTAATTATGATAAAAATGAGAGGAACCTTTTAATTTTCCAGCCTGATATGATTTGACGGATGCAAAAATTGAATCTGATGTTGGTCAAGCATTAACCTTGCAGAAAATGTCCTATTTTCCTATAGCAAAGAGATGTCCTAAAAATGGCCCTGTAACTTTTGAATTGAGTCCCTAGGGAACCATGGAGTTTTAGGGTAATATGTTTGTACCTTGAAGGAACATATGATTTTCATGAACCGATTGTTTCCCATTGCTTCATGCTTCAATGCCTTGGTGCAAGTTGTTACCTCTGTCTAGAATGTACCTCCCCACCTAACTGGCAATATCAGGAACAGTTCTTCACTTGTAAGCACCAGACACATTCTCTGGCTAGCTGAAGTTGAAAAGGAAAAGAGAGGGTGAACTCACAAACTTGAGAGGTTGAGGGGACCAGGCAGGACTCTGAGGGCATGCTACTCAAAATTGAAAAGCCTGTTGGACACAGCTTGCATCTTGCATCTCGGCTCTTGATCAAGGAAGTACATTTAATAGACTCATCAAGATGGCGGACAGGAAGCGTGAGCATTCCCCGAGGGCATTGATGGCAGTGGTGGTTGCTATGCAGCCAAAGAAATTAACACATGCCTGTTTCATCATTGTTTAGTCCCCAGTTCAACAGTCATCTCCTCTGGAAGCTTTCTTTGACTTCTTCTGGGTAGGGTCATTCAACACACATGATATTCAACAGATATATTAGTATCTACCATGTGTCAGGCATGTTCAGGGCACCAGTTGCAGCCATAAACAAGATGGACATGATCTGTACCATCAGGAAGTTTACCTTTGAGAGAAGCAAGATGATAAACAGAATGAAGAAGCATATAAGTTAATTTTAGGTAGTGTTAAGTACTAGACAGGGAAATAAAGCAGGGAGGAGTAAGAGACAGAGTGCTTTGATGGATAAAGGTGGAGTATTTAAGACAGGCTGAGCAGGAAAGGTCTCTCTGAGGAGGTGAGGAATTGAGCTGTGCAGAGTGTAGGCAGCAGGTGAATGCAAGTGTCTAGCCCCTGGGTGGGTAGGGGAGGGCAGGCTTGCCATGTCTGGGGAACAGTAAGAAGACTAGGATGGCTGCAGGAGAGTGATCAGATCGGAAGTGAGAGGAAACAGGTTCTGAGAGGTAGAGAGAGGGCAGCTCTCATGGGACTTGGCCATGAAAAGACTTTAAAAACAAATAGATCTTAAAATAGACCTGGTTTTGTTTTTCTCCTGAAAACAGGAGATACCAGGTCAAGAAGGTTCCTTCTACTCTAACCCTTATGAAAAATAACCTGAAGACCTTGTTCCCACCTTATAAAACCCACTGCTATTTCCTAGTGAGATTTGAAACCGAATAGTGACAGAATGATGCCAATGCCTAAAGTTTTGGTCAGTCTCTCAACTAAGAGGTTGATCAAAAGGTGGAATTATTAAGTTTAGCCAAAAGCTGCCTCTTTACATACTTCAAAGGTTTCTCCATAAGTAGTGAACTGCAACCTAACTGCATGTGTAAACAGACTGTAACCCACTATTGTCCAAACAACCAAGTTTCAGCCAATCAAGGATGACCAACTGTTCAAACTGGGCTCAAGTAGGGCAAATGGCAAGCTGTAATGGATCCAGCTGTTTCTGCACCTCGCTTCCATTTTCTGTCTGTCACTTTCCTTCTTCTGTCCATAAATCTTCTTTGTGGTACAAATGGAGCCTCTTCACGCCTGTTCTGGTTCGAGATCTGCCCAACTCTTGAATCATTCTTTGTTCAATTAAACACAATTAAACTTTTTAAAAAAGCAGTTTGGGTTTTATTTCAACTGTGATGGAAAACCGTTGGAGGGGTCTGAACAAAGGATTGACCTAACTTTATTTGTGTCTTTAAAAAATATGACTCTGGATGCTGCATGGATAGTAGGAGTTCTGGAGTGAGGAGGGGATGGGGGCACCAGGGAGGCCAGTTAGGAGGATATTACAATAATCCAGATGGAGACAGGACAGGATGTTTACTTGGGTGAGGAGGTACTGGTGCAGGTGGTGAAACTGACCAGTTTGGGGATGTGCTTGGAAAGTGGACTGCTCTGTACTTGCTGATGGATTTGATGTGAGGAGTAAGAGAAAGAAAACAATGAGAGAGAAAGAATGATTCTTAGGGCTTTTACTTAATTAACTTTAAAATTTGAGAATAATTTTAGAGTTGTAGAAAAGTTGCAAAATTAATACAGAGAATTTCGGTATATGCTTCACCCAGGTTGCCCCACTGGGCAAAGTCCTAGAGTTCTTTCTTAAATTTTTTAAGTTGTTAATTACTGTGCATACATAGTAGGTGTATGTATTTGTCAGGTATATGGGATATTTTGACACAGGCATGCAAATGTGCAATAATCGTATCAGGGTAAATGTGGTATCCATTACCTCAAGCATTTATCCTTTGTGTGACAAACAATCCAATTATACTCTTTTACTTACTTAAAAATGTACAATTAAGTTGTTATTAACTACAGTCACTCTCTTGTGCAAATACCATATCTTACTCATTCCTTCTATTTTTTGAACCCATTTACCATCCCTATTCCCTGCCCTCACACCCCCAATACCCTTTCTAGCCTCTGGTAACCATTGCACTACTCTCTATGTCTGTGAGTTCAACTGTTTTCATTTTTAGCTCCCACAAATGGGTGAGAACATGTGAAGTTTGTCTATCTATGTCTGGCTTTTTCCACTTAACGTCATGACTTCCAGTTCCATCCATGTTGTTCCAAATGACAGGATCTTATTCTTTTTATGGCTGAGTATTACTCCATTGTGTATATATACCACATTTTCTTTATTCTTCTGTTGGTAGACACTTAGGTTGTTTCCAAATTTTGGCTATTGTGAATAGTGCTGCAATAAACATAGGAGTGCAGATATCTCTTTGATATACTGATTTCCTTTCTTTTGGATATATGCCTAGCAGTGGGATTGCTGGGTCATATGTTAGCTCTATTTTTAGTTAGAGTTTTAATGTGGTATAGTTAAAGTGCTGGATGGAGTTGACATTTGTTGAGATGGGAAAATGCAGAGAAGAGGGAGATATCTCTAGCTCTGCTCTGGCCACGTCAGCAAATCATTTCACATTCAAGTGGAAGCAGATATTAAACAGGTTGGCTAGATCTGTGAATCTGGAGCTCAGGAGAGAGCCTGAGTTGTGGGTGCAGCTGTCGGCATTTAGATAGTATTTAAGGTCACAGAATGCTCCACTCTTTTATGTTTGGTAATTTTCATAATAAAACATTCATTTAAAAATTGAGTCAGTTTAAGGAAATATGATTAACTGATAACTTAGGTCATACTTTTCTACAAATGGCCAGTAGAAAATGTTTTAGGCTTTGCAGGCCATAGGATCTGTTGCAAGTACTCAACTCTGCCATTTTAGCACAAAAGGAGCTCTAGATAATGCATCAGTGAATGGGCATGGCTGGGTTATAATGAAACTCTATGTACAAAAACTGGGTGGTGGACTGGATTTGGCTCACAGGCTGTAGTTTGCCAATTCCTGGGCCCTACAATGTTGAGAGGTTGGGAAGATGACGACAAACCATCAAGGAGGCTGAGAGGGAGCAACCAGTCGGGTAGCAGGAAAACCAGGGCAGTGGGAAGCTCAGGAAGGCAAGTCCAGGAAAGGAATTCTCCATTATGTCTGATGCTGGTAGGACAAGGAATGAGAATTGTCCTGTGGATTTGACAACACAGGGGTTGCAGGATACCTTTCAGTAGCACCGTGGTGGCCACACCTGACCAGAGTTCATAGAGGAAAGAATAGTACAGAAGTAGGCAGGGTGGTTATAGCCAACTCTCTAGATCATTTTTGCTATAAAAGGGAACAAAGAGAAATGGAGAATTACCTAGAGGGACATGGGGTCACATAAGGGTTTTCATTTCTGTTTTTAAGGTAGAAGCTATGCTTGTATTTTGGGGTGATCCTTCTCATGCTTTTGCTATGGTCGTACCCTGTATACACTTCTTTTTTTTTTTTTTTAAGATGGCTTCACTCTGTTACTCAGGCTGGAGAGCAGCGGTGCAATCTCAGCTCACTGCAAGCTCTGCCCTACTAGGCTCAAGAGATCCTCCCACCTCAGCCTCCTGAGTAGCTGGGACCACAGGTGTGCACTACCGTGCCTGGCTATTTTTTTTTTTTTTTTTTTTTTTGTATTTTTAGTAGAGACAGTGTTTCACCATGTTGTCCCGGGCTGGTCTCAAACTCCTGAGCTCAAACGATCTGCTTGCCTCAGCCTCCCAAAGTGCTGGGATCACAGTACACTTCTACAATTAATTCTTTCACATTTTCATTTGTTTAAAATCTGTGTCTTCTGTTAGTAGGGTTTCTCAGTCTTTGAACGTGATGTTATGGGCCAGACAATTAATTTGCTGGGGGGAGGGCAAAATTGCTGCTCCTTAAGCTCCTAGAGTGTGGGACTAGATTTACTCTTTTCGGTCTCCCTGGTCTTTAATACTATGCCTGGCATACACAGGGGGTGCCATAAGTATTTTGTTGAGTGGGTTGGTGAATAGATGTGTTCCTTTACAAAGTACTGTTTTGATCATCTGATAAGAAAGTCACATGGTACCTGGGTGGCCTGAGGGAAAAGCAAGGCAGGTCTACAGGGTTGAGTTAGCATGCCTGATCTTTGCTGAGATTCAGGATTTTCAATTGCACTGGAGAGGATTGTGTGGTTAGTAGCAAGAGGATGGCTACATTTAGCTGACGTTTCTCATGCGGCTTCTGGACTATCAAGATCTCTTGCTTTATGCCTCCTCATCTGCTTGGGAATGTTGCTTATGTAGTTTCTCCAAAAGCAAGTGGACATGAGGGATGGGGAAGCTCTTTATCTCAAGCATGATTATTACATGTGGATTCCATTGTTTAGGCAAATGCTGTCTATAGATGCTCCAGGAGCCACCTCCCAACACCTGTCCTTCACCTCTTGCCAGAGACTCAAAAATGAGTGGGCTTTCAGAGTCGTAACAATAATAATATTAATAGCTGTCACTCTGAAATAGACATGGCAATTTATACTCTGTGGGGGAGTCTTTAGTTCCTCACTGGCTAAGCAGAGTGGCAGGGCACCTGTATGTGAGGTGATCTCACTAGGAAATGAAGATGGTGAGGAATAGGCTAAGTACCTCCCTCCCTTTGTACCACCCTCTGATGCAGACAAACATGACCTCCACCTTTAGGGGATTCTATATGTTGTTGAATGGGCTGGGCGTGGTGGCTCATGCTTGTAATCCCAGCACTGTGGGAGGCTGAGGTGGGCAGATCACCTGAGGTCAGGAGTTCGAGACCAGCCTGGCCAACATGGTAAAACCCTGTCTCTACTAAAAATATAAAAATTAGTCAGGCGTGGTAGCACACACCTGTAATCCCAGCTACTCAGGAGGCTGAGGCAGGAGATTGGTAGAACCAGGGAGGTGGAGGTTGCAGTGAGCTGAGATCGCACCACTGCACTCCAGTCTGGGTGACAGAGCGAGACTCCATCTAAAAAAAAAAAAAATGTTGTTGAATGAATGGATGAGTGGATATGCATCCGTGCTCCCATCTTGTCCCTGTCTTCCTTTTATTTGTGTTTCTACATGGCACCAAGGGTGTCCTGTAGCTGTCTCTGAGTAAGACTGAATTCATAAGAACTTATTAATTACTCTAAAGAGAGGAGACTCAGGGTCCCAACAATTGAATGCTGTTCTTCTTTTAGTCTTTCCTGTATCACCTGCATGGATTTTGCCATATCAAGGTATCACCTACCTTAGGGATCTATAAACTATGGCCTGCCGCCTGTCTTTGTAAATAAAGTTTCATTAGAACAGAATTGCACCCATCTGTAGATGTGCTTTCTATGGGTGCTTTCATATTAAAACAGCAGAGTTAAGCAGTTGCTATGGCGACCATATGGCCCACAAATCCCAAAATATTTACTATCTGGCCCTTTACAGAAAAGCATGCTGGCCCTTGACGTACATTATTATTTGATCAATTTTTCTTTAAATTGACTCAGTTTCAGAATAAACTTATTACTATGGAGATTAGAAACATACAAGAATAGAGAGAATGTGTAATGAACACTCATGTACCCTCATTCAGCTTCAACTCATGGTCAATTTTTTTTTTTTTTAAAAACAGCTCCATTGACATCTAAATAATATTACAAACTCCATGTGTTTAATATACATAATTTGATAAGTTTGGACGTATGCATGCGCCTGTGAAACCAAGGCCACAATCGAGGTAATAGATATATCTTTCACTTCAACAGTTTTCTTGTGTCTCTTTGTTTTGTTTTTGTTGTTGTAGTGAGAACACCTGAGATGAGATCTCTCTTAAGAACATTTTAAGGGCACAGTACAGTTTGTTAACTATAGACACTATGTTTTCCAGCAGATCTCCAGAACTTATTCATCCTGCATCACTAAAACTTTATCTCTATTGAACAGCAACTCCCCATTTCCCTACGCCCCCAACCCTTGGCATCCACCATTCTATTCTCTGCTTCTATGAGCCTGACTATTTTAGATATCCTGCATGGGTGGAATCATGCAGTTTTTGTCCTCTGTAATGGTCTTATTTCACATAGCAGAATGGTCCAGTTTCATCCATGTTACTGCAAATAGCGGACTTATTTTATATTTTAGGTTGAACAATTTTCCATTGTATAAATATGTCACATTTTCTTTCTTCATTCATCTCTCTCTCTTTTTTTTTTTTTGTGAGACAGGGTCTTTCTCTGTCGCCCAGGCTGGAGTGCAGTGGCACGATCGCAGCTCACTGCAGCCTCTGCCTCCTGGGTTCAAGCAATTCTCCCACCTCAGCCTCCTGAGTAGTTGGGATTACAGGAGCGTGCCACCACACGTGGCTCATTTTTGCACTTTTAGTAGAGACCAGGTTTCATCATGTTGGCCAGGCTCCATTCCTCTCTTGATGGACATTTAGGTTATTTCCATATCTTGGCTGTTCTGAATAATGCTGCAATGAAACTTCTGTGAAGCAAAGGAAACAATCAACAGAACGAAAAGGTATCCTATGGAATGGGAGAAAATATTTGCAAGTTATATATCTGATAAGGGGCTAATATCCAAAATATATAAGAAATTCCTATGACTCAGTAGTGAAAATTATTAAATGGACAATTAAAAAATGGACAAAGGACTTGAAATATATGATTCTTCAAAGAAGATATACAAATGGCCAACAGGTATTAAAAAGGTTTTCAACATCACTAATCATCAGGGAAATGCAACACAAAACCACAACGAGTGATTGTGAAATCATCTCACACCTGTTAGGATGGCTATTATAAAAATGACCAAAGATAACAAGTGTTGGCAAGGATGTGAGGACATTGGAACGCTTGTACACTGTTGATGCTAATGTAAAATAATGCAGCTGATATGAAAAACAGTATGGTGGTTCCTCAAAAAAATTTTTAATTTTTATTATAGGTTGGTGCAAAAGTAATTGCGGTTTTTGCAATTAAAAGTAATAGCACCAACCTAACAGAACTATCTTATGATCCGGCAATCCCACTTCTGGGTACATATCCCAAAGAATTGAAATCAGGATCTCAAAGAAATATCTGTACCCTTGTGTTCACCTATGTTCATTATAGCATTATCCAAAATAGCCAAGTTGGGGACAATCTTGTTTAAAAAAAAATTTTTTTTTTTTGAGACAGAGTCTCACTCTGTTGCCCAGGCTGGAATGCAGTGGCATGATACTGGCTCACTGCAACCTCCATCTCCTGAGCTCAAGCAATCCTCCTGCCTCAGCCTCCCTAGCAGTTGGGACTACAGGTGTGTGCCACCATGCCTGGCTCATTTTTGTATTTTTTTGTAGAGGTGGGGTTTCACCATTTTGCCCAGGCTGGTCTCATACTCCTGGGCTCAAGAGATCCACTTGCCTTGGTCTCCCAAAATGCTGAGATTAAAGGCATGAGCCATCGCACCCCACCCAATCTTGTTTTCTTAATACTCCCTCCTCCCTAATACCTTACCAACACCCTGATTATTTTAATGCAAATCTCAGAACTTATATCATTTTAATTTAAAGTTTCAGTAAGTATATTAAAAGATAAGAACTCCTGTATTGACTATAAATACAATTTTATTATTCCTCTTAATTAATAATTCCTTAATATCATCAACTATCCTTAAATAGCTCAAGGTTTTTAAACATAAATACCTACTTAAGCTTCGTGTCAAGCAATAATTTGCTTGAAATTATGGTTCAGATATGCTATTTATATTTTTTAATGTAGTAGAATGGCTCCTAAATTATTGAAAATTTAAGAGGAAAATGTATCCGTGCACCATCTAAAATGACTTGTACACCATTAGTATACCTCACACTGGAATACACCACGTTAAGGAGGCCCTTAGCAGAAGGCATTGTCCACTTTCTTTTTGAATGGTATGAAGGGTTTTATAGTGTCCTTGTTTTCACAACCCAGACGGAGTTAGTCAGTGCCTGGAGCAAACACCAGGGACATGCAAACCATCCCTGAAATCTGAAGGAACAACAACTTCATAGTCACCTTCACAAGCTCAACACAATTTACAGTACAATTAAGACTGGCAAATCTAATTGGATAAACAGAAAATAGAATTAAGGTAATCTATCCTAAGTATACCAAATTCCTATAATGAGTTGCTTTCAGCAGTTGTGGAAACATATAATTACCAAACAAATTACATGTTATTTTTATCTAAGAAGCTAATTAAGTGTTCTGGTGTAAATTATTATGTGGTGGCACCAGGATCAGAGTTGTATTAAATACCTAATTGGAAAAGGGACGAGACCTGAGAATTTTACATGGGAACGCGACTGAGAGAGATCATAGCAAGAGGGTCTGATTCAGAGTCAGGGACTTGAGAGAAGCTAGGTGGAAATGGGAGAGGGTTAGGGTATCTTTTGTTGGCTTAAATTTGTTTGTGTTTTTAGAGACAGAGTCTTGCTCTGTTGCCCAGACTGGAGTACAGTGGCATGATCTCAGCTTACTGCAGCCTTGAACTCCTGGGCTCAAGCAATCCTCCCTCTTCAGCCTTCTGAGTAGCAGAGACTGTACCACCACCACACACCACCATGCCTGGGTAATTTTTAAATGTTTTGTAGAGACAGGGTCTTGCTGTGTTGCCCAGGCTGGTCTTGAACTCCTGGCCTTGAGTGATCCTCCTGCCTTGGCCTCCCAAAGTGTTGGGATTAGAGGCATGGGCCACGGCACCTGGCCACTTTGGTTGGTTTAACTTGAGCCTGGTTGGTTGACGTTAAGTCAGGGCTCTGACATTTATGGAGCCCTAGGTCTTTTTAATTTATCTGTTTTTTAAACTTATTCTTCTTCCTAAATGTAAGCTGCAAGGCTCTGTGTGCTGCAGCTAACCTTAACCCTGTTTTTTTTTTTTTTTCACTAGGTCTTTTTAATTTATCTGTTCTTTAAACTTACTCTTCTTCCGAAATGTAAGCTGCAAGGCTCTGTGTGCTGCAGCTAACCTTAACCCTGGGTTTTTTTTTTTTTTTTTTGTGTAGCACTTATATAACTTCCTTACTTTGCTCTCATTTCCCCATTTCCTTGTGACTCGGTAAATCTTCCGATCTTCCAATATCTTCTTGTGGGTTCGTGCTCTTTTGCACCCTGGAATGGTAGGAAATGGGCACTTTGGGATATTTCCTATAACTCAGAACAGGTAGCCTGGAAGAATTTTGCAATGAAGCTTTGAGCTGGAATCAGCCTCAAGAAACATATCCCTGTTGAGTGTGATAGGAGAGGCAGAGCCTTCTCCTAAGTTGAGGCAGGTGAGGAGAGAGTGAAGTTGCTGCATTTCCACCAGGTTAGATATAGTGCTGTGGCGGAAAGCACTCTCAACTGGAGTCATAAGACCAGATTTATTGTCCCTGTCCTGCTGTTGGTGAGCAGTGTGACCTTTGGCAACGCATCACTCCCCTCTGAGCTCCGGTATCTCATTTGTAAAATGTGGAAATTAGCCCTTGGCCTATTGACCTCACAGAGGTGCTTGGAGGATGGCATGCCATAGTGTCAATGAACATCATCTGTAAAATCTCAATTTTTACAACAGAAATATATGAAAAGTTCTGGCATTACGGTTGTTATTAACCAATGGCAGCTGTAGGAAGTCAGACAAGGTGAGTGATGTAACTGAAAAGAGCAGGAATCTTCCAGCCTGGCTAGATCCAGGTGTCATTGGGATTTGGTCTCTCCTGCTTTTCTCCTTAATTGTTCTCTGCGTTCATTGTATTTATATTTTATTTTATTTTATTTCATTTTTTTAGATGGAGTCTCGCTCTGTTGCCCAGGCTAGAGTGCAGTAGCGTGATTGCGGCTGAGTGCAACCTCTGCCTCCCAGGCTCAAGCAATACTCTTGCCTCAGCCTCCCAAGTAGCTGGGACTACAGGCGCATACCACCATGCCTGGCTATTTTTGTATTTTTATTAGAGATGGGGTTTCACCATATTTGCCATGTTGGTCTCGAACTCCTGACCTCATGATCTGCCCACCTCATCCTCCCAAAGTGCTGGGATTACAGGAGTGAGCCACTGTGCCCGGCCTATTTTTTATTTTTTCGAGACAGTGTCTTGCTCTGTCTCCTAGGATGGAGTGCAGTGTCACTATCTGGCTCACTCCAGCCTCAACCTCTGGAGTTCAAGCGATCCTCCCACCTCAGCCTCCTGAGTAGCTTGGACTACAGGTGCACACCACCATGCCTGGTTACTTATTTTTATTTTTGAAGGGATGGGGTCTCACTATATTGCCCAAGCTGGTCTCAAACTCCTGGGCTCAAGCAGTCCTCTCACCTTGGCTTCCCAAATTTCTGGGATTACAGGCATGAGCCACCACACCCAGCCTGTATTGGCTTAATTCAGGGAACGTCTCCCCACCCCGACTCCCAGTGTGGCAAGACAGTCACTAGAAGAAGCGTTGCGTCTTTATTCTATCAGTTAAGTGACTTAGGGGAAACAGAGTGCAGAGTCCACTTCCTGGTAGCTTCGTCAGAAGTCCCAGGGCTAACTCTGATTGGACTCCTCTTACTCACGTGCCCATAAATAAACCACTCACATTGTTCAGGATAGGAATATACTGACTGACCGGGCTGGTCATGTGCATATTCTGAGAGCTGGAGATGCTGAGGTTGCCCCACTTGAGCTACATGGAATGAAAAGTGGGGACAGTTGGTTCCCTAGAAGTGCCAGAAGAAAGAGTGTTTTCTGGACTGGAGAAAACCAAAGATCTCATTCTCCCATAGGCTACCTATTTGAATTATAATAGAAAAATTTACTAGATTGACAGTCAGGGAAGACTTGGAGTCTAGTCTTGACTGTGTCGCTATCACTCTGACCCTGGACGTGTCAATTCTCTTTTTGGGAACCCAGTTTCCAAATCTTTGAAAGAGATTTGGGCCTCAATTATTCTGAAGTTCCTCACCTTTTCTTCACCAGGGACTCTTCTTATCCTGTGGCTTTTTATCGTCATGGTATACTGTGTGTTTTGCCAGCAAAACAAAATACATTAATTAAGTACTAATCGATTTTATTTAAAAAAATAAATTAACAGCATGCAATCAATTGCCACTTAGAAATGCAGATCAACAGAACATAAGGTAACCGCTGGAACTACACTGAGTTATATATATTCCAGCCCAAAGCAAATAAACTTAAATATTTCTTTAATCTTGCCTGTGTTGCCTGGGACAGCCTGATTACAGGGCAGAATTTGAATTATGCCAGGCCTTATGAAATATTCAGCACGGCTATAGATTCCTAGTTCTCATTTACTGGATCTCAGGTGCCTGTAATCCCAGCTACTCTGGAGACTGAGGCATGAGAATCACTTTAACCTGGGAGGCAGAGGTTGCAGGGAGCCAAGATCGCACCACTGTGCTCCAGCCTGGGGGATAGAGCGAGACTCCCTTCAAAAAAAAAAAAAAGAAATTATTTATCTCATCTGTCTGGGTTCTGCACATATTTGAATTTGCTGCACCTGCTACAGACCAAATCAGTGTTTCCTAATCCTCTCTGATATTAAAAATAACCTGTGAGCTCTTTAAACTTACAGCCTCTTGGGTATTGCCCCCACCCCACTTTGATTCAGTGTATTTGGGTAAGGTTGGATACTTGCCTTTTTAACAAGGTATCCCCAGGTGCTTCTTATCATAAAGAAAGTTTGGAAACACTGGACTAAGTAACAGCCAGGGCCTTACTACTCAAAGTGTGACCAGCCACATCTGTATCCCCTGGGATGTCTTGTTTAAATTGCAGAGGCCAGCCCCTACAGACAGACAACTGGAATCTGGATTTTAACAATGGAAGCAGATTGGCTTTTGTTTTTAATTGGCTTTTAATTTGATCTATTTTCTGTTTTCATTGTAATGAGGCTTTCAGCTGCCCCTCTTGCCCTAGGCCTCTTCGGAAGAGACGTTTACCTCTCCTGTCCCTGCCTCCCCACAGGGTATAATAAATACCTGTTGGGGTTTGGTAGCAAAGCTCACCCTGACCTCCCATCACTGAGACACGAGATGGAAAAGTGTTCTGCACACAGCCTGAGATCTTGCCTCTCAGAGCAGACTTGACCCCTCAGCTTCCACCGCTAGGTCTTGGTAAGAAACGGCCTTAGCAGATTCCAGGCCTCCAGGGCTGTCTGTTTCATGCTCTCAATTTTTACTTGGCCTGATCCATGCTGTCTCCGTCAGGTGTTCTGAGGTATTTCACACACGACTGGTCTTAGGCAACTGGGCCAAGCCTGTTCTGTTCTTTTTCAGTTTTCTTAATTGCAAGGCTTTTTGTTTCCCCACTGGAGAACTTCATACCAAGAATTCTGAAATCTAGGTACTCAGGCCTTAGTGGATGATGTTCTCTCAGCACTTAATTCATTCATCATTCAGTAAACTATCCTCAAGCAATTCTATATTCAAAACATTCTGATAATGATGGCATAATAATAATGATAATGATAATAGGTGGCATGTATTGAAATTTTATTATGTGCAAGAAACTGTGCCAGGTACTTTAAATATCTCATTTAATCCTCACAGTAAGTCTGGGATGCTGGCACTATTCTTACCTCTGCTTGACAGATGGGAAAGCTGAGGCTCATAGAAGGAAACAGAGTGCACAGTGTCTCTGATATGGTGTGGCTCTGTGTCCCCACCCAAATCTTATCTCAAATTGTAATCCCCATGTGTCAGGGAGGGGCCTGGTGGGAGGTGATTGGAAAATGGGGGCAGATTTTCCCCCTGCTGTTCTCGTGATAGTGAGTGAGTTCTCACGAGATCTGATGGTTTAAAAGTGCCTGTCAATTGCTTCTTCGCTCCCTTCCCCCTTCTTCTGCTGTGGGAGATGTTGCTCGCTTCCTCTGCGTCTTCCACCACGATTGTAAGTTTCCTGAGGTCTCTTTCCCCAGCCATGCGGAGCGGTGAGTCAATTAAACCTCTCTTCCTTATAAATTACCCAGTCTCAGATAGTTCTTTACAGCAGTGTGAAAATGAACCAATACAGGCTCACAGTTGAATAGTGATCGAATGTGGTTTCAAACTCAGCCCTTCAGTGTTAACCATCTCACATACTAATATGATTTAGGCTTGATGGAAAGAGCCCATTTTTCATGAAACATTATCTACACAGCCTTTAATTTCTACTAATGCCATGAGGAAAGTGCCATGCCCACCTTGGTGATGACCGAGCTGGGGTCTAGGAGTGGATTCATATGGTCATAGTCTCATGGCCAGGGATTGGTAAAATCCAAATTTGGAATCTGGCTTCTGGCTATAAGCCCAAGGTTCTTTCTGTCATCCCAGACTGTACAGCCCATTATCTCAAGGAGCTGGCCCCTCAGAGGCAGAGAGATCATGTTCAGTATCTAGGAGTTTGTGACAAGTATTATGTGGCGCATCCCTGGCTCTGAGGATAAAGTCATGACTCTTGGGTGAGCTCATAATGCAGGCTTGCATTGCTTCAGCACTTACTTTGTGCTAACCATGTCACACTCTCTCATTTAATGCTCTTAACCCTACAATTACCCCCATTTTACAGAGGAGGAAACTACAGTGTCTCACACAGAATAGGTGCACAGTGAGTTTTTAATTGAAGAAAAATGGCACGGGACTTGAATTAAGGAAATGTGGGCCAGGGCTGGGGCAGGAAGGCAAACGGTGGCCATAGAGCCAGCTCACGGGAATAATCGAGTGCCTGAATAAGGAGTTTGAACTTCGTCCTCCGTTTTCTAAGTAGCTAAGGAAGGGAAATGAAATTGTCCATAGTGTGCAGGAAGGACTGGAGGCAGGTGAAAGTATTAGGTCATTGCAGACCTCCAGGTGTGGGTGATATGGCTCGAACTAAGATGGAGAAAATTGGAACATCTGTCAGCATGTGTAGTGAGCAAGAATGTGACTTTCGAGTCAGACCTGCTTTCAATCCAGCCGCCTCATTTCAGCAAGTTACTTTGTCTTCTCTGAGCCTCATTTTTGTTCTCCTTTTAAATGAGGGTGCTACCACCTACTTATTAGGGTTATGTAGCATGTGCTATTGGGGCTTTCCCATCTACCCCCAGTCCTTGCCTCCATATACTGAAGTCTGCTCACTATGAACCCCTCCGACTCTGTCTTTTCTGGCTTTGGAAGCAGGTTTAGCCCACCTGCAGGGAGAGTGAAGGTGCTGGAAGCAGCCAATGGTAGGGATTTGTGGATAAGCACTCCAGTCCTTTGTCCTGTAGGCAGGATAACTGTGATGTAGAGTAGATCTTTTATGCTATATCCCAGATGTCTCTAGTGATCTTAAGGCCCAGTTGCTCTAAGCAGTCACTTAATTTAAAATTTACCATTTATTGTTTCCTTTTACTTCCCTGTCTCACTTCTCTTTCCTCTTACCAGTGTTTCCTGGGATCATTTCTCAAACCACTGGGAGCTCAAATTCTTTTTCAGGGCCTCAGGTCATAATAATGATAAAACGAAACATTGTATGTAAAGTGCTTAGCACGGTCGTGTGGCCCAAGGTTAGTTCCCTGATAAATGGTAGCTGCTATAAACACCATCATCATTATCATCCTTGTGAAGGTGGAGTGAACTTATTCTTTCAAGACATTTCCACTGACAGATAAATTCATCCAAAATATGAAGAAAAATGGGAAGGAAAAGGTCATCTAGAATATGCAGAGCAAAATATTGCAATGATTTCTTTTTTTAATGAGATAGTTTATTAATTATTAATCAGTATCTTTAACCTTTATTCCTTGTCTAACACCATGGATAACAGGTCTACAATTGAGTACAATTAGCCAAATGCCTCTTGCATCCTAAATTGGCTATTCTGAGTTACACAGTTTGATTTTCTTGGAAGGAGGACCTGGTTTCATTAGAACCTAGTTGCAAATGAATCTCCTCCTTGAAGTTCCTGTTGCTATTTGAGGTTGTGTTTTTAGCTGGAGATTTACTCTTGGATTTTAGTTGTTTTAGCCTTAATCTGTTGAAGAGGTGGGATGATATTGTGTGTGTGTGTGTGCTGGAGGTTATGCTTCCAATATTTACAGTATTGGCTTTCCAAAGCAGATGATGGGCTTTCTGGGAGGGTGGTTCAATAGGAAACCTTCAGAACCAGTGGGGTTGGATGGTGGAGCAGAGGGTAAAAGGGAGAGTGATGAAAAGTAGAGTGATTGAAAGGATAAGCCCATCTGCCTTTAGACTTGCTCACTTAACTTACATGTGCTTATCTGGACCTGGGCCCCCGGGGAGGATGTAGAGGAATGTGTGAGAAGCTGTCTTGAGTGTTAGGGACGGAGTATGATGAATGCAACAACTGTCAGTTCTGTGTGTCAACTTGGATGGGCTATAGTCTGTAGTTACTCAGTCAAACTCTAATGTAGGTGTGTTGTGAAGGTATTTTGTAGATGTGATTAAAGCTTATAATCAGTTGACCTTAAGGGAGATTATCTTAGATAATCTGGGTGGGCCTGATTCAATCAGTCAGATGCCGTAAGAGTAGAGCTGAGGCTTCTCTGAAGAATAAATTCCACCCGAGGAGAGAAGGTTTAGCTCATGCCCAGAAGTTCCAGCCTGCCCTGTGGATATTGGACTTACCTACACATTCCCCACAATCATGTAAGCCAATTCCTTGTCATATATTTCTTAATACATGTCTCCTGCTCACCTGTTCCTTTAATTGAACCCTCAGTAATACAGATTTTGGTGCCAGGAATAGGGTTCTGTTGTAACAAATACCTTAAAAAGTGGCAGTGTCCTTGGAATCGCGTGTTGAGCAGAGGCTAGAAGAATTTGGAGACACATCAGAGAAAAAGACTAGACATCCTTCAACAGACTGTGAGTGGAAATATGAATGCTAACCGTTCTGTTTCTGGGGACTCAGAAGTAAGAAACATGTTAGAGAAAGCATACATCATTTTAGAGATTACGTAAATCATCATGAACAGACTTTTGGTAGAAATACGGGCATCAAAGGCATTACCAATGAGGGCTACTTACGAAGGAAATGTTACTGAAAACTGGAGGAAAGGACATCCTTGTTATATAGTGGCAGTACTTTTATCTGAATTATATGCTACAGTTGTGTGGAAATCTGAACTTGCAAGCGGTGAACTTGGTAAAGTGTTGAAGGGGCAGCCTGGTTTCTTCTTGCTCCTTTTAGTAAAATGTGAGAGGAAAGAGATTGAAGGAAGAACTGTTAAGCAAAAAGAAATCAAGATTTGATGACTTGGGAAATTCTCAGCCTATCTGGATTGCAAAAGATGCTAAAATTAGGAGATTTACTATCAGGAAATCATGTTAGGAAAGGGTATGGCTGAACAGTTTTTTTTTTTTTTTTTGCTAGTTCCTTGGAAAGATAAAAAGTCCCAGTATTCAGCTACACAGGGGGCTCTTTGAAGAGATTAGGTGTGAGACTCGTGTACCCCTTGGCCATCTAATCAGAAGCAAAGAATAGATATTAGGATTATCTCGGAAAGAACTGTGAAGAACCATTTTTTGTCTGATGGAGTGAATCCCCATGACATACTCAGGAGACCCATGAGGTTTTTGAAATTTCCTACCAGCATAAACATTGGCAATTTGGACCGAAGGGAACAGAGAAGATAAAATGAAAGAAGGCCATTACACTTCCTAAATTCTTTTTTTTTTATTCTTATACTTTAAGTTCTAGGGTACATGTGCACAACGTGCAGGTTTGTTACATAGGTATACATGTCCCATGTTGGTTTGCTGCACCCATCAACTCGTCATTTGCATTAAGTTTTTCCCCTAATGCTATCCCTTCCCCGGCCACCCACTTCCTGACAGGCACCGGTGTGTGATGTTCACCACCCTGCGTCCAATTGTTCTCATTGTTCAGTTATCACCTATGATATACTCCCCAAATTCTACAGGCAGGAAATGACTGTTAAAACTCTTAGGCTGCAAACACATGTTACCCTTCATGAGAAAGGACTGGTTACTCAGAGGGTAGAGCCTCAAGCTCAAAGGACAGAGATGGGAGAGGATTATTTCTAGGCTTTGAAACCTAATGTTTGCCTAACTGAATCTCTCCTCTCCTTTTTTTTTTTTTTTTTTTTTCTGGAAACAGTGTCTCACTCTGAAGGCCAGACTGAAGTGTGGTGGTGTGATCACTCACTGCACCTTCAACTTCCTGGTTCAAGTGATTCTCCCACCTCAGCCTCCTGAGTAGGTTGGACTACAGGCATGTACCACCATACCCAGCTAATCTGTTTTTGTATTTTTTTTTTCTTTTTTAGAGGTGGGGTTTCACCACGTTGCCCAGGCTGGTCTTCAGTGTCTGGGCTCAAGCATTCCACCCACCTTGGCCTCCCATAGTGTTAGGATTACAGGCATTAGCCTCTGCGTCCGGACTGCCTAACTGAATTCCAAAATTGTTTGGATGTGGTAACTTGTTTTTTCTTTTCATTGTTTCCTTTTTTGATCAAAAACGCCTGTAACTGGTATCCCATGCCTGTTGCACAATTGCATCTGGGGAGCAGATAATCCATTTTCTAGTTTTACAGGTCCACAGTTGGAGAGAAACTTTGACCCAGGAGGGATCATGCTCAGACTCTTGTAAGTACTTGATTTAGGTGATTGAGATAAGATTTGAGACATTTGAGCTGATGAGATTTATTTATTTATTTATTTATTTATTTATTTTGGAGACTGAATCTCACTCTGTCAACCCAGGCTGGAGTGCAGTGGCATAATATTGGCTCATTGCAACCTCCACCTCCCGGGTACAAGTGCTTCTTGTGCCTCAGCCTTCAGAGTAGCTGGGATTACAGGTGCACACCACCGTGCCTGGCTAATTTTTGTATTTTTAGTAGAGACGGGTTTCACCATGTTGGCCAGGCTGGTCCTGAACTCCTGACCTCAGGTGATCCACCCGCCTTGGCCTCCCAAAATGCTGGGATTACAGGCATGAGTCACTGTGCCTGGTCTGATGAGATTTTGATGAAAATTTTGGACTTTGACACTATCGTGATATAGTTTTGCGGGGATGGCGTGAATCTTTGGGAGCAAGAGGGTGGCCTGGCAGGCAGAACTACGACCTCTCAAAGATGTTCACCTTCTAAACTCTGACTCCTGTGTAAATGTTATGATTATGGCAAAAGGGATTTGGAAGATGTGATTAAGTTATGGATCCATCTTGAGATGAGAGCCTCATCCAAAATTATCTGGTGGGCCCAATATAATCATGAGTGTACTTATAAGAGGCAGGCATGGAAGAGTCAGAGAAGGAGATGTGAGCATGCAAACAGAGTTAGAGTGATGTGGCCCTGAGCTAAGGAATGTGGGCAGACTCTAAAATCTGGAAAAGGTAAGAAATGGATTCCCCTCTAAAGCCTTAAAAGGAAGCACTAGGAAGCCCTGCTGGTCCATTTTAGATTTCTGACATCCAGG
The DNA here is from genome assembly GCF_006542625.1 of Nomascus leucogenys. Lineage (NCBI taxonomy): Eukaryota > Metazoa > Chordata > Mammalia > Primates > Hylobatidae > Nomascus > Nomascus leucogenys. Next base: position 93,022,860 of record NC_044398.1, read on the forward strand.
ACTTTAATACATTTTACATCGCTCTAAGCCACTAACTTTGTGGCAATTTGTTACAGCAGCAATGGGAAACTTATAATCTGTTAAGTGCCACGTCTTCTGCTACACTGCTTAAACATATTATCTTGCTTCTTTCTGCAGTCCTTCAGGACATAGGTATTAAAATTCCCATTTTCTGGTTGTGGAAACGGAGGCATTGAAAGTTCAGATAGCTTGCTTAAAATGACAGATCTAGTTAGTAGTGGCTCTGGGATTTAACCCCATGCCCCAATGATTCCAATGTCTGTGGACTAGCTCTTGCGTGATAAATGTCAAGGGGTCATGAGGAGTAGGTCAGAAAGCCATCACGACATAGCTCAATGTGTGGCTTTACACTTGACGTAGGATGACCTAGTGGTAAGTGGTATAGCACCTGTTTCGGTGCACTGGAGACATGTTGCATGGCCCCAAATCCAGCTTTGCCATCCGTTACTGGCTGAGTTGACTTTGGACAAGTTATTTCACCTCTTTTTTTGTTTGTATTTTTGAGACTGTGTCTTGTTCTGCTCATTCTGTTGCCTAGGCTGGAGTGCAGTGGCACGATCTCAGCTCACTGCAACCTCTGCCTCCTGGGTTCAAGCGATTCTCCTGCCTCAGCTTCCTGAGTAGCTAGGATTACAGGCATGCACCACCGTGCCTGGCTAATTTTTGTATTTTTAGTAGAGACAGGATTTCACTATGTTGGCCAGGCTGGCCTCGAATTCCTGACTTCAAGTGATCTGCCTGCCTGAGTCTCCCAAAGTGCTGGGATTACAGGTTTGAGCCACCGTGCCCAGACTATTTCACCTCCTGAACCTCAGTTTCCTCACCTATAAATGGAGATTATAATACTTTTTTCTGGGGATATGGAGCTTAGAGGAGAATAATGGTGGTAAAATGCTTAGTGCAGTGCCTGCCACATCATAAGTGCTCATAAGTAAAATAATAATAACAGTAGTAGTAATAATAACGATAATAACATGCTAATAATAATGGCGAATTACTCTTCCTGTTGTGCCACTCTAGGCAGAGTGATATTAGTGAAGAGAATACAAGATCCATGGTGGGTCAGGGGCACAAGTGTGTTACAAGCAAAGAGAACAGCAGGTACTCAGGCCATTGCCTATGACGTGTTCTCCATACGGTCTGTTCTTCCCCACCTCTTAAACTGGCTACTCCCATTCAAAAGCCATATCTCCCAGGAAGTCTTCCCTGACCTTCTTGGCTGAAACAGACGCCCTTTCTCTGAGGGCCTATCACAGAAGGTACTTTCCTACTCTAGTCTTGTCAACGCGTTTGAAGCCTCTCTCAGTAGCCAGGAAACTCCCAGAGCAGAGGTGCCCTCTGTCCCTCTCTTATTTATTGTTACACCCTGAGCATTTAAAAAAAAAAATGGGATAAGTGGCGAGAAGAGACTGGAGTGGCAGGCCTTGGCACTGCCAGGAGGGACCCTTTAGCTTCCAACTTCCCGATGAATTTCCCCCTAGTTGGTTTGCTTTGTGTTTGTAACTGAGAACAGCCTAGGGAGAAGCACGGACATGGGGGACTTGCAGGCATGAGGCTGGTTGCTTAGCATCTCCCTGACCCCTCACTACTACAGCCCACTCTACATGCTGTTCTGGGCCTCATTAAAACCTGTTCTCCACTAGCCTCGGTGTTTAATATTTATCGATCACTCACAGCATGCAAGCTGGTCAATAAGTGTTTTCAGAAGCCTCACTCCACGCCATCTTGATCAGCCCCTGCCGCTATTTTCCATCATGCCAGCTCTTGAAATCTTGTGGATGTGCCTTGAATTTTTTTTTAAGTGCTTTTCTAACAAAGTCCCGACTGCAGAGATGCAGAAGCTGAAGTTCCATTTCATTTGCCTCCTGAACCTTGAGGGCACTGTTTTTTATGTTGCTGCCTCTTTCCCTCTTAGTCCTCAGTCTCCACACTTCTCAGGATAGCTGAAGAGATGAGCCTGTGTTTGGCTCTGAGTTCCAGCTCCCTGGCAGCTATGGATTATACGTTAGCATAATCCATTTGACTCTCCCAGCTGTTTACTTTCCTGGGGACTTGCTTGAGTCAGGCTGCTCCCGAACTCCCTTAATGAAGACCTGACAGTGGGTGGCTGGAGACGAGAAGTTGCAGAAGTGAGAAGGAGAGAGAGAGTCCCTTGGGTTATATCCCTGTTACTCAACATTGTTGAATTAGATCTTCAACATTCCATCATGTGATGTTTGGATGCTGGGAGGGGAGTTAAATATAGAATTCCTCCTTTTGGCATTTCAGAAGGTTTATATAATGTCCTGTTCCTTTTGACAGTGGGGAGAAAGTGAATAGGATGGCTTGGAAGATGGGTCTGTGTCCGGAGCTCCATTTAAAGTAAAGTCTACTCGGCAGCCTGACCCATCTGCCTACTTAGGGGATGTTCGGTGAATCATGTTTGCAAAGGCGCAGATGCCCTTTTGAGCCCAAAGATCTGCTCAGCTCGAAAATTCTATTAATTCTAAGATTCTACAAGTAGCCTTCACAAGAGTGGGTGCTGAAAATAGATCAGCCATGTGGTATGCCCTGAATTTGCCTGGGTTACTGATTTGATTTTCCCGTCAACGTTTCCCTGAACCTGGCCTGGAAATTCAGCTTGCTTTAATATTTGAACCCTGCCCTGGAGTCCCAGGGACCCGCATTCCAAGTCTGCCCCTCTCATTTCCCAGCCATGTAACCTTGAATGAGTCTCTTGGCTTTTCTGAGTCTTATTATCTTTATCATGTCCCCATACCTATCTCTCCTTCTTCCTTTCCTGTCTTAGTAAATGACCTCATTTTCCATCTAGCTGTTCAAACTACAAACCTACAAGTCACCTTTGAATTCTCTCTCCCTCTTACCTGCTATGTAGAAACCATCAGCAAGTGCTTGTAGCTCTGCCTTTAACACAGATCCATGAAACATGCTTCTACCTTCACTGCAACTCCTTATGAAATCCTCATTCAGTGACAGCAGCATCTTCTAAACTGGTCTCTGCTTACAGCCTTGACATCTTACGATCAATGCATGACCTTGCTGGTCGAGCGAGTAAGAACAATGACAAAAACCCGTATCTTGGATCACATGCATCTTTATTAAAATCTTCCTCGAGCTTTCCATTTTACCTAGAATTAAAATCAATTTCTTGCTGTGGCCTAGAAGGAGCACCATAATCTCTTGCTTATGTCTCAGACCAAATCCTGCTGTCTTTTCCCTTGGTCCTTTTTCTTTATCTTCCCGGAACATTCCTCACACTCACCTTTGCACTTGCTGTTCCATTTGCTTGGGAATTTCTTCCCCTGGACCTTTCTGTGGTTGTCTTCTCACCATTCAAGTTTCATCTCAAACATTGCTGCCTGTGACAGGCTGTTGGTGATCATCCAAGTTCAAGTAGCCTCCACTCTAGCCATTATCCCATTACTCAGCTTCATTTTCTCCTATAGCCTAGCTCTATCTAAATATTATTTGGTTAGTGTTTATTTTTTTAATCAAACTCCTCCCATTAAAGCGTGTGTCCTTTGAAAGCAGGGACATTGGTCATTTCTATATCTTAAGAGAGTTATCACCAGCCTGGGCAACACAGAGACTTTGTCTCTACTAAAAGCTAAAAAAACTTCACCAGGTGTCATGGCTTACACGTGTAGTCCCAGCTACTTGGGAAGCTGAAGTAGGAGGATCACTTGAGCCCAGAAATTTGAGGCTGCAGTGAGCTATGATGGTGCCACTGCATTCTAGCCTGGGCAACAAAACCGGGCCCTGTTTAAAAAAAGTAAGTCATGCACATAGTAGGTGCCTAAAAAAAAGGTGATGCACATAGTAGGTGCTTAATAAATATCTGTTAAAGATTGGTTATGGGGATGAAATAATAGCATGCTGTACACGCTCATGTATGCACAGACACACTCGTGCACATATGTGCATTGAAACTGCCATGGTAAGAAATGCTATTGTTAATAGCTGGGAGCCAGAATTTCCATGACTCTCCAGTTGCATCAGGCCTCCCTTGACTGTATTATGCTCCCAAGAAACTTTTCCTGCCTTTTGTTGAATTAAAATTCTTTAACTTCTCAGCTATCTCATGGATCTTTGCATCTGTTTTGCATCTGTTTCTTAGCAGCCTAGCTTGGCACATGGTGCTTTTTAGAGACATTTAGCATGTAAAGATATTTATAAAGGAGGGATTCTCTTCTATTTTTGCCCAGTCATCTGTTGGAGAGAGGGGGAGCAGCAAGCAGACACACATGATTCATGCTCTTGCCTGGAGGGTGCTGCCCACCTCTAGCCTAGAAGAGTGGGGTGGCAAGAACCCTCTGCATTCCAAGGCTAGTTCCAGTGAATGGAGCATCTACAGTGGTGGTTTGACCAATCTCAACATTCTGTAATGGCCTCTTCTTTATGGTTCACACTTCCCAGATAGGTTAATATTATAGCTCCTTCCATCAGAATGTCCTTAAGTGTGTAGCTGCAAAGTTGAGGGGTACAGTTCATAAAACCATTTCTGATATCACTTGCAAGATTGAGGGCTGCCAAGACCACCCTTATCTTTGATAATTCACTAGAAACTCAAAAAACTCACTGAAAGCTGTTACACCCACGGCTATGGCTTGTTATAGCTGAAGGATACAGACTAACATCAGCCAAAACAGGGACACATAGGCAGAGTCATGAAAGGTCCATATGTGAGCTGCCAGTGGTCCTCTTCCTATGGAATCATGGGCGGTGCCACCTTCTCAGCAACAATGGATGAAAATAAGGATGGAACTTTGCCAACCCGGGAAGCTCACTGAGCCTTGGCATGCAGAGTCTTTTTTGGGGTCTGCTGTTGAGTTCTTATATGGTTGACCTTGACTTCCAGGTCCTCTGGAGGTTGAGCTCATACTATGTGATTCTAAGCCCCCACTCTAAATCACACTGTTAGACTCTCTGGTGTGACCCAAGGCCTTCACAAGCAAAAAAACACTCCTATCCAGGCTTGACATTCCCAGGGCTTAGTAAGACACCAAGGGCAAAGACCAGCCTTTTTTTTGGGCAAGGTTTAATTGTTTACTATGTAAGAGCTCAACTTGATACTGTTGGCATGGGTGACTTATGTAGATAGCAGTGGTGCTGGCCCTTTTCTTGCTTCTAGTGCCTGAATTCATCTATCAGTTCCACAAATATTTATTGATTGTGAGCTAGGTGCCAGGCTCTGTGCTAGCTGCTAGGGATACAGTGGTGAAGGACATAGTTCATGCTATAAAAAGGCTGGGGAGACAGATAAACAGGCAATTATTCTTATACATAATTATACCACGATGCTAGAAATGATACTAAAGGCTCTTGGTGCACAAGGGTGCCTGGCACAGTTGCTGGTGAAGACCTCCCAGGGCAGTGGTAGTTAGGCTAAGTTGGAAAATGATTAGAAGTTGGCCAACCAGGGTTGAGTATGGGGGTAGGGAGGCAGTGTTTAGGTGGAGGAATATCACATGCCGAGGTTGAGTGGTGAGAAAGTTCTTGAGGATGGTAAGGAGCTCCACATTTTCTTGGATGCAACAGCTCACAGGTGATTCATCTTGAACATACAACCAATAAACAGCCAAAGACTTTCCCATCTTGTACCAAGGCAGGTGGATTTTTTTTTTTTTAATTTGCAGAATGAGTCTCGCTCTGTTGCCAGGCTGGAGTGCACTGGCACGATCTCAGCTCACTGCACGCTCCACCTCCCAGGTTCAAGCGATTCTCCCAAGGCAAGTGGATTTTGAAATCAAGAAAATGGGGTTCATGAGAGAAATTCTTGGCACCTGTTGCTGTCAGGCAGGCTTTTAGACTAAAAAGAATGGAGCTAATGAAAGCAGTTGGGTGGGGCAAGAGTATAAGCGTTGGTTTCCATTGGCTTAGGGCAGCTCCAGCTCCCCCAGAAATGGCTCTTTGTTTATGGTGGGGTCAGGACTTCAGAGTGTGACCCAGAAGGTCCTCAGAGCTGGTAAAAAGTGTAGACTGGTGCTGTAGGCCAAAAGACAAGGTTTATAAAAGCAGAAGGATTTTTGAGACGTTTTGGACATGTGAGCAGGTGACTCGTAGACATTCTAGAAACCATATTTCAAAGACAATATTTTTGGCAGAATCAGATGGTTGCTTTGTGGTCCTTTCAGGGAGTTCCAGCAACAACATAAAGAAAATTAACAGAAACCAACAAATGGCAGGGAAAAACGTTGGTGATACTTGCCAAAGGGTTACTATCTTTAATGCACAAAGATGACTTACAAATTAAGAAAAACACAAGAAAAATGGAAGAGAAATAAGTAACATGTGATTAGAGAATAAAAACTCAATGGCTAATAGATGGCTAGGAAAATAGTAAACCCTGCCAATACTGCAAAATATTTGAAATACGGTAATGAAACTGTCTGGGCACTGGCTCTTGCCTGTAATCCCAGTGCTTTGGGAGGCAATTGCAGGAGAGTTGCTTGAGGCCAGGAGTTTGAGACCAGTCTGGGTAACATAGACCCCCGTCTCTATAAAAAATAATTTTTTAAAATGAGCCAGGCATGGTGGTGCACACCTGTAGTCTGTTTCTTGGAAGCCTGAGGCAGGAGGATCACTTGAGCCTAGGAATTTTAGGCTGCAGTGAGCTCTGACTGTGCCACTGCATTCCAGCCTGGGTGACAGAGCGAGATCGTTATCTCTTAAAAAAAAAAAAAAAAAAAGATAATGAAATCCATCAACTGGCACAAAAATGTTGTTGATGGAACTTTGCATTATTCTTATAATTAAGAAAAGCAAAATGAAAATTCAGTAAGCAAAACAGTGCAGTCAGAAGGAGCTCTAAGCCTCCCTACTTCATTCTGGTGAAGGCAGGGAGTTGGGAAGGAGTCTGGGACTCCTCCCATGTGTGTCCTCATTTTGTCTCCTACCTCCTGGCCCTGAGTTTTCCTGCAGGTGTGAGTGTGTCAGACCTCCTTCTGTTCTGAGTGGGAGAGAACTCGCTGTACTCTAGGGAGCTGAGTTTGGGGGAAAGACTGGCCCTTAAGCATCTTCCCACCCAGCCTTTACCCCCAGCTCTCTCTCCCTGTAGGACGCCTGATTTTCTTGGCAGAGGAAGAAGCTACCCTTCCTTCCCTTTCCCAGGGCTCTGTGGTAGGCAAGGCAGCCTCTTCCCCTGGGACATCCAACCACCTGTAGGCCTGGGGCTTAACAAAACAGCCAGGGAGGGGGAGACTTGGGACAGTCTTTTTTTTTTTCCTCCCACCGTGAGCAGTGTGAGGATGATGCCCTAGCTCCATTGCTTTGCTCTCAGCCTTCAGACTTACTGGAGGAGAATCTCTGCCGTATCCTGTCATGTCTTAGATTTGTGTAATTGAGGGAGGCCTCCCAGGCAATTTAAGTAGGGATTTACTTACTCCTTGGGAGGGCTGAGCTTGTAGTGGAGGAATGGTCTACTCAGTAGTGTATTTATTCGACTTCTCCTAACAAGGGTCTTTCCACTTGGGGTTGCTCTGTCCAGCATCTCTTGGGACTTCCAGAGAAAGCCAAATATTCTTTGCTGCCCCTGCTTCTTCGACAATAAATGCAAAAAGTTTGAAAAAATCCCGTACTGGCGTTGTGTCCCCAGGGTCAAAGACCTTGAATCTCTAGTAAGAAGTAGAAGGCATCAAAAGGTCAAGTTCTGAGGCCATAGTCTCAGGACATTGTGGGACTTGATTGCTGCAGTGTGAAATTTATGGTTTTGTAAGACAGATGGATTTAAAACCCTTTCATGGCATCTTGTAGCCTTTGGAATAAAATCCAACATTGCCTGTGAAGAGACCCTGCATGATTTGGGCACTATGTGCTTTTTTCGGGTTTTGTTTGTTGTCATTTTCCTCCTTGTTCTTTCAAAACCCAGGGGCCTTGCACTCATGGTTCCCTATGGCTGGAATGCTCTTCCCACTCTTCTGCACTGGTTGACGACTTCTTCAAAACTTGGCTTACGGGGTGTTTCCTTTGAGAGGGCTTCCTGACAGTCCTGCTAACCTTTTCCATAGAAGCCCTCATGCCATTAGCTGTACCACAACTTTAACTTGTATGTGTTCATTTACATGTTTGTCTCTTCCATGAAATGGTTGCTCCTTGAGAGTGGGGCCTCTGCTCTGTCTTGTACAACACCTGACACACGGGCCAACTTACAAATATCATGAATGAATGAATGAATGGATAGCTCTCTAGGAATCAGTTGTGACTGTATCTTTCCCCGTCATCTCCCAGCTCCGTCTCACCTGGATCACCTGGAAAAACCTCTTGCACCCCATAATTTCAGTACCCTGTCTGTATCTGAGGCTATGGAAAAGCTGTCTACCCAAGCACCAAGGAATCCTGCCGTTTTCTGCTTGCCCGGATAAACAAAGAGTTATCAAGGCTAAGTTGCCAGTTATGTTGGCTTCTTCTCCTGTTTGCTCTTGGGAGGATAGGATTTTGATTACAAGCATAACAGCCTCCAATTATTGAGCATCTACTGCATACAGGGCAGACACTTTGCATACTTGATCCCTGATCTTCATAGTATCCCTACATGGTAGGTTTTATTATCCCAATGTTGTAAGTAAGCAAAGAAAGGATCTCCCAGGTCAGTCGGCACCCTGGGCCACCTGACCCCAAGACTGGTGCTCTTTTTTCCCTATACATCGTGGCCTAGGTTTTGGAACACACACGGGCACGCACACGGCCCTTCTCAAACTATGACAATATAGTGCACTGCAAGACCTCGCTTTTTTTTTTTTTTTTTTTTTTTTTGAGACAGTCTCGCTCTGTCACCCAGGCTGCAGTGCAGTGGCGTGATCTTGGCTCACTGCTAGCTCCGCCTACCAGGTTCACGCCATTCTCCTGCCTCAGCCTCTCTGAGTAGCTGGGACTACAGGCGCCCACCACCAGGCCCGGCTAATCTTTTGTATTTTTAGTAGAGATGGGGTTTCACCGTGTTAGCCAGGATGGTCTCGATCTCCTGACCTCGTGATCCACCCGCCTCGGCCTCCCAAAGTGCTGAGATTACAAGCGTGAGCCACCACGCTCGGCCTAAGACCTCGCTTTTTTAACAACCTAAGCTGATGGGTTGAATTATGAGAGTCAGAAGCTTGCAATTTCGCTTCATCTGTCTCTGGGGACTATTCTGGGTTTCTACTGTCTGGAAAGAAGGTGGGCACAAGGGCTCTGTGAGGGATGATTACACCGGGGCAGAAACAGCTCACCTCTTGAGTGCTCATGTGCCATACACTGTGCCAAGCGATTTATACATATAGCTTTATGCAACCCACGGAGCAGCTCTATTTGTACTATTATTTTGAGCACTACTCTGCAAATGAGGAAACTGAGGCACACAGTAAGAACGGGTAAACAGTGGAGGCTGGATGCAAACCCAGGTAGTCTGACTACAGAGTTTGAAAGCTCAGCCACCAGGTACCTACCAACCAGCTGGATAGATCTCATCATTCAAAGTGTGGTCCATGCACCAGCAGCTTTGACAGCCTCTGGGAGCCTGAATGCAGAATCTCAGGTCCCATCCAGACTCACTGAGCTAGAATCTGCCCCTTAACAAGATCCCTTGCTGATTCATGTGCATGTTAAAGTTTGAGAAGAACTGCCCCAGAAATTCTACAAATATAAAGTAAATGCCATTTTCCTGAAGTCAAAAGCTGGAGATTTAGGGCATCAGTGTTGTTAGAAACAACGTGCAACTTCAGTATCTTGCAAACTATGGCATCAATGAGGAGCTGTTCCTTTGCTTGAGGGAATTAGTGATGACAAATTAATTTAGTATTTTCAACAAAAATAAAAGCAAGTTGAGCTTGCATAGTTGATCCAAGGCTTTAAAAAAAAGAGGCTGCTTCAGCCTGCAGGATATTGTTGACATAGTATTACATCTAAGTAAGCAGGGAGCCCCGAGCCAGGGTTGCTGGAGTGTCCCTATTGCACATGAAGTTTTGGCAAACAGAATCTAGGGACTGAAAAGGTGACTCCTTCATTAGATCTGCCTGGAATTTACACATCTGCAAATGTGAGAGGACAAAAAGGAATTTTGCTCCAAGAGAGATTGGCCCCATCTCCCTGTGCTGGGAAAAAACTTTGATTTCCTTCTTTGATGTGAAACATTGCCATTGCTAGCTATATGTTTGATCATAGTCACTGGACAATTTATTCAGCTCTTAGTTCTTTATTAGGTCCTCACGGCTGCTTTCTTAGACACTAGAATCCTTAAAAACAAGAAGAATTTTATTTTATTTTAACCTTTCCCAGCCTATAAATGCCCCAAGGACCTGGAGATGTCCACGTGGGCTTTACCAGTGATGTATGTCTCTCTGTTTGTGTCCAAATAATGAGTGGTTGCATAGACGATGATTGATAGTGTGTATTTCGGAGTCGCCTCTTTTTGGGGAAGGAATATGCTGATTGTGCGTCAATTTCCCTCAGGTTGGCTCTCCAGCAGGGGGCCCAAGAAGGTCTGCCCCCTTTTCATATTTCTTTGCTACTTCCTTTCATCCTGCCAAGTTACATTTAGCAGGATATTCATCTAATTCCTTTTTTAAAATTGTAATGCTCCCCATTTTTTTTGGAGTGGGGGGACAAAGGGAGCCTTTTAGGAAATAAGCATCAGGAACTAACTAATCAAAGCAAAACTTTCTGGGAGGAATCTGACAGCCGCATGTCTCTGATGACCTTCAAAAAGATCACATGCTCCAGGCAATTACAGGATTTGGGAGAAAATAGCTCATTCTGAATAGCCGAACCTGCTGCAATGTTCATCACTTTGCAGCCGTGCCCCTACCTCCCCCCTTTTGTAGCTTCCTTACCCAGGAGCCTCCTGAAAGAGATTTCACTTGGATTAAAACTCCTCCAGCTTTAACAAACTGCAAAGGGGACAGCTGATGCTAAAAAAGGGGATCTTGTGCACAGTGCCAGGTTTCTTCTGTAGCCAGAGTTTTTTTGGCTCTGGCTATAGAAGGTGCCTAATGCATTCTGTCTCATGGCCAAATATTATCAGGGGACTTTGCTGCTCAAGCTCTTGAATATGGGTGCAGCTGGAAAAATAACTTATTTGTCAATAGGTTACCAGTTTCACAGCTGGTAGTGCCCAGAAGGGCACTGAATAAACTTCAGTGGGATCCATGCTACTTGGTGCTTGAAGTTCGTCTGACGTGAAGCCTTTGTGAAATGAGTATTCAGGAACCCAGAAGCAATCTTTTCCTTTATTTTAATTAGACCATCTCTCTTGTTTGCAAGGTTTTTTTGAGATTTTATGCAAATTTTTAATGTTTTTGCCTGTCAGTGTTTCCATGATTTGAAATCTTTCATATTAAGTAAAATTAGCCAAGGCCAGTGCTATATTAAAGTATCAAAACTTTTAGCATTTCCTCACCCTCCTTTCCTGGGGAGAACAGGTTTCTCTACATGATTGCCTGTATGCTTTGCTATGAGTCATAGTTTAGAGAAAACCCCCACATTCCTGTGCAATGAAAGAGGCAGCATCATGATCTCAACTCAGGCAGAATGGCCTGGAAATTCACGATATGTGGCTGCACCCAGTCGGTGCCTTTGCTTTGCTTGTGTTGGAGGTCTTTTGCATTGGTGTTGTGGAAATAGATGATGAGCTTGTGCCTTTGTGACTTTGTTTCTTGAGACCTGCCTAATTTCCATGGTCACAAGAACACAGAGAAAGATGTGTGGGCTCCCAGGGCTCTGCCTGACACTGTTGAGAGCGATTCCAGAGGAGGAAGCTATCTATGGGGTAATCTTTCGATGTTATTCTGAAAAGCCCCAACTTCTTCCTCATAACAGCTTCTAAGCTTGAGGACTAAGAGTTATCCTCTAAAAAGGTGTCCCCAAACAAGGTAGGTGACTTTCCCCCAGTGTTTCCAGGGGTGTGAGCCAAGACATGAGGCAAAATGATTAGGGGGCCTCCTGGGTCTTGGAAGTGGTTTAATCCTTCTTGTAGCTCAATGTAACTGTCTGTGGTTGATGACACTCAGAGTCAGGGGTAGGAGTGTGTGTGATACAGCGTAGTAGAGATGCCAATCTTTGTGGTTGTCCCACCCTTCTTGCTGTGGATTGCTGCTTTGATCAAGAATGTTGGACCGATTAAAGTATATCCAGTCCTCAGTCTGAAATTTGACCTCTGTGGCTGGGTTTGAAAGGATGAGCTTGAATGTGGGCTTTTGAATTAGAAATAGAATAGGATTTTTCAGTTAGCATTGTTGATACAGGGGCTGAAAAGATGCCACAATGAGCTAAAGTTAGGAAGGATCAGGGGACAGCTGTGGGAGGAGGACAGTGTGGGGACGACTAGAGGGGAGTAGAAATAGGGGACCATGGGGCAGGGGAGTGGGGAGAGAATATGAAGGCTTCTGGTAGCAATCTGCACGTGTCCTTACAATAAACAGTTTCTCTTGAACTAACTGGAGTGAGTCTGTTTCCTTGACCATGCGGAAGACCTAATAGAAGAAAGGAAACAAAGAGATTGTGGGTGTCTTCCAGACAGAAGATCTGTTTTCCTGTGTGTTTTAATGTGGAGTCTCTTTCTGGTCTGCTTACCCGCTCCTTGGCCCCCGCATCCACCCCCCTTGTATATTTTTCCCTTAATGAAAAGAAAATAGAGATCATTTTAATACAGAGGTAAAATTCTAAGGCCTCCCCAGAAAACTGTTTCATGAATGAGGAAGCTAAGAAAAAGGGCCACTGGCTTTAAAGCCCAGTAGGATTAAATAAGAGGAGGAGAACGGAGAAAGTTATAAAATGATTAATTGGTCAAGTTGGGGTGGGAACCTTAGGTTATAATATCAAGCTTTTTTAACCTTGGCACTATGGACATTTTGAGCAGGAGAATTGTTTGTTGTGGGAGGGGCTGTTCTGTGCATTGTAAGATATATAGCAACATCTCTGCACTTTATCCACTAAATGCCAGTAGCAGTCCATAGTTGTGACAACAACAAATGTCTCCAGCCATAGTCAAACATTTTCTGGTGGTAAAAATCTCCCTCAGTTGAATGTAAATTTGTTCAGCCATTGTGGAAAGCAGGGTGATGATTCCTAAAAGAACTTAAAACAGAATTACCAATCAACCCAGCAATCTCATTATGGAGTATATACCCAAAGGAATATAAATAATTACGTAAAGATAGATGCATACGTATGTTCGTTGCAGCACTATTCACAATAGCAAATACATGGAATCCATCTAAACGCCCATCAATGGTAGACTGGATAAAGAAAATCTGGTACATATACACCATGGAGTACTACGTAGCCATAAAAAGAGTGAACTCATCTACTTTGCAGCAACATGGATGGAGCCAGAGGCCATTATCCTTAGCAAACTAATGCAGGAACAGAAAACCAAATACTACATGTTCTCACTTACAAGTGGGAACTAAACAGTGAGAACACAGGGACACAGGGAGGGGAACAACAGACAAATAGTTGCATTTGAGGGCAGAGGGTGGGAGGAGGGAGAGCATAAAAAACTACCTGTCAGGCCGGGCGCGGTGGCTCAAGCCTGTAATCCCAGCACTTTGGGAGGCCGAGGCAGGCGGATCACGAGGTCAGGAGATCGAGACCATCCTAGCTAACACGGTGAAACCCCGTCTCTACTAAAAATACAAAAAATGAGCTGGGCCTGGTGGCGGGCGCCTGTAGTCCCAGCTACTTGGGAGGCTGAGGCAGGAGAATGGCGTGAACCCGGGAGGCGGAGCTTGCAGTGAGCCGAGATAGCACCACTGCACTCCAGCCTGGGGGACAGAGAAAGATTCTGTCTCGAAAAAAAAAAAAAAAAAGCTACCTGTGAAGTACTATGTGCGTATTACCTGGGTGACAAAATAATCTGTACACCAAATCCCTGTGACACACAGTTTACCTATATAACCTGCACATGTACCCCTGAACCTAAAATGAAAGTTAAAAAATAATCTTTCCCAGTTGAGAACCATGGGGCTAGACAAAAAGCCACCTTCTTTCCTTTCTTGAATGAGGCTTTTGTTTGTTTGAATCTACTGTTCGTGAAGTGCTGTGGAGGCTACAGGGATGACTAAGGCACAGTTTCCTACCCGTATAAATTAACAGATTCCTGGAAAATATTTATCATGAAAACAACTGATCAAATAAAGCTGGAAAATACCTTCCTCTTGGCTTTGAGTAGCAGCAAAGGTATCCATCTGTGTCAAATGGGTAACGCTCATTCTAATTCAAAGTGTAATGAGGATCTAATCCAAGGTTCCCACCCAACTTGATTATTTTACAACTTTCTCCATCCTCCTTCTCATACTGAACTCTACGGGGTTTTAAAGCCAATGGGCCTTTTTTTCTTAGCTTCATAATTCAAAGGATAATGGTAGATGCTATAACAAATAAGCCCTCAAATATTGGTGGTCTAACATAGTAGAAGTTTGCTTCCTGCTGATGTAATGGTGTTCCTGGTTGGTGAACAGCTTTCCTATGGCCATGCAGTGATTCAGGGACCCAGATTTCTGCCATATTGTGGCTTCTTCCAATCCGCTAAATCTCACTGTCTTTTCTTTCCAATCAGTAGAAAAAAAAGTGAGGAGAAAACATGCTGCTTTCTTAAGAGTTCTGGCCTGAATGTGACTTTGTTTATGCTGATCTTCCATTAGAAAGGACAATTGGACCACTGACGATTTCCGATCAAGTATAATAAATCAATATTGAATGGCTCATCTTGGCTAAAATTCGGTGAATGTCTCTGGTTATGAAAATTTACCATCAGGATCCTGTTCATGTAGGACACTTTCTTCAGCAGCGGGGAGAGTTTCGTCGAATTCTCTTTCTGCACAGTTTAGGGTGGAGCTGGGAAAAGAACCCAAGTTTTTAGATACAGCAGTCTGTCTGCTACTTGCATCTTTTCTTCTCCTCCATACCAGTACTGGAAGACAGATTGTGCCTAATTTCTGTATCCTAAGTACCTACCAGAGGATTGGGTATGTAAAATATTTTCAGAGGGGATGAATGGATGAGAAATATTGTTCACAGGCTTAGAAGCATACACTCAAGGAAGATTTTACTTGTTAACCTGAAAATTGCAAAACAGGTGCTTGTAGAGCTGTACCCACAGCAGTACATTGATGTTGCAAGTATCGGGGCAGGAAAAACTACAATTGCTGCATGGGGTGGGGTAGGGATGACCATAGTTCCCTTTATTAGCCAGAGATATAAGTGACAGGAGTCTAAATGAGAACCTGAAGCCAAACAGGGACATTTATTTGATCAGGTAACTAAAAAGTTCAGGGTATCTGGCTTCCAGCCGGGCTGAATACAGATACATAACTGTGTCATCGAGAACCTCTTCCTGTACCTGGGCTCCGCTTTCCTCTGTCAGACTCAGTCTTTGGCAGATTCTCCTTAAGTGATGGCAAAGATAACACCAGCCACAACAGATGTTCATCCTTCAACTTGGCCACCTCAGAAGGAAGAGGGGCTCCAGAGAATGTCCCAAGATTATCATTGGCTGGTCCAGTGCCATGTGCTCATCTCTGCACCCATCACCAGCGTCTCCCTCTCATTGTTCAGACGAAGTCACTTGTGCACCATTAGCACAAGGGGTGTCCAGTCCACAGGGATAAAGGGGCAAGCAGCAACAATTCTTCAGTAAAAAACTAGAATGGATGCTGGATGAGGAAAGATATTCTATGACCACTCTATTTCTATTCTCCTTATGGAATGGACCTGTGTATTTTTTATCTTAACACTCATTTGCATTCTTCTGGTAATTGTATGTAATCAATCTCTGTTAAACCCTCTCCCCAGCTGTAGCCCCTGAGCTTTTTGTAGATTCCTCCTGGTCCAGAGGTGGAGCATATGGTTCAGTGCTGGAACAATGGGGTCATTATATGCTCCTGGTCCCTGTGAACAGTTCGGGGATGGTTATCTGGTCCAGGAAGACCCAGTGAGGTGAAATGAGACTTTAGCTCGAACTTGAGTAAAAGAGATTCTTTTTCCAAAATTAACTTTTTATTATGACGATTTTCCAAAATGCATGAAAATAGAGGTAACTCTAATCATAAGCAGAGATAACTCTCTTATACTTATCATCCAGCTTCAGCATTTATCAACTCATGGACAATCTTATTTCATTTTATCACCACCCACAGAATTTGGAGCAAACTCCCAACATCCTATCATTTCATCTCTATACTTTCCAATATGTTTCTCTAAAGATAAGAGCTCTTGGGGGAAAAGACTTGGTATTTTCTATTAAAAGTGAATCTGAAAAGATGTAGGGAATAAAATCACTGCTACCATCTTGCTTCCACTTGGAACCAACAATCGGAGCCAACAACTGGAGCCAACTGTGTGGCAGCAGAACAGCAAGAAGGAGGAACACAAAATCCAGATGACAGATTTTGGGTCCTGAATTCACCTGTGCATGGAGTAACCTTAGCTACTTTTTATTTTCAGTCATGTGAGCTAGAATATTCCCTGTAGCTATGTTGTTGACACCCCACTCATATCCTCTTGGCCCACCCTGAGGGTCAGCTGAAGCTTAGATGGACAGTTCCCAACACAGTGATGGCTTCTCACCTCAAGCACAGGCATCTCTCTGCCTAAGAATGTTCTCTGGCCTTAAGATTGTGCTTGGCTTCTGCATATGGCAGACCTGAAGTGGCAGGGGATAAATAAATGCTACCCAGAACTGCCTTTAATGATGAGGGATAGAAGTTAGCATACCCTGACTTCTTTGCTGCTCAGGGAGACAGTACTGAGGTGTGTCCTACACTGTTAATGGAGGGCCCCTGGTGGGGTTGAGTCCCTGTTATCCCCAGAAGTAACCTCCCCATGAATTTCCCTGCTGTTGGCTTCTTTTCCTTTCTTGTCTTATTTTTCTACTTCCTCACCACACTTCTGTGATCACCTCCCAACTAAACCATGTCCCCCCCCAGTTTCTTGCTTTAGGGTCTGCTCTAAAGTAAAACCTAACTGAAGTCATTCCCCTTTCCTTCATTTTGCTTAAGCTTCCGTGGTTCTAATTCTTTTTAAAAAATTTTTATTTAATTTTAAGTTCTGGGATACATGTACAGAATGTGCAGGTTTGTTACATAGGTAAACATTTGCCTTGGTGGTTTGCTGCACCTATCAACCCATCACCTAGGTATTAAGCCCCACATGCATTAGCTGTTTATCCTGATGCTCTCCCTTCCCCACCCCCAACAGGCCCTGGTGTGTGTTCCCCTCCCTGTGTCCATGTGTTCTCATTGTTCAGCTCTCGCTTATGAGTGAGAACATGCGGTTTTTGGTTTTCTGTTCCTGTGTTGGTTTGCTGAGGATGATGGCTTCCAGCTTCATCCATGTCCCTGCAAAGGACATGATCTCATTCCTTTTTATGGCTGCATAGTATTCCATAATGTGTATGTACCCCATTTTCTTTATCTAGTCTATCATTGATGGGCATTTGGGTTGATTCCATGTCTTTGCTATTGTGGATAGTGCTGCAATAAACGTATGTGTGCATGTATCTTTATGACAGAATGGTTTATATTCCTTTAAGTATATACCCTGTAATGGGATTGCTGGATCAAATGGTATTTCTGGTTCTAGATCTTAGAGGAGTCACTACACTGTCTTCCACAATGGGTGAACTAATTTACATTCCCACCAAAAGTGTTCATGGTTCTATTTCTGGTCATTCTTAAAAAAAAAAAAAAAAAGTCCTGAGTAATTATGCTCCATATTTCCATCCCCAGTATTTTCTTGAGAATTGAAATAATGAATGCTTCTGGGAAACAATGTCCCCATGCCCCCATACCCCATTCACACAAAATGTTTTCAGCTTGAGAATACAGTTGTGGAAGCCAAGTTGGGTCTCAGGAATATCTGGTTTGCACTAAATTTCACCTGCAGGATTATCAAATTCAGGTGCTCTTGCCTTGGGCATAACTGCTGGCCTCTGATAAGTAGAGTGGGTGTCCCAGCAGCCTGTCCTGTTGGTTCAGATAATGATTTATGGGGGGGCGCAGGCCCCAGGGTGTGCACATGGAAGGATGCTCTGCTTATCCTCCTCCAGATAGGTTTCTGGCATCTAAGACACGGGAGGAGTGGGGTCAACAAGGAGAGCTTCTGTCTCTTCCTGTTTAAACATCTCTCCTACTACCTACAAATGAAAACATGCAAATACTATGTCTATGGTAAAGCAAGTAACTTTAAAGAAGGCCCCCAGAAACACTTCACTAATTGGAGACCAGTTCTCCAGCATTTTGAAACCATAAGGAAATTACAAAGTAAGCTGAAAAAAAAAAAAAAAACTCAGATCATGCAAAAGAGTGGTCAAGAAAGTCCATGTACTCTACTCAAAGGAGAGCCCTCTTAAGACTCTCTCTCCAGGCTAGTTTAATTTTACTTTATACACAGTTGCAACAGAACGTTGAAAGCAGCACGTATTAAGCAGGGAAGGAACATGCACAGCAAGGGCTGCAAACTCAAAAAATTAAATGAACCAGACAATAATTTTAAACAAGTGAAAGAGGCCAGTCGATGAATCAATGCCATGCAGGAATGTGGGTCCAGTGTTGACAGTTCTTCCATGTTTTCAGGAAGAAACTGAAAATTAGAATTTTAAGTGAAATAACCTTAGTTTTACTTAGAAAATATCTAAACAAAAGATTTTTAAAACAGCATGCAGACCTGGCACATCGGGGGCGTGACTTTGCCCCATTAAATGAAGCATAAATTCTCTGTTTTGCCAATGTTCCTATTTGGCTCATATAGGACACTTTGTGATTCTTTGGTTATTAGATCACTAGCTTTTTGAGCACAGGCTTTGAGCTTTGTTTGCCTTCTTGGGAAATACTATCAGAGAAATCAATGGGTTCATAACCTTTTGCAGAACTCACTCTTATTTTGGTTGAGTGGGCAGTGTTCTTAGCTACCCAAAACAAACTAGCTATTCACATCCTGGGATCGATGGAACTGGTGCCTGGGGGTTTCTGGGGACACAGAAGATCATCTTCCTCCTCCCTCTCTTGTGTTTACACAATCTACTTTCAAAGGTTACAGTTCCTCTGTGGGCGACTGGCCTACAGCATCTGCCTGCTTTGCTTGATTTCGTTCATTTCATCCAGGCTGGCACCTTCGAGTCTGGGGTCCTTTTGGCTTTGCCCGCACATAATCTCTTGGGTGGATCAAAACCTCTTCAACTCTCTCTTGAGTCTCCAAGCAGGCTCCCCTGTGGGGCTTTTCTAAGACTGTTCAGCATTGGCATTGCTGCAGAGCACAGCCTCATTGTGTGGTTTTATGAAGGATTTGTTTTTTAAAATTTATTTTCTATTTTTATATCTTTAGAGGCAGGGTCTTGCTCTGTTGCCCAGACTGGAGTGCAGTGGCATGACCATAGCTCACTGCAGCGTTGAACTCAGGCTCAGGTAGTTTTTCCTGTCTCAGCCTCCAGAGTAGCTGGCACTACAGGCACACACCACCATGCCCGGCTAATTAAATCTTTTTTTCTTTTTTTTTTTAAGAACAAGGATCTTTGTTATCTAGGTTGATCTCGAACTCTTTGCCCCAGCCTTCTGAGTAGCTGGGATTACATGCGTGAGCCACCATGCCCAACTAAGGTTAAAAATCTTAAGATGCCCTTCAAGACTCTACTCAAGGTCATGAAATAGTCTTTTAAATTTGTTAAACATAATGCTGAGTGTATTTTATTTTATTTTCATCTGGTCCCAAGAGTGTTACATGATGATTGTTTTGGAAATACAGAATAAAATTAGAATTATCAATAATGCTGTCACACATATTAAGCAATAATTGCATTTTCCCCTTTATTTCCTTCTGTATATATATGTGTGCATTGATGTGCATGTGTATGTATGTATGTGTATTTATACAAGTACATAAAATAAATATATCATACATATTTGTAATGGCACACAATTTATACATGCAGTAGTGTATAAGCTGCATGTTTCACTTACTAGCAAAATTTCTGTAAGCATCATTTTTATTTATTCTGATTATTTAATACACAATGACGTAACTGTGATCCCAAAATGTGCAAAGTTAAAGCCTTCACCTGCAGCTGAGGAGATGCAGGAATGGTATACAGGGACAGTGGTGAGTCAGGAATGACGGGCAGGCGGCCATGACCAGCGCAGCCTCCTCCCCAGGGCCAGGGACAGGGGAATGGCCTGAGGAGCAGGATTCAAAGGTAGACCAGGGCCGGGGAAGGGGGCAGAGACCTCCCTTTGGCCTAGGTCAGGAGCTCAGAAGTGTCACATGGCTGAGGGGGCAGTGGCCCGGGAAGAGCCAGAGGCAGGGCCAGGAGAGCACCATTTCCTGAGGGGCTGGAGGCAGGGAGGTACCCTACAGGAGAAGCCAGGAGGGGCCACCTGTCCCTAGGGTGGGGGCCATGCTGGAGCATGCTGCAGCAAGAAAGACCTGAGGCAGGCGCAGGGCCTGAGAGCCCGGCTGGCTGGGCTGGGGGATGCTGCCGGGCAGCCTGGCCCAGGGAGCAGTCCTGACTCTGCAGGGGATGCCCAGTGAGGGACTGCAGAGCCCTCAGGACCTCTCCTCCTCTCTCCCTGGCAAGGAGCTGGGGAACCCTTAGTGCAAATCTGTGGACCACTCAGTTATGGAGAGAGGCTGTGCCTGAAGGCGGACACTGGGGTGTGCCCCCTCCACCACCTCAGTCTCCACCGCTGTTCTCAGTACAGCTGCTTCTGGTAAGAGAGCAGGCCGTGGATGCCACCCTCGATCTGGGCTGACATGGTCTGCTTCTCAAATTTGAGCTCTCCTGAGTACATCATGGAGCCATGCTGGATACCCACTATGAGGTAGGGCACAAACTTCTAAATGGACCCTTTGTCCTGGATGGAGCCTGAGACACCCTGCACGATCTTCACCTTATCCCCATCGCTGAAGTATCGTTTCTGGCTGCTGCTGTTCTTCTCCATGGCATCCAGTGAGCCCATGCCCTGGTACTTCTCGAGCCGCACCCCGTCTGAGAAGAAGTACTCGCCAGTGGGGCTCTGTGGTGGTGGCCAGCAGGGAGCCCATCATCATTGTGGAGGCTCCAAGGGCCAGGGCCTTGACCACGTGCCCCACGGTCTGGGTGCCACATCGGCTATGATGGACACACCAAAGTGCCGGGCGTACTTGGCCACGTTGTACACAGCAGTGCCCTGGGGCCGACCGCAGGCCATCACTTCCTGGGTGATGCAGATGGAGCCGCAGCCCATGCCCACGTGCAGTCCGTCCACACCAGCGTCAATCAGGTTCTTGGCCTGGGCTGCTGTCACCACATTACTCTCAATCACCTGGAGGTGGGGGTACTTGTGTTTGATGTAATGCACCATGGTGATTTGATACGAGTTCCCTTGGGAGGAGTCTGAGAGTATGACATTGACGCCTACCCAGGTGAGCAGGTCCAGGCGGCATTTGTCATCCTCACAGGTGCCCACAGCTGCCCTGCACAGCAGCTGCTTGTGGGGAATCTTTGGAGGCCAGAGGGTAGTCTCCATTCTTCTTCAGGTTGGTGCGGGTGATGATGGCCACTAGCTCATGGCGATCATTGACTATAGGCAGCTTCCCTTTCTTGCTACCCTGAAGGAGCCAACCATCAGCTCCATCCTTGGCATCATCACCTCGATCCTTGGCGTCATCACCTCACTGAGGAGGGTGGTGTGGTCCTTCTCAGCAAGAAAGTCGATGTCTCAGGAGGAGACGATGCCCACCAGCTTGCTGCCCATGGTGCCCGTCTCATGTTGGGGATGCAAGAGAAGCCATGCCGGATCTTGGCCTCCAGCACATCACCCACAGAGTGCGAGGGGCTCAGCACCACAAGGTCCGTGATGAAGCCGTGTTCAAACTTCTTGACATTATGCACCTCGTTGGCCTGGAATTCTGGGGTGCAGTTGTGGTGAATGAAACCAGTACCTCCCATCAGAGCCATCGCGATGGCCATGTCGGCCTCTGTCTCAGTGTCCATAGGGGAGGAGATCAGCGGTGTCTTCAGCGTGATCTTCCAGGTCAGGGCTGAGGTTAGGTCTACCTCATCAGCTATGAAATCTATGAACCCTGGGAGAATCAGTAAGTCGTTGTGGGTGAGGCAGTCGGCGCTGAGGAAGAGGTGCTGCGTGGTGAGCCAGTTCTGGGGCACGTAGCCGGTGCCGCCGTTAATCAGGTAGTCCGCCATGCTGCCGCAAGACCCCGTGACCCGACAGAAACACCCGCGCAGCCGCCTGCCGCCGCCGCCGCTGCTGACGGCGCTGCGGGCCTGGGGACTGTAAGCATAATTTTTAATGCCCATGTAAGGACAAATCATAGTGGTGCTTATTTAACCACTTAGTGTTGAGTGCCTTGGTCATTTTCATGGAAACTTTTGCTAATATAAATACCACTGATAAACATCTCTGTGCATAAACCTTTATATTTACTGTTATTTTCTCAGCATAGATTCCTTTTAGAAATGGAATTGAACTAATCCGTTGAAAGCCTCCAAACTGTCTCATTTCAATCAGTTCTTTTAAGAGCTGAAGTAACAGTATTCTTAGCTCCACTTAATTGGTCGAGCTGATACACTAGTTTTTTCTTGATTTTTCTCTGAAGTAATTAGGTTAAGAAAAGTTAGTTTAACACATACATCCCTGAATAGCAGAAACTTAATCCACCGCAGATGTACTTCTTACTCATCTGAAGTCGAATGCGGATGTTTGCATTCAGAGGGCGGCCCTCTGACAAGTGACAATTCAGGGGCTCAGCTCCTTTCATCTTTTGGCTCTGCCACCTTCAACATATGGCTTCTGAGGCCGCTGAGATCATCTGCGTTGAGCTGTGAAAGGAGTGGAGCCTGGGAGGTGTTTTATGGACTAAATATTCCCACGAGGAAAAGGGAGTAGGATTTATGATCACTTATCCAGACCCTGCTACAAAATTTCTCCTTATCTCATACTTGTAGTCCGTCAGCAAATCCTGTTGGTTTTATCTTTGAAATATCCCTTGACTTACCCACCTTTCTCCCTTGCCCATGCACCCCCCAGTCCTGGCTGCCGCCATCACTCGCCTGGATCACTCCAATAGCTTCCTCACTGATACCTGTCTTCCACTTTGCCCCTTGCCACTTGGTTCTCCATATTCTGCTAAGAAATCTTTATTAAAACAAACAGTCCCATGACATTCTGCAGGTAAAAACCATGTAATAGCGTCCATTAGAATTTATTTAAAAAATCCAAACTACTTACCTTTATGAGGTCCTGTGTGATCTAGCCTTGTCTATTCTCCAATCTCATCCATTGACACGTTCCTCTAACTCGTTAAATGCTATTCCAAATGGTCTCCATTCAACTTTTCAAATTTGCCAAGCTCTTTCTTACCCTGTAACCTCTGTGTGTGGCACTCCCTTTGCCCAGAGCTTTCTTCTTGTTCTTCACTTGACAGGTTATTTCTGTTTTTATTTAAAATTCTTTTTATTTAAAATTTTTTTATTTTTTTGTGGGTACATAGTAGGTGTATATATTTATGGGGTACATGAGATGTTTTAATACAGGCATGCAATGTGAAATAATCACATCATGGAAAATGAGGTCTCTATCCCTTTGAGCATTTATCCTTTGTGTTACAAACAATCCCATGATAGATTTTTTGTTATTAAAAAATGTTCAATTATTGACTGTAGTCACCCTGTTGTGCTATTAAATGGTAGGTCTTATTCATTCTTCCTATTTTTTTTTTTTTTTGTAGTCTGGTTATTTCTTGTTCTTTGGATTTCAGCCTACCTTCATGGTGTGAACCTACTTGGTTATAATGCATTGCCTTTTGATATATTTTTCTATTTGATCTGCTCATATTTTGTGGGGCACTTTTGCATGTATGTTTGCGAGGAAGGTTGGTCTAGAGTTTCCTTATGATGGCTTGCTCGGGTTTTGGAATCAGGGTAATACTATCCTCATAACATGAATTGGGAAGTATTCCCTTCTGAACAGTAGTTTCTGAAATAATTTGTGTAGGACTTTTTTTTTTTTTCCTTAAATGTTTTATAGAATGCAGCAGAGAAGACATCTGGGCCTGAAGTTTACTTTGTGGGAGGGTTTTAAGCTATGGGTTCAATTTCTTTAATTGATACACAGTTGGTGAAGGTTTCTATTGCTTTTTGAAAAAGCTTTGGTAATTTGTATTTTTCCAGAAATTTGTCCATTTCATCTAGGTTGTCAAATTTATAGGTATAAGGGTTTTTTAATCCTTTTAGTATCTGAAAGGTCTGTAGTAATGCACCAGACTTTATTTCTGATAGTCTCTTTTCTTCTTGATCATTCTACCTAGATTTATCAATTTTATTTATTTTTTAAAAGAGAAGTAGCTTTGGGTTTCATTAGTTTTCTCTGTTATTTCTTAATTAGCTTCTCAGCATAAATGTCTTCTCAGAAAGGATGTCTCCTGACCATTCTACTTGAGGTGGCTTCCCCTTTTTCTTGCCTTCTCCTCTGATTATTTGTTTTCTACCTCAGGTCTATGTGTAATTATTGTATGTTTTATGTGCTTTTTTGCTTCTATGTTACTTGCAGATATTGGAAAATAGTAATAAGTCTGCCCAACATGGTAATGTGCCTGGTGCATTTCCAAGAACATATATGGTGGTTTCCAAGTATGCTAGCAGAGCAGTATCTATAGTGGTTAGGAGACTAGGGTCTAGAGTTCGTTCATCTCAGCTTGAATCCCTGCTACACCATACACTAAATGTGTGACCCTGAACACGTGTAACCGTGAATACAAATTCTGATTCCTTCTGAGATGAGGGCTGTGCAACATGGCAGCTGTGATCAGGAGGCCTGGGGTTTGAGTTCTGGCTCTGTTACCTGTCAGCTGTGTGATCCTTGAGGCAATTACTTCTCTAAGACCCAGTGATATGGTTCGGCTGTGTCCCCACTCAAATCTCATCTTGAGTTGTAACTCCCACAATTCCCATATGTTGTGGGAGGGACCCAGCGGGAGGTGACTGAATCATGGGGGTGGGTCTTTCTTATGCTGTTCTGACAGTAGTGAATAAGGTCTCATGAGATCCAATGGTTTCAAAAAGAGGAATTCCCCTGCACAAGCTCTCCCTCTTTGCCTGCTGCCATCCATGTAAGATGTGACTTGTACCTCCTTGCTTTCCACCATGATTGTGAGGCCTTCCCAGCCATGTGGAACTATAAGTCCATTAAACCTCTTTTTCTTCCCAGTTTCAGTTATGTCTTTATCAGCAGCATGAAAATGGACTAATACACCCAATTTTCTCTTCTTTAAAATGATGTGATGCAAGGAGTACCTAATCATGGGATTATTGGGAGGAATTGGATGAGACATAAATGAGTAGGATCTAGCCCAGGGTTGGCCTTTTGCGTATGAGACGTTCCCTCAAACTCTACTTTCCCAGAACTTCAGCTCTTCCCACCAGAGGATAAGCATCACTGTAGCAGGCGCTTTGCATGTTTTGTGCACCTCTGTACCCCCACTGCCTTGATCAGTGTGGTCAGACAGATACTGAAAAGTGCCTGTGAAATGGATTCTTCTTTTTGTTGCTTATGAAATCTGCAACTGTGAGTTGAGTGTCCTGAAGCTCAGCAGGGCAACGATGGCTTCAACAATCTGGCCCTTGCTTGTCTCAGGTGAGCTTCTCCTTTTCCTTTCAGGAATCTTCTAAACTGCTGGGATTCCCAGGGGGAGGATGGGACTTTTCAGGATCTTGCAAACCCCAGCAGAATATCAGTTTCCTTCACAGAAGCGTGTCTACCTTCCTTCAGCCCTGGTTTCCAAATTCCAGACATGAAACTGTGCTATTTGCTAGCTTGGCCTGGCAGGTATTTATTCAAAGGCTGCAGGACTCCATGATAGAGAGTAGCAACAGAGCCAGCAGGATTCTGTAAGTACTCCTCATGCAACTACCTGCAGTGGATTTAAAGTCAGCTCAAGGCAGTTTCAGTACCAGAGTTGGAGGAAAGAAGTTGTGTGTACATTGTCCTCTGGGGACTGCTGCTGTTGTTTATGCCTTGTGGTTTCCTTTGGGGGAGACAGATCCACCCTGCTTTTCTCATCCATCTTCCTACATGGATATATCTTGTTATCTAGTGCTGAAATGGCATGAAAACGGGCTGGGACTAGTGCTGAGATCTTCCGCTTAGCTCTTCCAAATACAGAAAGGACTTCCCTGTGTATGGTTAGGATTGAAGTACATGTGTTTGGTTCAACATTCCTTCAATCGTAGGAAATCCAGTCATCATCCTAGCCCTCCATTTCATTCTTTGTCTCGCTTCATGATGTCCCTTAGGGGTAAAGATTTCTGAATTCAAAGCCAGCTGAGCTGAGTTCAAATCTCCACACGTCCATTTATGAGATGAACATCATGTCGTCTGTCTGATTCATTTGTCTTTGTTTCTTCCTCTGAAAATGGAGGTAATGGCAATGTCTATTCTGGCATGTTCTCGGGAGGCTGAAATAACACCCAGGCTTGTTGCTTATTGCACAGCCCACCTTCCCTACCTACCTTCTCTTCCATCAGGAATCCCTCCATGTCCTGCTCTACCTGTTGCCTTTCTGTTCATAAGAGTATTTTGAATTCCTGCCCTATTCTCCTTTTTTCTCTAGAAGTGAAGGAGCCAACTCATCCGAAGTCCATGGAATGCCATTTTACTTTGTTAGGAAAAAAATCACATTTCCTATGTGCATTCTCATCTATCCATTCAATAGACATCATCGGAGTGCCTTCTGCGGGTCAGGCCACTTCCAGGTACCAGGGATTCAGAGACAAACTAGTCATATTCCCTATCTTCAAGGGACTTAGAATCATCCCCAGAGAAGGATGCTGTGAACAACCTCACGTGTGATGGTGTGGCCAGCTTGGTTGTACTAGGGTGGTGGGATTTGGGAGCTTTTTCTTATTTTTATTTATTTATTTTAAACTTTTTTTAATTAAAACAATTTTAAATAGAGACAGAGTCTTGCTATATTGCCCCAGTTGGTCCCGAATTCCTGGTCTGAAGCAGTCCTCCCTCCTCAGTCTCCCAAAGTGCTAGGATTACAGATGTGAGCCACTGTGCCAGGCCACTTTTCCTTGTGTGTAAATTAAAAAAGAATTTGAACAGGAATAAAAGTTAAAAAAGAAAAAAAAGTACACATCCCCAAACAAAAACTCTTTCACTTGTAAGAATGGTCATCATCTTGGCTATTTCAGATGGGGAAGTACGCATGCCTCATTTTATCCAAGTTTCTCACAGTTCATAAGTCTTTCTTCACACACAGTTCCATATACAAAAGGTGGCTGTGCAAAAAACTTCTTTTAACATAGCTGGCAGGCTATACTGTACATATATCTATACACATGTATGTATGTATGTGCATATACATATATACCTTTGCATATATATGTTTATGCATACATTTTATTTTGCTTTATTTAGAATTATTTTTGGAAATAGTCTTGCTTTGTCACCCAGGCTGGAGTGCAGTGGCATGATCTTAGCTCTCTGCAACCTCCACCTCCTCGGTTCAAGCCATTCTCCTGCCTCAGCCTCCCAAGTAGCTGGGATTACACGTGTGCGCCACCATGCCCAGCTAATTTTTGTATTTTTAGCAGAGATAGGGTTTCACCGTGTTGGCCAGGCTGATCTCAAACTCCTAACCTCAAGGAGATCTGCCCACCTCAACTCAGCTTCCTAAAGGCTGGAATTACAAGCATGAGCCACCATGCCCAGCCTTATTTAGAATTTCATAGGGAATTCTTATGTTATTAAAACTAAGGCTTGTAAGGGCTGCCAAATGGCGTGTCCTGGCTGGTCTCAAATGCATTTAAACACCCCCTCCCCCATTGATTTTTTTTTTTTACATGGTTTTTCTTATGTTTGAAAATTTGTGGTATCTCTATTAAACATGGGCTCAGCTGATTCTACTGCCCAGGAGACCCAGGCAACACCTCAAAAGTCCACAACTCTCTTGGCCTGATGTGACTGTTCTATTTCCCGGCTCATTTTTCTGTGTCTGCAGAAAGACACAGTGCAAACTGTTAACTTTGGAGGTTTTTGGCAGCTTCATTAAAGGGCAAGGATTTTCCTCTTTGGGGGATTGGCTTCATGTTTTAATGGTCGTGGTCAGCATTGCTGGGTGAAGATCCTTAGGCTTTTTGTCAGGGGTTCAGGGCCTTCTGGCTTCTCCAGGCTTCCATCTCTAGAGAAGACTCGGGATGAACTCTGAATTCTTCTATATCCCAGCTACCAACTTGGCTCCAGACCCAGAGCGGCACTGCTTTAATCTCGGCAAAGAAGACTAAAGACTTTTTTGTGTAACGAATTAAAAGTTTGCTTCAGGCTTCTTTTATTTTATGCCTCTGCTGTGCTCTTGTAACGTTTAGCACCTCCCTCTGTTGTAATATCATTTATCATATCGTGGAGTTTCAGGTGTTTTATTTTGGTTTTCCTGTCAATGTTCCTCCTAGACTCTGCGCTCACAAGGGACATGGAAACCTGACCTGTTTCTCCTCATACCCCTGCTGTCGACTGCAGCTCCTGCACACGGTGGGGTCTACAATGTTGATGGGAGCCAAGGGATTGTTTTACTGATTTTTAAAGGCTGGATATTTATTTTTAGGTATGCTTTGTACTTTTTGCCTAGGGAATCTGGACTCAGTACAGAAACTTGGCATTGTCATGTGGGCACCCTGGAGAATCCAATAATTGGAAAAAATAAAAATACAGAGAACACCATTCCTTCCCATAACCAGGTTAAATTGTGCTCATGCAAGCTTTCCACATGGAAGAGTGCTTTTGATCTAATCAGATGGAAAGCCAGAAGCAGAGGGGAATGAATGTGACTTACATATTGATTATTAAGTCATTCATTCTAGTAGTATTTATTGGACTCCTATGATATTCCCTCCTCAAACTGGCCCTCCTCCAGGGCATGGCACCACTATCCTCCCAGATGCCCAGGCTAAACTTCTTGCTACCACCATTTCCCTCACACGCCTCACCCTGTGACTACACCTCCTACATAGTATTCATATCCATCCACTTTTGTCTTTTCT
Organism: Nomascus leucogenys; assembly: GCF_006542625.1. Classification (NCBI taxonomy): domain Eukaryota; kingdom Metazoa; phylum Chordata; class Mammalia; order Primates; family Hylobatidae; genus Nomascus; species Nomascus leucogenys. Next base: position 93,051,877 of record NC_044398.1, read on the forward strand.
CTGCTGGCCCAAGTCCTCTAATCTCTTACCTTGACAGGTTCAATAACAGATGAATGTACAGATGACAGAATGAATACATCGAACAGTTTCTTCAAACTGGTTTGTGTTAAAAGAAATAGCATTTATATTTTTATTGAGTCCTAGAGAAAAAAAATAACCCTTTGCCTCTGCCTACTCTCGTTTTCACAGTCCCTTCACAAATATTATGTCTTTGGCTATGCTCATGTGTGAGTTCTGTATTTTAAGAAGGACATTGATAAACTGAGCTTGTTAAAAGGAACATGACTAAGGGAGGTACAGGCTGCTGGAAGTGGTTCCTGAATAACATCAACGAAAGGATAAATGTTTGCATTTCTGAGAGTGGAGAGAAATGGAGAAGTGAGAGGGGTGAGTAGATTGCTATACCCAATTATTTGAAGGGCTTCCATCTTGAACATAGAGCAGATACATTCCGTGGTGCTCTAGAATCTAAGGGAAGAAGTAGAGCCCATAGAGACAAAATTTGCCTCCAAAAAGTATGTGGAAGAGCTATGAGCTGGCTAATTAAGTCTAGAGTTCTGTCATTGGAGGTAGTCAGCAGAGTAAACATGTCAGGGGCAGGGATTCTGGCATACATATGGACTCTTTTTGTAGATTCTCTGAGGTTATTAGGACTTCTGGCGATATTCTCATCTATAGATAGGTATTGCTTCAGCTGCCTAAACCCGGATCTCCCTGTACCCCCGAAACATTCAAGAGCCATGGCCATAAAACTTCAAGAAGATGAAATATTTTGGGGGTTAGTAATACCCTTCACGGTTAGAGTTATATGTGGCTGAGATTCTTCTTGTATCTATTCTGCTCTCATTTAAGATGGCTGAAATGATTGATCTCTGCCCTTCAGAGACTCATGTATTTTCTGCTCTACAAAATGTCTGCAAATTGCATCCCAACTTGTGCAAGGAGAGCCCTTCCCCCATCCCTAAGTGTGTTGTTTCTTTCAGTGATGGTGATTCAGAGGCTGTGATATATCGGCTTAGCTGGTTTGGGTTTCAGCTTTCTCATGAGTACATGTATGTCTTTGGACAAGTTTACATTTTCCCATCTTTACTTTCTTTGTCCTTAAAAAAAAGTTGCTGCTGATAGTATCTATTCGTCATAGTTGTGAGTGGGTCTCCTATTAGAGAAAATAAAAGGAATTGCTATATTATTATCTTCCCAGCTAGTCTTTGAGCTTCTTGATGTCAAGGATCATTCATTCTTTTCTTCCCAGTGCCTACCATAGGGGATGGCACAGAGCAGACAATAGATGCTTGTTAAATGATGCGGCAACTGAGGCATCCACTCCATGTCTGTGAGTGGGGTCCGTCTCTCAGAGCAAGAGTGCCCCAGTGCAAGAGTGATCTAGAACAGTGGAGGAAGGGAGGATAAATGTAGTCTTTGATTCTGGAGAGACCTAAGTTTGAATCCTAGCTCTACGTCTTGCTAGCTCTGTGGTCTTACACAAGTTAAATAACCTCTATGAGCCCATGTTAGTCCATTCTTGTGTTGCTATAAAGAAACACCCAAGGCAGCCTGGCATGGTGGTGCATGCCCATAATCCCAGCTACTTGGGAGGCTGAGGCACAAGAATTGCTTGAACCTAGGAGGCGAAGGTTGCAGTGAGCAGAGATCACACCACTGCACTCCAGCCTGGGCAATAGAGTGAGACTCTGTCCCCCCCCCAATAAAAAAGAAAAAAAAAGAAAAAAAGAAGAAAGAAATACCCAAAGTTAGGTAATTTGTAAAGGAGAGTTTTAATTGGCTCATGGTTCTGCAGGCTATACAGGAAGCATGGTGCTGGCTTCAGCTTGGCTTCTGGTGAGGCCTCAGGAGGCTTCCAGTCATGGTGGAAGGTGAAAAGGGGGCAGCATATCGTATGGTGAAAGACAGAGCAAGAGAGAAGGGGATCAGTGCCACACTCTTTTAAACAACCAAATCTCATGTCAACTAAGAGCGAGAGCTCACTCATTACCTGGGGGATGGTGCTAGGCCATTCATGAGGGATCTGCCCCCATGATCTAATGGCCTCCCGCCAGGCCCTACCTCCAACACTGGAGGTCACATTTCAACATGAGATTTGGAGGGAACAAACATCCAAACCATATCAGAACGTCTGTGTCCTCACTGAAATAGTTGGTGAAAATAGCACCAATGTCTAGGCGTTCCTGTGATGATTAGATGAGCTGATTCTGGCCGGGTGCGGTGGCTCACGCGTGTAATCCCGGCACTTTGGGAGGCTGAGGCGGGCGGATCACGAGGTCAGGAGATCGAGACCACAGTGAAACCCCGTCTCTACTAAAATTACAAAAAAAATTAGCCGGGCGTGGTGGCGGGTGCCTGTAGTCCCAGCTACTTGGAGAGGCTGAGGCAGGAGAATGGCGTGAACCCAGGAGGCAGAGCTTGCAGTGAGCCAAGATTGCGCCACTGCACTCCAGCCTGGGTGACAGAGCGAGACTCCGTCTCAAAAAAAAAAAAAAACAAAAAAAACAACAAAAAAAAAACCTCTCTCAATCTACGAACTTACTCATTGCTCCATAAATACTAACTGCTATTACTATTATCTTTAGGATTACCACCATGTTGTCTGCTTTTCCTGTCACCCTTGCCTCCACAAAAGTGGCTTGATGTTCTAGAAATTGAGACAAAACTAAACTTTGAATAGATTTTCCCAAACCTGCCACAGTATCCCCCAAATTATAGCAATAACCATTCCCTTCTAGAGTGGGGCTGTCTCTCCAGTGGAAGACCTGAAGGTTGTGTGAGGGATGCTTTTTCTCTAGTCTCCCTCTACTTTCTTGTAGCCTGAGATATATAACAATTTCCAAGGCAGGGATTGGTAAAATAGACTGACAGCCCAGGTTTTCCTTGCTGGGAGATTAGGCTCTTGTCCCAGGTTTATAATTGGTATCCCAAATAATGGATTGAGGTGTTGGCCAGAGGGGAGAAGAACTGGCAACATCACCACCCTAAATGACCCCTGGGATTCTGGCCAAAAGCAGGGAGCAATCTTTCTTGAAGCCCCAACATCTGCTGTTGCTCAGAAAGCTTCCTGGCCGTTTGAGCCAACTTAATTAATTAGACTCTTCTCTTTCACAGTGCTCGGAGGTTTTCGTCCTTTGGGACAAGAGATAGCTCTGAGTTACTTACCTGGTTCTTGCATACGCTTCTTCATGTTGTGGCTTTTAGTTTTTTTCCTCTCCGAGGTGAGCCAGTTGGATCCTCCAGGAAACAGATGCTGAGATGGAGTTAGGGGCACAAGAAGTTTATTGAGGGGGCATAAGTACCTGGGAAAAATAAAATAGGGAAGGCAGGAAGCAGAATTGTGCAAGGGAGAGCCTCAGACCACCATGCAGACCAGACAGTCTCTGCCAACCTAACAGAAAGCTTTGGAGCAGAGGTTGCCCATGAAAGGAGCCCCATGTTGGGCAGAAGTTGCTGGGCCCCATGTCCCCCTCATGCCCTGTCACTGGCTGAGGACTGCTCTGGCAGAATGTGACCTCAGCTCAGAAGCGGAAGTGAATCCTGAGGGCTCTGAAGCCAGAGGATGTCAGTAACCTGCACCCCCAGTGGCTGAATGACACATTCTTTTTTGAAGGCAGATCGGATCCAAGTGTCTTCTCCATGGAAGTCACACCTGGAGAATCACACCTTGCAAAGCATTGGCCAGCACATCTGTGATGGATTAACTCAAGTGGTTAGGGAGCCTGGCTGAGTGCCATCATCTGTGCCATTCAAGTCAGTTTTCTCCACAGATATTTATTTACACTTTCTGGGCGCTAATCATCCTGGTGGGAGAACTAATTTGTTATAAAGTGAATCCAGCAGGGGGGCACTATGCCTTCAAATAACATAAAGCTGCACAGATGGAATGAACAGTTTGGACAACCATTTAAAAAGATGTGAACTGAAAAGCTTCTTACAAGAGTTACAAAGATCATCACTATAACAATGGCTATCATTTATTGAATCATCAGAATGTGCCAGGTGCTTTCTACATGCCATCTCATTTAACTGGGAGGGGAGTGGGCTTGTTACTCCTATTTTATAGATGAGGAAATGGAGGTGCAGAAAGAAGTAACTTGACCACCATCAGTCGAAGTACATCTCCCCACTTCCATCACTAGCTCTGTGATCCAACACTCAACACCTCTTGCCAGGACAACCAAAGGTCTTCGAATTACTCTCCTTCCCACAAGCATCTTTGCTTCTTGCTCAGAATGCATCCTTTCTACCGAAGCCAGTGGGATCTTTCAAAATGCAAGCCCAATCATGTTGTTTCTCTGCTGAAAACTGTTTCATGGCTTCCCACTGCTATGGTGATAGGAATAAAATTTGTCTCTGTGGGCTTCCAAGCACTTCATGGCTGACCTCTGCTACCTCTGGAGACCCACCTCTCACCTGCTCTTTGCAAAAGTGATATTGGCCTTCTTGTAGTTGCCCTCATGCCCCCTTTCACCTGTCTGACATGGGCCCTTTGCACCTGCTCTTCATTCTGCTGATAATTCTTGACTAGTAAATTCTTTTCATGTACTTAAATAGCACTCACTACAATTTGTGATGTTGCATTACTTTTGTGATTATTTGACTAATTCCTGCCTCCCTGAACTCCCTCAGTGAAGCTTCATAAGAATGGAGAATTATCCGTCTTCATTGTTGTATCCCCAGCACTCGGTACCTCAGGAACTTCATGGAATGAGCAGATGTTTCAGTACTGGTGTTTGAAATAACAAACATTCTGACTTCAATACCATGTTGAAAAAGCAGAGTTCCTTCTATTTGGGAGTGAAGGAGGGTCCTGAAGTTATCTTCTAGGAAGTAGCATTTGAATGCAGCCTTTGAAACGAGTTACCTTTATTCTATTTCTGACTCCAGTAAACAAGCCAGCAAATCAAACCCTTAGAGATGGCAAGACTACGTTACCAGAGCAGGTGCAGATCTCTTCTGACCCATCCTACTCTCACAGGACAGCAGCTCCAGATAGTATCATCCTTGTGAAAAACCACCAACTTCCACATTTTCTTTGAGCCAGGGGAACACTGGTTAGCTGAGGAAGGGGGTGCAAGGGAGGGAGACAGGATGGCATTCTCTTTCCTTTTCTCAGTTATTTGCTTCTCCCAGTGCTGAATCTAGGCACTCCAGAGACAGGGCCCTGAATTCTGAGCTCTGGTGATTTGCATTTAATTACTAAGAATGTTTTTTTTTCTCTCTCTCTCTTTTAAAATTGTAATGCTGCTTGCAGCATTAAAAGCAGTTCCTTCTGGAATGAAAACACCAAGCTTTTGAGTAAGTATCTTTTATGCTGAATATGGGGAGTCATCCAAAATAGGGAGTTGATTTTCATAATGGTTTTGCAATTACTCATAATGATGCCCTTTGTAAGTCTTTAAGATCAAGGAAAAAAATCATAGGTCAGATGCACAAGGTATGGGGAATGTTAGAAATTTCTCTGCTGTGATCTAAATTCCTCTAGATGAGTGGTTTTTTTTTTTTTGCATTTTCTAAATTATTTTGAACAACTATTTGGAGAACACAAACTGAAATAACCCAAATCAATACTAGTTTTATTTATTTTTCCTCTTTTAAAATTTCCATAGGTTTCTTTTGGGGAGGGAGGACAGTAGGTATTTGGTTACATGAGTAGTTTAGTGATGATTTCTGAGATTTAGGTGCACCCATCACCTGAGCAGTATATATTTAATCCAATTTGTAGTCTTTTATTCCTCACCACCCTTTCCCCTGAGTCTCCAGCGTCCATTGTGTCATTCTTATGCCTTTGCATTCTCATAGCTTAGCTCTCACTTACAAGTGAGAACATACAATGTTTGGTTTTCCATTCCTGAGTTACTTTACTTAGAATAATAGTCTTCAGTTCCATTCAGGTTGCTGCAGATGCCATTAATTCATTCCTTTTTATGGCTGAGTTTTATTCCATCGTGTATATACATATATACCACAATTTCTTTAGCCACTTGTCGATTAATGGGCATTTGGGCTGGTTGTATATTTTTACCATTGTGAATTGTGCTGCTGTAAACATGTGTGTGCAAATGTCTTTTTGGTATAATGACTTCTTTTTCTCTGGGTAGATACCCAGTAGTGGGATTGCTGTGCCAAATGGTAGTTCTACTTTTAGTTATTTAAGGAATCTCCACACTGTTTTCCCTAGTGGTTGTACTAGTTTACATTCCCACCAGCAGTGTAGAAGTGTTCCCTTTTCACCGCATCCATGCCAACATCTTTTTTTTTAAATTTTGTGATTATGGCCATTCTTGCAGGAATAAAGTGGTATCACGTTGTGGTTTTGATTTGCATTTCCCTGATCATTAGTGATGTTGAGCATTTTTTCATATGTTTGTTGGCCATTTGTATGTCTTCTTTTGAGAACTGTCTGCTCATGCCCTTAGCCCACTTTTGTTTGGGCTTGCTAGTTTGTTTGCTAATTGTTTTTCTTTCTTTGCTAATTTGTTTGAGTTCCTTGTAGAGTGTAGATATTAGTCCTTTGTTGGATGTATGGTTGTGAAGATTTTCTCACACTCTGTGGGTTGCGTGTTTAGTCTGCTGACTGTTCTTTTGGCTGTGCAGAAGCTCTTTAGTTTAATTAAGTCCCACCTATTTATCCTTTTTTTTTTTTTTTTTTTTAAGACAGAGTCTCACTCTGTCACCCAGGCTGGAGTGCAGTGGCACGATCTCGGCTCACTGCCAGCTCCGCCCCCTGGATTCACGCCATTCTCCTGCCTCAGGCTCCCGAGTAGCTGGGACTACAGGCACCTGCCACCACGCCCGGCTAATTTTTTGTATTTTTTAGTAGAGACGGGATTTCACCGTGTTAGCCAAGATGGTCTCGATCTCCTGACGTTGTGACCCGCCCGCCTTGGCCTCCCAAAGTGCTGGGATTACAGGTGTGAGTCACCACGCCGGCCTTATCTTTGTTTTTGTTGCATTTGCTTTGGGTTCTTGGTCACGAAATCTTTGCCTAAGCCAATGTCTAGAAGGGATTTTCCCATGTTATCTTCTAGAATTTTTAAAGTTTTAGGTCTTAGATTTAAGTCCTTGATCCATCTTGAGTTGATTTTTGCTTAAGGCGAGAGATGAGGATCCACTTTCATTCTCCTACATGTTAGATGAAGGGAGTTAAGAAAGAAAGTGCAGGAGGATTGGATGCAGTTTAGGGATCTGCCCACATTTATCAGCCATCCCTGTGTCTACCACTGCCCACCTCTGGCTCACTAGGATCTAGGATATGCCAATAGCTGCAGATTTGGTTAGGATCCCTTTCCATTCCCTGGGTTTCAGAAAGGCTTAGGCACCAGGACAAAGAGCAAAAGTGGGCCCTACCAGCCCCTCTAATGGAACTGGTGATCCAATCTCACTGGAGACTCCATTCCTTTCCTGTTGCTTCATAGATTAGATCATGGTAGGATGCAGTCTCCAAGACACGAAAATGATATATGTGGGGTGAAGATGTCACAGGGAAGAAGCCCAGGTCCTCATTCTCTGTTTTCCAACTTCAAACATCTCTACGATTATTTGTTTAGTGTGTGCTTTAAACCACTTGCATTTTAATTTAAGCACATTTATTTTAAAAAAGCAACTTGGCATCAGAGCCAGAAATGGAAAACCAGTATCACTTCCCACAAATAGAAAGTAAGTTGCAAAAATATATACCACGAAGACCAAACAGCTCAGAGACTGCTGCCTAAGGCTCAGAGCCTGAGGCCTGATCTCCCTGTTAAAAAGGGAGATTAGCAAGTGTTGTAGGGTGTTTGGGACTTTTTCCCTGACGTTTTCAGAAGAGTTGAAACAGACTTGAAAGGGAGCAACTTTCGCACCATGTGACTTGATGTTATTTAATTCTGTCTCCTTGTACCACCTAAAAATTATCACAGCTAACACCCGTGGTACAGTCTTACACCTGGGAAAGTGATCTGGTCTTTTTCAGTAAATTGTTAATTCCGCATTGGTTCTGTGTGTCCCGGGCAGGCTCAGAGAATGTGGCTTGAGAGCGATGGAGAGGACAGGTTAGTTTCAAGGAGTTAGTGGTGGTTGTAGCAGGTCTATGTATGGGGGACCGACCAGTAGGGGAAGTACAAGGAGAATGGGGTACATGGCACAGGTAGGGAGGAGGGCAGGGAAATGAGACCACCAGCAAGAAAGAACTGATAATTAGAACAGTAGAGTAAAATCCACACTTTCACTGTTGTGTCTGGACTTTGCCCCTTGGAAGACATTTGGGAAAGGTGATGTGGGGCTGGAAGTCTATGCTGACCGGCCAAGATAGTAAAGTGTGTGTGTGTGTGTGTGTGTGTGTGTGTGTGTTTTACCATAATTTAAAAAAAATTGAAAAAGAAGAACACTATTAGTTATCTGAGAAGCAATATAGACCATGGTTGTCACACTTTAGTGAACATCAGAAACTCGGAGAGGCCTGTTTAAAGCACAGTTTGCTGGTACACCACCAAAGTGTCAGATTCAGTAGGTCTGGGTGAGGCCCAAGAATCTGCATTTGTTATAAGTCCAGGTGCTCATGTGCTGCTGCTGGTTGGGAACTGCTCTAAACCATTTACTTTGGTGCCCACAGGTCCACAGAATGTCAGAATGTCACTATCCTCTGAGCCCCATAGGGGCTGTCAACCTAGGAGGCACATTAGAGTCACCCAAGGAGCCTAAAAAACAAACATAGAAACAATAATATGGATGCCTGGGCCCTAAACTCCCAGTGAATCTGATTTTATTAGTCTGGGGTGGGGCTTGGGCTCATTTCGTTTTAAACTGCATGTGCATTTAGATATATTTTCTTTTTTTAACTTTTTATTTCAGGGGTACATGTGCAGCTTTGTTACATAGGTAAACTTGTGTCATAAGTAGATATATTTTCAAGCTTACAGAAAAGTTGAAAGAATAGTAGAAAGAACTCCTATATTCTCTTTATTCAGATTCACCAGTTGCTTACACTTTGCCCTATTTCTTTCACATTTTTTTTTTTTTTTTGTAGGAATATCACTGAAGTGACATTGTGTCCTTCTTGGTGCATTGTATCAAGAGATGATGTCAGTTGGTCTTGATATTGGTGATATTAATTTTGACTCCGTGGTTAAGGTAGTATCTGCAGTCTCCACTGTAAAGTTGCTATTTCTTCTTTGTAATTAACAAGTAACTTGTAGGGAGTTCTGATGCTGGGTTCTGATGCTTCCTGCTTAGAAACCTGGACTAGGAAGATGGGATACCTTGGTTTCACTGTAGCTCCTATATTTATAGGCAGATACATTGAGACTATATAAATATCCTATTCCTTATCATGTTTTTACTCACCAGCTTTAGCATCCATTGATGTTTTCTAACTCCATCATTCCTTCTCTTTACTAGTGTTCTGCTGTAAGGAAGAACATTTATTTTTACTTTTATACTTTATGTTAGCATGGGCTCAAGATTCTTAATTTTTCAGTGGGTTATAATCCATTACTGCTGTTATTTATATTTATGCATAAATTGTCTCAGATTTTGTCGGTCAGCACTTCACCCTGGCTCTTGTATTACTTTGACACGTACTTGTCTTAGTGAGCTCAGGCTGCCATGACAAAATATCATAGACTGGGTGTCTTAAACACAAAAATTCATTTTTTTCATGGTTCTAAATGCTGAAAGTCCAAGATCAGGGAGCTGGCGTGGTTGGGTAAGGGCTCTCTTACTGGTTTGCAGACACCTGTCTTCTCTCTGTGTGCTCATATGGCCTTTTCTCAGCGCATGCTGGTGGAGAGAAAGAAAGAGAGAAATCTCTCTTTTTCGTCTACTTACAGGTTCACCAGTCCTATCAAATTGGGGTCCTACTCTTATGACCTCTTTTAACCTTAGCTACCTCCTAAAAGCCATATCTCCAAATATAGTCAATGGCAGGTTAAGCCTTCAATATATGAATTTGTAGGGGACAAAATTCCGTCCCTAGAAGTCCTCATTTTTTTGTGTGTGTGTGTGCACATTCCCTTACTTTCTGGAACAATAAGATGCTCTAGGTTCATTGTATACTTTTCCTGCTTCAACCCTGGAATCAGCAATCGGTCATTTCTCCAAGGGTCTGGGTTCCTCTTTTAAAGAATGCTTTCCGGGCCGGGCACAGTGGCTCATGCCTATAATCCCAGCACTTTGGGAGGCTGAGGTGGGCAGATCACTGGAGGTAAGAAGTTTGAGACCAGCCTGGCCAACGTGGTGAAACCCTATCTCTACTAAAAATACAAAAATCAGCCAGGCATTGTGGTGGGTGCCTGTATTCCCAGCTACTCAGGAGGCTGAGGCAGGAGAATCACTTAAATCCAGGAGGTGGAGGTTGCAGTGAGCTGAGATTGTGCCATTGCACTCCAGCCTGGGCAATAAGAGCGAGATTCCATCTCAAAAAAAAAAAAAAAAATGTTTTCCAGGTGAGAATAGTATGCAGTCAGAAATGAGAACTAGAGTTCTAAAAAAATCCCTGCATGTATACCCACATTCTATAGATGAAGAAGCTGATATTAAGAGATAGGGAATGACCAGCTCAAAGTCACACAGCAGGCGAGTGGCGGAACTGAGCCTATAACTCTCACCTTTCCTCAGTCCAGCACTTTTTAAAAATTACACCCTCCTGAGCCCTCACCATTTTTTTTGCAAGTGTCTTGTTGATTCAGGGGTATCACTCATTCACTCCATTACAGATTTAGGACATTATAACCCGGGACCCAGTCATCTTCCTTATTGGTGTCTCCTCTGTACACGTGGCTTAGTGCTGAGCACACAGTAACTGCTCCATGAAACCTTGGGGCTTCAGGTTATTTTTCTGACAGCCAGGTTCTGATGCTTCCTGTTGAGAAACCTGGACTAGGAGGACAGGAGACATGAGTTTCACTGTAGCTCCTATATTCACTCACTGGGTGATGCATCAATTCTCCTCTTTGGGTCTCATTTCTCGTTGACACTAGGAGAGAAACCACACTACATGAGCTCTCTGGTGATGTCTTGGGCAGAGTTTCCTAGGCAGTCTCTTCCCTGCAGTCTTAGACACCCTGGGCAAAAGCCAAAACTGGCACACTGGCATGTCTCCCTCACGTAATTGGTCAAAATAAATCGCATGATCAAACTCAAAGTCAAGGGGTGAGGAACTATATCCTGCTTCGTAAGTGGCAGGGACCCCAGAATCATGTGACAGGGACATGTTTCCAGTAAGAGATGAAGAATTGGGCCAATTGTGCAATCATGCAATCTACTGCAAAGGCTTTTTTTTTTTTCCACTTTGTTGCCAGGGTATTCCCTAAAACACCCAGAGACTGTAGTTCTTAAAAATAAGGCTGATTAAAGCTGATTGATGCCACCTGACTATAATACTGTCACTTGAGTGAAGGTGTCAATGCTACACGGCAAATGGAGAGATGCTGTATATTAACTGTATGTTTTTAGAAGCTTGGTGGCCCAGCCCCTCCCACAAGTCACGGCTGAACCCAGTAGTCTAGTAAGATGGAGAGGACTGATGAGAAGCAGGACACACACCTGGGATGTGCCTATGATGATTGAGATCTTCTGACAGAGGCTGCTGCTTTTGGAGCTAGGCAAGATAAAAGGACACAGTTTCCTTTGGGACCTGCAGGCTGCAAGAGCAATGATACCTACCCCCATCTGTTATTATGACATACGGACCCTGCCTGCAGTGCTGAGCAACTGTGACTCTGAGCCCCACTTGCTCTTCTTCCTTCTGCGTCTCAGAAAGGTTGGCTGGGCGTGGGGCTCACACCTGTAATCACAGCACTTTGGGAGGCTGAGGCAGGTGGATCACTTGAGCCAGGAGTTTGAGACCAGCCTGGCCAACATGGCGAAACCCCATCTCTACTAAAAATACAAAACATTAGCCAGGTATGGTGGTGGGTGCCTGTAATTCCAGCTACTTGGGAGGCTGAGGCAGGAGAATCGTTTGAACCCAGGGGGCAGAGGCTGCAGTGAGCCGAGATCGCAGCATTGCGCTCCAGCCTGTTAAAAAAAAAAAAAAAAAGCAACTTTTCATGCTGCCTTTTACCTTATCTTTTATGTATACCTTGAGATTTAATGCCTCTGAGTACATGAGATGGAGGGCTTAAGAGAAGGGACTTGAGTTATCTGTTTAGTTTGAATCCCGTCTCTACTATACTAGCTTGCTGTGTGATCTTGGACAAGTCGCTTAACCCATCTGTGCTCTAGTTTACTTATTTGTTAAAAGGGATAAAATAGAACTGACCTCGTAGAGTTGTTATGAGCATTAAACTAGTTAATATATTTTATATGTTTGGAACAGGGCATGGCACATAGTAAGCAGTCTATAAGAGTTACTTATTATAAAAGGCAAAATCATTGAGAGAAAAAAATAATGCTTAATTTTCCTTCTGTTCTTGAGAAGAGAGAAATTCAAACTCTTGAAGACAGCCTGATCTCTTTCCAGTGCCCCCTCAGACCCCTGGAGGCAAAGGAGGTGATGCTGTCCCCTGTATTCTGACTGCTAACATGGGAAGATCTCACACAACATTGCATGTCTGCTGAAATGTTAATTTATAATTCAGTGTAAAGGCTGATTTTCCTTGGACTGTAAGAAGACTCCCTTTCTGGAACAGAAAAGATTAAAAATATGTGCATGTAATTATTATGCTGTTTATGCCACTCTAAAAAAATTATTCCTAAATATTGTTTGGGTAGAATTATTTAGAGAGAACGAGGCTAGAACCATTCCAATCCCAAAGACTTCTCATTTGACGAAACTCTTCTATTCTTTGTTGAAAGGACTAGATTGGAGGTATATCAAGGCATGCAGATGACTAAACTATTGTGTGGGCTGTTAGAGGATTAATTATTTTAATACCTTTATTGATATATAATTTACATATCATAAAATGCACTCATTGTAAATATATAATCCAATGATTTTTAAAGTAAAGTTACAGATTTTGCAACCATTACCCCAAATAAATTTTAGAACATTTTCAATAGCCCTAAAAAAATTATCTCAGGCCTGTCAATCATTGCTCCTAACCCCAGCCCCAAGCAACCACTGATCCACTTTCTGTCTCTATAGATTTTCATTTTCTGGAAATTTAATGTAAATGGAATCATACAATATATAGTCTCTTGAGTCTGGCTTCTTTCACTTAGCGTAATGTCTTTGAGGTTAATTCATGCTGTCACATGTATCAGTGTTTTCTACATTTCTATTTCCAAATAACGTTCCATTATCTGGATATATAACATTTTGTTTATTTTTTATTTGTTTTGAGACGGGGCCTTTTCCCCAGGCTGTGGCTCACTGCAGCCTCTGCCTCCAAGGCTTAAGCAATCCTCCCACCTCAGCCTCCCAAGTAGCTGGAACTACAGGTACACACTGCCACACCCAGCTAGTTGTGTGTGTGTGTGTATATATACACACACACATACACACACACACATACATACATACTTGGTAGAGATGGGGTTTCCATGTTGCCCAGGTTGATCTCAAACTCCTGGCTCAAGTGATCGCCTACCTCAGCCTCCAAAGTTATAGATGTGATCCACTGCGCCCAGCCAACATTTTGTTTATTTACAAGCTCATGGGTATTTGGGTTGTTTCTACTTTTTGTCTTTTAGGGATAATACTCCTGTAAATATCTATGTGCCAGTCCGTGTGGACGTATGTCTTAATTTCTCTTCGGTTGATACCTATAAGTGGAATTGCTGGGCCATATAGTAAGTTTACGTTTTAAGTTTTTAAAAAATTGCCGAACTGTTTTCCCAAGTAGTTGCACCATATCACATTCCCATCAGCAATGTACAAGGGTTTCCGTTTCTGTGAATCCTTGCTGACGCTTGGTATTGTCCATATTTTCCATTGTAGTCATTCTAGTGTATATATGGAAGTGGAATCTCATTGTGGTTTTAATGTTCATTTCCATAATGACTAATGACGTTTAACTCCTTTTTCATTGCTTATTGGCCATGTATATTTCCTCTTTGATGAAATAACTATTGAGTATTGAGTTTTTTAGCTCATCTTATTTTTGAGCTGTTTGTTTTCTTATTGAGTTGTAGGAGTTCCTTATATATTTTTGATACGGTTCTTTATCATATGTATGATTTGCAAATGTTTTCTCCTAGTCTGGCTTGTCTTTTTATTCTTAATGGTGTCTTTGGAGTGCAAAAGTTTTAAATTTTAATGGAGACGAATTTGCCTATTTTTTCATTTATGTCTAGTAAAAGAATAATGGTTTTGTGTCTAAGAGCTTTCTGCTTAACCTAAGGACATGATGGTTTTCTCTAATTTTTTTTCAAGGAGCTTTTTAGTTTTATTTGTTATATTTAGGTCTAAGATCTATTTTGAGTTAATTTTTGTGTGGTTTGGAGATAAGGATTTAAGTTCACTTTTTCACATATTGATATCAAATTTTCCCAGCATCAATTGTTGAAAAGACTATCTTTTTCCTATCAAATTATCTTGTCATGTTTGTCAAAAATCAATTGACAGTGTCAGAGCTTATTTCTAAATGTTCAGTTATGTTCCAGTGATTTGTCTCTTTCCCTTAATACCACACTCTCTTGATTACTGTAGTTTTGTAATATGTTTGAAATGAGGGTAATGTAAGTTCTTCACCGTGTTTTTCTATTTCACAATTATTTTGCCTGGGTCTAATTTGTTTTGGCTACTGGAAACCCCTCCCTCTTGGGTCTGATAGGGTTGGAGATAGATATGGTAAAATAGAGTATAGGGGACAGAGACCAGTAGACTTTGTCTTGGTCACCATTGTGTCTTTAGCACCTCATATAATGCCTGGTAGGTCCTAAATACTAAAAAAGCTGTTAAATAAATGGATAAATGTATCTTAAGATTTTTCTTATCACATGGTATCATCTATGTCTTGGGATTAGGGAAAATTTCCAGGTCAAACTAAAGAGGTAAAATTCACCAAGGTTTTGATATGCTGTGATATGATCACTACTACTTGAGCCTCCCCTTCATCAGTTTCATTTTCCACCCATCACAGCTCCTGGAGGAGGATGGAATTAATTTCAAGGGGGTTTGGGAAGTAATTGTCTTGTTGTTAGTTATGAATTTTTGAGAGATGGTGGAACCTTATCAAGATAGCTTGCGGTTGAAATCTTATAGTTTCCTGTTTAGACCTCTGTTATTATTATCTGATTATCTGATTATTATTATCAAGGGTTTTATGTGTCTAACAGTGTTAGATATTGAGAGGACCTTCCTACATGTTGCCTCTTCTGTCTGAAACAGAGTCCCTCAACCCTCCCGGAAAGAAGCACACATAACCCAAACTCTCTCATAATTCTTAGACATTCTCCAGACCTCAACCTCATCATCACTCCTTAGAAAAATCGTTCCTAAACCATAACCTGTATCAACTGCCCTCCTGGAACCCACCATATGCTTCTCCTTGGTAACACTTACGGTGGTTACATGTTTAACATTCATTGGTGTGCTTATTTTTTAAAGCTTTGAGGTATAGTTGACATACAAAAAATTGCACGTATTTAGTGTAAACATTTCGATGAATGTAGATATATCACAGATGACATCTGTGATATCATCACCGAAATCAAGGAGTACTGAACATATCTTTAACCTCCAGGGTATGTGATTAATGTATATTTCTCCAAGGGGATCATTGGCTTCATAGGGGCGGGAACTGCATTAGTTTTCACTTATCGTTTTGTCCCTATTGATTACTACAGTAGTTGGCAAAGTACAACTAACATTTTACCGAGCACTTACTTTGTGCCAGGCATTATTTAAATGGTATGGATATATTAATATACTTAATAACTACAGTGGCCTGTTGGGTTGGTCCTATTGTCATCTTATCTATTTTGTAGATAAGAAAACTGAGGCATGAGGAGAGAGATTATGTAAGTTGCTCAAAGTCATACAGACAATATGTAATGGGGCATACAGAAGGGTGTCAATAATTATTTGTTAAATGAATGGATAAATAAGAGAAAGAAAGGGTGAATGAAGCTATTCCGTTGATCCTAGTTGGAAGCAAGGCCTCTACAAGAGCGCTGACTTTTCTTTTCTTGCGAGATGGATGGGAATACAAGGCTATGGGGAGGCCCAGGAGACTGGTTTGGACTCCAGTGCTGCTGACTCCGGAGTGAGGAAAACGTGGGGGTTGGGATAGTCTAGGAAATGCTGGCTTCGCACAACAAAGCCGAGTAGGTGGGAGCCAAAAATAGCCAGTCCTTTGAGTAGAAACTCCTCCAGGGAGGAAACATTTCTTTGAAATTGGACACACAAATTAGCTAATGATATCCAGACACTAAAGAACTGCATGTTCCCCAAACAGCCCGCAGACCCAGGATCAGACGCTGATCTTGTGGAGTACAGATTAAGAGATGCCACAGGTCTGGGGTGCATATAGATTGTTGTGTCTGCCATCTTCACTCACAGCCCTGAGCGCAGAGGTGAGGAAACAGCCAGGGCCAGCACTCTCCTTCCATGTCTGCCAACCCATGCCTCCCTGTATGTCCTGGGCTGTTGGTCCAGGATGGAAAGTGGCGCTGTGGCATTTTTACCTGTTCGTACTGGGTGATAGTTGACATGACACAGAGTTTATGATTTCCTAAGCTTCCAGGCCGAAGCTTAGGAAATCGACTTTAGGATGAGTTTTTCAATCTGGGAGCCTCTAACAGAGGCTCTGAGCCTGGGACGTGCAAACTACCTGCACTTATCTTCAAAATTGTGTCCAAATGTGCATTTCTCAAGGGAGAAGGTCGAAAGCTTTCATGAGTGAACAACAACAACGAAAGCTTTCAACAAGGTATGGGATGTCTCCAAAAGCGTGAGAACCCATGATGTTCATATTGATAATAGCAATAATAAAGTAACTTTACTGAGTGCTTAGAAATTGCTAAGGCCAGGCGTGGTGGCTCACACCTGTATAGCACTTTGGGAGGGTGAGGTGGGCAGATTGCTTGAGCCTGGGAATTCGAGACCAGCCTGGGCAACGTGGTGAAACCCTGACTCTACAAAAAAAATAAAAATAAAAAATAAAATTAGTTGGGCATGGTAGTGCATGCCTATAGTCCCAGCTACTTGGAAAGCTGAGGTGGGAGGATCACTTGAGCCCAGATGGAGGCTGCAATGAGCTGAGATCATGCTACTGCACTCCAGCCTGGGTCACAGAGTAAGACCCTGTTCCCCAATCCTTCCCAAAAATAAATAAAAAAGAAAATGCCAGATATGCATTAAGTCTCTTATATAGATGATATAATTTAATTGTTGTATCAGTCGGTTTAAGCAGGTTCATGCTACGGTAATAAACAACTCCAAAATCTCAGTAGCTTATGAAAGTTGATTTCTTGTTCCAGTTATGTGAGGTTAGTTGCAGCTTTGCTTCATGTCTTAGATGCAAGACTCAGACTGAGGGAGGGCTCCTTTCTGGGTCATTGCTAATCTCATGGAAGAGGGAAAAGAGAAGGATGTAGACGAAGAGATGGATCTTAAAGATTCTCCTGGAAGTGGCGCCGTCACTCCCACTTACATTGCACTGGCTCCAAGCCCAACATTGGCAAGGATTCCAATTGTCTAGTAGGGAGGCGTCCTGTAGAGAGGAGGGATAGCGGATATTTGAACAATAACATAATTTATTACATTCCTTATAAAAACCAATGCGGTAGATATAGTAGTGATTATTATCATTGTCCCTTTCTTACAGATGTGGAAACTGAGGCTCAGAGAGGTTAACTTTCTCCCCAGTGCTATGTATTTATTAAGTGAGAGGTTCAAGATTTGCATGGACTTGGTCAGACTCTCGAGCCTACAGCTTTAGCCACTGCATTCATTGACTTCCATTGTTATAGCAGGAGCTTCTCCTCCACTTCTCGTTCCTCCTCCCCAATTCATGGCAATCCACACACACCAGTTTTCTTAAAATTTCATTCATGCTCAAGAGAAAACCATGTGCCTGTCTGGATCCTGTGTTTGCATAGTCCCCAGCCTCTGGGCTCATTCTGGATCGTCCAGCTAGGTAGACATTTGTTTGGCAGGATTCCTGCCCACTAAGAGCTTACCATGCGTGTCATGGTGGGAATGAGCTGGGTATTTTTAGAGCTTGGCAGCCTAGCACTGCTGCTTGCTCTTCCCCGAGGTCCGTGGATTAGCCCAGGGGTAGCATATGCCCACGCTTTGCTTGCCTGGTCCTGGTACATGGCCCTGTGTACTGTAAAGAAGACAGATTGTCCCAGGTAGATATGTAGCCAGATATTTTTTTCTCTGTTTCCTTTTTTTTTTTGGAGCTGCTCCACCCCCTGGTATGGTGCAGCTTCTCCTGGGGCTCCTCTGTAATTTTACAGCTGCTTCTGAGCTAGTGAAGAAGGTGGGATTTGCTCACTTGCGGTTAAGTCTGGCCAGACAGCTGTTAGTTATTGCTACAAACATCTTATGTGTCTGCAGTCTTGCCTGTCCTCCTAGGTAGGCAGAATGCACAGTCTCTCCTGGGGAAGTGAGAAGATCTAGAAGGCCCAAGGAACAATTATTTTTGGCGTCATTGCACCTCCAAACTCATTATCCACATCTGTTGAGCATTCCTGTGGCCCAGAAGCTGATGGCAGTGTCACTGTGGCACCCTAGCTTTGATGTACTTATTGTCAGAAGCTCTGGATAGGGACTACCAACAATGCACTTTGCTGCATAGGTGCTGTGAGTCTCCATGGGAAGGAAAGCTGGAGATTTTCATAAAAAAGTATTTAGAACGTCCAGAAGCACAAACTCATTGTTGTCATCCAATTCAACAAACACTTCCCGAGTGCCTACTGTGTGCAGGACATAGGATTTTGCTTTGTAGAGGTTATAACATTCAAGAGGACACCTGTGGACCACACAAGCACATCTCCCAATATGGCCCCAGGGATTACAGAATGTGACAGACATGACATTTTTTGTTAATTAACTAATTCATTCTAGTGTTGTGGTTAAGAGCAGAAACTTTGGGGCCAGACTGGTTGGTTTGAATCCCAGAAATAAAAATAAAATCCTAAACCACCCCAACTGATTATATGGAACCCCCTCTTGGCCAGGGGGATCCCAGAGAAACCTTGAAAACTGAGTTCCTAGCCATAACCAGACAAGAGCTCAGACTTAACTCATTCTATCCTCTCCCTTGCTAACCATCATTTGGCTTTCTTTCCTCAGGGTTAAACAGAAATGGGCCATCTCAAAAGACTTGTTCCATCACTGTTTCCAACCACCCACCTGACTCTGCCCCTTGCTTTATACAGGTTTGACACAGCCAAATAAGCAACAATCCTTCCTGATAAGATTTGCACACCTAGAACTAGCTTCTGTTTGCATGAAGTGGTTCTGGTCAGTTTACGGAGGCTGCACACTGACTGCCTTCATGTCCTCTAATTCACCTTTTGACACACGGGGCCGAATTATAATATACTTAAATGTTACGTTTTCACCCCACAATGAACATGGCATGTATATGACATTCATATTAATTTACTGTGTATTTGCATGCCCTTTTGTGAAGATTCATAGCTCCTCCTATAACTTGAGTATGTATACTTAGCCATTCTGTTAGCATAAAGTCCTGTCTCACCTTGCTTCCCTTGAGGTGCCTGCTTACGGTTTCTGCTGGATGCTACACTCCCCAGCCTGCGAGATGGTCAGCTTACAGGCTGCAACCCCTTATAAGAAATAAAGCTCTCCTTTCTAGATGCATGAACCTCGTGTTTCTTCAGTTGACAAATCCTGACTCTCTAACTCACTGGCTATATAACTGAACAAGTGACCAAAACTCTCCCTGCCCAGCTTCTTTCTTCCCAATATGGGAATGACAACAGTACCTAGCTCAGGGAGTTGTTGCAGGGATTATATGAGTTAATATACGTAAGGCCCTTGGAATGGTTCCTGGTGCATGGGAAGTTCTATCAAAGTGTTGGCTGCTACTAACACTATTATCATTTATGCAATGGATATTTATTGATCTATGTGTCAGTGGACTGTTGTTTACCGTGTATCAGGCACTGACCTAGGTCCCAGCTGTGGAACATTAAGCTCACTCCATATCCTTTTACCCTTATGGAGCTTGCATTTCAGAGGTTGGAGGCAGAAAATAAATAAATAAAGTGTCAGGTGGTGATTAAGACTTGAATGAAAAATCATACGAGAAAAGTCAGATGAGAGAGATTAATTCCTAATTGAGCAAAGATGATGAAAAACTTCCCCAGAGGAGATGACACCAGCTGAGAAGAGGCATGGTAGTAAGAGGCAGGCACCCAACGTGCAACTCCAAAATGAGATTTTGCTAGAGAATGGGAATATCCTTCTTGGAGGTCATATTGTTACATCTTTCTTTTTCTTGCCGCCTATGAACAGGAATTCGAAATAAGGTCAGAGACTGGGGTTGTCTTTTGGTCTTAGTGACCTTGGTGTTGGACCCAAGGTTCCAGAAGTCTTTTATCCCAGCAGCAGTTTTTCGGAGAGAAGACTCACTTACATGCAAGACTGACATGAAAAGGGGTTTGCTCTGTATGAGGCTGTGAGCTCAGCCCCATGCTTAAAGTGCTGAGTGGGAAAAAAGGCAGAGACTCTGCCTGTTTTGTATTCAAGGGGCTGGCACAACATTTGGTTCTTAGCAGGTACTCAGTAAAGAATATAAATAGTCATTGAGTGTTTACTGTGTGCTGAAGACATGTCACCAGGTTCTAAGTCTTTGATATTTGTCAGCTTATTTAATTTTTACAACTGAATGCCTTTTGTTGTTGTTGTTGTTAGATGGGATCTCACTCTGTTGTCCAGGCTGGAGTGCAATGGCACGATCTCGGCTCACTGCTGCCTTGACCTCCTGGGTCCAAGCGACCCTTCTTCAACCCCTAAGTAGCTGGAATTATAGGCATGTGCCCCATGCCTGGCTCATATTTGTATTTTTTTTGTAGAGACAGGGTTTCACCATGTTGCCCAGGCTGATCTTAAACTCCTGGGCTTTGGTGATCTACCTGCCTTGGCCTCCGAAAGTGCTGGGACTGCAGGCATGAGCCACCACACTCTGCCCTGAATGCCTATTTTTGTCCCTTTTGAAAAGATGAGGAAACTGAGCACAGGCCATGCTGGGGCTAAGGACTCTTCGTAGAAATAATTCAAGAAGACTTCTTAGAGAAGGTGACTTTATAAAGCATGTCTTGACAGATAAATTCTTCAGGTAGGAGAGTAGTGATGGGGGGTGAGGTGCAGAAAAGAACATTGTAAAGAGAAGCAGCTCAATGAGAGTGTTTGGTAAGTTCAGTCCAGGATGCAGACAGGAGTAGCAGGGGAAGAGGGTAGAGAGAGGGCAGGGTGAAAGCACGTGGGCCTCATAGGCCTTACTCAGTGATTTAGATCTTTATCTTTGCATCAGGTAGCTATGCAAGTAATTCCTGAAAAGGAAATGTCCTGAGATCGAACTGGCTTTACTCAAAGGTCACCACTTAAACCCAGCCATGCACAGTTTAGCACTTCATTAAATACTGTGTCCTAATGGCTGCTCCCTTCTCCCAGGAGCCACACATGTCTTCTCATGTACATAAGCACTTGTGGAGTCTGTGCTTGGAAGAAATCATGCAAGGACTGGTTGTGCCTTGCACACCTCTCAGAGATTTGCACACCCAGAACTAGCTCCTGTTTGCATCATCTATCCTGTAGCTTCTGCAAATGACAAATGGTGGGGGTTTCTTCTTGGATGAAGTGGTCTGAGGTTTGAGACTTCAATGTTTTCTTTGAAAATTTTTTATTTTTTAATTTTTTTGCGAAGAGAAACTTGTTCCTCTTCCTATGCTCACTGAGTCCTCTTTTCCCTAACTTCTAGAGGAAGTGCATTTAATCATGCTGTGATCAAGTCAGCCCTGGGTACCCATGTTGGCTTTTAATTTTAAAAAAGAGAATGACAGGAAAAGAAAATGGGCCAGTTAGGTTTTGAAGTTTTTTCTATTTTATTATTATTAAAGGAAGCCCATGTGGGAGAATGTCTGGTGCTAGTTTGTCATCTCGGCACTGACATCATCCCTGTCTTGACTGCTGTAGGAATTATTTGTTCTTGGCTTGTGTATCAGTTATCTATCACTGCGTAACAACCGACCACCAAGTTAGCAGGTGACACCCATTTATTATCTTATGGGAAATGAGGAGGCCACTCAAAGAGGCCTCCTTCTTCAAAACCAGTGATGGAGAGTAGAGGAGGGCTCTGCTGCTTCCAGTCTCTGAGCACAGGGAAGGTTTAAGCCTTCTTTTAAAGGGCTCACCTGATGAGGCCAGGCCCACCTTGGGTAATCTCCCTTTTGATTAACTCAAAGTCAGCTGATTGGGGACCTTAATGATATCTACAAAATCTTGTCACTTTTACCATATGATGTAACATAATCACAGAAGCGATGTCCTATCATATTGACAGGTTCACCTGTACTCAAGGGAGGAGATCACACAAGGACATGGGTCATTGGTGGTCATCTTAGAGTTCCGCCTACTGTGGCTGGTAATCCAAACCAAATATTCTTCCTCTGGATTAAGACTATCACTTTGGGAACATCTTAGACTTCTACCTACTGTGGCTGGTAATCTAAGTCAAATATTCTTCCTGATCTGTGTATTAAGACTATCACTTTTAGAACAGCCATTTCCCAAAGCCCTCTCATAATTCCATCACAAGCAGAGATGGAGTGTGGCCATACAGTGTTTTTGAGGCTCCGAGTCTAGGTAAAGTGGAACCACTGGAGACAGAGTGCCATCTTGTTTGCAGAGTCAGGCAAAGACACTGTCTAGCTGGGATTTGCTTGGAGCTGATTTCTCTGTTGGTTAATATAGACCAGTGGCTTCATAACCCTATGAAAAAATAAGCGTTCTAGAAGTTGACACATTTTGGAAGTGGAGCTAAGCCCAAGGCTGACTCCAGGACTACAACTATTTCCACTTGGTGCCCTTGAGCTTGTTTTTCCAGTACATAGGTCTCAGCTTACCAATCTGAAAATGGAGAGTAGGGACATAGGGCCTTGGAGGTTCCTACTTATTTTAGTCAGTTCCATAGCCTGACCCTGGTCCAGTGAGCATCAGATTTGGAGACTGTGTGATTTATGAAACTGGCAGGTATTGGAGAGACTCCAAAAAGCTTGTCTCATGTGTGCTTCCCTGCAAAAACAGCCAGTTCTAGCTAGAAACTTTATCTTCGTGAAAGTAAAGGAAACCTCTAGGCAGAGAGAAGTTCTATTTGTTTTTACAGCTGTCCCCAGTTGTATTTGAAAATGGCAAAATATTGGGCTTCAGGCCCGCCCTGGGTTCATGGAGCTTGCTTTCTTAATGCCTCAATCGTACTTTCAATCAGAAAAAATTTAGGGCATTAATCTTCAGTGCTTGTTCTTGCCATTTCCAGCCACTCGACACTTTTTCATAAACAAAGTGACAGTTTGATTGAATGTGGTTTTTAATTAAGCTGCCTTCACTTGGAACAACTTTCCGGGGGCATATGTAAGGAGCAGAACTTAGAAGTGCAAGCTGAGACTGACTTCTCCATAGCTTCATCGCCAAGCAGAGTTTGAGAACAAAGGAAACCAGGCAAGTGGAATTAACCAGGCACCTGAATCCGGGGCATCAGCTCCCACTCCATCCTAGCTGGCTGTCCCTTGGAATAAGTGTGGGAAGGCTTAGCAGTGAGTGCAGTTGCCTCATGCTAACCTCAGGATGAAGCATGTAAGAGCCTCGGAAATTGCCCCATGGCAGATCTTTATATTAACGACATTTGACCTGTTTATGGCATGTCACTCTCTTCTGCAGTTGGGACTCTGCAAACACAAAATGCAAAAAGACCACTCTGATTCTGCCCTCAGGTACAACTCAGAATTATATGAGCAACAGTGGATTCTGCAGTACAAAATCTCAGAGTCTAACAGGGAGGCGAAGATATTCACGGGGGCAGAACATTCGAGACATGAATGAAGGAACGGGCTACCTGAGCTTGGAGGGTGGAGATGTGGCTGGGAAACACTGCAAGCCCTTCAAAGGCTGTTCAGGTATAATGGGGACAGTAAATCATATGACAGGGTTGGGCCTCCTTGAGGTGGGTGTTTGGATGGTAAGAGGGTCCCAGGCATTGTCATCTGGCTGCAATGCAAGGATCTGGGTGAGGGTGATATTGCTTTAAGTAGCGCTGAATCTGTACTCCATCGCTCCCTTTGTGTTCTGTGGTGTATAGATCTACCCTGATAAATAGCTGCTGCCGTGGAGAAATCCATCAAGCCTTCAGCCTCTGCATGACTCATTTCCCTGTGGCAGGCGTGTTGCTCGGCTTCCAAGAATAGCCTAGCCTGAGGGATCCAAGCTCGGAATCCCTTCCAACTTTCTGGGCTCTGAAGTTTGGCACCCACAGAGGTCTGTGCTTAGGTAACGGAGTGCAGATGGCTTGTCGTTTGCAGAGACAGTGGCTAATAACCATCTCCCTTCCACCTTTGCTTTCTGCAAAAGCCCAGGGCCAGGCAGAGTCACATTGCTTGCAAAGGAAGCCTAATCATAAAAAGGTGCCTTTTGGTGGCTTAAAGATAAGGTAATCAGGAAGCCCACTCATTGATTTATTTGCTCATTCAACAAATATTTGATGACTGCTTGGGGAGTGAGAACCACAATAAGAAACTTAACAGGGGACCTTACAGAGGCAAATCAGATCTCAGTGCTAAGCCCTGAATATACTCTGCTGTGCTGGCCAACCAGGCAGGGAGATGATAAGAACAGTAACTGGCATTTATTAAGTGCTTACTCTATGTGGTATATTAAGTACTTTACATGAATCAATTTGATTAATACGCACAAAAATGCCATCAGTTCAGTTCCATGATCGTTCTTATTTGCTGGTTGAGAGTAACATTGCACAGAGGGTAACTTGCTCATTCTCATACAAAGTGCTCATGCAATTCTTCTTACAGGAATTGCACCCAGGGTTCTCTGATACAAACACATAAAAATCACAATGATTACACCATTGTGTTATCATAGCAACCTTCTTTCTGTCACTTCTTCCCAGCCTGTGCCAAGCTCTTTCCTGCTCTCTTAGTGTGTTTGGGCTGCTATAGCAAAATGTCATAAACTGGGTGGCTTGTAAGCAACAAACATCTATTTCTTATAGTTCTGGAGGCTGCTTAAGTCCAAGATCAAGGCACCAGCAGATTCATGTCTGGTGAGGGCCTGCTTCCTTGTTCATAGATGACCGTCATCATTTTGTTTTGTTCTTCATTGGTAATGGAAGGGGACATTGATCTCTCTGGAGCCTCTTTTATAAGGGCATGAATATCATTTATGAGGGCTTGGCCCTCATGACCTAATCACCTCCCAAGGGCCCTACCTCCTAATACCATCACATTGGGGATTAGGTTTTAACATCTGAATTTTGGAGGGATACAGACGTTCAGACCATAGTGCCTACCCCATGGGCTTAGCGTTTTCCTCTGCCTGAAACATGACTGCATCGTCTCTGTCTCATTCTTCAGGTCTCCCCTTAAAGGCCAACTCCTTAAGAGGCCTTCCCTGACTACCCAGTCAGTTCTCTCCTATTCCTCTCTAGCCTACACTTTATTTCTTTCACAGCCTTTATCATACTGTGACATTACCATTTTTTTTTGGTTGTTATTATCTATATGCCCCTCTCCTCCAGTCCCTACTAGAAATTAAGCTCCCGAAGGCACAGGCCTTGTGTATCTTATTTGCGCTAAGACGGTGCCTGACACCTGGTGAGTCCTCAGTGAGTTTGGTCTGGGTGGTCGGAGGAAGGAGCTGGGACCTTCAGTCCTGACAGATGCAGAACAAATCTCAGGTGTTGTTGCATGGCTGTTTGAATGAATGGAGCTATGAGCATAAGGCTGTACTGTTACTGTTGTCAATGTCATGATCATGGCTGGTAAAAAACTGAAAGACACTGGGGATTCAGAATGCACAACAGTGTTTGCAATTGCAATGCAGAGACGGTGACGTGGCAGGCAGGCAGGCCGTCAGTCAGCATGCTCCCTTTCCGGGATCTGCCAGTGGAGTGCACTGTGCCCCATGGATGAGCTTCGGAGGGGGTGGTGGTGACATCAGCTCCCCAGCAGCTTCTCACCTCTCTTGGCCTGAAGGGGGCTGTGCCCTTTGTTTCACTGCAGCTGCTGCAGACAGAGATAGGAGGAGATTCCCAGCCTCGAGGTTGCCTCGCAGGGCAGTAGCGACTGAGGGCAGAGCACAGAGGAGCAGCTGCATTCTCCTTGGGGACCTGACTAAGTGGCCTTGCTTCTCCTGCCCCCAGGGGCTGGGAGCCTGCCAGGTGCTCTGAGGATTCCATGTTGCTCTTATCTCCTTCCCTCCTGCATCTCAATTTGCCTCCCCCTGGACTCTGCTTTTTCCCCCTTGTCTTGCCTAATCTGCCTCAAGGACATGCTGGAAAGAGGACTTTCTGTGTTCTAGAACATTCTACATGTGTGGCCCCTGAGTCTCACTTTGTCCACCTGTGAAGTGGGCATTATACCGACCGAGAGTGTGGTCACAAGGAACAGACGAGGCTGTCATTTCCCCAGCACAGTTCCAGGCACTTGGCTGGTAAAGCTCTGTGGTGTTTGTTCATCCCACTGGACCACAGAGCAACAGTGTCTTACATGTTATGGAGATGTTTCAGTCCCTGGACTAAGCACTTCATTATTATTGTTATCATTATTATTACTAACATTTTCTAATTTTAACAGCTTTATTGAGGCGTTGACATGCAATAAATCGCACAGCTGGATGAGTGCTGATGTAGGCATGTACCTGTGGAACCATCACCACAATGGTATTCAGCCCTTACCACAACCCCATTTTACAGATGAGGAAACAGAGGCTTAGAGAGAGAAATACCTTATCCTGGTTCACGTGGATGGCTAAAAGCAGAGCCGTCTGATCCAGGCCTGAGTTTATCTTGGAGACAAGAAACATCAGAGATGAGGCTGCAGTCTTAAATACGATGCCACGGAAGGTATCACCAAAAAAAATGATATTTGGATAAAGACCCTAAAGAGGCTTCAAAGGGAGTGAGCTACACAGAAGAGCATTCCAAGGAGAGAAAATAGCATATGCAAAGGCCCTGAGGTGGGGGCGTTTTCTGGTGTGTTTCAGAAGCATTTAAGAGGCCAAGCTGGCTTGGGAATGGAAGGAGATGAGGGCAGAAAAGTAACGGGAGGCCAAACTCTAAAGGGCCTTGCAGCACTGTGCAAGGTCTTGCCTGAAACACCATTGCAGGGTTTGGGGCAGATAATAAACGTGGACTAACAGGGCCGTAGTGGCTTCCCTGTTGATACTGGATCGTAAGAGGGCACAGGTAGAAACAGAAGTCATCCAGGTGAGAGGTGGCATGGACCAAACTTCTAGTGGCAGTGGTGAGAGTGTGGGTTGTACTGGATTTACTGATGGATTTGTGCAGAATGAGAGAAAGAGGAGAGTTGGAGATGCCACCAAAATGGCCTCAGCAACGAAGTCACGGGCTCTTGTGGCTGAGATGGATGATAGACTTGAGATGCCTATTACACATCCTATTAGTATTTTTTTGCTTTGCTGCCATAACAAATTACACATAGTGGCTTAAAACACATCAATTTATAATCCTACTGTTCACCCACATCTCACTGGTCTAAAATCAAGGTGCAAGGCTGTGTTCTTTCTGGAGGCTCTGGGGGAGAATCTATTTACTGTCCTTTCCAGCTTTTAGAGGCTGCCTGCACCCTTTGGCTTGTGGTCGCTTCCTCCATCTCCAGTGCCAGAACATTGCATTCCTCTGTGCCTTTCTTCTGAAGTCACATCTCTCTCTACCCAAATCCAGGAAAGATTCTCCACTTGTGACCCTGGTGATGATATTGACCCCACACAGGTCATCCAGGATAAATTCCCCTCTGAAGATCTTGAACTGAATCACATTTGCCAAATCCCCTTTGCTGTGTAAGGTAACATGCTCACAGGTTCCAGGAATTAGGGTGTGGACCTCGTTGGGGACCACTGCTCTGCCTACCACACATATATCCTAGTGGAGATGCAAGGAGAGACTTGGATGTTTGAGTCTGTCTTTCAGAAATGAGGGTAGCTGCAGATGTAATATTCACAGTGCTCTGGACTCTTCCATACTTACTTTCTGCATTTGTTCAGTCGTCATAGCTCTTTCTCCTCCAGACTATGAGCTGCTTGAGGTAGAAGTTGGGTCTTTTCCTCCTTATGTGTCTCAGGCCACACCCTAAAGAGTGCTATAGATAGTCTATGACATGAATACAGTTTGAGTTCAAATTTAAACCAAACTCATCTCTTAGGCGAGGAGCATGATACAGATCCTAGTGCTTGGGAGGGCCGCGGACATGTGTCTCCACCCTGCCTTGCCTGGTAAGAGTTTATGGCAGACCCTAACCCTGCTGAACCCATGTTTTAGCTTTTAGGTCCCCACTGTCGCCACTCTGGATACAAACTTGGCATCGTGGGTAGGGGTTTTGTGGGATGGATGCCACAGATGTTGCCTTGTGAACATTCTCCTGTGGATGGTTTTTGGGTCAAGGCCCACTGGATCCTGTTGTGAGTTAATTTGCAAAGCTTAGCAGTGCCTAATGCAGGAAAGAGGGTAAACAAACACAAGCAGCAGGACAGACTTTGCAGTAGTGACTCAGAGGAAGGGCTATGGGGATGGGATCCTCAACGCACTTTGCTTCCTGATGTCCCAGGTGCTGGGCTGGGAGAATGGTCTGGTTAGCTCTATGTCCGATCCTAAGGAACATTCCCATTTTGCCATGCTTTCTACAGGTAGCACAATGGGCACATTTTTCACTCTTGCAGATGGGTCTCGGAATGAACTTCCTTACGTTGAAAAAGGGAGTGGTTGGGATTTTCTCACTGTCTAGAAGCATAGTGGCTAAGGGAATTTCTGGAGTCCCTCTGTCTGGGTTCAGAGCCCAGAGTTACACACACTAGTTATAGGAGTTTATTTTTTAATTTTTAATTTTTTAGCATATTAATTTTATTTAATTCTCTATTTTGGATATTTAGAGCAGCTAGAGGCATTATTTTAGATATTGCTGAGATGAATGTCCCTCTAACACTTAACTGATTATTTTCTTATGAGAAATTCCTACTACAGAATGTATTAGTCGAAGGGCTTATTTTTAAGACTTTGATATGTGTCATTAAGGTGCCCTGTAGGGTGACTGTCCTGGATGACACTCATTTTGAGGGACTGGTTCTTTTTTATTGTGGTAGAATATATATAACCTAAAATTTACTATTCTAACCATTTTTAAGTTCCGTGGCGTTAAGTACATTCACATTGTTGTGCAATCGTCATCAGTATCCATCTCCAGAACTTTTCCATCATTCCAAATCGAGACTCTGTACTTAATAAGCAATCACTCTCCATTCTGCCCCCCTGCTTAGTCCCTGGTAACCGCTATTCTACTTTCTGTCTCTATAAATTTGCCTATTCTATGTATCCCATGTAAGTGGAGTCATACAAATTTATCTTTTTGTGATACGGGACTTGAGACAAGTCACATCATTTCTCTAGGGCT
This sequence comes from Nomascus leucogenys, assembly GCF_006542625.1. Taxonomy (NCBI): domain Eukaryota; kingdom Metazoa; phylum Chordata; class Mammalia; order Primates; family Hylobatidae; genus Nomascus; species Nomascus leucogenys. The sequence continues at coordinate 93,081,418 of NC_044398.1, forward strand.
CAGTTTCCTAATCTGATTTTGTATGACTGAAAATCTCAAACTCAGGATGAAAGGGAAGGAGGGAGGAAGACCTTTAAGTGGTCAACCAAAATTTACTAGGTGCTGACTATGCGCCAGGTACTAGATACTATTACATTCCCCAACATGCAGATGAGGAAACTGCATAGGTGAGGACCCATGCAAAGTCCCAGCAAGTTCAGGGCTGAGATTTTAACCCATGTGGCCTGGCATCAGAACCACATTCTCAATGCCTACACTGGGCTGTCCTTTGATAATAATGGAAACTCCTTCATAGGAGAATTCTTTGAAGGATTGAGCCAGAAATTTTATCTATGTATAATAGCACTTAGGCCAGGAAGGAGAAATTGGTCAGTAAGTGATACCTAGTCTTACGTTTAAATGTTTTTGAGATATAATTCACATAAAATTTATCATTTTAAAGTTCACAGTTCAATGCTTTTTAGTATATTGACTATATTGTGCAACCATCACCACTCCCTAATTCTAGAACAGTTCCAAAACCACAAAAAGAAACCTCATATTTTTAGCAGTCACTCTGTCTCCCTTTTTCCCCAGCACTAGAAACCATGGATCTACTTTTTATCTCTATGGATTTGCCTGTTCTGGAAATTTCATATAAATGGAATTGTATAATATGTGGCCTTTTACGTCTGGTTTCCTTCACTTAGCATAATGTCTTCAATGCCTATCCATGTTGTAGAAGGTATCAGTACTTCATTCCTTTTTATGGGTGTATAATATTCCATCGAATGGGCATATCATATCTTGTTTATCCCTTCATTGATTGTAGGATGTTTAGATTGTTTCCAGTTTTTAGCTGCTATCAGTAATGCTGCTATGAACACTTATATACAAGTTATTGTTTGAACATCTGTTTTCAGTTCTCTTGGATATATACATACCTAGAAATGGAATTGCTGGATCATATAGGAGTTCTATGTGTAGCTTTTTGAAGAACTCTCGTACTGTTTTCCATAGCAGCTGTACCATTTTACATTCTCATCGTCAGTGTACAGGGGTTCTTATTTCTCCACATCCTGGTCAACATTTGTTATTTCCATTCTTCTGAATTTAGCCATCCTGGTGAGTGTGAAGCGGTATCTCATTGTGATTTTGATTTGCATTTCTCTAATCACTGTTTGTATTGAGCATATTTTCATGTACTTATTGGCTATTTGTATGCCATCTTGTAATAAATGTCTATTGAGACCCTTTGCCTTTTTTAAAAACTGGGTGGCCTTTTTATTGTTGAGTTGTGAGTGTTCTCTATGTACCCTGGATACTAGAGTCTTATGAGATATTTGCAAATATTTTCTGTGTGTCGTGTTTTCACTTCGTTTTGTTTTTTTTTGTGTGTGTGTGATGGGGGTCTCACTCTGTCGCACAGATTGGAGTGCAGTGGCACGATCTCAGCTCACTCACTGCAACCTCCACCTCCCAGGCTCAAGCGATTCTCCTGCCTCAGCCTCCCAAGTAGCTGGGATTACAGGCACGTGCTACTGCTGCCTGGCTAATTTTTTTTTTTTTTTTTTTTTTTGTATTTTTAGTAGAGATGGGGTTTCACCATGTTGGCCAGGGTGGTCATGTTTTCACTTCTTAATAGTGCGCTTTGTTGAATAAAGATTTTAATTTTGACAAAGGGTGAAGGATGTCTAATATTTTGTCTATGATCCATTTTTTACCTCTAGGCCCACTTTTTTGACCCTCACACATCACGGTAGATTAGGAATTTCTTAATGCTATACTGGTTTTGGGGGTAAGGAAGATGGGAGCAGCCCACTTTGCTTTGTCAGGCTGAGAGGGAAGAAGTGATTCTATTGAGCCAGGACTTCAGTGGTCAACACCACCTCCCCTGGCTTCAGAGTCCGTTCCCCAGACCAACCCTGAACGACATCAGCATGTGGTAAAACACTCCTGTGTCTTTAGAGACTGCAGTCTATACATGCTTTTTCTGTCTTCCATGGGCCTTGCCTGCAAGCACTTTCCATCTTTCCCTAGGTTTCAGGAATGCTCAAGAATTATGGGATCTTGACTGGGCACGGTGGCTCACACCTGTAATCCCAGCACTTTGGTAGGCCAAGGCGAGTGAATCATTTGAGGTCAGTAGTTTGAGATCACCCTGGCCAACATGGTGAAACCCCATCTCTACTGACAATACAAAAACTAGCCAGGCGTGGCGGTGGGTGCCTGTAATCCCAGCTACTCAGGAGGCTGGGGGAGGGGAATCTCTTGAACTAGGGAGGAGAAGATTGCAGTAAGCCGAGCTTGAGCCACTGTACTCCAGCCTGGGCCTGGGCAATGAAAAGAGACTCTGTCTCAAAAAAAAAAAAAAAAAAAGGGGGTGGGGTCTTGTCACTGAGTTTCCTCAGCCTGCCTCTGCCTCTGAGCACATTTTTCCTTCTGCTTCTCCACCATGATGAAAACCAGCCATAGGCTTTGACTACTCTCTATTCTCTAGGGTCCCAAACTTCAGTGAGCATAGAATCACCCAGATAACTTGTTAAATATGTGGATTCTTGGGATATTCCCCAGAAATACTGAACCTAAATTTAGGGATAGAGCCTAGGATGTGCATATTTAAGCAGATTCCCAGGTGATTCTGATGTCAGGGGGTCCACAGACCACATCTTAAGAGGCACTGCCTTATTCTAGAAGACTACCCACCCAAACTTATTCTGAGATCCCAAGAGAGGCTAAGTCCAGTGGTTCTCAAACTTGACTGCATACTATAATCACCTAGGGGAACTTTACAACTTCCCTCCATCCTAGGGCACAGTGCAGACCAATCAAAACAGAAACTCAGGGCATGGGACCCCAGCTTCAGTAGTTTTTAAAGCTCCCTGGGTACTTCCAAATTGCAGCCAAAGCTGAGAGGCATTGGAGCCATAAAATTGTAGGTACTTGTTTCTCTTTGCTAAGTCCTTTAATCCACACAGGTCAGTTGGATTTGGAAGTTGATGCTTCACTCTTTTAAACACATTTCTACTTGTTCTTTATTCTCATGCTGCAAATGGAAGGTACAGAATTGGAAGGGATGGAATGTGCATGTACCTCCAAGTTCCCTACCAGCAGGGAATGCAACAGCCTCATGATGCTTAACCACAAAGGGCACCACTTGAGACATCTTTGCTCACTCTCGTGATGGTGAAAGATTGTCCTGGGCTCATTGAAGGAGTCATGGATGTTTCCAAGTCCCCAGATGGAGGTATCATCGCTTTCTGATTATGAACCTGTGGCACCAAGGTCATTCTGGTGAAGAATCTTTTAGGTAGTGGCCAAGAGTGTGGGCTTTGGAATCAGGCTGCCTGCTTTGAATTTTAGCTCTATCACTTAGGTGGGCAACCTACCCACCTTTCTTTGCCTCCATTTCCTTCTCTGTGAAATGGAGATAAACAAAAGTACTGTACCTATAGGGTTGCCTTAAAAATTAAACAAGATGATGCATATAAACAATTTAACCCCTGCCTGGTGTCAGCTCCTGTCCACTTCTCCTCTTGGGTTGCCTTTCAAGAAGTGATAGTGGCAGGCAGGGCTGGTGCTTGGGACCATACTGGTGATAGAAGCAGCAGCCAGGTACTGTACCCAAAATGCTCTCAAGAGTACAGGCTCAGTACATCCCTTTCATTTACCGCCTGCGCCCTGTCTGGTGATACTCATCATTTGTCCTGTATACAATGCCTTCCCAAACTCCACTCCAATCCCTTTCTGTAGGTACAGCTTATGTTAATAAGGTATAGATTCATCCTGGGGACATAATGCACTTGAAGTTTTTCTCAATACAGTGTTATTAGGGTGGGGAAGGGACTTACATAATCAGGACAACCAGGAGAGATACATGCCCAAATTCTTAACAAGACTCATGGCTTGTCCCGTAAGACTCCTTGACTCTATTATTGCAGTTTTAAGAGTACAGACTCTTTGTGGTTTTCCCTTTACTTCAACTGGATCTGTCACTAATTCAAATTACTGACAATGACACATTCTTCTAGAACCAATACGCTTCCTACATTGCATTTCTGTTAATAGAATGTTCCGAATATTTCCAGGTATATGTGTCTGCATGATTCTACATTTATAAAGCCTCTAACTAGAAATCCCAAATTTCCATGCAACAGTATTCAACATTCAACCATGTGCTAGGCATGGTTCTTTTATGTAGGTATTACTTAAGCTGGTTTATCAATTTTAACACACTAGATTTCCCCTTCTGATCAATACTGCCTATCGGCTGGCATGAGGAGAGTTTTGGAGAAATGGTAGTCATCACTCTGGTGAGGGCATGGACTTTCCATGCTGTCAGGTGACCAAGGCACTCCAAGAGTTGTTGTGTTAATCTGACTGCTCTCTCAACAAAGACAAATAGGGAAAGGAGGAGAGGAAAAGAGGAAAGTAGACTTCTTAGAGGGCAAAGTATCCCTGAGAAAAGCAGACAAAGAAAAGAGGGTACTTGGAACATGTCTTCTCTATAAGTGGTCCAGATGGTCTGCGTGTGAGGCAGTCTGCAGAACTGGCTAATCCAACCGCTGAACAATTCATAGCCAGTTCAAAAACCTAAAAGAGGCAGCCCAGAGGTCCACACAGGAGTAGAGGGGGAAGAAGGGCCTGCTAAAAATTTATCATCTCGAAAATCTGATGATGAGAGGAGTGGTCAGAGAACACGAAGGGAAAATTTATAAATATCTCAGTGTCACTAGGATCTCGGGCTTCAAGCAGCCCTTGAAGTTTAAGAACAACTCATCCCAGGCCACGCTGGTAGCATTTTTTTTTTAACTGTAATTACAAATAACTGACATATGGCAATGTTGTAGATGGCTGGCTTCTGAGCTGTGGACCAGTGATTCTCAAACTTTAACACGCATGCAGAAATCACCTGGGATTTGGTTAAAATGCAGATTCCAGTTCAGCAAGTCTGGGCTGGAGCCTGAGACTCTGCACTTCTAAGAAACTCCTGGGAGATGCTGATGCTGCTGGCCCACGGACCCCACTGTGAGTAGTGAGGCTAGAGGCATGCTTGGTAAACAAAGTCAGGAGGCCTAAATGGAGGTGCTTCGAGGTGGTGCAAGAGCAGCTGGGGCACCTAGAAAGCATTGCTGGCATCTTGGGGACCCATGTCCAGGGAAGGGCTCCAGGACTTCCCCGAGTTGAGGATGAAGACTCAGACTTCCTGGCTACCACTTAGGTAGAGAAGAGCAGACGTTGCCACGGAAGTCCCAGGTATGAGTGAATTCTAGAGCTGTTGGAAGGGGGGAACATTGTCATTGAGCTTACAGAAAGAGAAGTAGGAGGGAGGGGTGGATAGGCAACAGGGAACCCACAGGTACTGAGCATTTCTTGATTGTCTTCCTCTTGCTTCCCACCCTTAACTGTCCCTTCCCATGTCTTTCTCTCTTTAGTAATTGCACTCACCATCCACCTAACTGCCTAAGCCCAAGACGTGGGATCTCTCCTTCACTGCATTGGGAAAGGTGGTCATGCACAGCTTGCTTGACCCTGTATGGCTGTATGAGTGGCCTTGGGCCTGAAACATTTCCTTGACAAGAGATGAAGAGCCCTCCCAGCCTGGGCTGGGCATATCTCTTTGCCTGGAAATATCTTCCCCTGTTCTGGGCTTGATGTACTTTGTTCTGCTCAAGTGTGTGCATCTAATGGCCCTTGGCCAAAACTGCTGCTATATCTGTCCCTGGTGAAAAGGGATCTGGGTCCTTCTACTGCAGCACGAGGTGGGTGCGTGCAGCTGCACTGCCTGGGTTGACTGTAGAGCAGATCCACTGGCTGTGGGGGACTGATGCATCGCAACGGACTGCATCTTGTGCAGTCTGTCTCCTCTTGCTCTACCACTTGAGCCTGGAGAATAATTAATTATTCTCCTTCAAATATATATCTCGAATCCTTCCTCATCTCCAGTGCTACCACCATCATCACCATCTGGAGCTGTAGATGAAGCAGCTTCCACTGGTCTCCCTGCTTCTACCTCTACTCCTCCCCTACTTCATCCTTTCCTTTGCAGCCAGGGTAAATTGGATCAGGTCACTTCTCTTCTGAATAGCCTTTAAGGGCTTCTCATGACATCTTGGCTAGAACCCAGGTGCCTTCTCGTGAACTGCGGAGTCCTTACCCACCTGTCTTATCCCTCTTCCCTTGCCACCTGCTCCTCACCACGCACCTGTGCTCTGTCAGTTTTCACCTGTGCTCTCTGTCAGTTTTGAACATACCCTGTTTTCTTTCTTTCTTAGTCTTTGTGTATTTGGTTCTCTCTGTTTGGAACCAGCACCAATCCCCAAAACTCTGCCATCCTTCAACTCTCTACTTCAATGTCCCTTCCCCAGAGACAGATTCCCTGATCACCCTAGATTAGGTGTTAGTTTCTGCCCTCTGTCCTTTACTCTCATGGCGCTAACCTTAGTTTGGTTTGTACGTTATCTATTATCTGCCTCTCCCAATAGATTAGAAGATCCATGGGGGGAGTGATAAGGTTTGGATGTCTTGCCCAAATCTTATGTTGAATTGTAATCTCCAGTGTTGGAGGTGGGGCCCGGTGGGAAGTGTTTGGATCATGGAGCTGGATCCCTTGTGAATGGCTTGGGCCACACTCTTGGTGGTGAGTAAACTCTTGCTCTGAGTTATTTAGAGTTCTGGTCATTTAAAAGTGTGTAGCACTTCCCCCCACCACTTACTCTCTCTCCTGCTCTGGCCATGTGACGTTCCTGCTCCCCCTTCACCTTCCACCATCACTGTAAGCTTCCTGAGGCCTCCCCAGAAGCCAAGCAGATGCCAGTACCATGTTTCCCGTAAAGCCTGCAGAACTGTGAGCCAATTAAACCTATTTTCTTTATAAATTACCCAGTCTCAGCTATTTCTTTATAGCAATGCAAGAACAGACTAGTACAGGGTCCCTGCCTTTCTTATCTGTTGTTGAATATGCAGCACCCAGCTCCAGGCTCAGAGTAGACACTCAATACATGTTGGTTAAAGAACTGAGTGAATTAGTGAATAAATAAGCTTTGGGAAAGCAGAGGACCACAAGGAGAGCATACAAGGGGTTAGCATTCATGGAAACACCTGCTATGTGCATTGCACATCTGCCATCTCATCTTATCTATCCCACAGATGGCTTTCAGATTCATCTTGCAGCCTAGAGAGTTTAATTAACCTGCCCAAGTTCCACAGCCACTGAGTGGCAGAGCTGATCTGCACTCAGCTTCATCTTAGCCTGGAGTTTTTTAGCCTCGGCATCATGACATTTGGGACCACATCATTCTTTGCTGTGGGGGTGTATATAATATACATTGCAGGACGTGTAGCCTCTACCCATGCCATGCTAGTAGCACCCCCTGCCCAATTTATGACAACCCTCATGTATCCAGACATTGCCAGTGTCCCTTGGAATGGAGGTGGGAATGTGCCCGCAGTATAGAACCACTGGCTTAGCCTGTGGGTAATCTCAGCCTCCCATCTGCTTCTACTCCAATCCCTGCCCACTCCACTCCTCTCAGCTGCTGTTTTTCTCCTGGACTCTTTCTCACCCTGTTTTCATGCAGTCCTCCCTGGTGTGTCCCTCTGGGCATGCAACACAGAGATGGCAATGTTCCGAGTGTTGCAATACACATTTGTGTTTCTGGTTTCTTTAATATCAGCCCCATGTCCCGATGTTCATGTCATTGGCATGGATGCTAACAGGCTGTCTAGAAAATTTGCAATATATTTTTTATTTTGCCTAAATAGCACATCTAATTGTTTAGCATGAGATAAACCAGTATGTTTATGGGGAGATAACTTGTCAAAACAGACTTGTGACTCCACCGTTGGAAAAACCTAGCCTCCTCATTCAGAGATGGAGTGTGAATTATTCGTGGGTATTTTATGTGGATTTAAAGCAAATTATTTCCTGCTGTTTTGTGGACAGAAAAAAATGAGGGAAGAAACAGCTTCAGAAAAAGCCCCAGATGCAAGTGTCTTTTTAAGCATAGGGGATGAAGAGAATAGAACAGAAAAGAGGAGAAAGAAACAGCAAAAAAGAGGGAATTTGCTAGAGAAAAAATGTGAGAGAGTTCACAGCTAGGAGATCAAGTTAGAGGTAGGGTGCTCTTTTTTTGCTCATTCATTTATTCATCCACTTAAAATAGCATGAGCTAGGGAGTGTGCTTGTGTAGCATGTGTCAGAATGTCCTTTCTTTTTGAACTCTGGCTAATATTCCATTGTATGTATTTACATTTTGTTTACCTGTTCTTCTGTCAGTGGACATTTGGGTTGTTCCCACCTTTGGCTGTTGTGAATAATACTGCTATGACGGGCTGATCTTACATATCAGTATTAACGCTGACATTTCCCGAGTGCCTACTGCTGAGCTGGGCACGATGCTGTCCTCTGCACACACGGTATCTCATTTAACCTTCTCAATCTCATGAGAGGTTGACCCTCTGCCATGACACTTAGCAAACATTGGGAGGGGAAGTTTAGATGCTTCAGTCGCCCATCCTAAGGTCTCAGAGTGATAGATCCTGGGTGGAAACATGGGTCTCTTTGTAGGTCATCATTTTTATAATCAGAATAAGTGATTGTGAATGAGGTCTTACTCAATGAGGAACATGAAATAGCCCATAGTTTTGTCCCTGTTGACTTTGATGCCCTCTTGCTTTTGTATGGCACTGCTATTTTGCAGCATACATCTGTCTTCAGATACCATTTTTACTGTGCAAACATTGGCTAACCTTGAAACTCTCTGCCGCTCCTTCCTCCTCTCCTTTTATGACAGAGATAAATAAGTTGGTGATGTTTCCAGAAGGACAGGATGAGACAGACAGGATTAGACTCCAGGAAGGAGCCCAGCGGCCACTTCGTGAGCTAGTGTTCAGGCAACCCTCCCCAGATGTGCAGTGTAGCAGAAGTAAAGGCCCCTCAGAGGCACAGAGAGGAAGACGCATCCCAAACTTCAAAGGCTGGCAGGCTCCCAGTCCAACACCAGGAGATATGAAATTCTGCCGTGGTGAAGAGCATCATCTGCTTTCTAAAGTCTGAAGAATGTTTCTACTCAGCTCCTAAGATGCGTTGGGGGTGAGATGGACTGTGGAAGTGTCAGGAGGACAGATAAATGACCTCTTAGTTGTTGGATTCGTGATGTCTAAATCCATTTCCGAAAGCCCTCTCTCAAGGAACACTCTTTAAGGTATGGGTAGGTGACTTCCAGCTCTCTAGTCATAAGAGACTCATGTTTCCACCCAGTTTCTATCACCCTGAGACCATGGGAGGAATGACCGAACCATGTTAAGTGCCCCCTCCCAATGTTTGTCCAATGTCATGGCAGAGGGTCAACCTGCCATGAAATTGAGAGGGTTATAGTCTTGGCTTGAGATGGGGTTGGAGTAAATAATGTATCCAATCCTCTTCCAGCTTAGCATTCACTTGGTGGCCGATGAGATCTTCCATAATTATTAACACCACTGAGCACACGCTACAAGTCAAGAACTATGCTAGATGCCCTTCATTCATGCTGTCACTGAATTCTTTTAAAAACCTTATGAGGTAGGAGCTATGATTAGCCCTGTTTTACAGATAAGAAAATTGAGTTTCAATAACTTGCCTGAAGTCACACAGTGCGCAAATGACAGAGATTTAAACATACATTAAATGAACTTTATGGAAGGATGGATTCTGAAGATCTGACCTTAGAGAGATGGGCGTAATTAACCCGAAGTTGAGAGACTCCTGTGGCATATGTATTGTCCTAGATAGAGAAAGAAAATCGTGGTTGTAACAAGGAGGCTGAAATAGAAAGTCGTAAGAGTAGATGCTCTGGATTGCAGGTGCATTCTTATGCTAACAAGTTTTTTTTCACGTTAGTAACTCCACACAGCCTACTCTTGGCTGGGTGGCAGCAGGCTACCATTTTAATGATGACAGTTAATCATTTAATGATGGTTAATAATTCTCCCAACTTATGCCAGGCAGGCAAGGTACCTTAAAATAAAGTACAGAACTTACTGGCATGTATGAATGCCCAATTGCGTCAGGGATTAATTTTCTATTTGTGTTGAATGCTGTGTGGAGAGTCTGTTATTACCAGACTTTGCTAAATTTCCCTGTAATTTTTTGCATGGTCCTGACTCTCCTCTTTCATTTATATGCATATGGATTCTCTACCTTATGGTGTCTTCTGATTTTCTTAGGTAGGTGACATTGAAAAAGTTTAACAATTGATGAGGCATGGGAACTGATCAGTTTGGATGAATGCACTGACGGTATGAATGCTTGCCAGCCATAAACAACCAGCTGAATATCAATCTTGCCCTGAAACAATGGAGATTTCCCCATAGTCTAGTCCGTGGTATCAAACAGTAATTTGCATTTCACTGAAGCACATGGAGAAGTCAAAACAAGACTATGCAAGTAAGAGTCAGAGAATAGCATGTGAAGCAAAGATTTGCACCTGGGGTTGTCAGTAGCAGGGTCTATTGAACTATGACATCTCTTGATATGTTTTAGTCACCATATCAATTTCTCTTGCAATTTCAAATAGCATTAGAGGAAAATGTGAGGTTAAAAATGTTTATCAAGGAGACCTGGGTCATAAATGCTTGAGAAACATCAACGTAGAGGCATGAACAGTAGAAACAAGCATAGGTTTGATGGAGTCGCTGGGTTAACATGGAGTGAAGCTGTCCATCTTTTTCCTGTTGATAAAGTCCTAGTTGAAAATGTTTGAGGATCTCTGGTGCAGGGCTTTGGGAATCAGGCCAGACCTCAGTCCCCAGGGAGTGAAGATGAGGTTAGACCAGTGACAACGTTGTTCTGATGCATCAAAATGGGCGAATGAGGGGAGGTGCCTGGGACGCATTCACCAGCATTCAAGTACCTGTTGATGCAGGGCCCCTGCACGTTGCCATGGCTAGTTTTGGGGGTGGTTTGAAAAATAGAAGAGTCAGCCCCTGCTTCTGAAGGAATATCTGTTCTCGCAGAAGAAACAAAACACTCAACCAACAAAGTCAAGTTCATTTCTATAGACATTGATTGAGAACCTACCATGGGTAAGAAAAGCTCTCTGTTTGAGAATAACTTAAGGATCACTGAAAAATGACACATCAGTGTGATTCGAATAAAGCAGAACAGAACAATCCTGTTGTTCTCACCATACTGCTGAGACATAAAATCCCAGAATTCTAGGATGGCTCTAATTAGGAAAGGCTTCCAGGAGAAGGTGACTGTGGGGTCATGGAGAAAGTGGCAGCCTCCTCAGGGGAGCCTGGGAAGAGGGTGTTTGCCCCATTATCAGCCTTAGGTAGAAGTAGATACTCACAATCTATAAACAAGGTATGTACATCAAGGAGAAGTCAGCAAGTACCAGACCTGGGTTTCCATCTCATCCCAGTTCAGCCATTCGTTTTTTATGTGACTTTGGTCCGGCTATTACCCTGTCTTATCCTCAGTTGCCTCCCCTATGTAATGGAGGCACTGAGCAAATGGTTTCAAAAATCCCTTTTAGTACTTCTCTGATTTCAGCAGAGAAGCTGACGGAATGGTTTGTTGCTATCGTACAAAGTGACAGGCTCTGGCTGAATACGTCCCATTTTGCTGCTGAGTTAGATTAGCCTTTATGTTCTGTTTATGAAGGTGTCCCCTCTGCCACTTTTGGAGGGAACTTCCTTTCTTCACTTTTGATTGATATGTGACATTTACTGGAGCTGGCATTCATTAATTCCTACTTTCTCAGCCACTTTCCAACATGTTCTATTCATCACTGTGACTTTTTTGTTGCCTTTGCCACTACTAACCTTCTAAGAGTTCGGAAAAGAGGCACTTAGAGTTTGTAATGACATATATAATATCATACCACCTCTCTCTGCGCCAGACTGACTTCACTGTGGATTTGGGAGTCTTTTTCAGAAGGAACAAGGGAGAAAATTTTGCTTTTGATGGCACCCCATCATCAAAGTGAGACACACAGTTGACTGTATTTAAATCAGAGTGAATGAGTGGAAATGAGTATGTAAAGGAATCTCTATTCATTGGATTTTAGTATTAGGGCAGGTGCATATATTGGTTAGGAATTGTGTTTGCCAATAAATAAGCCTGGAAATGCTAAAACAAAAGAGAAGTTTATTCTCAGATTAAAGCAGCCTAGAGGTAGGTGGTTGAGGGTTGCCAAGGTGGCTTCATGGTGTCCTCATAGATTTAGCCTCTTTCTGTATTTCTGTTGTACTCTTAAGCTCATGGTTTGCATCATTAAAGTTGCTTCATGGTCCAAGATGGCTGCTGGAGCTCCAGCCATCACATTCACACTCAAAGCAGGAAACAAGAATAAGGAGGAGAAGCGCAAAAAGGGCACACTCTAGCTGTATGCCCCTTCTTCAAGAGCTCAGAAATCCTACCCCAGCATTTCAATCTATCGTTGGTCATCTCTGATAGGGAGGAAGGCTGGGGAATAGAATATTTTACCTAGAAACATTGTTTCTGAATTAAACTGGAGTTCTAAAAAGGATAAAGAGAACCGACATTGGGTGGGAAACCAGCAGTTTCTGCTATGATGTCTTTCAGAATGAATACTTTGATCGATATGGTAGGAAGTTAGACTTGGGAATGGTTTTTGGCTTGCACTTTTGTGGGTGTATTATGAATGGAAGGCCATATAGTTTGCACTTGTAAAGAGGAAACACAGCTTTCATTAGATATCCCTGGCTTTGAATCTGCCATTTACTAGCTCTGTGACTTGGGGCAAGATGTTTAACCTTTCTGAGTCTCAATTTGTTCATCTGTAAGTTGAAAATAATAATGGTAGCAAAGATGATGATAATGAAGATGGTGCTAAAAATAATCATGACTTTCTTGCAGGAACAAATGATATGTTGAAGATCAAGCACTAGGAACAGTTTTTAGCATGCAGTTAGCATTTAATGAACAGCAGATAATCTTCTTTGAAGAACAATGGATATCAGAGGAAAGACTATAAATTTTGGGTTCCTCCAGACATAGGTTTAGGTGCCAGCTTAGCCACTGGCTAGCGGAGGAACCCTGAGTAGGTTTCTGAATCTTGCTGAGCCTTTATTTTCTTATCTATAAGATAGGTCACAGTAGGGGCTAAACAGATAACGTGTGGGATAGAACTGAGGCAACATCAGAAAACGTGAAGCACAGACCCTGGCATATGGTTCGTGCCTAGTACCTATTGATTTTCCTTCTCTTTCTTGTCTAGAGGATTGGGCTGTGAGGACTTTGTTCCTGGGTCTGCTCTGGTAGCCTGATTGTTCTCAGTCCTTTCTCTGCCCTTTCCCTTCTCTGTTGTATCTGCAAGGACATATTCTATCCAGGGTACAGGGGATTTGTCCCTCACTTCCTCTTCCTTGGGAATGTCCCCACCTACCTCTTGATGGGCAGCCTCCAGGGTCCCAGTTCCTATCAGGTGGTCCCTGCTGTGGGATTTGCTACTGCCAGGTGACCCAGCTTCTGAACTCTGGTTATGTCTCCTCCATCCCCCTTTTCCTCCATCCCTAGGATATGAATGGCTTCCTCTTTTCCTTTTCTCTCTGTGTCCCAGTGGCTCCTATGTAACCAATATCCTGTATTATCTCTGTTGGAAACACCTGGAGTGGTTTCAGTTTCCCTGACTGGATCTTAACTCATTCACGAATCTAAAATTGTATAAACACATAATGCCCAAACATTCTCTTCACTTACCTCTTACCTCTCACCACCCTCTAAAAATCTTGTTTTTTTTTGGTTTGTTTTTTTGTTTTTCAATCAGGATGGTGTGTGCTGTGATTTTCTTTCTTTAATTCCACAGCCTTTCATTAGCTACAGGAGAAAGTCAAAAGTCCTTCCTCTGTTGTTTAAGACCCTCTGTTGTCTGTGGCATGGGCTCCTTTCTAAAGTTGTTATTTGCTTCTGAACTTCAGAAATTTTGAGAACAAATTTGATTTTACCTCCAAAATGTGTCATCAAACTACCCATTTCTACCACCAGTCCAAGCCAGAGGTAGCTGAATCCTGCACTTGTATGGCCCTGAGAATGAGTGCTTCCTTGAATTCTGTACCCGTAGATCCCTCAGTAGCCCCAGCCCTGGATCAAGTCACCACTCTTACTTGGATGAATGCAATGGCCTCTAAACTGGTCTCTTCTGTCAATTATCTTTTTCTTTACAATCAGTTCTCCATTCAGTGTCCAAAGAAATCTTTTAAAACAATATAATGTAGATCTGTTATTCCACTGCATACACTCCTTCCATGGCTACCCATTGCACTTAAAGTGCAACTAAAACCTATTCCCATAGTCTGTGGGGCCCAGCACATCTGCAGTTGCTCCATCTTTGTCTCCATTTCCTCTGTCTCCTATTGCTGTGTTCACTCCAGCAACATGGATTGTCTTCCTGTTCTTCCGATGCCCAAGTTCTTCTCCTGTTACAGGGCCTTTGTCTGAATCCCCCCTGCATGTATTATGATTCCCCATCCTCCTGCATAGTGTGTTCATCATGGGTAACACCACCAGGTGAACCTCCCCTTTCCCCATATCACTCTGTTGATTCTTTTTCACAGTCTATTGTTATCACAACCTATAACTATCTTGTTTATCTGCTTATTGACTGTCTCTGCCCACTAGACAGAGCTCTTTAGGGAAGGCACCACATCTGTCTTTTTGGCCTTGTATGTTGCTAGCACTAACCATATTGTCAGGAATGTCATAAACATTCAGGATTTGGGGGATGAATGATCAAGTAAATGAATGGACAAATACATAAATACCTAAACAGATAAATCACATAACGGGCCCCTAAGGGGTCTGCGGATGGAATTCAGTGGTCTGTAAACTTGGATGGGGAAAAATTGCTTATTTTCACTTACCTCTAACAGAAGTTTTCATTCTTTTCATTTTGAATTGTAATAAGAAATCACAGTAATAGCAGCTCTGATTTTTTTCACCAAGAGAAATTACATATTTCTTATCACATTATCATTGTTGCAGATATTTCAGAATTATTTACTTTTACCAAATTATTTTGAAATCATTGTAGTTAGTAGACACAGCACAGATCTTGTGATTTAGTATGTTAATACCGACATATACATATCACAAATTTGTTTTAAAACATCATTATGACTGTATTTTGATATAATTTCTTTGTAATCTAGC
Organism: Nomascus leucogenys; assembly: GCF_006542625.1. Lineage (NCBI taxonomy): Eukaryota > Metazoa > Chordata > Mammalia > Primates > Hylobatidae > Nomascus > Nomascus leucogenys. The sequence continues at coordinate 93,096,554 of NC_044398.1, forward strand.
ATCTTTTTTTTTTTTTTTTTTTGAGACCGAGTCTAGCTCTTGTCACCCAGGCTGAAGTGCAATGGCTTGATCGTGGCTCACTGCAACCTCCACCTCCCAGGTTCAAGCGATTTTCCTGCCTCAGCCTCCCAAGTAACTAGAATTACAGGCCTGCACCACCACGCCCAGCTAATTTTTGTGTTTTTAGTAGAGACAGGGTTTTAACACGTTGGTCAGACTTGTCTCAAACTCCTGACCTTGAGTGATCTGCCCTCCTTGGCTTCCCAAAGTGTTGGGATTACAGGCGTGAGCCACTGCGCCGGCCACGTATTTTATTTTACTTATTTGACAGCTCAGTTCTGAGAAGGAATTTGAAGCCTTCACCAGCCTGCCAAAGTGGTCATTGGGACATAAAAGTCAAGATCTCTTAAAATGAATGAGTGATGTCTGCACTTTTGTTTATTGAGGACCACACTAAAAATAGGTATCCCTCCCATTACTTAACTGTCATTAGAATCCACGCAGACCTTTCTTCAAGAAAGCTTTGCAGTCTTCAGTGGACTCCCCATCCTCTGAGAGCGAGTAGCACTTATCCAAAGCCCGATACCTCCCTGATCCTGTAAGCCTCTTTGGGAAGTGATTTTTTTTTTTTTTTAACTACTTATGAGTTTGTTTTGTTTTTCCAAGTTACAGAGGCCTTCTGTTACTCCCTAATCGTAATTAGTGCCCTGACCCCTGCACCATTGTTATTTTCTTTGTAGAGCTATATTTTTTCCTTCATAGAATTCAGCAAAATTGATAAATATATATTTACTTGTATGATTTATTTAATGTCTATATATCCATTTGGGAAGAGGCCTTGGATATTTTGCTCCTCATCTAGTGGAGGCCCCAGAACATTTATATTGGAAAGGCTTAAGTGCCACCAGTATAGTTACAAGTGGCAGGAATATCTAGGGAACTTATCCTGAAGTTCAATTTGCATAGCAAGCCCATTGTATTTACTCAGATTGTATTTATTCCTGAGGTCTGGTGATATTAGTGAGGTTATTAGCATATGTCGGAGGAAGAACCCATAATATCTTGCTACTACTATTGTCACCATTGTACACTTAGCACACAGAACAACACTTGGCACATAGACCCTAAATAAAGTATGTGTGAATGGATGAATGATAGATGGATGGATGGGTGGATAGATGGATGCATGGTTGGATGCATGGGTGGATGGAATGAATGGTGAATTGGGTGGATGGCTGGGTGGATGGGTAGAAGGTTGGAGGGGTGGAGGGTTGGATAGTTGAGAAGATTACTAGCTGGGGGTTAGAGAGATGGAGTAGTTCGTAGGGGAGTTGGTGTATTAGTTTCCTAGGGCTGCTCAACAAAGTCCTGCAAACTTGCTGGCTCAAAACAATAGGAATTTATTATATCACAGTTCTAGAGTCTAGACGTCCTGTTCATTTTTGCTTATATGATGTAAAATGGAATCTAACCATGGTCTTCAATTTGCATTTATCTTATTAAGAAGTTGAACATATTTTCACATTTATTGGCCATTTGGGTTTTCTTTTCTTTATTTTTCTTGAACCATCATGTCAGAAGATTTATTTAATGTTGTTCCCCCGAAGATCAGCTTATAGTTTTATTTGGCTTCTTTTTTTTTGCTTGGTTTATTGTTGTTTTCTGCTTTATCCACATAGGATTTTTTCCTTTCTTTGGCTTTTCTTTATTCTGTTCAGTTTTTTAAAATTAAATTTTAACTTCTTATTGTCATTCCATATTCAAATATATCCATTTGTGGATGTATTAGTTTGGTGCAAAAGTATTTGCAGTTCTTACCATTAGAAACCACGATTACTTTTGCACCAACTAATACATCTCTTGTGTGGAGGCTTTTATTGCATTTCACAGGTGACCCTGATAACAGAAGGATGTTGTAACAGCAGGTGGCAGGATTTAGACTAGGCAAAGTGGTCTAATCATGGCTCCATTTTCTCCCCAGGGCAATCCACCTTAGTGCAAGATGTGCCCTCCTAAAACTCCTATGAACTTGTCACCACCTGCTCAAAAGATACCAGTGACTCTGCTTCGTTCATCACTCACAGTCCTTAAGAGAGAAGGTGTATAGTGGAATAATTATGGGCTTCAGAGAGGCAAACATTTCATGTTTAAACTCCAGTTCTTCTCTTACTAGCTGGCTGACTTTGGGTAAATTGAAGTGGGAATATTCATAGAGGGTTGTTGTGAAGAATAGACAAGATTAGAGTCTGATCTGTGGTAGATGTTCAACAAAATACATTATCTTCCTTTTAGCCTGACACTCAAGGTCCTCTAGATCAAACCACCTCTTCCACAGGGTCCTCTGCTAGTCACCTACAGAAACCATCTGTCTCAGTCATTTGATTTTCTTCCTGAATTTGGAAAGTTTCAGTTAAAAGCTTTCTATCTCCATCCTACTCTTCTCCATCCACTGTTGCGGCCCTGAACTGTGGCAGAATTACTAATGGGGCTTGTTCAAAGTTCAGATTCCCAAGTTTTACTCAGCCTCACTGTCTGTATTTTTTTTTTTTTTTTTTTTTTTTGAGATGGAGCCTCGCTCTGTTGCCCAGGCTGGAGTGCAGTGGCGCTATCTCTGCTCACTGCAACCTCTGTCTCACAGGATCAAGCCATTCTCCTGCCTCAGCCTCCCGAGTACCTGGGACTACAGGAGTGTGCCACCGTGCCTGGGTAATTGTTGTATTTTTAGTAGAGATGAGGTTTCACCATGTTGGCCAGGCTGGTCTCTTGATCTCTGGTGATCTGCCCACCTCGGCCTTCCCAAGTGCTGGGATTACAGGTGTAAGTCACCATGCCTGGCCTCACTCTCTGTATTCTAAGGATAGGGCGCAGGATCTCCATTTAGGAGAAGCTCCCAGTTTGGGTGGAGTTTGCTCTAGTGATTGAAGCTTCCTTCCTCAACAGATATTTTATGTCCAGCACAGGACCTATGTTTTCCAGGAGGTCTTTCCCACCAGCCAGCCCTGGTCATACTTAGCTCCCTGCAACCTCAAGGTGGAATATCTTAGCCCACCTCTCTCTCTGGCTAGAAGCATCATTCGTGTCCCCTGGGGCAGATGGTGATTCCTTAAGGACAGGGCCTAGGTCTTGCGGACTTGACCGTTGCTGTTGGAAGTTCAGTGCATGATATGTAAAAGGACTTAGGGGAGCATGGGAAGGAGCGCAGGCTTTGTAGCTGCCCAAGTTCAAACACCAGCTCTGCAAAACTGGCCCACGGGACTCAGTCTCCTTAACTGTAAAGTGATGATAGCACGTCCACCCCACAGGTCTTTAGAGGAAGATTAAATGTGATCAACTCTTTGGAAAGTCATTTCTTTTTCTCTTATTCCAGATGGAGAAGAGCTTGAATTATCACAAGAATACATCTATCATTGGGATCATCTTTGTGTTAATTTCCTCCTACAGTAGGATTTAATGACCTCAAATTTCCTGATGACATTGTTTTGGGCATGTGTGCCATTGTCTACTGGCCACTATCGTTGTCTTTTAGAGACATTTCCTTCCAGGCCATTATAATTCTGTAGTTTCCCCCTTGAAGTCTTCAGTAAAAGGGATAGTTTGAGATCTCTCTGCACAAACAAGACTTTTTACTATGTGACAGTGATCTGACAAATGAAAACGCATTGTTATGGTGCCCACATAACAATGCAAGTGTAGTCTTTACAAAATACCTACCTAATCACATTACCCTTCTGTTTAAATGTCTGAGCTGGCTCCTGTGGCTGACAGGAGCAGGCCAGCCTGGCAGAGCAGGCAAGGTCTGTCCAGTCTCTCTGTCCCATCTTCTATACCACCTGCACAGTTTTGCGGTCACCCTGGCATGCTCTCCTTTCCTTGGTATTTTCTACCTCCTTGCTCTTGCTCATGCAGTTCTCTCTCCCTGGAATGCCCTTTCTCTTTGCCAAGTTGTATGAATTCTGCAGTATTCAATTCAAATGGCCCAGTCCCTGATACACCCCCTCAGACACACACATGCAAGGTAGAATTAATTCCTTCCGGCTTGGTATACTTGGAGCACTTTAAAAACCACTTTGAGTTACTACTCATTCATTCACTCAACAAATATTTATTAAGCACTGACAATGGGTCAGGCATTGATCTTGGCTCTGGGGATACTCCTGTGAAAAGGCAGTGGCCTGCACCCATGGAGTTTTTCTTTCCAATGTTTTATTGCTACTCACTTATGACTGTCCTTTCCTTCAAACTCTGAGACCCATGCAGGAGGTGTCTTGTTCATATCTGTGCACTTTTACAGCTGACTGCAGTTATTTGAACTGAGAATTCCATGGAGAGGAAAAACTAAGTCCCGAAGTACAGAGTGGGTGCTGAAGAGATTGCAGGGTGGAGTAGTCATGGCCTTATAGCACCAAAATCCCAGGAACTGAGTGTTGCACACAGTATTTCTTATCGTTTGATCAACTCCTTTGACTTTGTACAGAGGACAAGAGGAAGAGTGTGGAGTTAAGCTGACTGCATTCACATCTACATCATCCCTACCACCTAATTACCTGGGGGGCCTGGGACATGCTCTCAAGGCTTAGCTTCCTCATCTGAGTAATGGGTCTCTTACTTTCCTATTGCTGCCATAACAAATTACCATGAACTTCTTAGCTTAAAGTGGCACATATTTATTATACAAGTTATATGTTTTGGAGGACTGGAGTCCAAAATGGGTTTTACTGGGTTAAAATCAAGGTTTGTGAAAGCAGGGCTGTGCTCCTCTGGAAACTCTCAGAATATGATTCACTGCCTCTACAGCAGTGGTCCTCAACCATTTTGGCACCAGGGACCAGTTTCGTGGAAGACAGTTTTTCCACGGACTGTGGTTGGAGTGATGGTTTTGGAATGATTCAAGTGCATTCCATTTATTGTGTACTTTATTTCTGTTATTACATTATAATATTTAATGAAATAATGATACAACTCATCACAATGTAGAATCAGTGGGAGCCCTGAACTTGTTTTCCTGCAACTAGATGGTCCCATCTGGGGTTGATGGGAGACAGTGACACATCATCAGGCATTAGATTCTCATAAGGAGCCTGCAATCTAGATCCCTCGTATGTGCAGTTCACAATAGGGTTGGTGCTCCTTTGAGAATCTAATGCTGCCACTTATCTGACAGGAGGTGGAGTTCAGGTGGTAATGCAAGCAATGGGGAGCAGCTCTAAATACAGATAAAGTTTCACTTGCTTACCTGCCACTCACCTCCTGCTGTGTGGCCCAGTTCATCATAGGTCATGGACTGGTACTGGTCCGTGGCCTGGGGTTGAGGATCCCTACTCTGGAGGTCACCTGCATTTGTTCCTTGGCTCCTGGCTTCTTCCTTCATCTTCAGAGCTAGAAGTGTAGCATCTTCAAGTCTCTGTCTCCCTCTGTCCTTTCTACCTCTCTCTTAGAAGAATACTTCTGATTACATTGGGCCAAACCGGGGACTTCAGGATAGTCTCCCCGTATCAAGATCCTTAATCACTTCTGCAAAGTCTTTTTGGCCATGTAAGTTAACATATTCACAGGTTCTTGGTATTGGGACATAGACATCTATTGGGAGACCTTTATTCTCCCTATCAGGTAGGATGGTATCGGTGTGAGTATAAACATGGGAATGAGGATAACAGTGGCTTTTCCACTGGATTATCAGAAAGATTCCAGGAGATTCATTTATTCATCCTTTCAGTCAGCAAAAATTAATTGAAAGCTTCCTGTGAGCTGGGCACTGCTCACAAAAAAATTGCACAAAATTTTCTGCCATTATAGGGCTTCCATCTTAATCAGGAGAGACAGACAAACAAGTCATTATATAATGTATTGGAGGGGGCTAAGTGTAATGGAAAAAAATCAGGAGGGAAGAGGACTGGGGAGTCCCAGGCAAGTTGTGGGCCGGGCACGGTGACTCACGCCTGTAGTCCCAGCACTTTGGGAGGCCAAGGTGGGTGGATCACCTGATGTCAGGAGTTCGAGACCAGCCTGGCCAACATGGTGAAACCCCATCTCTACTAAAAATACAAAAAATTAGCTGGGCGTAGTGGTGGGTGCCTGTAATCCCAGGTACTCAGGAGGCGGAGGCAGGAGAATTGCTTGAACCTGGGAGGCGGAGGTTACAGTGAGCCAAGATCTCACCACCACATTCCAACCTGGGCAACAGAGCAAGACTCTGTCTCGGAAAAAAAAAAAAAAAGTAAATAAATAAGGTAATGCTGGGACAACTTGAGAAGGTAGCATTTGAGAAAATGAGTCTAAAATGCTTAGTACAGTGCCTGAGACAGAGTAAACACAGAACATTTAAATGTAAATTAAAAATACATTTAAATAAATAGGCAATGCATCTCTTCATTGTCGTCCCACCATCCATAAAACAAAACTCTGTTCTTTCTGGGTGGTATCATTCATTGAAATTCACTGGGCTTTTGCCAAGAGGAACTCTGATCTTTGGAAGGGTAATTTCAGTATGCAGTGTGTCATATCAGGAAATTAAAATTACTGTTATAGATTTTCCTCCCCTCTGGCTCTCTTTTGGAATAGCAACGACTGGGAGGTAAATAGCTTAGAATAGAGACAGCAGGTTTCTGATGCATGAATGGACAGGGGCTGGGACCAGAGAGATCTCTGTCCCTCGGCTCCTTCCTCCATGTCAGCAGGAAGGAGGCTTGTAGAACTTGGCCCTGGAGCTTGCACTGATCCCAGCTGCCATGTAGAATGGCTTTAGGAAACAGAAACCCTCCAAAGTTGAGATGGAGAGAGGAAATGGGGAGAGAAGTCTTTTATGGGTTGAGACATTTTGAGCCCCTTGTGGCACCAGCCCAAGGGAGGCCAAGCGTGGGGTATTACTGTCTTTCAGAATGGAATACTGCTTAGCCATTCAACAGCCCGAGGAGTGCTCATTTCTGGAGGGCACAGACCTGGGCTATGTTAGTGTTTGGAGACACTAATATCTCTAGTCTTCTTCCCAGGCCAGGAGAGATTATTGAGCAAATGCAGACTTATTCAGGCATATTTCCTGAATGTTAATTCAGGTGGAGGAATCCAAGCAGTTTGCAGGCAACATGTCCCCACATATGTCTTCACCAACAAAGTCTGGAATTATGCTTTGGGCAAATAGGAGAAGCTTTCTTTTTGCTGTTGACGGTTTTTGAAAATTAGATTCTTAAATAATTCCTGATATGTTGGCTTGAGGTAGTAGGCAGCTCTCCCAAGTCCTAGAAACTTGACTCTGGCTGCCAAGGAGACTAGGATTGATTACAAAGGAATTAAAAGGAATAATTGCTTACGTAGGGCTTACTAGGTGCCAATCACAATTTTAAGTATTAAACAAATATTAACTCATTTAGCCCTTATAATAACCTTGTGAAGTGAGTATTATTATCTCCATTTTACATAAAGAAAACTGAGTCATAGGTGAAATAACTTGCCCATGGCTACAAAATTAATACATGTTTGAAAAGGGATTCTTATCAGGAAATATAACTATTGAGTCTGAACTCTTAATCATTAAAGTAAAGGGATAGTATCTTAGTTGGGTCCCTCAGAAACAGATTGTGATTAAATATTGAGTGTACCTAGTTTATCTGGGACATGCAGGGGCACAGGCAGGGGAGACAGGAGGTGATAAAAGGAGAGGGAGCCCACCAGTGAGGCATATGTTACTAAGCGAGATACCGAGGTGGTGAACTGAAACTTAACCCTGAAGGTAAGCTCTGAGAATCAATGTAAAAAGCACACCTGAGAATTATTCCTGCCGAGGAGTGGAGGAGCTGAGGTATTTATACTCCTGTGCCCATTAGTCATCTTTCAAAGGCTACTCCAAGGCAGAAAAGGATATATTAACTCTCAGACACTTCTGACCCACCATGCATGCTGGCAATGTGGGGTCCAATGTTCAGAGGGGTTTCTCTCCTACAAAGATGCAGGTGCTGGCTATTGGGATTCAGGGTGGCTTTGCAGAAATGGTAAGGAGATCTGAGGCAGTTCAGGGGAACACCAACAACATCTATATCAGGTATGGGACTCAAGTCTGTAAGTTCATAGAACAAAGTAAACAAGATTAACAGGAACTGAGGTCCTAATTCCTAAAACCAGACAATAATCTTTGAACTAAGAACACAATAGTATGCAAAGCTAAAATTTATTGAGTACTAATTGTTTGCCAGGCATTTTGTTAGGTATTTTGCAGTCATTATTTTACTGAATTCTGAAAATGATCTAGAGAGGTAGACTTTATCACCCCCATTTTCTTGGTGAAGAAACTGAGATTGAGACAGTAACATCCACAAGCTAGTAAAGAGTGGAGCATAGATCTATCTGCTACCAAATAATGGTTGTGATTATTTTATGCTATAAAATAAATGATCATGTATAGAAGAATGTAAATTCCTTGAGGGCAGGAAACAAATCTTTTTATCTGTATGTCACCAGGGTGTATACCAGTGGTTTTCAGTGTAAAGTAATTTTATCCTTCAGGGACAAATGTTCCCTGTTTGGCAATGTGTGGAGACAGCTTTGGTTGTCATGACTGAAGGTGAGTGCTACTGGCATCCAGAGGGTAGAGTCCAGGGACACTTTTAAACATCCTATAGTGTACAGAACAGCTTTCTTCCACACAGAATTAACCAGCTCCAACTGTCAACAGCACTAAGGTAGAGCAACTGATATACACAGTACTTAGTATATAGTTAGGCTTAATAAACGTTAGCTGAAGTCTGAGTGTTGGGTGGTGAATATGTAGATGTGCCACCCTCTGAAGGGTAGTAGGGACTGAAAATGTAATGATACCCACAAAGCACTTGGAGTTTCTTATGCATTTTCATACACACTGTCTCATTTGACCATTATACAATCTCAAAAGGGTGCAGAATTGATGGTGTTATCACCATGGAAGAAATGAAGGAAATTAAGAGAGCTGTGTGTGTAAGTAGCTGCTGCTCAAACTTAGCTCTGTTTGCCTCAGATTCCAGGGCTCTTTAAACCATCCTATATGGCATTGGGATACATTGAAAGGTGATGTTTTGACTACTAATAAGCGAGAGAGGCAAAGTAGGTTTGTTATGGAAAAGATGGGAAGGTGTATATATTCGGATGCTTTTGGCTGCAAGTAACAAAACCCCAACTCAAATTTATGCCATCAGTAATGAAATGAATTTCATTTATTATGTAGTGAAGAGTCTTAAGGTATAGTGAGCCTAAGGTTGCTTAGGTTAAATGGGGAGCCATGGCTTTTAGAAAAAAAAAAAAAAAAAAACACTTTAAAAATCTCTTTCATCCATTTTATTGGCTGCATCCTCAGGGTGGTGATAAGATGTGATCTAGACATGCCAGCAACCAGAAAGAGAGGCATTCAATTTTGTGTCTTCTTAAGAGTGAGAGAACATTTCTCAAAAGGCCTCAAGATGACTTCCTCTCATGCCACATTGGTCAGAACTGGATCACGTGCTCACCCCTAAAACCATCACTGGCTAAGGCAATAGGGCTACCATGTTGGCTTAGAGCAGTGGTTTTCAACTGGGGACAATGTTGTCTTTCCCTCCCTGAAGGGTAATAGTGTGGCGATATTTTTAGTTTTCACAGGTAGGTGTTTGTTGGGAGATGCTGCTAATATCTAGCATGTAGGGACCAGGGATGCTGCAAAATATCCTACAATGTACAGGACAGCCCACCCAGCAAAGAATGATCTGGTCAGTAGTGCAGAGGTTGAGAAACCCTGGCATAGGGCAAAAAAGATTTAATCCTGAGCCTCCTGTAGGCAAGTAAGCACCTGAACAAAATGAGGACTCCATCAGCTTGGAAAAGGGTGGCATGGAAGTTGGGTGGGGCACCCCAAGATCATATGCTTCAGGAGGACTTTGCACAATGATGACTGATGTCATAGGAGACAAATACAGCTCTTTTCTGAAAAATGTTTTTGGATGCCTCTGTCAGACAGTGCCATGGCCTGAATGGGCCATTGGTCTGACCCAGTCTGGCATTTCTTATCTTCATCAGGCTCACTGCCAAACCCCGAGGATAGGCTGTCACCTCTGGCAGAAGATCAGTCAGGATTAATTGATGGTGAAGCTGTGTCCCACTTTGAACCTCTCTCTTATGTAGCCAGAGCAGTGCAGATTTGGAGTCTTAGGAGCAGAGCATTCGGAATCCAGTGCAAAGAAAACACTTGCAAGAGGCCTGAGAGAGCCTGCTGTACAAAAGGATGTAAACTATCCAGAGACCCTGGGTAAACATAAGAAGGAAGAACATATTTAACTTGCTTCTATTTGGGGAAAGAAAATAATACTTTCCTGAAGGAGGCCGTCTGTGTTCTTAACAATACTGCTTGGTAGTTTTGAGCTCGTGGGATACATTTTCCTGGCCAGATCTTACCAGAAATCCTTGAATCATGTCTGCACCCTGGTGATGGAAGGCACCAAGGAAGACTTTGGCCAATTGGCAAGGAACTGTTACCAACCTGAAGAAGCCTATGACATCAACTAAAGATCCCCCCCGCCCAACCAAACATTTTCAAAAGAATATTTTGAACAGGCACAGGTTTTTTTTTCTTTGCCAGGTGATTATGTATGGTAAATGTTTTATTCAAGACCAGTGTCTTTGAATTGCTCAGTAATTCCCTGGTCATTGACTGGGGAATAGTAACACATTTAACCCTTGACTAAATAGATCACAATTGTCACACATTTATCTACAAATACTTGAATGCTCGCCTTGTGCCCTGTGATTTATGTTAGAGACAAGAATGGTGAAAAAATCAATTTCTTGTCCCTGGTAACTTATAGTCTAAAAGAGGAATCAGATTCGAACACATGATTGGAATGTCATGGGATGAGAGCTGTCATAACTGTTGCAGGAACACAGCAGATATTGGCTATCCTTTGAAGGATAAATGTGTGCATCGCTTTCATAACATTTATTGAGCAGCTAGTATGAACCAGCTATTGGTGCTTAGGGAATTTTTAACACATCTGATTGTCTAAAAACTTTTCAAAAGCAAATAATCATAAAGCAATAGGATGTATATTTTATTAAAGATATGTACAGAACACAATGACAGCCTAGATGAAGAGTGACTTAATTTGGGAGTTTGGGAGTGGCATGAGGAAAGACTTCATAAGGACTCAGCAAAGACATCCACAGAGGAAAGAAAAAGCATAAAGGAGGGCAAGCAAGTCAAACTTTTCTGTGCAGCAAAAAGCCATGTACACATGATTTAAAAAATGATATTGCAGGCCGGGTGTGAAAAAATATTAGAGGCTGGGTGTGGTGGCTCACACCTGTAATCCCAGCACTTTGGGAGGCCAAGATGGGCGGATCATGAGGTCAGGAGTTCAAGACCAGCCTGGCCAACATGGTGAAACCTAGTCTTTACTAAAAATACAAAAATTAGCTGGGCATGGTGGCAAGACTGGGGCAGGAGAATTGCTTGAACTGGGACCTGGGAGGCAGAGGTTGTAGTGAGTCGAGATTGTGCCACTGTACTCCTGCCTGGGCTACGGAGTAAGACTCTGTCTGTCTCTTTCTCTCTCTTTCTCTCTCTCTCTCTCTCTCTCTATATATATATATACACATACGTGTATATATATACGTATGTGGATGTGTATATATACATATGTGTATATGTGTATATATACACATATATACATATATACATGCATACATGTATATATACATGTATATACACGTATATATGACATATATGTACACACATATATGTATATATACACGTATATATATGCGTGTATATATATACACGTATATGTGTATATGTATATATGTATACATATGCACACACACATATATACATATATACACATATATACATATGTGTATACGTATATATGTGTGTGTGCATATGTATATGTATATTGCAGCCCCTTTCCATTAACCAAGCAGTGGGCAAGTGTCTATTAAGCATCAAATGCTGTAATACCTAGGCTCAGGGCCTGAACAAAAGGAGTATTTGGCACAGGGATTTGACCTTAAGAAGGAGGCAGCTTGGCTGATGGGGGCAGGTTAAGATGCTTGAAACAATTTGAAAACACTTCAGCACTAAGCTATGTGGTTCCGGTTTTCAGTACAGTGGGGGTTCAGAGCAGGGAGCCTTCACTGTGGGCTAGAATGGTTGCAGAAGCTTCCCTAGCTGAGATAATTGAAGGTTGGTGGCGTCTTTGTAGGATACTGAGAAATAATACCATATATAGTGAGAAGTGGAAAATCACATCAAGACCTGTCCTGCTTTGGGAGGCATGATGGCAGAGGGTAATGTTTAGCTCCACAAAAAGATAAGGAGTTAGCGAATTAGTATTTAAGGTTTGGGCTTGCTGCTGATGTGATCCCGGCTGCCTTTCTGAGCGAATCCTGGAGTCCTTTCTTAGCGTGCCACTTTGATCATCAGCCTGGTGGGATGGAACGAATGTCAACTTTCAGTTCAAAGGTCTGTACTGAATCCTAGCTGTGCTTCTCGCTAGCTATGTGACTTAGGAAAAGTTATTTAACTGCATCAAGCCTCAGTTTCCTCATCTGTAAAGTAGGGATGATAATATCTAAATTGTAGGATACTAGAGAGATTAGAAATAATCTGTAAAAAGTGTCTAAGATAGTGCCAAATGTAAAATGCAGAGAGCCCATTAGAAGTAGCTCCTTGAATGAGTTGGGGTATGTTTAGTTGCAAGTAATTACGAGAACCTTGACTCAAAGTAGCTTATACCATGTATAAACTTATTATTTCACATGACCAGAAACTCTGAAGTAGATCAAGGTTGGGGACTGATGGATTCAGCGGCCCAGTGGTATCAACAAGAATCCACCTTCTTCCCTTCCGTCTGCTCTACCATCCTTAGTGTTGAGTCTACTCATAGGCTAGTTCCAAAAGGGTTCCTGAGGTTTGAGGTATTGCATACAGACACAAATGTGGTAGAAGAGAGATTTTACCTTCCTATGGCCCCCTTAGGTGTGAGTTAGTAAATGTTTCCCCATGCCCTCTCCATCCTAACCCCAGCAGATTCCTCTTAATATATCATTGTCCAGGATTGGGTCAGCATCAGAACTATGTCCTGATGGCTGTGTTGTGTATTAGTTAGCTATTGGTGCGTAACAAATCATCCCAAAACTTAGAAGTTTGAAGCAACAAGCATTTATTATCTTAGTGATTATGTGGATCATATTTGGGAGCAACTTAGTTGGGGGATTCTTGCCTAGGGTCTCTTGTGAGGCTGTGGTCAGTACATTGGCCAGAGGTACAGTGATCTAAAGGCTGGACTGAGGCTGGAGGACTGGCCGCCATGGATGGCTTCTTTCCAAGGCTGCTGGCAGGAGGCCTCATTTAATGACTTTGAGAACCTCTCCATGGGGCTGCTTGAAGTCCCTTATGTCATGGTAGCCAAATTCCTCAGTGAGTGATCCAGAAGAGAGAAGGAAGCCACATTGCCTTTGTTGATGTCATCTCAGAAATCACAGACTGTCTTTTTTGCTGCACTCCATTCATGAGAAGAGAGTTGCCATGCACACAGGGAGGATTAAGCTTTACCTTTTGAAGGAAGGGAGTATTGAAAAATTTGCAGACATATTTTAAAACTACCTCATGTGTGGTACAACAGAAATTCCATGGTTATGTGGTGGTCGGGGTGGAGTGCATTTTTTGGAGTCAGCTACAAGGTCTACTACACTATTGCTGTTAATCACCTAAGGAACATTTATGGAGCCCCTACTGTGTGCATTCATTGCACACAGAGGACTCAGACATAAGTCTTGTTAATTATGGTGTAAAGGGAGTGTAAGATGCACTGGGACTATATTGTGATATACAAAGCTAAATGTGGAGAGGGACAAATAAAGTACCAGGGGGTGACTGCAGATTGCAGAAGGAGGTGGTTTACTTCCAATTAGCATATTCATGGAAAGACTTCACTGAGGAGGTGGGCTTTGAATTGAGCTCACTGGAGTAGGCTGGATTTATACACTCAAGGATGGGTGTCTGGGTTGGTCAAAAGCATGGTCATACCAAAGTTACTAGCTAGCAATTATTGAGCACCTAGTCTGTATCAGACACTGAACATATATTATCTTTAACTCTTATTGCATCCCTGGGAGACAGGCAATATTACTCCCATTTTACAGATGAAGAAACAAGCCCAGAGACATTAAATGACCCTGTTAGGCCATGTAGCTAGGAAGAGGCCCCACTCAGAGCACTTACCTAAGAGATACTTGTGTTTTAAAGAACTCAGGGGACAGCACCTTGCCTTAAGGAACTTCCCTAGCTTGTTCAAAGTAAGGATTTTATATAACAATTTAGCTTCAGGGAGTAGGTACAGCAGAATGAGTAATCTCTTTACAAAAGAATTTGTCATTTTATTGAACCTTTACAGAAGATTCTCCTTAATTATCAAGCCCACATCCCACCCAATACATTGAAAATATGATTCAAAATTTATTAAGATTTACTTTGCACATCTTTCCCCCTGGAATTCCTACTCTGCATTATACCTTTTGTAGGCTGGGTTGTTGGAAGAATTAGCTGGTAAAAATTAGCTTATGAAACTGGGAAGGTCTCATGGAAGAAGTGAAGCCTTACACATTCCCTTCACTTTTTTATGATAAAGGTGATAAGATTCATTAAAGTAAAAAGACATTAATTGTTGCTAATTAACACCTGGCACTCCACCTACTCAGACCACCACCTGTGTATTGGAGGTGAAGGGGTGCCTTAACCCGGGTTACTTTGGCAGGGGGCTTTGATGTCAGGTGGAGGCAGAGAAGGAAGGGCTTAGGGTAAGCACAGAGAAAGCCACCTCCTCCAGCCTGCAGCAGAGGGGAGTGCTCCTGGCTGGGGCTGCTTTTGCAGAGCACAGATAGGACAGCTCACCAGCACAGCCCCAACTTGCCAGCCTCCCCCACAGCTGCCTCCAGCCTCCAGCGCGGCTTATTCAGGAACAGAGGCAGATGCAGTCACAGCGCAGCTGCGTGAGGGTTGCGTGGGTGTGTCTCCATGGGAGTGTGTGCAAGTGTGTGCAGTGTGCCTATGGTGTATGTGTGTGTATGTGTGGTGTGAATGTGTAGGTTTCTGTGTGCACATGTGAGTTTGTGTGTATTTGTGTGTGTATGCTATGTGTATTTATGTGTGTGTAGTTGTGAATGTGTGTGGTGTGGATGTGTTTTTTGTGTGTCTATGTGAATATGTGGGTTTGTATGTGTGCTGTGAGTGTGCAGCATTGTTTGTGGTGTGGATGTGTCTTGTGGATGTGTGTTTGTGTTTAGTGTAGATGTGTGGTGTGAATGTGTGTGGTGTGAATGTGTGTGGCGTGGATTTGTATTTGTGACTGTGTTCGTGTATTTGTGAGTGTGTGTGGTGGTGTGTTTGTGGGTGTATTTGTAGTTTGGATGTATGTGTTGTGTGTTTGTGGTGTGGATATATGTGTTGTGTGTTTGTACATTGTGAGTACAGGGTTGTGAGTACATGTTTGTGTGGTGTGGATATGTGTTGTGTATTTGCATGTGCATGATGTGGATGTGTTTATGTATCTGTGTGTGTGGTGTGGATGTGTGTGTGGTGTGAATGTGTGTGTAGTGTATTTGCATGGTGTGGATGTGTGTGTTTGGTGTATTTGTGGGTGTGTGCACTGAGTGTGAAGTTGTGAGTGTGTATGTGTGGTGTGGATGTGTGTGTTTGTGTGTGTGGTGTGGATGTATGTAGTGTATTTGTGTGGTGTGGATGTGTGTAGTGTATTTGTGTGTGTGGTGTGTGGATGTGTGTGTTGTGTATTTGTGTGTGGTGTGGATGTGTGTGTAGTGTATTTGTGTGTGTGGTGTGGACGTATGTGTTGGGTATATTTGTGGGTGTGTACGTGTGCACTGGGTGAAGTTGTATGTGTGTGCTGTGTACTGTGGTGTGGATGTATGTTCTGTGTGTAGTTTATTTGTGTGCTTGGTGTAGATGTGTGTGTTGGGTGCGTTTGTGGGTGTGTGCGCATGCAGTGTGAGTGTGTGAAGTTGCGAGTGTGTATGTTTGGTGTGGATGTGTGTCTTGTGTATTTGTGTGTGTTTTATGGTTGTGTTGTGTGTGCAGTGCATTTGTGTGGTGTGGATGTGTGTGTTGGGTGTGTTTGTGGGTGTGTGAGTGTGCACTGTGAGCGTGCGAAGTTGCGAGTGTGTATGTGTAGTGTGGATGTGTGTGTTGTGTATTTGTGCGGTGTGGAGGTGTATTGTGTGTTTTTGTGGGTGTGTTTGCATGTGCGCTGTGAGTGTGCTGGATTGCGAGTGTGTACCTGGTGAGTGTGTGGCTGCCGCACCGCTCCTCTGAGCGGCGCGGACCAGGACTCCCCTCTCTCTCGCAGCCTTGCTCATTTGCTGAGGCTCCTCATCGCTGAGTGAGGGGAGGGGGCTTCTGCCCAGCACCTGCTCCTTCGAAAGGCTCCTCCCAGGAGTAGAGCGAGCAGCCGCCCCGCCCCTCCTGGGTGCGGACCTTCCCCGCGCCGACCCTCCCGGCGCCCAACGCCACCGGTCCCTCCCGCTGCTGCGCAGTGCTCGCTGCCCTCCGTTCTGTAGGTGGCAGCCTTGGTAAGCCTTGCTCCCATCCTGCCCCTGGGGAGAGGAGCTTCAGCAAAAGACTTTGAGTTTAGCGTCTCGATTTTCAAACAAACAACTCTATCTTTTACAGTTTAAAAATGAAAACAGAAGATCCAGAGAATGAGCTTTTAAACAAAGCCACATTTACCTGAGACCCTGGGGATAGAGAGCAGGTTTTTGGTGCAGGTTTGGAGTGCAGTTCATCCCTGCCCCCACTATGAATGCACATCCGCATTCGCCTTTGAGTCTTGAGCAAGAGAGCATCTGAGAAAACACGCTAGATGCAGCCAAACCTCTTTAACCCCTGGCACCAAGGGACAAGAGTGGGTCCCCTCTCTGCCTTTCTTTTCCACTCACTTTCTATCGTCTAGTTGATGAACAGACATCAGTGGGGACGTTGGGAGGTGGGAGGGGATGTCTGCTCCCTGCCGGGCGGGCACTGTGCTAGCGTCAGGGGCACAAAATAGAAGCAGACCTGGTTTCAGTCTGATGTGGGAAAGAGCTAAAGTAAACACACAGTGAATTTGCTGCTGTTTGGGGGATATGGGGCCTGGAGGAGGGGCCGGGGGCTTCCTGGAGGAGGTGACACTGCCTTGATTTTTGAAGGGCTAGTTGGAATTATCTAGGCCAGGGAACATTTGGCAATATCTAAGTTTTTCTGTTGTCCAAACTGGGGATGAGGTGGAGTTGCTACTGGCATCTAGTGGGTAGAGGACAGGGATGCTTCTAAATAACCTACAGTGTGTGCAGGACAGCCCCCTCCAATGCAGAATTATCTGGCCCCAAATGTTCGCAGTGCTGGGGTTGAGAAACACAGGTCTAGACAAGAGGAGGAAAAGTGCTGTGGTTTGAATATTTGCGTCCCCCTAGAATTCATATGTTGAAATCTTGATCTCCAAAGTGATAGGCTGAGGGGGTGGAGCCTTTGCGAGGTGATTTAGTCATGAATGGGATTAGTGCCCTTATAAAAGAGGCAAGACAAAGATCTCTAGACTCTTCCACTGTGAGGACACAGTGAGAAGGCAGTGCCTATAATCTAGGAAGCTGACTGTCACCAGACACCAAATATGCTGGCACCTTGATCTTGGACTTCCCAACCTCTAGAACTGCGAGAAATAAAGGTCTGCTGTTTATAAGCCCAGTTTATGTGTTTTGTTACAGCAGCCTGAACAGACTAAGGCAGAAGAGCATTCCAGGGGATTATGATGTAGAGTGGGAGGAGCTGCAGACAGCTGCGTTTGTCTGGAAGGACTGCTGGGTGTGGGAGAGGGCTTCGAAATGGGAGTAGAGCCAGGCACAATGGTTCATGCCTGTAATCTCAACAATTTGGGAGGCTGAGGCAAGAGGATTGCTCGAATCCAGGAGTTTGAGAGTAGCCTGGGCAACATAGCGAGACCCTGTCTCTATAAGTAATACAGAAATTAGCTGGGTGTGGTGGCATGCGCCTGTCTCAGATACTCAGGAAGCTGAGGTGAGAGGATCATCTGAGTCCAGGAGGTCGAGGCTGCAGTGAACTCTGATCACTCCACTGCACACCAACCTGGGTGACCGTGCAAGACCCTGTCTCTAAAAAATGAAAACTAATAATAATAAAAATAAAAGAAATAGGAATAGAGAAGCTGTCAGATGGAGATGAATGAAGACCCTTGAATGTCATGCTAAGGGGTTTAGACTTCATCTTAGGGAAGGGGAAACATTAAAGGGTTATAAGCAGGGGAGTAACATAGTCCAATATACTTTTTAGAATGATCACTCTGGATACTGCGTGTCAGGTGCGGTGGAGGGTGGCAGGGCTGCACACGGCGGGGAGAGGCTTCAAATGTGGGCTGTTAGTGCGTGCAAGCGGAGAAGTGATCATGATGTTTCCACAAAAGAACTTAGAATTGGTTTAGTTAATGCAGGGCAATGGAATGCAGTTATACAACAGGGTCGTTTTTATATTTCAAGAAGAAAGCAATGGGAAGAAAAGCATTAGGGAGATAGAGTTTTGCATGGCTGCCGTGCCCTTTCATTTAAATGACCAACCAGGTCAGCATGTTGCATAAGGACACAGGAAAATTACTTCTGCTAACCGAGGCGGAACTTTCCAGCAGCCCAAATTCCAGTGCTCCATCCATCCAGGGAGGTGTCTACGAGATGGTAGGTCATCAAGGCAAATAATGAGTTGTTTGTCTCCACCGCATGGATCCTCCTGGGATCAGAGGTGTCATCTGACAAGGCATCATGGATTGTATCCCCCACCAAAACAAAATATATATTGAAGTCCTAGCCCTCAGTACCTCAGGATGTGACCTTATTTGGAGAGAGAGTCTTTACAGAGGTAATCAAGTTAAAAGGAGGTCATTAGTCTGAGCCCTAATCTCATAAGACTGGTGTCCTTATTAAAAGGGGAAAACTGGACACAGAAACAGACATGCAGAGAGGAGAGATGGTGTGAAGATGCATACAATCTTAAAAAAATAATAATGCTGGCCGGGCACGGTGGCTCACGCTTGTAATCCCAGCATTTTGGGACGCCGAGGCGGGCGGATCATGAGGTCAGGAGATCGAGACCATCCTGGCTAACACAGTGAAACTCTGTCTCTACTAAAAATACAAAAAAAAAAAATTAGCCGGGCGTTGTGGCGGGCGCCTGTAGTCCCAGCTACTCCGGAGGATGAGGCAGGAGAATGGCGTTTGCAGTTAGCCAAGATCGCGCCACTGCACTCCAGCCTGGGCGACAGAGTGAGAATCCGTCTCAAAAAAAAAAAAAAAAAAAGTACTAATATTTTTTATTATGGCATAAATAGAAAGAACACCATCTATGAGCCAAAGATTGCCTGAGGCTACCAGAAGCTGGAAGAAAGGCATGAAACAGATTGTCCTTCAGAGACTCCAGAGGGAACCACCGACACCTTGATCTTAGACTTCTAGCCTCCAGAACTATGAGAGAAAAAATTATATTGTTCAAGCCACCAAGTTTGCAATACTTTGCCACAGCAGTTCTAGAGAACTAATGCTAATACTAATCACACAAAGTGATTGAAAAGGGGAGAAGTCCTGGTGAGTTTCAGAAAAACCCCTCATCTCAGTTATGCAAGTGAGATCATCAGGGGAATCTGAATCAATCATCGTTTGTACCTGAAAGCAGTAGGCAGAAAAGAAATTAAATTCCATAGAAATCCATTAATCGTGCCAGGCATGGTGGCTCACGCCTGTAATCCCACCACTTTGGGAGGCCCAGGCAGGCGGATCACTTGAGGTCAGGAGTTCGAGACCAGCCTGGCCAACATGGCGAAACCGTCTCTACTAAAAATACAAAAATTAGCCAGGCATGGTGGCAAGCACCTGTAGTCCTAGCTACTGGGGAGGCTGAGGTATGAGGATCGCTTGAACCCAGGAGGCAGAGGTTGCAGTGAGCCAAGATCACACCACTGCACTCCAGCCTGGGTGACAGAGTGAGACCCTATCTCAAAAAAAAAAATTGATCATCCAGTGCAGTGGTTCTCAAAGTGTGGTCCCTGGACCAGCAGCATCAGCATCACTTGGGAATGCAGATTCTTGGGCTTCCCCCGAGATCTCCTGGGCGGTGACTCCAGTGGGTGATGCCCATACACACTCAAGTTTGAGAGTCCCTGGCCTAGGGTCTGTGAGACCCTGGAGAAGTCAGGTAGAGCTTCACAGGGGAGGTGACACATGAGATGTGCCTTGAGGCATAGGTAGGGCTTTGAAAGGAGCCAGGGAAGGACATTTGAAATGGAGGAGAAGCAGGGAGATATAGATGTGTGAGACTTCTTCAGAGAAGCAGTACAGTTTGGAGGGTATATGGAGAGGAGGGTGAGAGAAAGGAAGTACAGACACATGGTGGGCAGTGAGGATGGGTGGCGGGTGGTGGCTCATATCTGTAATCTCAGCATTTTGAGAGGCCAAGGCAGGAGGATCACTTGAGTCTTGACGTTTAAGACCAGAGTGAGCGATATAGCAAGACTCTGTCTCTACAAAAAATACAAAAATTAGGCAGGTGTGGTGACGTGTGCCTGTTGTCCCAGCTATTCAAGAGGTTGAGGCAGGAGGTTCACTGGAGCCCAGGAGTTCAAGGCTGTAGTGAGCTATGGTGGTGCCACTGCACTCCAGCCTATGTGACAGAATGAGACCCTGTCTCTAAACACGTTAAAAGAAAGTGAAGATGAAGTCAAAGATGTTGTCATGTTGTAAAGGATTTGCGAGCCAGGATGAGTTTATATTTAATGGGAGCCACTGAAGAGTTTTAGGAAGATTACTCTAGGCTGAAGTTTCAATGTCTAATTTGGGTGTATGTGTGATATTCAAATTAGCTGACCTATTAGGACTGTCTCAGCCAACAAATCACTGAATGCAGATTCTCAACCATGCTTTCTCAAAATGCAACTCCTAGTGGTTCTTGAGATGAGTGGAAGGGTCATACCAATACTAGGAGAACTCTAGATTTGGGGAATCTTTAAGAAAGCCAAGGACCAGGAAGTCTCCTGAATAGATAGACCAGTTTTCTCCCACCTGGGACTATTAAAGATGAGTGACACCTTTACCTCTTGGCCTTAACCATTCGTTAGCCAGCGAGTCAACATCCTTCTCACAGTCTGGCTCCATCAGTTCTGAGCCAGTTTTTTTTTTCTTTTTTTTTGAGATGGGGTCTCACTCTTATCGCCCAGGCTGGGGTGCAGTGACACGATCTTGGCTCACTGCAACTTCCGCCTCCCGGGTTCAAGCAATTCTCCTGCCTCAGCCTCCCGAGTAGCAGGGACTATAGGCATGTGCTAACATTCCGGCTAATTTTTTGGATTTTTAGTAGAGATGGGGTTTCACCATATTGGCCAGGATGGTCTCGAACTCCTGGTCTCAAGTAATCCGCCTGCCTCAGCCTCCCGAAGTGCTAGGATTACAGGCATGAGCCACCATGCCCGGTCCTGAGCCAGTTTTGCGCCAAGTTGCTAAGCTTCCCTGGTCACTGACCCAGTCTGAAGGCAGATAAACACAAAGCCGTTGTCTCTGGGACACTTATGATTTGGTTGCACAGAAGGTGGAGCTTCTGCCCTTCACACTGCCAATCTCAGTTCTCATGGCCGCCTGGCATCAGGAAGGCAGTAATCTCTGCCAAGGCGCTGTCCTCTTCACCTTTCAGCAGGTGTTCCTTGCTGGTTGCTTGGCCTGGGTGATAGGAAAAAACAGAAGAGAGAGTGGGCCCGTGTGCCTCTGTCTCCTCTTTGCTCAATGACCCAAGAAGGCAGGAGAAGGAAGACACTTCGCAGCTGCCTTTCCTATGGTTGGCTTCTGGGTTGGGATGGAGCTAGGGAACTTACCTCTTGTGACGAATGGTGAAGAAGCAGGGATTTCATGCAGCATCAGCACGCACACAAGGCTGTGTTGGGAAGAACAAGGACAGGGCTCCGGAGAGGACTGACTGCAACTGCCCCTTTAATGCTGGTCGCACATGCTTGCTTCTGTCTGGCTCCCCTCCCGGACTGTATGGATAGCTTTGTTCACACCTGAGTGCCGGGTGCCTGGGTTCAAGAAAGGCATAGCTTTCATTTCTGAGCATTTTACATGTGCCTTGAGATTTACCATCACCATGAACAGATTTGGAAACAGGTTTGGAGGGATTACGAGACTTGCCCAAAGACATTTAGCTTGATAGGAAGAATATCATGACCCTGTTCTAACCCCTCACTCTCAGTTTCATTTCATCACATCATCTGCTTATTTTCTTCATAGCTTGTATCACAATTGCCTTGTTGATGTGTTTAATGTCTGTCTCCCCCTCCAGGCTCTGGGTTCCTGATAGTGGCACCTGTGTTTCCTCGGTTCACCTTGGGATCCTGAGTGTGTAACACAGGCTCATCATACAGCCAAAGCTCTACAGTGTTTGTTAACAAAATGAATGAATGAATGATTTGAACCCAGACCTATTTGGCCAAAGCCTCATTCTGTAACCTCTGCTCACTGCAGAGTCCCATATGGTACAATCTTGCTTGGCAAATGTTGTTGGAATTATAACAGTTCAAGGTTGGTAGGTGGGGGTATCAGATACATGCCTCTGAGAAAGTCACAGAAATTCACCCCAATGTAGGTATAATCAAGTGCCCGGGAATACAGGGCAAACTTTGCCCACGGGTGCAAACCAGGTGGGGCACCTGTGGTATCCTAGGAGCCTGGTGCGCTGAAAGGCATGGTGTAGTCATGGGTTCAAGAAACTTTCCACTGGGTAAGGAACACTGGATATATGGACACAAGAAACTCTCCATTGGGTAAGGACACTGGCAAGGAAACTCTGCATTGGGTGAGGACACTGAACTCTTTCACATGAGCAGAGACTTATGTTAGGAGTTCCAGCTGGGAGTCAGGCAGAGCCTATGATGAAACCTTCCTGAGCCTCAGTTTCCCCATTTGTTGTTTGGTGTGTGTTCCACCACTGTTGTTGAATGGCTCAGAGTAGGGACTGGCATTCAACTGTCTGTGTTAGTCCAACCCTGAATCCACCGCTTTCTGGCGGTGTGCCTATTGGAAAGTTTTCATTTTCCTTGGTGCCTCAGTTCCTCATCTGTGAAATGGGGATAATGATAGTATTTACCTTCGAAGGTGGGTTGCAAAGGCTGAAAATTTATATAAAGCACTTGGAACACATGGTAAATGTCTGGCTTACTGGTTTGATGAGAACATCCAATGAAATACTGACTTTTCATAATGCAAAAGGCACTAAAAGAAACTCAGCAGAGGTGGCATTTACATCAGGGTAGCTCTGTGGAAGGTATCAAATTAGATGAAAGGCTTAGACGTGGGTAGACCCACATTTAAAAAAATCACTTAATTTCTACAATGTGTGCCAACTGTTATTTATAAAGTATCATCCATTTTATGTCATTGAAGTCTCCCATGTCTCTGTGGCATAGCCATCATTACCCAAGGCTCAACAAGCTCTAAGTAGCTTGTTTAAAGGTCACAGTTCTTTAGTTATTTGTTCATGGATTTCTTGAAAGCCTACTATATGCTAGGCTCAGCATAAAATGGGGTCCAAAACCAGGTGCTCTTTTCTGCTCATGTGGATCTGACAGTCTACAGAGGGAGGCAGATATTTCAAAAAAGTATCATGCAAGTAAATACGATGCACTGTAATAAGTACTGTGTGACCCACCCAGGAAGGTCAGAGAAGGTTCCCTGAGGACATGGGCTGAAACTGAAGACTAGGGTGGGTGACAGAGGGAAGGGAAAAGCATTTCAGGAGGTGGAAACAGACTGGACATAGGTCCTGTGGCAGAGGAGGGATCATAGCAAATGTCTGGTCTGAAAAAAATTGCCTGAGAAGACCCTGGTGCTTGGAGCGTAAGAGTGAAGGAGGTCAGAGCAGGACCATGTTGAGACCCTCAGGCCACATTTGGGTGTTGCATCTTTGTTATAAGAGCAGAAAGAAACCACTGAAGATTTTAAAGCCAGGGTGGATGGTGGTGAACATCAGATTTACCTTCCAGAAGCATCCTCTGGTGGCTACGTGGAGAAGCGGCTGCAGGGGAGAGGAGAGCAGGCAGTAAGTTACAGTTGCTAAGAAACATTCACCATTCCATGGGTAATTATTGAGCACCACTGTCTACAGGCTCTGTGCTGGGTGCCAGGAACGCAGCACTGACCACGACAAAGCCCCTGCCTTAGATAACATTTCAGTACAAGGACAGAGATGGCAAATGGACAAGCAAGTGAATGAATGTGTCAGGAAGCAATGTGGCTGGGAGAAACACTTAAAAGCAGGGCAAGAGAATACAGCATGTTGGCTGCCATTTAGGCAGGAAAGACCTCTTGTGCTGACATTTGAAGTGAGGGGATAGCAGTGTGAATATCTGGGGGAAGGGCTTTCCAGCGGGCAGCACAGCAATGGCAAAGACCCTAAGGTGGGAACAGGCTCAGGGTATTTGAAGACCATCATAGAAGTCATTGTGGCTGCAGAGAAGGATTAAAAGAGGCAGATTATAGAGGCCACATTGAGGATTTATGTATTTTATTTGGAGGGTGAGAAGAGGCCATTGGAAGCCAGAGCTGGGAAGTGTCGTGAACTAAGTGGCGATTCCAGCGTAGGCTTCTTGTCTTCTCAAATTCTGGCCCCCCACCACTTTCCCGAGTTCAGATTTCTCCCTGGCCTCATGATAGTAGCATTTTTAACAAGTCAGCAGCCGGTATGGCAGAGCCTACCCCCTAGATGGTGCATGAGACATACCAAAGAAGCTTCACTTTTCACTTTTTTAGGGCAACAAATAATACATCTATTTATTGCTTTTTCCACTAGAATGTGGGCACCTTGACAGCAATTTTGCTCACTGCTGTATCTCTGAAGCCTTAAATAGTATCTGAGATTGTAGCTGTCAATAACTATTTGCTGAGTTAATAGATGATCGCCCTGCCCTTAAGTTTGTATGTAATGACTCCTGGCCAGAGAGCAGGGATTCAGCAAAGAAGAAGGTAAAAAGGAGGGAAAGATGAGAGAGGCTCCTTTATAACTCATCAATGTAAAAAACACAAAATAAAAAGTCTTGAGCTCAAGACAGAATGCAGTGGAAAACATCAACAAGAAAACCATTCTGTCTGAAAATGTCTGATCCTTGTGTGAGACCTTTCCAGGATGCATGGATTTTCAGGCAGCAGCTTAACCCCCAGGGCAAGAGTAAGTGCAGGCAGGAGACCAAAACCAATACCCTTGCCCTCATCCCCATAGCAGGGGTGAAGTCTGAGCACGTGACTGGACACGGCAGCCACATGCCTTTGGTGCCTTCCAAGGAGGCAGTGTCTCACCTGTGCATATGCTATTCATACAAACACAACATGATCTGGAGCAGAGAAGGGCATAGGAAACTCAGCAGGGGTATATTATATTTTCTGCCAGAACTGACAGTAATATTGAATGATGAGAGAAATGCAGTAATATTGAAGGATGAGAGAAATGAGGGTTGTATCACATTTAATGATTTTTTTAAACAAAAAACACCCAAGTATGTGAAGATGACTTGAAATGCCTCTGAAAATGATCCCTTCCTGTCCGTAGGCAGCTCAGCTTGCACATTGCCCATGCTTGCTTTCCATCATCACCGATAAACTTTGAGGATGCTGCAGCCTCCATTGAGTTTCTTTTTGTATACATATATATACTATTTTTTTTTTTTTGAGACAGAGTCTCACTCTGTGGCCTAGACTAGAGTGCAGTAGCTCAATCTCAGCTCACTGCAACCTCTGCCTCCCGGGTTCAAGCGATTCTCCTGTCTCAGCCTCCCGAGTAGCTGGGATTACAGGCATGCAGCACCACGCCTGGCTAATTTTTGTATTTTTAGTAGAGACGGGGTTTTACCGTGTTGGCCAGGCTGGTCTCGAACTCCTGACCTCAGGTGATCTACACCCCCCTCGGCCTCCCAAAGTGCTGGGATTACAGGCGTGAGCATCGTGCCAGGTCTGAGTTTCTACTTTAACTGGCTGCCTTACGCAAACCATGAAGAAGCCACTGCATGAATAAGGCAGGAAAATTTTTAGTCACAGACCAGGTGAGACATATGCTGTATCCCCAAAATAAATGTTGGGGCATGAACTTTTAATTGCTGCATTATGTTTTTCTGTTTACTGTTTTATACAGCATTCCTGTTCTTTTTTTAAAAATACTGTTTTTCTTTTGAGTCTATGTGACTGCAACCTTTATGCCTGTCATCTCAGCACTTTGGGAGGCCAAGGCGGGAGAATCACCTGACGTCAGGAGTTTGAGGCCAGCCTGACCAATATGGAGAAACCCTGTCTCTACTAAAAATACAAAAATTTGCCAGGTGTGGTGGTGCATGCCTGTAATGCCAGCTACTTGGGAGTCTGAGGCAGGAGAATCCCTTGAACCTGGGAGGCGGAGGTTGCGGTGAGCCAAGATTGCGCCATTGCACTCCATCCTGGGCAACAAGAGCGAAACTCTGGGGAAAAAAAAAAAAGAGGGTGTGCAATTGGGGTGGGGAGGTATAGTGCTCTTCTTGTAGACTCTCTTTCCCAATTTTCCGTAGATAAATGGATTCAGTAGGGACAGAAAGAGGGCCACTCCAGCTCTGGGGAGAAATGAGAGAGTTGGGAAAGTGAGGTCCCTCTGCATATGGTTGTGGATGATTAGGAGACTAAGAAGGAAACCAAAGAGGACTCCCCCTTTCCTATGTTACTTGATTAACATTAGCTGTCATAACAAATAGTTCCTGCACAATTTTAATGCCTTAGCACAAGATTTGCCAAGCTATGGTTCTCCAGCCCAATTTGGGCCCTTGTTTGTTTTTGTAAATAAAGTTTTATTGGAACACAGCCACACCCATATGTTTACAGATCATCTAAGGAAGCTTTTATCCTATGGTGACAGAGTTGAGCCATTGTGAGAGAGACTGCATGGCCTGCAAAGCTCAAAATATTTGCTCTCTAGCTCTTTACAGAAAAGTTTGCTGACCTCTGGCTTAACAATAAAGCTTACTTTTTGCTAACCTGATGGTCCAGTGGTAGGTATTCCTGGGGTCAGCAGGCAGCTTCTCTTTATGTGGGGATTTAAGAACTCAGTCTCCACTATCTTGTGGCTCTGCCATCTTCTAATAACGTAGGATTTTCTGCAAGCAGCCGGTGGAAGCAGGAAGGAGAGAAGAAAGGGTGTCCTACCTCTCCAAAACTCTGGCCCACATCCTGTTGGATGAATGAGTCACATGGCTACACCCAGATGCAGAGGTGCTGAGAAGTGTCCATGGCTGGGCAGCTGCCTCCCAGCGACAGTGCCACACTGTGTAAATGGGAGCACACATTCGTTTTGGACCTGTAGCCATCACCACCATGCTCTTTCCCTACTATGCCAGATACCTGCATTTGAATCATTGCTCTGCCACTTACTGACTGTGAAACTTGGGGGAATTTAACAAAACACTCTGTGTGTCCCAGTTTGCTAGTCTTTGAAATGGGCACAATCACAGTTCCTGTCTCGTAGAGTTGCTGCAAGCAGCGAGTGACATATTATTTACTGCTCAACACAGACCTGGCATGGGGCATATGTAGAACATCTGTCACTGATGAAGGATGATGCCGGCATTTTCAGTTACTTGACAAAAACCAGAGGCACTCGGCAACATCCTTCAGAGCACTTTGTAATAAGTCCCCAGCCTCCTGCTCTGTGCTGGGAGAAGCCAGGTGGATGTAGGAGAGGTTCTCTGGAGAGATTAGTCCGGGCTAAGGCAGTGGGGACAGCTCAAGCGTGGAAAGGGATCTCTGCCCAAAAGACAAGGGTGCTTCTCGGAATGCCTTGGACGAGGGAGGAGAGAGGAGGAGCATGCAGGGCAGAGGAAGCACTTGGTTGGTGGGTGCAGCATCGTCTCTGGTTTAGTCCTTTACTGCATCAACATTCCCTTGCTTGTGACGAATAAAGGTAGGGACAGCGTCTGGATGGGAATTCGCAGAGACACCAGGCCAGCCCGTGCTGAAAGCTCACCAACTCCAGCACTCACATTAGGTAATACACCAGCAAGGACTCCCCATGTCTCACTGGGTTCCCCTTCCACTGTCAGAAGCCAAGGAAATTTCCAAAATATTCCATCGATGTCCAGAGCAGCACTGGAAGGTAGTAAGAGCAGGATTTGTCATCTTAGTTTGCATATGGCTAGATGGAATCACAGACACACACCAACCTCACTCAGCTAGTAAATGCAGACCCAGGATTGGCAGCCAGGCTCCTATGACGCTGTGGCTGTGGATGTTGCTTCTGAAACAAGGAAGGATGAGCATTCCTTGGAGCACTGGCAGGGGGGCATTCACTATATTCTAACGTTAATACTTGGGTTTTCTGGATAGCTGAGATGCTAAACTTTGCTGTGAGAGCTTGGAAAAGTCTGCTCTCTCTGAGCCTCAGTTTCCTCATCTGTAATATGGGCAACTCCTTTATAAGATCCCTTACACTTTATGTGGATGCTAGGTGTTGGGGAGGGCTATAAACAACTTATTTTCTCATGTAACAAGTACTACTTGAGCCTTCAATGGGCGGTACGTGCTGGGGATACAGCAGTCAACAAACCTGTCGTCTTTGTGCGAGGAGAGGCTGACACAGACATAACAAATATTTAATGTGTCAGCTGATAATAAGCACTAGGCAAAAAGTGGATTAGGGAAAGGCAAAAGGAAGGCCTCGGGTGGTGGTGCAATGGGGTTTTGATTTGTAATAGCGCCATCTTCACGGGAGGGTCCACTTGAGAACAGGCAGGTGGAATAGGAGAGAACATGATCGTTTCCGTGATTGAGAAAGAGAGGGGACTGGAAGTGCAATTGTTCCTGACGTTCATTCACCTGAATCTGAAAGCGCCTGCTTTCAAGTTTTGCATTTTTTTGGGGTGGGAGGAAGTGAGAGAAAAACAGTCCTAGTTCTTGTTTGGTGTGTTTCTCACTGAGTGGAGCTACTAGGCTTTCCTGGGGCCATTGTTAACAGCTGCCATGGCCCATGTCTGCTGGTAGTGGTCTTCTTTCGTTGTTCTCTGCAGTGCCCCCCAGCTTGACTGTGCAGTGAATGGAGCAGATCCATGTTCTTTGGTTGACAGAAAGGGAGAGTTAGAGATGGACCCATGCGCTCCTTAAATCAGAGGGCGAAGTGATCTGAAGTTTGAATTTAGGAAGGGCTTTTTTTTTTTTTTTTTCCTAATGGCCTGGGAATATCCTTCAGGCTATGTTGGGTACATTGCATAGACTACCTTTAAGATGCAGAGAAAGGAAATGCATCTAATGCTGTTAGTAACAATAATAAATAATAGCAATAGATTCCCTGTACATGCTGGACAGTGCACCAAGCATTTCATTTTATTTTTCACAATAATACCATAAGGGAGTTACTTTTTATTACCCTTGTTATACAGAGGAGGAAACTGAGGCTTAGGAAGGTGATGTGACTTGCCCCAACTCATCCAATTAGTGAGAACCTAAGTGGGGATTTGAATTTGGCTCTCAACCTCCAAGCAGTCCTGTGTCCAAGTGGTTGCCATTGGGTGGGGGATTCTGGAAGTCCTTTCTGTGTCCTCGTGCTCTGGATATATATTTTTTTCTATAGTGAGCATACAGAGATTCTATGGCCAGGAGGAAGGTTGGGCTGAGAGCAGTGGTGATGTAGCCAGACAGTATTGTGTGAGTCAAAGAGGCTGCCTCGAGGTTGGCTCCAGGACCCTGGCTACCAAGCTTGCTGTGCCTGACTTCCTCAAGCCACTTCCCTCTCATTTTTTCTTTAGAGGAAACTTCCACTGCCTCGGATACATAATGTCATTACAATCCTGTCTAAAGTCTGGTCTCCAGGGTTTGCAGTAAGCTTTCTCTGAAGCAAGGCTGCATCTCTACCCATGAGATTTTGCATCCCCTAGCCTGCCTGTCACTGCCAGCTGATACAGGGAGGCAGGGGATGGCTCACATCATTATCCTTGAGTGGACCCTGCTCTGGTGTCTTTATTTTCATCTCTGGGAAAAAATTATGTTTTCCCTGGAGTCAAATTAGAAGGTATTCCAGCCTCCTTGCTTGAATGTATCTCAAAGGTTCTGCTGTGTCAGGCATGGCGATTCACGCCTGTAATTCCAGCACTTAGGGAGGCCGAGGCAGGAGGATCACTTAAGCCTAGGAGTTCAAGACCAGCCTGGGGAACACAGGGAGACCCTGTCCCTCCAAAAAAAAAAAAAAAATAGCCAGACGTGGTGGCATAGGCCTATAGTCCCAGCTACTTGGAAGGCTGAGGCAGGAGGATCCCTGAGCCCAGGAGGTCGAGGCTGCTGTGAGTTGTAATTATGCCACTGCACTCCAGCCTGGACTACAGAACAAGACCCCATCTCAAAAAAAAAAAAAAAAAAAAAAAAAAAAAAAAAAAAAAAAGGACCCTGCTGCTTCCCTGATCTGGCAAATTAAAAATATAAAACCTTTTGTTAAACCCTGGAACCACAAGTTTCCTATAAACATGATAGTTTTATGATTCAGCTGCACCATTAGTAATCTCCAGTCTTGTTAGCCCCTCCCATCTCTCTGCCACCTCTTTCAATTTTCTTCTTCACTCGTTCCTCTCTTCTTTCCTCCTCCCTTTTCCTCTCCATCTCCTCTCATCTCTCAATTCCTCTCTCCATCATCCTCTCTTCCCTCTTCCTCCCTCTTTTTTTCTCTCCTCTCTGACTCTGACTCTTCCGTGACTTATCTTCGTTTCAACTATGCTTTTTTTAAAAAATTCATTTAAAAAATTTTGGATTATTTTGTGGGAGGTTGTGTTTTGAATTTAGTGCTTATTTTATTTGCTCAAAAAATGAGCAGACAGCCAACCAAATAGCCATTTTGGTCTACTTGTGGTCTCTCATGCCATCCAACAGCTCTTACTTGATGTAATTGCTAAGCAGTTGGAAAGCTATTGTGCCTACCTCTTCAGTGAGTAGTGAGTGGGAAGTTATGGCTGAACGTGGGCCTTCTCTGTGTTGTTTAAGCTTCTCATCTTGACACTGCTCTAAATCCATGGCTTGAATGGGTCTGCGAAATGAGAGTCTCTAAAAGCCAGACCCATCTTGGCATATTTTGTGATCTCTAAGCGGCAATGGGAGACAGAGAAGAGGTGGTAATGACATAGTTTAGCTGAGACTGAAACACGTTTTTGCTTAAAACTGTGTATGACGTCGGCCGGGCACAGTGGCTCACGCCTATAATTCCAGCACTTTGGGAGGCCGAGACGGGTGGATCACGAGGTTGGGAGTTTGAGACCAGCCTGGCCAACATGGTGAAACCCCATCTCGACTAAAAATAAAAAAATTAGCTGGGTGTGGTGGCACACACCTGTAATCCCAGCTACTCAGGAGGCTGAGGCAGAAGAATTGCTTGACCTGGGAGGCGGAGGTTGCAGTGAGCCAAGATGGTGCCACTGCACTCCAGCCTGGGTGACAGAGCAAGACTCCATCTCAAAAAAAAAAAAAAAAAAGTGCGTAACATTAATGAGACCACTTGTGCATCATTAGTCTGCAATAAGCCAAAAATCCAAATGAACTGGTAGATAGCTGATGGAAGCCTCATGGGCTCGATTTGAGCCCTTGTGTGTCCTAGGGAGAGGCAAATGCCATGATTCTTAAGAACATGTCTTTGGATTCGAATTCTGGCTCTGATGACCAGCTATATGACCTTGGATGAGTCATTTAACCTCTCTAGGCCCCAACCTGTTCTTCTGAACAAGAGGCACAATGACAGCTTGTATGGGTGGATTAAATGGCATAATGTGTGATGTACCTGGCCTAAGGTTTATGCTTAATAAATATGTGTCATCACTGCAATGTTTTGGGATGTTTTCTCTGTATGTAAAATGGTGCCCATGTCTACCTCGCTGAGCTATTGGGGGATTAACTGAGACACTGCATGACAAAACTCTTTGGAAGGCCAGTGCAAATGAGTGGACTTGTGACCTCTCACATTATTTCTGTCTATAGGTTGAACTGGCAAGCCAATCATGTCCATTTATAGTGACACACACTGAAAACTTTCTTCTCACAAGAGGTTATTGAACCAAGATGAGAGGAAATACCAGAAGGCTCTTTCTGGTGTTTTAATTCCTTCACATTTGTTTCTATAATCACCAGCTTATGAGGACTTAGTACTCACATCAGCAGTAAGAGTAGAAAATGGGCTCATATTGATGTTCAAACCCTGATGTGTTCTCTTACTGGTTTTAAGATTTGTGCCAGGTTACTAATCAAATCTTAACCTTAGTTTTCTCTCCTATAAAGTTGTAATTATAATACCCACTTCAAAGGGTCATTGTAAAAACCATACCTGAATGTACCCACATATACACAGACACAGCCACTAAAGAAAATAGACTATGTAATATTTATTCAATGTATTTTACTTGTCTGTTGTTTATAGAGCCCTGCCTCAGTTGGATGAGTTATTTCAGATTTGGAAGCGTCTTGTTCTCTAGCTTGGGAATGCAGCTGAACACTGGGGGCAGCTGTGGCCCTCTTTTTGTTTGTTGCTAATTCAGTCTAAGATCAGCCTGAGTGGACTCAGTTGGAATCTACCATCTCAATACCAGGTGGTTCATTTCTCATTGGTGGAGCCGTCTTTTTACAGGCTTGGGAAGTCTGGCTGATCATCTCTGGTTGTTTAAGCAAGAAAGTTAAGCTATATCACCCTGATTAGTAGGATTTTCTCCTTTAGATTCCTGTATTAATCTACAAACTGAGCAGTTTATCCCTGGTAGACATTGGAATACCAGGTGTGGTAGTCATACTGATTATGCGTGTGTAGTACTTTCTAGTGGTGCTTTTCTTAGACCACATTTTCAGTTCTTGAGAGCAGTGTCATTGTTGTCATTTTTCTTCCAAAGAGCTGGCATAATACTCAAAAGAAATGGGGTCTTATTAAGTGCTTGTTCATTGACTGATAGGAAGAGAACTGTGGGAATATATATTTATGGAAAAACAGTTCCAAGGTATTCATTCACTCATTCAGTCACCAAATACTTATTTATCACCCTCAAAATGTCACCTCTGTGCTAAGTGTTCAGACTGAAGAGAAGAATAAGACCTGCTATGGGGAAGCACTCAGTCTCAGGTGAGGGAAGAGAGGCTGGGAAATAGACTATGGTGCAGCACTGATGTATGTTTTATTTTTGTTTATGAAATATTGTAGGGATGTAGAGGAAAATGAAACTAGCATCAGTGCTGGACTTTAAAGAGAGGCTAAACCTCCACAGGTGAAGGAGATAGGGGAAGACATTCTAGACAGAGGGAAGAGATTTGTAGAGATATCAAGGTGGGACATGGAGGAACAGCAAGATGTTCTGTATGGCTGGGATGGTGCATGTATGTGCGTGCTTGCATGTGTGTGTATGTGTGTGAATATGTGTGCATGTGTGTGTATGTGTGTGTAAGGCTGAGCTGGAAATCAAGGCTTGCATTCTATTCTGCTAGGGAGTTTGTATTCACTTATTCAACACATATTTATCAAGCACCTGCTATATGTTGGATGCTATGGTGTTTTGACATGTGCCTCATAATCACAGTAAAACCTCCACAGGTGAAGGAGATAGGGAACGACATATCAGACAGAGGGAAGAGATTTTTAGAGGTGTCAAGGTGGGAAATGGAGGAACAGCAAGGTGTTCTGTGTGAGGTATTATCAGATTGGTATTATGACCATTACTCTCATTTTACCAATGAGAAAACTGAGGCTCAGAGAGGTGAAGCCGCTTGCCCAAGGTAACACAGCATGATGATCCCCATCACTGGGGGCAGAGAGTCCATTGAGCAGAGAAGTGAGACAGATAGGGCAGAATGCAGCCTAAGGTCGCTCACGGTGTCCTGAACGGGCTTGATGGACATTGACTTTGGCAGCCTTCTCATTTGCTCCAGCCCCACTGACCCTGCCTCAGTTTCCTGACACCCCCAAGTTCTCCCCTGCTTTGGGGCATTTGCACATGCTTTTCTTTCAGCCTGGAATGCTCTTTCCCTCATTCCCTCCTTGGCTGGCTGTTTCTCATCATTATCCATCATCTCCTCAGAAAGGGCTTGCTTCCGCTCCTGTCAATCCCCTCCTGCCTATCTTTGCTGTCAATGTGGATTTCAGCTTCCTTTTTTATTTCCCTTTTCAAACTCTACCATTGGTGATTGGGGGAATGTATCACGGTTCACTGAGTGGCGAAGAGCTTGGAGTCTGCGGTAGACTGCTGAGGTGAGAATCCTGGCTCCAACACTTACCAGCTGCTGGGATATTGGGCAAGCCCTTCACCTTTCTGGGCATCATTTTCCTCTGCTATAAAATGGGAACGATAGTAGATTCCCCTCACAGGGCCATCCAGGAGGGATTCCAGGAGGGCAGAGTCTGACACAACATAGATGTTCAAAAAATATGTGTTGAATAGAGCCATCCTTGACCAACCCATTCATTCACTACCTAGGTCTCATGGCTGCCTTAGAGCTGGGAAGGTACAAGCTGCTTAGGGGACCCAACTGTGGTCTTCCCTCTCCCACCCAGTGACTGCTTTCCAAAGGCTGTGGGCTTGCTTTTGGGGATTCTGCCAGTCACCTGCCCCCTGAAAGGACTTCTGCTAAATTGCAGCCAATTAGGGCTGATTAGATGTTAATGAGTCTGAAGCTGCTTGGTAAGCTGTTTAGCACAAACTTGGAGGTGAGAGGGAGAAGCTGGGGAAGTGGTGACATCATGCACAAGCTGGAGAAGTGCAAGGGCCCGACGAAGACCTACAGCATCTCAGTTGTCTGTCCAGACTGTACTGTGGCTTTTTATGTTGGAGCTGGTACAGGTAGGATCCCTGCTAAACCTGGCAAGGGAGTAGCAATGATAATAATGATGATCATAATTTTAGTAAAATAATGCTTTTTATTGAGCTCTTAAAATGGGCAAAGCACTATGCTTGGTGCTTTATATGTACTTACTTTTATCTTGTCCTTACAACCTCATAGGTGGCACCATGATTATTTATCCTCATTTTGCAGCTGAGAATCAGAGCAATTCATTAACACTGTATCCTATAGCTAGTATGACTCTCTTGGATCCAGAGTTCATGTTCTCCTTGGTTTTTCAGAAACTCAATATGGAAAATTCTAATTCTACATTTATTGCACACACAGCTGCAGCCTCCTGCACTAAACTCCCACCTTGTATTGAAATAATATGCAGAACTCCCTTTTATATTTATTGATCATCTACATTGTGAAAGGTGGTTTTTTATGCAATTGACTTCTGAACTTCTTGGAAAAATAATGGAAAAATAATGTAGGGTAGGTATGAGAATTCCCGTTCTCCAGATGAAGAAACTGAGCCCAAAGAGTTTCAATGAGCCTCTCAAGTAGCTGGGACTACAGGCACCTGCCCCACGCCCCATGCCCTGCTAATTTTGTATTTTTAGTAGATATGGGGTTTTACTATGTTGGCCAGGCTGGTCTTGAACTCCTGACCTTGTCATCTGCCTGTCTCGGCCTCCCGAAGTGCTGGGATTACAGGCGTGGGCCACTGCACCCGGCCCATCTTTTCATTGCTTTGGGATACTCTTTTTTTCCTCCCAGCTTTATTGAGGGTTAACTGACAAATAAAGTGGTCTGTATTCAAGATGTACAATGTGATGTTTTGATGAGTGTGTAGACTGTGAAATGATTACCACCATCGAATTAATTAACACATCTGTCACCACTCTTGGTTACCATTTTTGGTGTCTGTGTATGTGGTGAGGATACTTAAGATCTAATCGCTTCACAAATTTCAAGTGTGTAGTACAATATTATTAACTGTAGTCACCATCCTCAGAAATTATTCACCTTATAATGGAAAGTTGGTACCCTTTGGTCAACATATCTACTTTAGGGCCATTTCTAAGTCAGCCAGGAAGTCAGTGTAAGATGAATCCAGGATCGCTCCTTCTGACTCCGGTAGTCCTGGACCCTCACTGAGCTGACACAGACCTGGCTGCAATCTCAGAAGAAAGCATTTGCCAAAGAAATGAGTAGTAAAGAGGCATTGGGGTACCCGGCAGGGTTGATTTAATCGACTTGAGCGCACACCGTTTTCTAGCCTTGGGTAGATAAATTGTTTATGTACAAGTAATGCTGCTAAATAGAAATGTGTTTTATCTTTTCATTAAAATGGGTGCACAAATTTCTGCTTAGAAATACTATTTTAGCTTCCCTCTTTGAAATGCTTACAGATTAAACATTTCCTCCCTGCTATCCTTGTGACAATATCTTCCATTTATTGTGCCTCTGCTGTATGCCAGACTGTGATAGATGCTTTCCATGCATAATCTAATTCTAATTTTTACAACTTAATAATAGCGATAATTATAAAACAATAATAAACAGTAGCTCTCATATATCAAATGCTTGTCATATGCCAGACACTGTGTCGAATGCTTATGTCTTATTTTATTCTTATACTTGCCACACATGAAGGTACTGTTAGTGTTCTTATTTTACTAATGAAGTGTTAGCAGTGGGGTGACTTCCTTTTTTTTATTGATGGGGCAACTGAGGCAGAGAGATTCTGCAATTTGCTCAAGGTCACAAACTTACGTTGGGATTCAGTTTTTTTTTTTTTTTTTTTGAGATCTCCACTTCCTTGGACTTATTGGGAAACGGATGATCACTGTTAAAAACATGTTTTCCAAAAAAGATATTTTTTCTTGAGGTTTGGGGGAACTTAGGAGAAAAAGTGGGGTCTGAACCGCTGGCATTGTCCAAAGTCACTGAAGGCAGGCCACAGCCAGTACCCAGATTGGGAAGGTGGAGCTGTAACTCTGGTGCATTCTTGCTTATGATAATGAGGATTTCCAAGGTGTCTGCAACTCTGAAAGTCTGGGACCTAGAAAATCAGCAGCGTGGGGTTGGGAGATGAGTTTTCTTTCCTGCGCATCTTCATGGTGCAAGCCGAGCTGGGGTGCACGGTGTGTGTGGGGTGACTGGCAGTGCAGGCATGCCCAGCTGTGAGTGCCATGGCACCAGGACAGTTACCTCCCTGGATAGAGTCTCCCTCGTGCAGGATCAGCAATAGCTGGACCAGAGGTTCGCCCCTCTCTCGGCAAAAGTATAATTCATTAGTGTTGACAGTCTGAAATAGCCTCTACGGTTCTCTCAGCCTTCTATAAGAAGGTCAGGCTAGAGTTGAGCTGAGAGCCACACCCCCTTAGCACGCTGCTGCTGGACTCCCCTTTCACGTTTTGGTGAACTCTTCTCCAGGGGCTTCTGGTCACATCAACTGCAGTGGGATTGCTGCCTCCAGTTTGTGTCTTCTGGTGCTACCACAGAAACCCCACCTTCTTCTCTTCTAACTGTTTCTGGAAAACACCAGCCTCCTCTTACCTTACTGGGATCAGAATTCTTATAACACCCACCACTGTTGCATGTCTTCTGTGCCAGCTCCGTCATGCTGCTCGTGTGAGTGATGATAGTGGGGTTAGGGAGGCTCTGGTCTGTACTGATCGGAAGTATGAGGGGTAGTGGGATGGTACCCACTTGTGTGAGTCAAGGCTGGGGGGCCCAGAGAGCAGGTAAGAGAGATGTGAGCTCACTTTGCCCTAATGTGGAGAAGTAGTGCATTAATAATCACCCAGGTGGGGAGAGAAACTATTGCAAAAACACAACTACAGTAAATTCTTGGTCTCTCCGTTGTTACCCATTTATCCTATGGACAATTACTGGGCACCCACTGGGTGTGGGATGCTGTGCCAGATAGGAGGCACAGGGCTCCCTGTCCTCACAAAGCTCATGATTTAATGCTTACCCTTTGCATTGTCCACTGAGATGGGTCTGTGGTTGGCAAGAGGCTGCAGCCCCTTAGCAATACTAGATGCAGTGAATCTGTGCGGCAATAGTCCTTCTTTTCTTTCCCATGCATGTGTGGAAATCAGCGTGCATGAAGTGGAGATCTGACCCCATCTTGTTTGAGCTGTGTGCTGATTGTTGGATGGGGTGACAGATGAAACATGTACCATGAGAAGTCCACAGGCTACATGGGAAACCAAACAACGCTCAGTTATCCAAAGTGTCTTTCCTGACTGTCCCCCACTCCACTGCACCATTGCAGGCTGAATTAGGGGGCCTCTTCTCTGTGCCTGTCACGTTACCCTGGGTTTCCCTTGCTCAGGCCATGCCTACCACATTTTTTTTTTTTTTTGAGATGGAGTTTCCCTCTTGTCACCCAGGCTGGAGTGCAATGGCGTGATCTTGGCTCACTGCAACCTCCACCTCCTGGGTTCAAGCAATTCTCTTGCCTCAGCCTCCTGAGTAGCTGAGATTACAGGCGCTTACCGTCACACCCGGCTAGTTTTTGTATTTTTAGTAGAGACAGGGTTTTATCATGTTGGCCAGGCTGGCCTCGAACTTCTGACCTCAGGTGATCCTGCTGCCTCGACCTCCCAAAGTGCTGGGATTATAGTGTGAGCCACCACACCCAGCTACCCTACCGCATGGTTTAGTGAGGTTCTGCGTGGCTGTCCATTTCCCACACTGATGGTGAACTCCGTCATTGCAGGGGCTGAGTGATTGCACCTCCCTGTCCCCTGCAGTTGCCATCACCTCGTAAATAGTATATTCCCAATAAATGTTTGCTGGGGGAATGCGGCCAATGGGTGATGAAGCAGGTGAAAATGCTTAGAAGAAAGCTTACACTGCAATGTTAAATACATGCAAATGAATCTAGTGCAAATTGCCTATCTTGCAAAATGATTTTCCAAATGTAAGTATGTTCAGAAATTTAAAGCGCATTCAGAATCAGGGAGTCTTTTTTTGAAAAAAATATTTTTGTTATTATTTTGCCTGAGTGAACTAGTTGTTGTGTCACTGAGTTAAAATAAGTCACCTGGAAGTAGGTCTCCAAAGGTAGGCCACAGGTCTCTGTACTTAGATCTGTTTTATAGATATTGTGGATCTTTCAAGTCTTTCTTCCTCTCTGTTCTTTCCTCCTACCCTTAGTAAGATTCCAGTTATTTCTTTTTTTTCTTTTCCTTTCTTTTTTTTTTTTTTTGGAGATGGAGTCTTGCTCTGTTGCCCAGGCTGGAGTGCGGTGGTGCAATCTCAGCTCACTGTGACCTCTGCTTCCCAGTTCAAGTGATTCTCCTGCCTCAGCCTCCCGAGTAGCTGGGATTATAGGCATGTGTCACCATGCCCAGCTAATTTTTGTATTTTTAGAAGAGATGAGATTTCACTATGTTGGCCAGGCTGGTCCCGAACTCCTGATCTCAGGTAGTCTGCCCACCTTGGCCTCCCAAAGTGCTGGGATTACAGGTGTGAGCCACCACACCCATCCAGTTATTTCTTATTTAAATGATTATAACAACCTTCTAACGCCCTCCTGCTTTTCTATTCACTCATCTTCCTGTAGATGCTAGATTTTTTTTCTGAAATATAAATGTCATGCCCCTGTTAATAACCCATTACTTATTGATAAAGTCCATATTGCTTAACTCATTGCATAAGTCTCTTTGTTCATAGCCTTCTAGGCTTGTCTCTCTCCCCTCTGACCTATGTTTAAATGACTTAAAACAGTTGTTACTTCTTGAGACACCCTCATTTCTTGGTAATGAGTTTCCCTTTGTCTGCGACTCCTGTGCCGTCCTCATCTCGTTAACTCTTACTTACACCACAGAACCCAACTTTCTTTATAATGGCATTCAACACTTGGTTTCAGAGTGGTCCATTTATGCCTCTGTCTCTCCTGCTAGACTGAGTAATCTAAGGGTGGGGCTCATGCTTTGTTTATCTTCAGCTACCCTCTGAGCCTGGCTCATAGTAGCCACTCAAGACATGTTTGTAGAATGAATGAAGACCCAATTTTTCTAAGAAATGTGTACATTTATAAGGCCAGGAGAAAAGAACATATAATGGCCAATGAAATCAAGCTTCAAATATGGGTCACTAAACTAGAACGCAGGGTAAAGTTGTCAAGGTATCCTTTAAGAGACGTACATACTGAAGTGTTGCATTTAGGTTACAAAATTTATTCTACAATTGCCAGGTTGAGAAGGGGAAGGTATCCAACCATATGAAAATGACCAAAAACTGGAGTTTTCATTTGTTCTGATAATAAGGCAGAATATTGACAAGTCAGACTCCCCTACACATTCACTCACAACTCATCACCCACCCATTTATTAGCCGGGCTAGGCTATACAGGCTAGCACTCTGCTGTCACAGAGCTTATCAATCTAGAGGGAGACACAGGCATTAAATAACGAAGTCACAGTAACTATGCGTAATTACAGACAGAGCTGAATGTTCTAAAGTAAAATATCATTCAACAGAGGAGCTTGACCCATACTGGTAGCTGCTCTGAGACGGCTTCGTTGAGGAAGTGACGCTTGAGCAAGAGATTGCAGGCATGAGTAGAAGCTGAATCAGTAGCTGGATTTCTAGGAAGAGGAAGGAGGCCAGAGAGAGAGGTGTGGGTCAAACCACTTTAAGCAATTTTTCTCTTCACCAAAGAAAATCTCTTTGCCTGGAAAAAGATTGAATAATTTTAAGCAGAGTTGAGATGATTTGTAGTTGAAAAGAAGCAGTTCAGTGGTCATGGTTACGCTGTCCTTGGTCCTGACCCAGGAGGATGCTGGTTGGTACCAATCTTTGCGTTTTAGAAGGGTCAGACAGGGTGTGCGCAGAGAGAAGAGCTATGATTCCAGGAAGGTCTCAGGAAGAAAGGCAGAGGGCATGGGAGAGCAGTCTTCAAACATATGAAGGGCTGTCCTGTGGAGGAGAAACAAGAGCCACTAGTTACTGTCCCGCAGGGAAGAGTAGAACCTGTGGGCAAAAGCCTTAAGGGAGAGAGAAATTAGCTCTGCTTCAGAGCAGACCCTTTGAAACATTAAAGCTCTCACTTATTGGGATGATGATTAGCAAGGCAGTCAGCTGCCATCATGTGGATGCTTAAGGCTGGATGGCCATTCTTCAGGATAAAGCAAGGGGAAGGCTTTCGTGGGAGAGGAGCAGAGGTAAAAGGGCAGCCTACGGGCTGAATCCAGCCCACAGATACACCCTGGACCTCAGAGGCTGTAAAAATCCAATGAGTATTCACGAAAATATCTAGGGATAGATCTTTTTTTAAAATCCAGATTTTTGAAACTTTTATTTTAGGTTTGGGGGTACATGTGAAGGTTTGTTACACAGGTAAACACGTGTCACTGGGGTTTGTTGTACAGATTATTTCATCTCCCAGGTATTAATCTCAGTACCCAAAAGTTATCTTTTCTGCTCCTCTACCACCTCCCACCCAAGAACTGGTAAATTGGGCCAGCTTTCTAGAACTGCAACAATTGTTTGCAGTCGATACATGGTGTATTAGTTGCCTATTGCTGAAATAAATTACCACAAACTTACTGGCTTAAAATAATACAAATTTATTTTCCTACAGTTCTGCAGGTAAGAAAGCTGAAATGGGTCTCATGGAGCTAAAATCAAGGTGTTAGTAGGCTGAACTCTTTCTGGAGACTGTAGGGGAAGAACCTGCTTTTTCCTTGCCTGATTTCCTTGACTCAAGGCCCCTTCCTCATCTTCCAAGGCAGCACCAGAGCATCTTCAAGTATCTTTCTCAGACTCTACTTTCATATGTTCTTTGTCCCCATCTCAAGATCCTTACCTTAATCACATCTGCAAAGCCCCTTTTGCCATGTAAGGTAACACATTCACAGGTTCCAAGGATTAGGACATGGACACCTTTGGGGGCCATTGTTCTGCCTGTCCCACATGGCCACCCTTTTAGAATTGATTGAACAAGGTTTACATTATTTTCTTTACCTGCTTCTCCATGCTAGATGTTGCATTTGAGATTCTTTAGTTAAAGGGCTGGTGTGGATAACCATTCTTCCTGTGGTTATCCTATAATTAGAAATGAAATTTAGCATATGAGGGTTAAATGCATTAATACAACCTTTCTCTCTTGAGGGGCTGGAGATCGGGTATAAAAGGTGTGAGAAGGAACTTTAAGTTCTTTAAAAGTGATGCTTTTATTGTTTGCAGGATGTCACATAATCAGTTCAATTCAACATTGAATCTGTGCTCTGTTCTGTACAGGATTAAAGAATATGTAAGACAAAGCATAACACATTAAAAACTTTTTCGCTCCCACTCAAGAAAACATTTCAGAATGTAAATGAGTAAGAATGATGTTATTATAGAAATGACCTTGAATGTGCTGTAGCTTACAAAAAAAGCCAAAATCATTTCCAAATATCACTGATTGGACTGGGATTCTGACGAATTAGTGCATCACACCTCATAGCTACTCATGATCCATTAGTCTTGAGGACCTCTTATCTATGCTATGGTCTCCAGCCTCCAGAACAGCTTTTGTCTGTCTGCGGAGACAACAGTTATAGGGTGAAACTATGAGCAGTTTGGTGTAACATGTGATTAAGTACTTACATGTGTGGTACAGACAATAGGTGTTCAGGGGTTTGGACAGGCATCATGGTGAACCAGCCCTGAAGGATGCTTGGTGAACATCATCCCGCCACAAAGCAGATTCCCACTTTCTGATTCTGCAGTAGGCCAGCAGGTAGATGAAACCAACACTGGGTAACTCAGATTAAAAAGAAAATAATTTATTAGCATGTTTCAAGGGTGCTCTGCAAAAAGCATGCCTCTGCAATGAATAAGGAGAGCCTCTCTAGGGATCCATGAAGGAGGATCTGAGAGGCAGTTACTTCAGCATACAGCAGTCAGTGAATCAGCCCTGGCCATGTGTCTTTCCTCCTGTGTTGGAAATGTTTGGAGAATGACTGGTTGAGTTG
Source organism: Nomascus leucogenys (assembly GCF_006542625.1). Taxonomy (NCBI): domain Eukaryota; kingdom Metazoa; phylum Chordata; class Mammalia; order Primates; family Hylobatidae; genus Nomascus; species Nomascus leucogenys. The sequence continues at coordinate 93,139,384 of NC_044398.1, forward strand.
GGTCCCACCTTGACCCTGGGAGAGTAGACACCTTGACTGATGGACTCACCAAGACAAAAGGAAATAGAATATTGCTACTTATAGAAGAATGGTTGGATGCTGATGTCAGTTGTAACTTTTTACTTGCAGTGTCTTAAGAGTCACAACTCGGGCAGTTCCACAGGTACCTTAGCACCTTACTAAATATTCAGGGGTGAACTTGTGTCCACTTATCTCCAAATCTAGAATTCTTTCTAATGTAAATACCTGGGAAGATAATCTTAGCATTAAAAACTTAGTTTAAGTTACACCTGTAATTACTGATAAGAGCCATCTTCAAAATGCAGGCACAAATATTACCCTGTAATTTCAAATTGATTCATAAATAAGAATGACTGGGGAAGGTAGATAATTATTCTTCCCAGTTGTTTGTGGGGTGACTGATGCTAAAGAAGAGTCTAGCATTGGTGACTGGGAACCTTGGATGTCACCATGAAAAGCTGGACTGAGATATAGAACAAATGTTACAGGAATAACCCAGCAAGCCTGAACCTTTAGCACTATTGGGGACACCATGTTCCACAACTTCAGGTGAAGGGTGGGGTGGAGGACTATGCTCACAGGATATAATATGATTGCTACCGCCTGGAGTTGTGCAGCGTAGCAGTCCTGGTGAAGAGACCAGTGCAGTATAAATACATGGCCTCCCTGGAGAGACAAGGCAAGAATTCTGGAGGAGCAAGGGGAGATATTCCTGTTTCAGCAGGTACCTGGGGGTGGAGGCATGAACCTTCAGTAGCCTCTCCTCTCTCCTCTCTGAGCTAAGTCCTAGTCATCACTTGTTAATGCTCCAAATCCACAGTATTCACAGTGCAATAATAATGGTGGGAAGCATTTATTGAGAACCTATGGAGTACTATGAAGTATATTAAACAGTTCCTATACTTATTTAATTTTACAACATTTTTTACAGGTAGGTACTATTGCGAATGCTCTCCAGATTCCAAATGTTATGTTTCTAAAACTTTTATATTAAGTTCGAGGGTTCATGTGCAAGTTTGTTATACAGGTAAACTGATATCCTGAGGGTTTGTAGTACAGATTATTTCAGCACCCAGGTATTAAGCCTAGTACCCATTGGTTATTTTTCCTGTCTGTGGAATAAGCTTCTCTCTTGAAAACTCTGGAGAACTCAGAAAAATAAGGCTGTGGAAACTCACCTAGGTGAGGATTCTTTTTGTATTAGTGTACAAAGTAAAAGCTAGACATATGTGCTGAAATGAACAGCTTGATAATAATAAAATAAGGAAAGAACCAGGTAGGCCTTAATATTCTCTATCCTTATCGGAAAGGAGAAAGGAGCTGAGATGTTCATCTACGTGCCTGAGGGCACAGTACTAGGGAGTAGAAAGCAGGAATTCAAACAGAATTCACAGTCGTGCTTGTTTCTTTGGGCCTTGCTGCTCACTCATAGAGTAGAGGGGACTATGCTTTGGTCTGGCCCAAGACAAGTGACTGCACAACGCTGCGCCAGCATCTTTAGGAACCTCAGGTCCAGCTGCATTGTGCATTTGGCCGTCATCCAGCCTGTCTCTGCCTCTTGTTCATGGTGGTCCCACATGACTTCTTTCTGCTTGGTTTGTCTCTGGTCATGTGACTTAGCTGCCTGGACTCTTCTGTTCTGTGCAGGAACAGAGCTAGTTTTCATTTACTGCAGGAAAGACCAGATTGGCAGGTTTGGTTTATTTTTTCTTTCTTTCTTTCTTTCTCGTTTGAGCAAGACACTGGGAACACTGAGGGTGATAAAGGGAAGTCATAGTTTTGCAATCTGTGCTTATATCACTGAGCTCTCTGCAAGCAAGACCCTTGAGGAACATGTGGGGTACGTGCCCAGGTGAGCTCAGGCACAGACTCTATTGCAACCCCCATCCTGCCTAGGTCTCCCCCTTTGTTACCACTGCCTTTCCTGGTCTGAGCCTAGGGGTTGTGCTGTCCTTGGGAATTGAGCTGAATCACAAATAAAAGGGCACTTATGGTTTCGAGTGGCGCATACTCTGTTACAGTATGTCGCTCTCACCTGCCTACTTTTGCACTAAAAAAATTCACCTCTTCTTAGCTCTTAATCCTCACTTCATCCTTACCTACCTTCTACCTCTCTGTGTGTCAACTCTGTTGTGCTTCTATGATTACATATTTAATAATATTTATTTGTTCTGAATAGGCAATACCCACCTGGGATTACAAAAATTAAATCAGCACCTCCATGTGTCTAGCAAGTATTTTTTCTTCTAAGCTTCCTTCCTGGAGGAATTGCTGTTTCTTGTACATCTTCAAAATGCAGGCACAAATATTACCCTGTAATTTCAAACTCATTTTGTCTGAGTATGTATTTGGCTAAGCCTTTCAAAATCACCTTCTTTATGGGTCAGAGTGGTCACTTACCAGCAAATTCACATGATTCACCCAAATTCCAGCATAAATATGGGACTTCATCAACACTTGACATATAACGTATTTTCATGTGTATTGGTATATTGTCTGTCTCTCTCCATCAGAGTGTAAGCTAAATGGAGCCAGGGCTTGTTTTGTTTACTGCTAAATCTTTAGTGTCTGGCACCAAACAGACCCAACAAATAAATATACTACTTTTATTCACAAATGGTAGCCAACTCTGTACTCTGTTCTACACCTTGCTTTCTTCATTTACTGCCATGTTTTTCAAATTATTATTTGTTGGTCCCTGTAAATCAGCTTTGTTTTCTAACAGCTGCATGGAATGTGCATCCATGGTGAAAATGTACCCTAATGGATGTGACCAATTCCCTTCTGATGGACACCTAGGTTGTTCCTAATCTCTTGCCGTTACATACAAAAAATGCCTTGAACATCCTTGCACAGATCTCTGCCTAAAAGTGTGAGTACCTATAGGAAGTTACCTACGTGTGGAACCGCTGGTTCTAAGATTGTGTTGCTATTTTGGGTAAACATTGCCTAGTTGGTTTATTGTATGCTCAGGGAAGAATCACAGTTCTCATGGGTCCGGTCTTTGATCCTTTGATTGTTATTGTTGGAAACAACTCTACCTACTTCTTATGCTCTACAAAACAACAGCAGTAGGGGAGTGACTGCACGCTGTTCAGGCTTCTTAAAGTTTGTCTTGCTACTCCCTGTGGTCAACAGCAGTCCATTCTTTGTATGCTAATCTGTTACATTTGTATTAGAAGATGGATTTCTCAGCATGACACAACCAAATTAGTTTTGCTGTTGGAAGCCACCATGGGGTGCTAGTTGGGGCACAGCTGTTGCATAACCATGGGATATTCAAATAAAGGGAGTGGGGAAGGCACTGTCATAAGATCACAATCTCTTAGAAGTGGGAGCTGTCAGGGCTCAAGAGGACAGATCTCCTCCATTACCTTCATTCCCTGCCTCCTCTCTGTGGTGTTACTACTTCCCCCCAAGATGTTCAAGTTCAGCTCATGTTCATAGAGTGCCTACTGTGTGTCATGTACTTTCTGTCCAAGATCTAATTTAACTTTCTTAAGGGCCCTGTGAAAAAAGAATACTAGTTGTGTCTTATAGAGGATGTACCAGAAGCTCAAAGAGGTAGAATGACTTGCCAGAGTAAGCTTTTTTAAAGATACAAATAAGACTGTCCTTCCTGCTTAGGACTTTCCATTCTAAAGTCCTCCTGTGTTCTTATCTGCCTGTGTCAGTGTCTCCAACTCAGTCATATTTTCTTCCTCTCAAATCTGTCTCCAGCTACATAGCCTCTTGCCACTTACATCTATGTGCTCATTCCTGCCAAAGGCCATTTGCATTTCTTTTTCCCGCTACTGAGAACATTTAGCCCCCTAAATTAAAATTTACATGGACCCTGAAAGCACAGGCAACCAAAGCAAAATGGGCAAATGGGATCACATCAGGTTACAAAACTTCTGCACAGCAAATGGTCAACAAAGTGAAGAGTAAACCCAAAGAACGGGAGAAAATATTTAAAAACTATCCATCTGGCAAGGGAGTAATAACCAGAATATTCAAGGAGCTCAAACAACTCAATGGGAAAAAATCTAATAATCCAATTTAAAAAATGGGCAAAATATCTGAATAGACATTTCTCGAAAGAAGACATACAAATGGCAGAGGTCTATGAAAACATGCTCAGCATCACTAATGGTCAGATAAATAAAATTCAAAACTACAATAAGATATCTCACTCCAGCTAAAATGACTTTTATACAAAAGACAGGCAATGATGAATGCTGGGGAGGGTGTGGAGAAAGGGGAACCCTGTACACTTTTTGTAGAAATGTAAATTAATACAGCCACTATGGATAAGTATGGAGGTTCCTCAAAAACTAAAAATGGAACTAGCATATGATCCAGCAATTCCACTGTCAACTATATACCCAATGAAGGGGAAATCAGTATATTGAAGAGATATCTGCACTCCCATGTTTATTACAGCACTATTCACAGTAGCCAACATTTGGAAGCAACCTAAGTGTTCATCAACAGATTAATGCATAAAGAAAATGTGGTACATATACGCAATGGAGTACTATTCAGCCATAAAAAGAATGAGATCCTGTCATTTGCAACAACATGGATGAAACTGAAGGTCACTATGTTAAGTGAAATAAGCCAGGCATAGAAAGACAAACTTTGCATGTTTTTACTTCTTTACGGGAGCGGAAAATTAAAACAATCGAACACAGAGAGAAGAGAGTAGAAGGATGGTTACTAGAGGCTGGGAAGGGTAGTTATGAGAGAGGGTGTTGGGAAATAGGGAGGGTTAATGGGTACAAAAATATAGTTAGATAGAATGCATAAGATCTAGTGTTTGATAGCATTAACAGGGTGACTGTAGTCAGCAATAATTTGTTGTACATTTTAGAATAACTGAGGGAGTACAATTGGAATGTTCATAACACAAAGAAATGAATGCTTGAGGTGATGGAAACCTCATTTACCCTGATGCGATTATTATGCATTAAATGCCTGTAACAGAATATCTCATGTACTCCATAAATATATACACTTCCTATGTACCCATGACATTTTTTAAGAAAGAAAATGAAATTTACATGATTGGGTTCTTCTAGCTACAGCCAGAATGTCATCTCTTTAGGGGTGATAGAGCCTCCTTGACCACTCCCCCTTAGCACACTCTATGTCATGGCCCATTTTGTCTTTCACACAGCTCTTCTCACTATCTAAAAAAGTTGTTTTGGTTGTTCACATGGTTTATTTATTGATGCAAATGTTGACGTTGCATTGTAAAAAACTGGGTTTAAAAATCTGGGTGCCTGCTCCTTTGCCTGAGATGATTTCATACCATTCCTGACCAAGGGCCAGGAGAGCACAGTTGGTGACTTCTACGACTGCAGTTAGGTTGGTGTCCAGGTTGCTGGGACAATTGTGCTTAGATTGACCACTGAGGCTAATCACATTGTATTTGGGAGCTTATTTTCTCTTACATGAAGGTAGGTTATTATTACAACAGCCTACATCCTTACATAGATCTTCACTGAAAGGAAAACAGTCTTTGCTCAATGCTGGCCAAAGCTGTAATGTTGAGGTAAAAAGCTATCCCTTAAGAACTTATGGTTTCAAAGGTAGTTTATTCATACACTCAGAGGTTTGTGTAAATGTGTGTGTCACTGTGTATATGTGGTTGCGTTAGAAATAAATTCAACACAAATGTGATCATGTCATTTCACTGGATGAAAACTTCCCCTTTTTGTCTTAGGTTTAAAAAGTAAAAAGTACTTAATAGAATTTACAATGGAATTTGCAAAGTGACAGGCCACAGGATGAATGAGTTTTATTCAGCCCACATGGTGCTTTGACTTAGTCTCCAACATTTACAAATCAGGAGATGTTACATGAAATTCTGGTTATTTGACTTCTCTTAAAGATTTAAAAGCTCCAGTGATACTGTCTGTTGAAATGGCAGTATTCAGATGGAAGTGAGTAGCATCTTTTTCTCCAGGTAGGACATGGACCCCCCCCCCCAGTTTACCTCTTTACGTATCTGGACCACTTCATTCACTCGTAGTACACACTTGGCCCCTATAAAATTTGGTTTTGTGACCATCGCTCTGAAATTTCTCCTTCATTTTCCTTTGGAATGAAAAATAGCAGTTAATGTGAGTAATAAAAAATGTTATACTCATGTTTATTAATTTGTGGAATTGCACAAGCTTACAAATACAAACAGCAGATGTCTGAGAGAAAGCAGGTGAGAAATCAACTTTTAAGGGTACATTGGCCCAGAATATAAGTAGCTTCTGATATCTAAATCTTCCCTGTCACTTTTTATATCAATACTTATTTAAAATAAGTGCTGGCAAAGGATTAATTTCTTAAACTAATTACTTTGATGCATGTTGCTAGATACAGTTTTTTCAAATGATTATTTTATTTGATTCATGCTTATAACCTACCAGTGCCCCATGTATTCTAGCCTCAAAACTGTAAATTCAGAGAAACAGAGTTTTTATAAAAATAAATTTTCATTTTACTTTTGTCTTTTCAATAAAATTCATGGGCATCTAATTTATAATGCACTTTAAGTAACAATTCTTAAAATTGTCTTTCCTTTCCACTTCTACTCTCTCTTGCCCCGTGTAGTAGGCTGAATAAAGTGCACATATATATATATATATGTAATAGGCCGAATAAAGGGCCCATATATACATATGTAGTAGGCTGAATAAAGGGCCCATATATGTATATATTATGTATATATGTTATATATATGTTATATATATTATATGTTATATATTATATGTATGTTATATATAATATATGTTATATATATGTTATATATTATATATGTTATATATATGTTATATATTATATATGTTATATATATGTTATATATAATATGTTATATATATTATATATGTTATATATATTATATATGTTATATATATTATATATGTTATATATATTATATATGTTATATATACGTTATATATGTTATATATACGTTATATATGTTATGTTATATATGTTATATGTATAAGTTAAGTTACATATATATAAGTTGTTGTATATATATAAGTTGTTATATAGAATATAAACTATATATAGAATATAGTTTATATTCTAATTCCTTGACCTTGTGGGTATGTTACCTTACATGACAAAAGGGACTTTGCCGATGTGATTAAGTTAAGCATCTTGATATGGGGAGATTTTCCTGTATTATCCAAGTGGACCCAACGATATAATCGCAAGTGTCCTCATCAGGGAAAGACAGGGAGATTCTACTACTAGAGAAGACAACAGTGTGAAGACCGAAGGAAAATGCTGTGCTTCTTGCTTTGAAGATGGAGGAAGGGGCCATGAACCAAGGAATGCTAGGATTACAATTCTAGGAGCTGGGAAAGGCAAGGAATTGGATTCTTCCCTAGAGTGTCCAGAGAGAATACACCCCCGCTGACACCTTGATTTTAGCCCAGTACAACTGATTTGGGAATTCTGACATCCATGACTCTAAGGAATAAATGTACACTGTTTTAAACCACCAGGTTTGTAGTAATTTGTTACAGCAGACATAAGAAACATCCCATAATTGTCCTTTTTTTTTTTTGATATGGAGTCTCGCTCTGTCACCCAGGCTGGAGTGTGGTGGTGTGATCTCGGCTCACTGTAACCTCTGCCTCCCGGGTTCAAGCGATTCTCCTTCCTCAGCCTCCTGAGTAGCTGGGACTACAGGTGCGCACCACCATGCCCAGCTAATTTTTGTATTTTTAGTAGAGATGGGGTTTCACCATATTGGCCAGGCTGGTCTCAAACTCCTGACTTTGTGATCTGTCCGCCTCAGCCTCCCAAAATGCTGGGATTACAGGTGTGAGCCACCACACCAGGCCTAATTGTCCTCTTTATTTGTGTGTTCTCAAGCCTCTCCGTGAAACTTTCCCAGCCCCTTTTCGATTCCCTTTTATGGGTAATAGTGAGAGGCAGCAAACACAGGGAACCAGGACAGTAAACAGCTTTCTTTCCCTTTTCCAAGATTTCTTCCCAGGAGAGACACAGTAAAATAGAGCAGGTGAGGCAATGTGGACGTGTGACTACATGATCCATTACCTGAAATAACTTGACCAAAATCAATGGGAGAACCAACAAGTCAGTGGAACCCACAATCTTTCTCAAGCACTTATTCCTCTTATTCATAGCTCAGTGTCTTTGCTTTAATGACCTCATTCTTTGCTGCATAAGCCCACTCAGACTATTCCCTAGATATTCTGCCGACATGGCCTCATCTAGACTCCATGTGGCTCTGCCTCTAATTGCTGTGTGGTTCATTTGCATAAGGTTTTACTCATTCTCATGTCATTCGTATAAAGTGGGAGTCTCATTGCCAAGGCAACCAGAAGTGGGAGTGTGCACAATTTCAGCCTTGTCCAAGAACTCAGCTCTACTTGGTATACTCCCACCGTGTTCTTGGTTTCCTGCCTTCCATATCCAAAATAATGCAAACAATTCCATGGTCATCTCTGTTTGTTTTTTCTCTTTTTATTAATCTTTTATCAGGCCTATCTAGCTTTTTCCTGAATTCACTAACTTTGTTCTTTAATTTCCCCTAGCTAATCTTGATGTCTTTTCCTTTTCCTGCATAATAGACGTCTTATCTGGAATCCTTTATGGTAATTACTGCTGTGAACACTTTCCACATGGGTTTTTCTCTTTCTTCTACCACCCTTTTGACCATTCCATGCCTCTCCCATTGGAATCAGAATCCAGGATTTCTGTTTCTGCTCTTCATCTGGACAGGGCCACTCAAAAATAGATGAAGGATCAGAGACTCCATACTCCCCATGTAGGAAGACAGATGGAGGTCTCTAAGAAATGTGGTTCTAATTTTAAACTGATTGCCTCGTATTCTCTTCCCATGCATCAAGAGCTAGTTTGAGTTCTACTGTCCATAATTGTCAGTGGCTACACACTCACTCAGCAGCAATCTGCCAGATTTTTCTGCTAGTTAATGCTTAAAAGTTTATTCCATTTTACAAAGTACTGATGAATTTTGACAAGAATAAAAGGCCTTATGGTTTCCAGTAGGAAAATTGCCTTTCTCCTAAAGGCCATGAAATGGTGGTCCATTGGGTGACTCTGGTTCACAAATGTGTCCTACACAAAATCTTAAATGTGCATGGGTTACCAACTGTTAAAATAGGAAGATTTTAACACAAAATCCTGAATTCTGGATTGTCTTGAAATACTGAAAGAGCTGGCAACATTAAGTTGTATTCTTCTATGGCCACAGACCATAGAAGCTGGAGTTGTGTAGTCATTGCTCCTTGGGATAAGATGGTAACCCTTGACTCATCTCACACTCTACACACGCTACTTTGCTCAATTTTGTTATCTCCGTGGTTTCTATAGGCATCTCAATTTGCAACTTCTCTCAGGGAGTTCCAAGCTTACTGGGAGGAAGGTACCTATAGATGACTACACTGACTTCCTTCCCTTACCCACCTAATCCATGAAACTGGTCATTCAGCCTCCAGAGATGAATTTCTCATTGTCTTCCTGCATAGCCGTTCTGTCGGTGATCAGTTGTCCCTAGGAGAGTGTATTCCACAGATCAGGTGTTTCATCTATTATGTCTTCTTGTCCCTTAGTTGGAGATCTATTGGCAATAACCCATTTTGATTATTCTGTTTCTCCAAAACTTGATTTCTATTGTATTTCCAAGGGCTCAGTGGAACTTCCAGCTCACCATTTGCACTGAGCTGTTGTTAAAGCGTCAAGGACCCTGATGCCTCCTCATCCTGTATCATGTTTTATCTGGTTATTTTATGCCATTTGCAAGCTCTAGTGTGATGCATGAGGCCATCTCAGAGATTTCTCAAGATTCACCTGGTAAGAGCCAAAGGAAACTGTTAGTTTCTGTAGCTTTTTCTATAGTGGTAATGGTGCTGATAATAATGATATTAGTAGCTACATTTTGTTAGAAAAATGCTGCCAGGGTAAACTAAATGCCAGAATGAATGATTGATAAATATCCCTGCGTCTAATCCTAATTACAGGTAGGTGTTGTCCTTGTTTATCAATGAGTAGACTGAAACTAAGAGAAGTTTATATATTCTCAAAGGCCATTGTGGTGGACATTTTATTTGTCTCTCCTCAAATTTGCTCTTTTTTCTTCTGGTAACTGCCATAATTTCCCATTGGATATCCATGCCTACCCCATGAATTTCATGTCCTTTGGGAAAAGCAGGCCATGTGACTCAGGCTTAAGCCAATCTGTGCAATTCTTATTCACTGGCCATGGTGACTGGCTCATTGATTAGCATGAATCATAGTTGAGAACAATGAGATGGGAGATTTGATTGGAGGGCATCTGAGAACCTTCTGAAGATACAAGAGCATGCATGGAAGCACTCCTGGAATGTTGGCAGGTTCCCATGTTGTGTTCACGATGGGGCACCAGCCATAAGATAGTTTCAGCAGAGGGAATGTAGGGCAGAGAGTTGGAAGGAATGAAATCTTGATGACATCATTGGTCTACTGACTTGAAAACTCCTGAAGCCATCTTTGCCACTGGTCATTCCAGTCACAGAAGCTTATGTATCTCTATTGTTCAAGATGGTTTGAATTTTCTGTCACTTGCAACCAGGTGAATCCTACCTGATAGATGCATCCAGGGAGTAGATAATAGAGCCACAATTTAGACCCAGGACGTCATGGTTCCAATATTGGTGCCATTTCTACTCTTCTGTTCTTGGTTTGGATAAACACTCTTTGTATAAACTCATAGAATCTCAGAATTTGAAGAGACCCACAAGATCATCCTGCTCAGCCTCTGATGTTATAGATAAGGAAACTGAGGCGAAGAAAGGAAAAGTAACTTGCCCAGGGCAATTGGGGCCCATGGGTAAGGTAGGCTGACCTCATTACGCTGCTTTTCTTCCCCATATCACAACACCTTTATTTATTTTTCTGTTTATCATCCTAGTTAAATGAATGTTTCTCAGGGATGCAGAGTCATTGCCTACAGATTATGGCCGTGGTAAGCAGCACAAACTTGCTGGGTCCAGGAGGAGTCTAGAGTTCATTTGTGAAGTCTGCCCTTTGATTATAACCAAGGCTAGGACCAAAGTAATGGGAGTACAACGCTGAAGAAGCTTAAGATACGCAGTATTGCACCCATTTCTGGAGAAATAGAAAAAAAGAATAAATGAAGACAGCAGGGGAAGAGAAGAAAAAGGAGAAAGAGGAAAAAGACGTTTACAAGGTGCTGTCCAAAACCAAAGAAGCATGATGGATAGAGAAGAATCTTTGTTTTTTGTCTTCCTTAATACAATGAAATCAGTGTAGATCTGGTAGGCCGAGGTACTCAGAACACTGTTCTCTCTCTGTTTCCTCCCTTATTCCATGCTAAAGTACCTCAAAGGACTGTGTAGACTATTAATAGTGCTTTAGAACATAACTCACTGCTTAGGACTTCCAAAAATTGGCCCATTGGTGGAAGAAAAGCAATATATTAAGTAATTTTAGAGGAATTTCAGGGGATGAGGATATAGGTTTTTACCCTTCCTCTTGATAGCTGAGCCATGACTGCTACTTATTTTCCTTTTAGGAGGAGAAAAAAAACTTTCTTTCTCTGTAATAGTAAGAGTAGCATAGAAATAGCAGCTGCAGTGGTTAACACGTGCATGTTCTTCACATGTGGTAGGAGAAGGACTCACCAAATGTGTCCATGCCCTAATGCTTGGAACCAGTGGATGTGTCGCCTAATTTGGCAAAAGAGATTTTGCAACTGTGATTAAATTAAGGCTCTTGAAATGGGGAGATTATCCTGGACTATTCAGGTCAATCCAATGTAATAATACTGGGTCCTTGGAAGAAAGGAGGCAGGCGGGAGAGAGTCAGAGGAGGAGATGTATAGTGAAAGTAGAGGAAACAGAGGTGGAATAACGAAGGTGCTCAGGGGAGGAATGCAGGAACTCCCTGGAACCTGGAAAGGCAAAGACATGGATTCTTTCCTAGAGCTCTGGAGGAACACAGCTTTGTCCATACTTTGATTTTTAGCCTAGTGAGCCCATTTAGAATTTATGACCTCAGAATTGCAGAATAATAAATGTGTGTTATTCTAAGTCGTTGTGCTTGTGGAATTTGTTACAACAGCAAATGGAAACTAATACCCCCGTGTGGGAGCCTATGATCAGTGATTCACCTCTGTATCTTGCCTGATTCTTTTCTTTTTTAAATATATACTTTAAGTTCTGGGGTACATGTGCAGAATGTGCGGTTTTGTTACAGAGTATACACATGTGATGGTGGTCTGCTGCGCTCATCAACCTGTCACCTACGTTAGGAATTTCTCCTAATGCTATCCCTCCACTAGCCCCCAACCCCTGACAAGCCCCAGTGTGTGATGTTCCCCTTTCTGTGTCCGTGTGTTCTAATTCACCTCCCACTTATGAGTGAGAACATGCAGTGTTTGGTTTTCTGTTCTTGTGTTAGTTTGCTGAGAATGATGGTTTCTAGCTTCATCCATGTGCCTGCAAAAGACATGAACTCATCCTTTTTTATGGCTGCGTAGTATTCCATAGCGTATATGTGCCACATTTTCTTTATCCAGTCTCATTGATGGACAGCTTGATTCTTATCAATCCTTCATTTTAGAGATTACAAAATGCAGTTTAGAGTGGTAAGTTTAATATGCCAAGGTCACTTCTTGAGTTAAGCAGTTGAGTCAGGATTTGAATCCAGGCAGTCTGATACCAGAACTTGGATTCTTAACTAGTGACTCTACTACTTCTCTAGTATAGCTGGAAACTCTTTGACATAAGAACATCCTTCTTGGGCCAGCAGGTGCCTGGGAAAGCTGCTTTCAGTGTAAGTTTCTGTGCTGTTTGGAGGAAAATAGTACACTTGTATAATAGGAATTGTGAGTTGTTGGAACCTCTAATTTAATATTGTTTGTTCTCCTGATGTAATGCTTCCATTGGCTCTGAGCTGACTAAAGAAATAAGGATTCTGTGTATATTCCACACCCCCTACCCGCACCCCTAGGATGTTTATGTCCCTCAGCAAGCCATCCAGGAAGTCCTGAAGGAGAAAGCAATGCATGTAATTGAAACTGATATATGACCTGAAAAGTTTTTGCAGGAGGGGGAGGAGGAGTATTTGTGAACTATTAGAGAGTTGGAGAGGAAGGCATTCCCCACTCTCCTGAAAAGGGAATAGAAAGAGCAAGGGAGAGAGAAAAGGAGGGAGGGAGAAGGAGAGAGAGAGAGAAGAGTGAGACTTATTCTGAAATTAGTTGAGAAAGATACATAGAGATATATACGGTAATACAAAAACATAATGGGAGTAAGATTTTGCAAGGCAATTTGCCAATTTTTATAAAAATTTAAAGAGCATACTTTGTGATCTGGCAGTTCTATGTTTTTTATTGCAGTAAAGTGCCCATAACATAGAGTTTACTATTTTAGCCATTTTAAAAAGTACAATTCAGTGGCATTAAGTACATTCACAATGTTGTGCAAGGACCATCGATCTCTACTTCTGAAACATTTTCATGACTCCAAATGAAAATTCTATATCTATTAAATATTAACACAACATGCCCCATCCCTCCAGCCCCTGGCAACCAATAATCTGGACATTTCATATGAATGGAATCATACAATGTTATGCCTGGCTCCTGTCATTTATCATGACATTTTCAAGGTTCATGCCACTCTTATATAACAACAGGTATGGACTAAATATCAATCGCAGTGCCATGGCTAACCCATGACACATCTGCACCATGGGAAAGATTCATCTGGTAGAATAAGGTAGAGCCTCATACTGGTGTGGAGAGGTCTCCAAGACATGTTTTTGGGTAAAAACAGACAGTTATAGAACAAAAAGCATAGCCTATTATTTGTGTAAAAAGTTATGGAATGAGGTATTATAATTCTATAAATAAATGTAGTAGGTACATGTGTTAGTCTATTTTCATACTGCTATGAAGAAATACCCAAGACTGGGTAATTTACAAAGAAAAAGAGGTTTAATGGACCCACAGTTCTACATGGCTGGGGAGGCCTCACAATCATGGTGGAAGGTAAAGCAGCAACAAAGGCATGTCTTACATGGTGGCAGGCAAGAGAGCATGTGCAAGGGAACTGCCCTTTTTAAAACCATCAGATCTTGTGAGACTTATTCGCTATCATGAGAACAGCACAGGAAAAACCCACCCCCATGATTCAATTATGTCCCACTGGTTCCCTCCCATGACGTGGGGATTATGGGAGCTACGATTCAAGATGAAATTTGGGTGGGGATACAGCCAGACCATATCAGCACATCAATGCACAGACAGAGGTTTGAGTGGATACACAACAAACATGTAACACAAGAATGGTTGCTGTAGGGGATAAGTTGAGATTAGGGATGGCTGTCAAGAGGGCTTTAGCTTTGTCTCTTAATGTTTGGATTCATCAAAGAAGAATATATTCATATGTGTATATAAATGAATCAAATTGAAAGAAAACATGAAAGGAAAAACAGAAGGAGACCAGTGATACCAAGAAAAAGTGTAGGGGGAAGGCTACCCACAGGAAGAGATCCCCCAGGATGGAATCTGGATGGACCCATCATCACGCCATTACTGTACCATTTGGAGTGGGAACATTGTGAGTGGGGAGTGTTGAATGGTGAGAGCTTTTAGACTCAGCCTTTTCCCTGTTGTCATAAGCTGACTTTTATTATAGCATCTCCAACACTAGTGCTTATTGGTTTGTTCCAGTGTTAGAAAGTCTACAGGCCAGTTCAGGACAGAGCTCCTGTTTTGAGTTTTAGCTCAGCAATCAGTGTTTCGATTTTGGAGGAAATTTTCCAAGATTAATCAAGTTGTTTTTTCTTCTGTGTTGTCAGGATGATACATTTTTGGGTTGGTGATGATGAAAAAAATCATGGTTTCCTTAAAGGAACGAAAGAGCATGACTTAAGTTGTGTAAAGGTTGGCGTTTTTTTGTTTGAAATGTCATAGCAATTAGCTACTTAATAGGTGAGAGATAATTTTATGATTTAAAAAAACACCTGGTGTTAGAGGAATCAGACCAGAAAAATGAACATTTTATTTTTATTCTGTTTTCTTTAAGAACTGTGAGTCCTGGTTTGAAATCCCCACCCCTATTCTTTTCTCCATCATTGAGAATTTTTGATGAGTGATTAGTCTATGTGCTAGGTGGTGTAGTGTTAAAAAATAGGTATAGCCTATTCCCATGGGTGGAGCTTATTGTGTACTGGGAAAGACAGAAACTCCATAAAAACCACAACAGCTGTGTGTATATGATTATAAATCCTGGCAAGGGAAATTATGTGTAGACAAATGAAGTTGGAATATTACTTACAGGTGTGCCCACCACAGTCTGCTCAGGGACAGGTCACTTGGGAAGAGATGTCTAGTTGGATTTCCACACTCTGGCCTCAGGCAATTAATTTTCTCCCTTAACGATTACAGTAATGGGTAGGAGCGGGTCTTCTGGAGTTCAGTTTGCATTTAGCTGAACTCAATTTTCATGCGTGCCTGAGTCTGAAAGCATAGCTGCTCAGGGGAGCCCAGGGAGCCTGCATAATGGGAGGGAGTGGCAGCAGTGGTTTTACGCAATGCAATGTGGTAGAAGAGAATGAGGTCTGCTCCTTCTGGAAGATGAAAGAGGCAGGTTATGATGCAGGTTGGGGTAACTGTTGGAGATGCCCTTCCACCCTATGTAACTCTGCCACTTTCTTGGTTGGCTTGCATCTTCTCTTTCTGACATTCAACTTCTCCCATTCTTTTATTATTTTATTTCCATACTTTTCTCCTTAGTTTCTTTACTTTCCAAATCCTCCTTTCTCTATTTCCGTCTGTTCTCTTCCCTCTTACTCCTTCCTTTCTTTTTTTTTTTGCCATCCTCTGCCTGCTTTCTTTTTATTCCTCCCATTCCTTTTCTTCCTTGATCTATTGTTTTACTTCTTTGCTCACTCTTGGTCGATGCACTTCTAGCTCTCCTAGTTTATTTCTCTACCTCCCTGCAAATCCCTCTGTTATTATCTTAGACTCATTGATGATCTCATGTAGATCCCATAAGCCTTACTTCTCTATCCCCTCCTTAAATGGAAGCTAGTGTTAAGGGGGTCATTTATCCCTTGCATTGAAAAAGCATACTGAGGATATAGGGGGACCCACTCAAAGGAAAGGGGATGAGGGCTTTGGAAAATATAAGTGCAAGAATCACAAACATTATAAGCATAGCATACACTGGGAGGTCAGAGGTCTTATTAGATGACTGGGACCTTGAGTGATTTATGTGTTTGGCAAAGTTTCATTCTGACTGGGAGTGAATAGACTGGTTTGGACCCCTCCTTCCTTTGTTCACTTGTACCCAAGCCCTCCTTGGAAGTTGTGTTACTGTAGCCTGAAAGGGCTGGGCTGCTTCACAATATCTTGGCCAAAACACCACCACCACCACCAACAACAACAACGACAACAACAACATTTTTGTCTTTATTAAACCTGAGGAGATGAATGCTTAGAAATCCATTTAAAAATCCTTATTCCTCATCTATCCCCTCCATGAACCTGCTTAAAAATGTCTCTTCTTTTGTTTGTCCCCCAAATTCTCTTGACCACATCTGGCTTGTGCTGTTTCCCCTCTTTGTCTTTTAGATTGGCTTAGCCTTGCTTTCCCTCTTCCCTTTTCCAAACCCTCCACAGTCTTCAGGGGGCTGATTTCTTATCATTCATGCCTCAGCTCAGATGCTGCTTCCTCAGAGTGGCCTTCTCTAACCATTCTCTCTTGCAGATACTCTTAACCTTACGGGGATGATAGGAGGAAATACATTGAAGAATTTGATGAAACCAAGGAGTCTTCCACAGGAAAATGCTCATATACCCAACAGTCTTCCTTTCCCCCAGTCTCAGGGGATTCTTCAGCTCATCCCTGGACTTTTCAGGTGTCTGTTTCACCGAGTCAGTCTCCAAGAGCGCCCCTGCCCTTGTCATACCCTATCACCTTAGCTTGCATTTATTTGCTTCTTAACCCTTAAAACCAGCTGAAATGAGGTTGTATGTTTGTTTGCTTATTCACCATCATCAAGATCCCAGCCAGGAATACCTCTAATTACCATAGCAACAGGAGACACTGGAAAAAGCACTTTCAGGGTAAAGGAGTTCCAATGGAGATGGTGAGCCGAGAATTCTCCTTTACGTTTTTCCATGCTGTGGTGATGCAGGTACCTCTGACCTGAAACTTAGTTCAGAAGCTCCCAGTGCTATGCCTAGTGGTTTCCATCTGTATTCAAACCCTTCCCTGCCCATGGTCTTCTCTTCTATTTGCTTCTTGTCTATTTTGATAGAAATCAATAGTTTCCCTCATCCTGCTCCTGCATTTAGAAAAGTGAACCAACTGTCCAGTTTCCCTGCTTCGTTGACACACAGAGGTTAACATCTCGGGGACGTCAATCCTCAGGGCAGAACTTAGTGAAGAGAATGTTTTCCTCCTAATTGATGGGATCCCATTGCTGAGACTCTCTCATTTCACCTCCCACCTGGGGACGAGGAGGGCTCCACAGTCTCTGGAACAATGACATTTTACTTTATTGCCTTAGAGAGAAGGAGCCACAAGGCCTGAGCACAGGGAAGATGAGGGAAGTAACCCAGGTCACCTCTTGAAATAGCTGAAAGAAACTATCCAGGAACTGACAAATGGGCTTTGCATTCTGACAAGTGCAGGGCCCTCTTCAGCAGTTTGCGTTGGAAATTGGAAAAATGAGCCTATCGTTGAAGATCTAGATCATTCATTCCATTTTTAAGTGAGAAAGGAGGTATTTCACAATATTACCTTTACTTCGGAGCGTTTGTGCCAAAGATGTAAAATGATAACATGGAAGGTGATATTCCATGTGATGGATTTCTTCTTCCCTTGCCTCACTACAGAATGTTCAAAAATAAACTTTCCATCTGCAATTCCTGTAGAATATCAGACTACTCTTTGCAAGTGAGAAGACATGATGGTGCAACAGAAGACCAGGGGATTACAATGATGTGTCCGAAGTCTGAGCCAGGACCAAGAACAAAGAATGCATCCTTTTCCCCACACGAGCCCCCTGTCCTGACTCATGATGGACCTGGGATCTCTTGCCTCTGCTGACTTGGAGACTGTGGTCTTTACCAATGGAGGTTGGAGGTAGGGCAGATTTAGGTTTTAGTCTGAGTTCTGTCTCTGACAGAGTTTTTGGGTGACTTTGGGCAAGTCACCCATTTCCTCTGTATCTTTGTTTCCCAACCTGCAATGTAGAAGGGAAGCACGCCCATTGCATAGGAGAGATTGAAAATGGAAGAGCCTCAATTTTTAGGGAAAACAAAATAAAACAGATTTATTTATTATTTATTTATTTTAGTGATGGTTTCTCACTTCGTGTCACCCAGGCTGGAGTGCAGTGTCATGATCATAGCTTACTGCAGCCTTGAGTTCCTGGGCTACAGTGATCCTCCTGCCTCTGCCTTCCGAGTAGCTAGGATTACAGGTGCAGGCCACCATACTCGGCTACTTCTTTTTAAAAAAATTTTTTGTAGAGATGGGGTTTCACTATGTTGCCTAGACTAGTCTTGAACTCCTGGCTTCAAATAATCCTCCTGCCTCAGCCTCCCAAAATAGTGTGAGTTCAGGCATGAACCCCCATATCCAACCTTATTTTATTCATTTTTACTTATTTATTTATTTTTGAGACAGAGTCTTGCTGTGTAGCCGAGGCTGGAGTGCAGCGGAGAGATCTCGGCTCACTGCAATCTCTGCCTTTAGGGTTCGAATGATTCTTGGGCCTCAGCCTCCTGAGTAGCTGGGACTACAGATGTGCACCACCATACATGGCTAATTTTTTTTTTTTTTTTTGTATTTTTGGTAGAGATGAGGTTTTGCCATGTTTGCCAGGTTGGTCTTGAACTCCTGACCTCAAGTGATCCACCCACCTTGGCCTCCCAAAGTGCTGGGATTACAGGCATGAGCCACCGCCACTGGCCTTATTTTATCTTTTTTTTTAAATATGAGAGTTTATCATCATTATGGCAGGAACAGGTAGCGTTGGAAGCAAGACTGAGAAGGAGATAATTTCAGTCCCAGGTAGTAGGCACATTGTGCTTTATGTTACGCACTGATTTACATAGCCGAGTATTGTCTCTCTGTGTCAGATTTGTCCACTGTCCACACTTCCCTGTGAACTGTATTTTGCACAGCTGCTTTGATTTCTCTTCATCCTTATTTATTAGTCCTGGTTGATGCAAATTGAACCTCTGTATTAATTCAAGAACAATTTATAACCTGCCCCATCAGCAAATATCCAGAGCATTAGTCTCAGAAAATGTGTTAGTTGGTCCTGTTCTTTGCCTCTGGTGGAAGGAGCTAAAACAGGGCAGGTTATTTTCGCCACAGACACCTTCTCCTTAACTTTGGGAACTGAGAAATATATTGGCCTGTTTGTTTTCTTTGATGGTACAAAGAAATAGGGCACAAACAATTTGCTCTTTGTGAACAACTGGCTGAGAGTGAAGCTGGCCTTTTTTGCTGAGCAAATAGAATCTGTCTTCCCTGTTCCATCTTCACATGGGAGCATCAGCTTGAGAGACACTACACATACAAACCCTCCTCTTTACCTCATCCAGCTTCCTCTATAAACTAGCTTATCCTCTGAGAAGGCTTCTTATTAAGAACCAGGATTGCAACTCGAAAAGACAGGGAATCAATCCAAGTGTCCATGAATGGATCATTGGATAAAGAAAATGATATAAACATACCATGGAATACTACTGAGCCATAAAAGGTAATTACATCATATCTTTTGAAGCAACATGGAGGGAACTTGAGGTCCTTATCTTTTTTGTTTCTAATTATTATACTTTAAGTTCTGGGATACATGTGGAGAACGTGCAGGTTTGTTACATAGGTATACATGTGCCATGGTGGTTTCCTGCACCCGTCAACCCATCATCTAGGTTTTAAGCCCCGCATGCATTACGCATTTGTCCTAATGCTCTCCCTCCCCTTGCCCCCTACCCTCTGCCCCCTGACAGGCCCTGGTGTGTGATCTTCCCCTCACTGTGTCCATGTATTCTCCTTGTTCAACTCCCACTTATGAGTAAGAACATGTGGTGTTTGGCTTTCTGTTCCTATGTTAGTTTGCTGAGAATGACGGTTTCCGGCTTCATCCATGTCTCTGCGAAGGACATGAACTTGTTCTTTTTTATGGCTGCATAGTATCCCATGGTGTATATGTGTTGAGGCCCTTAAGTGCAACAACTCCAAAACAGTCAAATATGATGTGTTCTCACTTATAAGTGGGAGCTAAATAATGTATACACATGGACACAGAGGGTGGCATAATAGACACTGGAGACTCGAAGGTGAGGGGAATGGGAGGAGGTGAAGAATGAGAAGTTATTTAATCGGTACAATAGACACTTTTGAGTGACTGCTACACTGAAAGCCAAGACGTCACCACTACACAGTATATCCATATAATAAAAATGCAGTTTTACCCCCTAAATCTATTTTTTAAAAGAACCATGATTGCAACTTGAAATTTGATCATTTATTTTACCTGTTGGGCCACTTACTAATTCAGAGCTGAACCCTGGAGCCAGAGGACGAAGACTGAACTGCTTCTCCACCTTGGGGATGCCATTTCCTCTCTCTAGGACTTGGATCCCTTCTTTGCAAATGGAGTTAATAATACTACCTGATATTAAGTCGTTGGAAGCATTAAATCTGATAACTCCTATAATGTGCTGAGTGTAGTGTCTCATTAAGAAATACCAGGCATTTGCCTTTTTCCATTTTCTTTTTCATGAGGACAGTGGCATCTTGGAATTATCAAGTTCTTTCTTTTTTTTTTTTTTTTGAGACAGAGTCTCACCCTGTCACCCAGGTTGGAGTGTGGTGGTGTGATCTCAGCTCACCACAACCTCTGCCTCCCAGGCTGAAGCCATTCTCTTGCCTCAGCCTCCCAAGTAGCTGTGATTACAGGCATCCGCAACCACACCTGGCTAACTTTTGTATTTTTAGTAGAGAGGAGGTTTCACCATGTTGGCCAGGCTGGTCTCAAACTCTTGACCTCAGGCGATCCACCTGCCTCGGCCTCCCAAATTGCTGGAATTACAGGCATGAGCCATTGCACCTAGCCCAAGTTATTTCTTAACATAAGAAAATGGTATTATCCAAAACCTACCTTACAAACTCTGTTAGGCAAAATTTCTCCTGCACTTGACCTTTTGAGAAGGAGACAGGTGAAAAAAAAAATGCCAATATAAGAACATGGTTGAGACTATCTTGAGTCAGTATCTAGAGGCAGCATTCATTTTCCGTCAGCCGTGTGTGTGTGTGTGTGTGTGTGTGTGTGTGTGTGTGTGTGTGTGTAGAGAGAGAGATTCAGGGGGTGCATGTGCAGGTTCGTTACATAGGCATATTACGTAATGCTGAAGTTTCAGCTTCTAATGTTCCTGTTGCCCAAGTAGTCTAATGAATGCACTACCTGACAGGTAGTTTTTCAACCCTTGACCCCCTCCCTCCCTCCTCCCTTTTGGGATCCCCAGTGTCTATTGTTCCCATCTTTATGTCCATGAGCACCCAATTTTAGCTCCTACTTATTAGTGAGAACATGTGTTACTTGGATTTCTGTTCCCTTGTTAACTCACTTAGGATAATGGCCTTCAGCTGCATCCATGCTGCTGCAAAGGACATGATTTCACTCTTTTTTATGGCTGCGTAGCATTCCATAGTGTATATGTACCACATTTTCTTTATCCAATCCGTTGTTGATGGGCATGTGGGTTGATGCTATGTCTTTGCTATTGTAAGTAGTGCTGTGATAAACATATGAGTGCAGGTGTTTTTTTGGTGGAACCATTTATTTTCCTTTGGGCATATACCAAGTAATGGGATTGCTGGGTAGAATGGTAATTCTATTTTTAGTTCTTTGAGAAATCTCCAAACTACTTTCCACAGGGGCTGAACTAATTTACATTCCCACCAGCAGTGTATAAATGTCCCTTTTCTCTGCAACCTTGCCAACATCTGCTATTTCTGATTCTTTAATAATAGCCATTCTGACTGGAGTGAGATGGTATCTCACTGTAGTTTTGATTTGCTTTTCTATTATGATTAATGATGCTGAGCATTTTTTTATGTTTGCTGACCACTTGTATGTATGTCTTCTTTTGAGAAGTGTCTGCTCATGTCGTTTGCCTGATTTTAATGGAGTTATTTGTTTTTTTTTTCTTGATTTAAGTTCCTTATAGCTTCTGAATATTAGCCCTTTGTTGGATACCTAGTTTGCAAATATTTTCCCCCATTCTGTAGGTTGTCTGTTTAGTGTATTGATAGTTTCTTTTGCAGTGCAGAAGATCTTTAGTTTAACTAGATTCCGATTGTCAATTTTTTTTTTTTGTTGCATTTGCTTTTGAGGACTTAGTCATAAATTATTTGCCTAGGCTAATGACTAGAACGGTATTTGCTAGGTTTCTTCTAGGATTTTTTATAGTTTGAGGTCTTACATTAAAGTCTTTAATCCATCTTGGTTTAATATTTGTATATAGTAAAAGATACGGGTCCAGATTTAGTCTTTGGCATGTGGATAGCCAGTTTTCCCAGCACCATTTATTGGATGGGGGTTCTTTCCTCATTGTTTATTTTTGTTGACTTTGTCAAAGATCAGTTGGTTGTAGGTGTGCAGCTTTATTTTAGGGGGTCTGTATTCTGTTTCACTGGTCTATGTGTCTTTTACCAGTACCATGCTGTTTTGGCTACTGTAGCATTGTAGTATAGTTTGAAGTTAGGTAATGTGATGGGTTTGGCTTTATTCTTTTTGCTCAGGATTGCCTTGCCCATTCATCAACCCTATATTTTTTATTTTGGGGCAAAGAAGATGGATGTTCAGAGAGCACTAAAGTCTTACCAGGTCACATATCAAGATTCAACATTGTTTCCCTTTCCTTATTGAGGCAGAATAATGGACCAAGATATCAAGTCTTTAATATTGGGTTGAAGGGAAAATGAGAGTTAGTTGTAGGAACCTCCTCCTCTCTGGTTATCATGGTTCTGTTCTGGGGGATCTTGGGCTACATTCCATCAAAAGTGGGATCATGGAGGGACCTGCAGTATTGTGGAAAGAACCTGGGCCGATAGTTAGTCTTATTTGAGATTAATCATATCTTGGCTTAGTTCTAACCATCTCAACCTGGGGAAGTTATTTAAATTCCCTGTTCCTCATAATGGAGATAATAATGGCTTCTTGAGAGGGTTGTTGTGAAGAAGATATTGTTTAAGGCACCTATCACTCAGCCTGCCATATGGAAGATGCTCTTTGAATATTCATTGTCCTTGCTAAAAATGTGTGTGTGTGTTAGAGAGAGAGAGATTAACTGGTACACACAGAGAAGGAGAGAGATGGCTGGACAGCCATGGCGGGGATTTGATACAGACTTGGGGGAGCTGGAAGAAGGTTTCTGGTGTCCTGTATCTTGAAGCTTGATTTGGAAAATGGTTGTATGGATGTGTTGAAATTGTAGAAAATTGAGTGGTATAGTATAATTTGTCCACTGTTTTTATGTATTAAAAATTTAAAAAGAGTGTTTGTAAGACCTCTCTCTGTGACACACACACACACACACACACACACACACCCCTATGGATCTCTTCCCTTCAGTGTTCAGGAGAGACACACTCCCCAGACATCTTGGCATCTCCTTTTCTTCACTCTTGATTCCTGCCCCTGACATCAACTGTAGGGGCTCCTACTTCTCTTGAGATCTTGTATTCTTCTATTGCCTCTAAGTGGTAGGTTGGTGTTGTGGGAGCCATATGGACTTTGGAGGCAGAAAAGCCAGTGTTTGCATCTTGGGCTTATTTTTTACAAGCTGCAGATTTCTTGTCTGCAAAATGGTTGCTGTGAGAATTAGAGATGATTCAGGTAAACCACTGAGCATGATGCTAGACACGTCCAATTATTAGCTGTACAGTCTTTGAATTTATCTCCTGGGTAGAGAGAACTTCCTGACCCAAGTCTGGAAAGATGTTGGCTTTTGTAGAGTAAACTCTCGAAATGTATTAAATTGCCTCTATGCTTGGGACTTTTCTGCATTTAGAATGGGTGTTTCTACCTGGTTCAGATCTGAGTTCAACCTAGATCCTCCTAAAACTATTTAAGACCATTACCTCCGACATAGGCTGTGCAGAGTAAACAGATCTCACATGAATGAGACCTTCTCCATCTTTCTTTGCTTTTATTTAAGCCAAATATACAGAATTTGAATGTCTAATAATTTTCTTCTATTGGGGTCATTGGTTTAATTTTCTTAGCTTAAGGGAGAGGTGACTAGATATTTTTTGTATGCTACTCTTGAAACATGTTTTGGCGTATTTGTTTGCTTTCTTATGCCCTCATTTATTTTACTGCATTTGGATAACTGGATTTTATCAGGTAGCTACTATTCTTAGTCAATAGGTGAAATTCCACTTCCGTGCCTAACAGTATACAAAGAAAACAACATTATTCTAGCTGCATTTTTTTTCCGTCCATAGTTTCTGAGTTATAAGTGGGAGTGAGTTGGCTTTCATAAGCACCTACAAAATTAATATTTTACAAAAGGAAGAAATATAAAAAGTCTTTAGGCCATCTTTATTGGCCTAATGCCTAGAATCATTTAGAGAGGTCTGGGCCAAGTTAGGGTTAGGGTTAGGTTCTGTTTTTTCGTAATTAGTAATCTGGTTGCAGGAACCAGACATGCTCTGAAATAACAAACAGCCATACCAGTAAGTATCAAATTATGTGCTCAGTGAAAAGTGGAGTCCCTAATACAATGTCTCTAAGTGGAATCTATGGACCTCCTGCATCAATGATGCCAAGTATGCTGGTTCAGAATATAGGTTCCTGCGTACCATATCCAGAGATTCTGATGCAGTGGTGCTGGAAGGAAACTCAGGTATATGCATACTAAAAAGCTCATTAGGGTGATTTTGATGCTAAGTTGTTGAATTACTAGCACTCTACACAATTGGAGGACAGAAAATACCTATGTGAGGTTATAGGATTTATGGAAGAGGGAAAAGGTGATATCTAGATCTTGAAAGATAAAACATTGACAAAATAAACATTTTCTTTCTTTTCTTTTCTTTTCTTTTCTTTTTTTTTTTTTTGAGACAGAGTCTTGCCCTGTTGCCTGGGCTGGAGTGCAATGGCGTGATCTCAGCTCATTGCAACCTCCGTCTCCTGAGTTTAAGTGATTCTCTTGCCTCAGCCTCCCAAGAAGCTGGGATTACAGGTGCCCGTCAGCATCCCCGGCTAATTTTTTGTATTTTTTAGTAGAGACGGGGTTTCACTATGTTGACCAGACTGGTCTCGAACTCCTGACCTCATGATCTGCCCACCTTGGCCTCCCAAGGTGCTGGGATTACAGGTGTGAGCCACCACACTTGGCCCATTTTATTTCTTTAAAAGAGCCTTTTGGTTATTGTACATTGTTAAAACAGAACTATACTATAAAATAAAATTGACAAAGATCACTTGTAATTTCACCACAACTGTAACTCTTTGGTGGAGTTTTTCAATCTTATTTTTTTACAAATATTTTTATGATTGGCTTGTATATACATTTTGTTTTCACTTTTATTATTCACCTAACATCATAATTTCAGTTCATCATGTTATGACAACTTCTCCATAAGCACTTTTTCTTGGTGGTAGCATATTTCTTTTCCTTGGTTGTAGGATTTTCTACAGATTTCCTTTCTTATCAGTGTATCTTGGTACCCAGCCAGAAGGAACAATGCTGTTGATAGTTTCTGTTTCCAAAGGAGGTTGGGTAATTGTCTTTTCCTTTAAAGTTCTGTGATCATTCCATTGTATATGTATATAAAAACATCATATTGTACCTATAAATATATAATTATAAAATATCAATTAAAAATGTTTTTTATTTGTAATTTTTGTGGGTATAAAGTATGCATATGTATTTCTGGGGTACATGAGATATTTTGATACAAGCGTATAATGCGTAATAGTCACATCAGAGTAGATGGGGTATCTATCACCTCAAGCATTTACCCTTTCTTTGTGTTACAATCCAATTATACTCTGTTACTTTTTGATGTACAATAAATTGTTGTTGATTGTTGTCAGCCTGTTGTGCTGTTAAATATTAGATCTTATTCATTCTATCTAACTATATTTTTGTACTTATTAACCATCACTACCTCATACCACCCCCCAACTACCCTTCCCAGCCTCTGGTAACCATCACTCTACCTCCATGAGTTCAATTGTTTTAAATTTTTTTAGCTCCCACAAATAAGTGGGAATATAAAGCTTGGCTTTCTGTGCCTGGCTTATTTCACTTAACATACTAACCTCCAGTTCCATCCATATTGTTGCAAATGACAGGATGTCATTCTTTTTCATGGCTGTTTAGTACTCCATTGTATATATGTACCACATTTTCTTTGTCCATTTGTCTGTTGACAGACATTTAGGTTGATTCCAAATCTTGGCTATTGTGAGTAGTGCTGCAACAAATATGGGAGTGCAGATATCTCCTTGATATTTTCCTCTTAATTCACTGACTAATAAACATCACTTCCTAATGATAAAGGCAGGTAAAAACCAAAAGAATAAATTAAAATTTCATTCTATTCTAAATGCAGGACCATATAAAATGAACATTAGATAATTGGCCCCATATCTGGGTGTTGTAATAAGATCATTAGGTTTGTTCTTACTGATGACAAGGAAGTTAACATCTTTAGGTTTGGGCCCAACCTAACTGAGAAGCACACCTAGAGAGGTGGGCACATCAGGAAACTTTTGTCAATAGTTTAGTTTCTGGCAGAGTCTCATGGAGAATCAAGTTACTCTGTGTCTGTGTGTGTGTGTGTGTGTGTGTGTGTGTGCGCGCGTGTGCATGCACGAGTATGTGTCCACATGTGAGTGTGTCTGTGAGAGAAGGAGAACATACCAGCATGTGTGTGTTGGTAGCTGAAGGAGTGTCATATCGCGGATACGTTTGTTAGGGAAATCTGGAACATAGCAGCAGAGCTTTTGATTATCTTTGAACCCACTCCTCAAAAAAACAGACAAACTAACAAAAGTAATAAAAAACCAAAAACTAATAGGTAATAGCTACAAAAAATTATGAGACAGGATGCCCCCATGAATTCTAAAAATGAGCATGTAGTTAAAAATCACAACTATAAATCCCATGTGGTGTTAGAAACTGCGTGTGAGAAAGTAAAGAAAAGATCAAGTTACTTGTGATGCCTCTGAGAGTTTGGGTAATTCAAGATCATCATGAGGTACTACTGGAAAATGAGGCAGACCGTTCTGAGGACAACAGCTACAGCAGAAATGGTGCTTGGAAAAGTGGATATTCATATGCAGAAGGATGAAACTAGGCATCTATCTCTCACCATATACAAAATACACTCAAAATGGGTTAAAGACTTAAGTGTAAAACCTAAAACTGTGAAACTAGTAGAAGAAAACAGGGTAAACTCCAGGGCATTGGTCTGGGAAAAGATTTTTATAGAGAAGACCTCAAAAGCACAGGTAACATAAGCAAAAATAGACAAATGTAAAAGCTTCTGCTCAGCAAAGGAAAAAATCAGAGTGAAGAGACAGCTTGCAGAATGAGAGAAAATATTTGCAAGCTACTCAACTGACAAGGGATTAATGAGCAGAATATACAAGGAACTCAACAGCAAAAAAAAATACGATTAAAAAATTGGCAAATGAGTTAAATAAACATCTCTTAAAGACATGCAAATGGACAAGTTTATGAAAAAAATACTCGACATCACTAATCATGAGGAAAATGCAAATCAAAACCACAATGAGATATAATCTCAGCTCAGAAAAGATATTATCAAAAATACAAAAAATAAATACTGGCAAGGATGCAGAGAAAGAGAACTCTTATACCTTGCTGGTGGGAATTTAGAACAGCCATAATGAAAAACGGTGTGGATGTTCCTCATACTAAAAACAGAACTCCTGTATGATCCAGCAACCCCACTACTGGGTAAATATTCAAAGGAAAGGAAATCAGTATGTTAAAGAGATATTCTTTACCCATTGTCATGTTTATTGCAGCACTATTCACAGGGGCCAAGACAATGAATCAACCATTAAATTAACAGATGAAGAAAATGTGGTATGTATACACAATGGAATACTATTCAGCCATTAAAATAACAACATCTTGTCATTCATGGCAACATGGATGAGCTTGGAGGACACTATGTTAAATGAAATAAGCCAGGCACAAAAAAACAAATATCACATGTTTTCATTCATGTGGAAGCTCAAAACATTGATCTCATGGAAGCAGAAAGTAGATTAGTGGTTACTAGAGGCCAAGAAGGGTGTAGCCACAGGTTGGTTAAAGGATACAAAATTACGCTAGACAGGAAGAATAGGTTCTGGTATTCTATCACACTGTAGGATGACCATAGTTAAAAATATATTGTATATTTTTAAATAGCTAGAAAAGCAGACTTTTTAATGTTCTAAACACAAGAAATCACAAGTTTAAGGTGATGGATAAGCTAATTACCTTGCTTTGATCATTACACATTGTATACATGTATTGAAATATCACACCGTACCCCATAAATATTAATATACAAAGTCAAGGAATAAAGTATCAGTATGAACTTATGATGTATTTTTACTTAAAATACATATATCCTAGAACAGTAACCAACCTAGTAAAAATAAGTACTCTTCCACTCAGGGTTTGGTTTTTAAACTGTTTTCCATTGAGGGAGACCACGGGGAAAGTGGGTGATTCAAGATGTAGGGTGGAAATGAACAAGATAAACCTTCCTAGAGTGTCTTGTCACTGCAGTGAGCAAAGCAGTTACCAAAGACTACAGGCCGAAGGGACTCAGAAGCCAATCTGAAAAGTATCAACTGGCCAAAGATGGAACAGTTTGGGCATCAATGAAGGTACTAATTGCAAGGGATTGAAATACATAAAATCCATGAGTTTTATAATAATACATCCGTGAGTTTGTAATAATAAAATATTTTAAAAGATAACTAATTGGTAACCCTGGGAGGATGCTAGGGAACCAATTCATTGTTCTGAAAACATACATGGGGGAAGAAGCACGTGTTTACTGTATTCTGCCCTTCTTCTATCAGCTCTCCCTCAGGCCAACCAAATAGCTGACAAAGGAAGATTTCTCTTTTTGGCATAGTTTCAAGTAATAAATGAAGAAGGAATAGTAGAATTGGAATATCCCTACATTGCAAACGTTAATGAACTAATGGATCCAGGCAATTATTGTCAATGCCTGCTAATGTTACAAAAGACAACCAGAAAATTTATTTTTTAAAGAAAGTACACACATCACTTATGAAGTATTCTTGGCAAAATAAATGAGATCTGCATCTACCTCTGGCCTGAACTGCCAGCAAATATGGGAGGGGGCATAAGCCTGTTAGATGACATCACGGGCATGTCATCAGCAAAATCCAGACTATTGGAAACTGCAACAAAAGACCTGGTTTTTAAAACCAAAAATGCCATGAAATAAAAAGTCTCAAGAGTCATATTAATTAGACCAGCTGCGGTGGCTCACACCTGTAATCCCAGCAATTTGGGAGGCTGAGGTGGGCAGATCACTTGAGGCCAGGAGTTCCAGACCCCAGCCTGGACAGCGTGGTGAAACCCGCATCTCTACTAAAAATACAAAAATTAGCTAGGCATGGTGGCACATGTCTGTAATCCCAGCTACTCAGGAGGCTGAGGTAGGAGTATCATTTGAGCCCAGGAGGCAGATTCTGTCTCAAAAATAAATACATAAATACATAAATAATACCATATTAATCATATAGACCTTGTGTGTATTCTAAGTCAAAAGAATAAGATTTTTGTAAAAGTATATAGAACAATCAGCAAAATATGAACACAGACCAGACACTTGATAAGGATTAAGGTAAATTTTGAGTGTGATGATGGTATTGTGATGGTATTTGTAAAAAGGAGTCCTTGACTTTTAGAGATGCATACTGAAATATTTACAGGTGAATGATATGATGTCTGGAGTTCACTTCAAAATAATGCATTGGAAGGAGGACATTGGTAACAATATGGACAAAACAAGATGAGTCATGAATTGAAAATAGTTGAAATTGAGTGGTGGATACATGAGGGTTCGTTATACTATTTTTTGTCTTTTCTGTGTTTGACGTTTCCCATAATGACAAGTTTAAAAAGAATATAAAGTGACCCAAGTTTATGTGAACCTTTCTGGAAATGACCTAATGGGATCATAACTAAGCTTTGCAGATAGGTAAACATCTACCAGCCCAATTACCTTGAGACATTATTGGAGGTGCTGAGCAGCATGGCAGTGCTGCCTTGAGATCATAGAAGGAATCCTCCCAGTCAGGAAGTGAACAACAAACAGCATGGATGGCGTTTTCAGTTTTTATTCTAATGCTAATTTGTGCATTTCCTGTCTTGTAGTTCTCTTAGCACCTTTAGCCCAGGCCTGCGTTTTTTCCTCCTCTAAGGACTTTGCAGGGTGAAACTATTCTCTCTCTCTCTCTCTCTTTTTATTGAGACAGTCTCTGTCTGTTGTCTAGGCTGGAGTGCAGTGGTGTGATCTCGGCTCACTGCAACCTCTGCCTCTTGGGTTCGAGCAATTCTCGTGCCTCAGCCTCCTGAGTAGCTGGGACTGCAGGCGTGCACCACCACGCCCAGCTAATTCTTCTTTTTCTTTTTTTTTTTTGTTAGTAGAGATGGGGGTTTTGCCATGTTGGCCAGGCTGGTCTTGAACTCTTGGCATCAAGTGATCCACTTGCCTTGGCCTCCCAAAATGCTGGAATTACAGGACTGAGCTACCATGTCTGGACTATTCTCTAGTTATATAGGGGAATTTTCCAATATCACCAGAGTCTATAGTTTCACTTTCAATATAATATAAATATCTTAGGTGTATGTACTTTTATCTCATATATATATATACACACACACACACACAAGTCCTAGATATGTACATACATATATACATATATATACATATATATATAGTCCCATAGTCCCTTATATGTATATAGGACTGTATAGCCGCCAGGCATTTTCTAGTACAGTCATTCATTCAGTGAATATTAAATGCTTAAATGTCTGGCATTAGTACTAGAGAATGAAGATATAGTCTTTTCATGTCCAGATTCTAGTATAGGGAGACATCAATACACAGGTGAAAAAACTAATTACAGATTTTGGACAGTGCTATGGGGGAGGTAATAAGCAGAGCTGTGATGAAGACTGATGGACAAAGACCCTGCTCTAGCAAGAAAAGGCTTCTCAGAGCATGAGACGTTTAAACTGAAATCTGAAGGAAAAAAGTAGGTCCTGATGATGGGAAGAGTGGTGGAAAAAGCATTCCAGGTATAGGGAACAGACAGTGCAAAGACACTGAGGAGGGAAAAAGCTGGTGACAGGAAACAGTCAAGGTCTTATCATAGAGTAAAATGAGAAAGATGGAGAGTGGCCCAAGGGATAGGAGCTGATCTTGTCTTCAGAATAACCATGTGGCACTGTCTTCATTGTTCCTTCCATTCCGCAGATAGGACAACTGAGGCAGCCCTCTGTGTCATTGCTAGTAAGTCACAGAATGAGAGTCTGAATCCTCTTCACCAGACTCCAGATAAAGTGTTCCTTTTTAGTAGATAAAATAAACTTGTTAGAATCTTAGTCTTCTCTTGGCTTACTTTCTCACAACCAGAGGGGTCAGTTTAAGCTGTGCTTGGCATAACCAGAGTGAGGGACCCACACTGTAAGAGAGGCAAGATCCCACATGCTCCTGAAATCAACGTCAGGATTTCTTCACAGGTTTCGTTGTGGGAGTCGGAAATGTGGGCACCACTTTTTAATGTCTTAGAAGTGTCTGTGGGTACATAGCAGAATTTACTGTCACATCCATCTGCTTCTCTCCCTCTGTCTTGCTGAGTAACCTGCCATTTGAGACCAGGAGCCCGCGCCACGTTATGTCATCAGGGTCCATTAAGACATTACTCTGATTCCAGAGGAACATCAGTTCCGAATACAGAGGAACTTGCTTGCATCTTCGAAGGGATGCCAATTGTTGATTCCTTGCTCCTTTTCAAAGGGAAATGTAATAAAAATACTTCTGGAGGAATTTTCCTACTGGCAGTGATCATTTTCATAGTGAACTTGAGCCAGGTCACGGAGTGGAAGAAATGTAATGTTCTTACAGAGGGAAGATCTTGCTTCATTGAGGAGGAGTAAGAGGAGGACGGGGAGGAAAGGGAGGAGGAGAAAGAGGAGGAAGTAGAGGAGGAAGGGGAAGAAGAGGAGTGAGGGGAGGAAAGGGAGGAGGAGAAAGAGGAGGAAGTAGAGGAGGAAGGGGAAGAAGACGAGTGAGAGGAGGAAGGGGATAGGAGGAGGAGAAGGACTAAGGAGCAGACAAAGTACTAACCACTTTCCATACTCATGTTAATCATCACAATAAACTACCAAGGCTGGGAATTATCACCTTTCTGGAAATGAGCAAACTGAAGGTAAGCAAGGTGAAGAGACTAGCCCAAGTTCACACAGATAGGAGGAGGCTGAGCCAGGTCCCTGTAACTGCATATCCCTGAATCACACAGCTTCTCCATGGATGCTTTGAAAAGTGAGTGGCCCTTGCTTTCTAGACCAAATCACACGCAACTCTAACTTGCATTGGGAACTGACAACCCATTGCTTTTTCTTTATCAGTTGGTGCTTTAGTTATGCTGTAGCATTGTCATGTTTAGAAGTATAACATCCAACTGCCTCATTTTGCATGGAAGAAAAGGCTCAAAAAGGTGAAGAACGTGTCCAAAATCATGCGGTGAATATATGGCACAGCCAGCATCCAAGTTCTAACTCCAAGTCTAGTGCCTTCTTCTCAAACCACAGCTGTCTTGTTCTCGGCCAAGATCTTTTTCTTCATCTTCGTTGTTAAGCTGCAGTGTTGACCTAATTTGAAAGTTTTATTTTTATTTTTATGTATTTTTTGTGAATTAGTAGAGATTTTCAATTTGCTTGGAGCTGAGATTGAGGCTAAGAGAGGTACTTATTCACCAAAGTCTACTCCCCCAGGAAAAGCCGACTGAATTGAAGTATGTGTGTACGTGTGTGTGTGCGCATGTGAGTACATGCACACATGGATGTGCACGTGTGCATATGGGGTATGAGGAGGAGAGTGGGACACTTTTATGTATGTACTGGTTAAAATTTAGTGGCAAAGCTGCCTGAACGTGTGCTGTGGTTAATGATTGCTTGAGCTCTGCCTTCCACTCTCAGCTTTGGGGTGGGTGGTACGCTGTATACAGAGCCCCTAGCGTGCGCACAGAACTCTCCTTTCATTTCTACACATAAAGGGCTTAACATAGTATCTGGCAGATGGCATGCAATGAAATTAACTTTAATTATAATTATCTCATTTAGGGTGAGGTAATACTATTTTTTCAGTTTTACAGATTAGGAAATGGAGACTTCAAAGCTTAAATAACTTTCTAAAATCACTCAATTAGTAAATGATAAACCCAGGATTCAAACTCCGGTCAGTCCTCCCTCCTTCCCCCTTCCCTCCCTCCCTCCGTCCAAGAGTATTGCTGTGTTGCCCAGGCTGAAGTGCAGTGGCACAGTCATGGCTCACTGCAGCCTTGGATTCCTGAGCTCAAGCAATCCTCCTGCCTCAGCCTCCCAAGTAGCGGGGATTACAGGCATGTGCCCCCACACCTGGCTTGCTTAATTTTTGGAAACGGTGTCTTGCATGCCAGCTTTAGCTTGAGCAGGGCTATGTAATAAACTGGCTGGTGAGAGATTAATCACTATGATCAGTTAGAGAAGGCGGAGAGTCAACTCTTTCTTTGTTGTTGGAATCAGAACCAAAATTATTTTGGGCCCTCCTGTTTCAGGTCTCCAGTGAATCTTATTTACAGCAGTGAACTGAACACACACAGAAAACTATTTTGTATTCCACTCATGTGGCAGCCTTTGCCTGGTAAGACTTGGTTCTCAGATCTCATTTGTCATTTGATGTGTCAGGCTGGCCACCCGATGGACAGCGGCTTCCATCGGAGGGATAAATCTACAAGTCACGCCAGCTGAATGGCTTCAGAGGACATGCATCATTTGTGAGGCTCCTAAAGGTGGGAGCTGTGCGCCTGTGATTTCATTACTGGAATTAGAGTGCCGACTTTCATTTTTCTATTAATTCCACTGATGGTATTAGTCGTGTTAAAAAGACAGCACAAACTTGGCTCTAAGTGTTCTTGGATGCTGAATGCCACCAGCACTTCTGACTGAGTTGGTTCAGGGTCCTGGAGCTTGCAGTTTTCTGTTGGGTTTCAAATGCCAACTTTAAAGAGGAGGCTTGGGTTCCACTCTTACTGCTAATAAAAGACTCACAGAACAGAGCAAGGAGCGTTCAACAAAGGATCAGAACACCGGGATCTGGCAGCAACTTGTTTGGTTACAGGAGACCAGTTAATGTACTGTCCTCCTTTGGACATGTGAGAGAGTTAGGTTACATAAGTGTTTCCCAGAATATGGGGCTGCTTATCATCTCGGGTAAATGAGATGGCTTTAGGTGGTACACAGCCCCAGTTAAAGAACACAGACTCACATAGTAGTCATGCCATGGTGTCTGGCCAGGATTTAATGATATGGTTTGCTTTATGTTCATGGTGATTATTTATATAAGTGACACAAGGCTTCCCATTTATGTAAGCGATAAAATTTCCCTTAGAATAGCTTAATTACATTTTAAAAAGTGAGTTGGTTTATAGACTAATAATAAATAATGGGAAATATCTGTGATTGAAGTTGAAGAGGAACTGTAATTGTGGAGTTGTGTATTTTTCCTTTTAGTTCCATTCTATATTTTTGGGGGTTCTGTTATTAAGTTCATGCACATTTATGGTTATTATATCTTTCTGATGAATTGACCCTTTTCTCATTATAAAATGCCCCTCCGGGAATACTGTCTTGAAGTCTGTTTTATCTGATGCTAATAAAGACGGTCCAGTCTTCTAACATTTTCTGGTTGTGTGTTGTATCTTTTTCCATTAATTTACTTTCGATCTGTCTGTGTCTTTACATTGAAAGTACATCTCTTGTAGACAGAGAATAGTTGATCTTGTTTTTGTTTAATCCATTCTGAGAATCTTCAACTTTGAGTCCACAGTCATTTAATGCAATTATCGATGTGTTTGGCTTCAGCATGTTTATTGTTGTTTCTATATTTCTCCTCCGTTTTTCATGTCTCTCTTCTCCCTTTCCTGCTCTGTTAGTTTTCTGTTGCTGCTGTGACGAATGA
The DNA here is from genome assembly GCF_006542625.1 of Nomascus leucogenys. Taxonomy (NCBI): domain Eukaryota; kingdom Metazoa; phylum Chordata; class Mammalia; order Primates; family Hylobatidae; genus Nomascus; species Nomascus leucogenys. The sequence continues at coordinate 93,174,732 of NC_044398.1, forward strand.
TTCGCAAACTGAAGAGTTGTGGAACTGAGGTTCCCATTTGTTTGCAGTCTGTGGATGGTGGGCTTGTCTTTGCTCCTAGAGACTTCTTTCTCATGCTTCCCACGTAGCTCCTCCAGCAGTGGTGAATGAAGATCCTCTGACACTTTGAGTCTCTCTGACTTCTTCTCTGCTACTTCTCTGACTCCAGCTGGAGAAAGTTCTCTGTTTTTCAGGGGACTTGTGAGTAGCCTCCATGGAATAAACCAGGATCATCTCTCCGTTTTTAGGTCCATAATCACTTTTCCCACATACATAACACATTCAGAGGTTCCAGGGTTAAAGGTGTGGATGTCTTTGGGGGATTCATTTTGCCCATTATATCTGCCTTCTTTTGGATTTTTAGAGTATTTACACACTTTGTTTTAACTTATTTATTGGCTTTTAATCTATACCTCTCATCTCAATAGATGCAGAATCATCTTAATAGATGCAGAAAAAATATTTGAAAATTTTAATACTTTAATTCCTATAAAACTTAAACTATTTCCTTCTATAACCAGTTTTCTGGTTATAGATAGAAGTATATCCAATAAAGGTCAAATGCAACAAGCCCACAATAAACACCATACTTAATGGTGAAAATTGAGCGCTTTTCCTCTATGATCAGGAACAAGACAAAGATGTTCAGTCTCACCACTTCTATTTAGCATAGTACTGGAAGTCCTAGCCAGAGCAATTAGGCCAGAAAAAGAAATAAAAGGCATCCAAATTGGAAAGGAAGAAGTAAAATTATCTCTATTTGCATTTTTAAAGTGATTGCTCTAGGGATCACATGAAACATCTTTAGCTTTTCACAGGCTACTTAGGGTTGGTTTTGCATTGCTTCACATACAATGTAGAAACTTTTCAGTGTAGGGCCTACTCATTCCCCTTGTAGCAGGACAAGCCGCAGACAAAACTCCTCAGACAGTGAGTTAAAGAAGGAAGAGGTTTATTCGGCCGGGAGCGTCGGCAAGACTCCTGTCTCAAGAGTCGAGCTCCCCGAGTGAGCAATTCCTGTCCCTTTTAAGGGCTCACAACTCTGAGGGGGTCCACGTGAGAGGGTCGTGATCGATTGAGCAAGCAGGGGTTATGTGACTGGGGGCTGCATTCACTGGTAATCAGAAAGAAACAGAACAGGACAGGGATTTTCACAGTGCTTTTCCATACAATGTCTGGAATCTATAGATAACATAACTGGTTAGGTCAGGGGCCGATCTTTAACTACCAGGCTTAGGTCAGGCAGGCCCAGGCCTGATTTCGGGTCTGGTTCCTTGGTTTTGGGTCTGGTTCCTAGGCACTGGGCTACTTGCCTTTAGTTTCACTTCTCTTTGTTTTTCTGAGTATAAAACAATATAAAACAATATGAGAGGGCCTGTCTCTCTTCTTCCACCCTCACCATCCTGTATGCTATAGTGTTAAATGCATTGCATCTGTATATTAATACCCCAAGAGGCAATGTAAGGATTTGTGCTTTAAATAGTCACATGCATATGTATTTTTTAATTAAAAGAATAGTCTTTTATGCTTACCCAGATATTTATGCTTCTAATGTTCTTCATTAATTCCTGAAGGAATTAGAGTTTTCTTCTGGTATTATTTTCCTCTGGTATCAGCTTGAATAACTTCCTTTAGCATTTCTTGAAGGGCTGGTCTGCTGGAAATGAATTCTCTTAGTTTTCTTTTATCTGAAAAGTCTTTCATTCTTTTTCATTCTTGAAGGGCATTTTCATTAAATATAGAATTAGTTTTCTTTCCCCACCAGCACTTATAAAGACATTATTCCGCTGTCTTCTGGACTCTGTAGTTTCTAATCTTAAGTCTGTGAAAAATTTGAATCATTGTTCTCTATTTATAATGTGCTATTTTTCTCTTGCTAATTTTGAGATTTTCTTTCTTTTGATTTTCATCAGTTTGACTGTGATGCACCTAGCATGGTTTTCTCCACATTTGTCCTATTTGGGGTTCTTTGAGTTTCTTGAATTTGTAAATTTATGTCTTTCACCAAATTTCTTTTTGGCCATTATTCTTCAATATTTTTTCCTCTTCTCCATTCTCTTTCTTGTAGGCACTTTTTGAAACCAGCTTTGCAAAAATTGTAACTGAGAAATTATGGCAGGGAAAGAGATCTGACTTAAGCGACTTCATCTTTCTTCTAACCTCGAAGTTGTCCTTGTGTTTTCCTGGGCGTAGGTGTAGGCCAAAATAACCTTCAGAGAAACTTAGTTTATACTTTAACTTTGAAACAAAGAGATATTAGCCCTTTCCCAAAACAAACACCCTTCCTGCCTGGGGACTGCCTAAAGCCACAGGATGAGAAACTATGGTTTAGGAGTCATGCAGCTGAAGGCTGCAAGACTCTAAACCTCCCCAAATTGCTCCTGGGGATAACATCACTATTGTGAAACCTAAGGTCAGTACTTGAGATATTTTGCAGACCCTTCATCTGATAGATCAGTTAGCACCATGCAGATTGATAAACTGGCTCATTTGGCCTTGTGGCCCCCACCCAGGAACTGACTCACAGCAGGAGGACAGTTTTAACTCCCTGTGATTTCATCTCCAGACAGCCAATCAGAACTCCCAACTCACTGGCCCTCTACCCACCAAATTATCCTTAAAAACTCTGATCCCTGTATTCTTGGGGAAACTGATTTGAGTCATAATAAAACTCTGATCTCCTGCACAGCTGGCTTTCTTTATTGCAATTCCCCTGTCTTGATAAATCAGCTCTGTCTAGGCAGTGGCAAGGTCATCTTGGGTGGTAACACTTTAATCACATGTATGTTAGATCTCACTCTGTTAATTTATAAAAGCCCCTCTGCTTAAGTCATTTCTATTGATCTATCTTCAAGCTCTCTGACTCCTGCCTATGTCATCTTCATTCTCATATTAGTTCTATCCAGTAAATTCTTTATTTCAGATATTTTATTTTTCAGTTCTAAATTTTCTTTTTTTTATTTTCCTCTTCTGAGGCTTTGTACCTTTTTCTTTGTGATGAGCATATTTTCCTTTACCTCATTAAGTATATTGTTAGAATAGCTGCTTTAACACCTGGATCATATTGGGATTGGCCTCTGTTGATTGTCTTTTTTCCTTGAGAATGGGTGAGATTTCCCTATTTCTTATATGTAAAGTAAGTCTTTTTTGCTTGAGAATGGGTCAGATTTCCCTACTTCTTATATGTAAAGTAATTTTGAATTGTACTAGCACTTTGTGAATGCTATATTGTGGGTTATATTTCTTTAAAGAGTATTCATATTTGTGTCTTAGCAGGTAACTAACCCAGTTATACTTACATTTCCATCTCTGTCTCTTGGGTGGAGGCTTAGTTCTCAGTCCTGTTGCGTTTAGATGCAAACTACTTTGAGCCTTGTCTACTCACCCTTCGTTTAAGGACTAGCCAGAGGCTTGGGCAGAGTTTACATATACATGCCAAGAATTCCCTTCTCTAAGTCTCCTCTTTCTGGGGTTCTTATATTCTGCTGGCTGTGGACTTCCAGGTCTCTAACTTCCACCTTCTCAGTCCAGAAAGAGGTTGGCTCTTCCACTAAATGTTGAGCCACCCAATGCCATTTTGGGACAGCAGCATGCTGTCAGACCTAGGTGGCAAAAATGTAGAACTCTATGATGAGCTCTTCTTCCATGTTTCAATGTCCCTGTGAAATCTACTGGCTATTTTTACTCTACAGAGCCTTCAGGTATATTTTTTTTCCTTCTAGCTTTAAGTTTTTACCTGTTTGAGTGTGGGAGGGAATCTGTTAAGAGATTACCTACCGTACCAGAAGCAGAACTCTGGCTATCTTCTGCTGCTCTCTTACCCTTCTACACTGCTGGAACTATTTTTCAGATAAACTAGATCAGATAATTTTTATGGTAAAGTTAGACTGACATGTCATCATCTTCAGCCATCTGATTTTCTTACCTGACATTGGCAGTTTTACATTCTTATATATTCTTGCTACAAGATATAGGAGCTAGAAACAAGAATCATTTTATTGTCAGTCACAGTTCTGTGGGTTGACTGGGTTCTGCTAGGTGGTTCTTCTGCTCCATGTAATAACAGCTGAGGCTACAGTTCCCTGAGAGCACAGTTGGGCTGGAATGTATGAGATGGCTCATGACATAGCTAAGTGGGTGGAGCTGGCTATTGGCTTGGGGGCTTAGCTCACTGCCTAATGTAACCTTTCTATAAGGCTTGGATTTCACAAAGCATGGTGGTTGAGTTTTGAGTTGACATACCCAAGGGCAACTGTTATATGAGGGAAGATGTAGAAGCTTCTGTTTTACTTAAAATTAGGCTTTTCTATTGGTCACACAGTCACTGTGCTGGTCAGATTCAAGAGGAGGATAAAGCAATCCACCTGTCAATGGGAAGGATAACAGAAAACAATGTGGACATCCTTAATTCACCCCACTTCGTACTGCCTGCTCTTATTTGTCACCCATGGCCTTTGTTCATGCCTTGATCATCTCTTTATAGAACTCCTGAAATAGCCTTCTAGCCTGTCCCCTTCCCCCAAGTCTTGCCTCTCAAATGACTATCTACACAACTCTTTGTCTTCTCCAGAAAGCCTTCCTTTATTTCCCAGGGTGAATGAGCCTTTCATCTCTCCATTATTCCATAGCATTCTGTAATACTTTAACATTTACTACATTGTTCTGAAATCATAAAATCTATTTGTCTCTCTCACCAACCAGTCTGAGTTTCTCAGGGGAAGGAGCTATATTTGATATATCCAATATTTCTCTTGTTGAGAGTTTACCAGCCTGTAATGTTCTTAAGGTAGGGGACTCTGCCTGCTTTATTTATTTTATCTTCAGTACCTAACTTTGTGTCTAGCTCATCAGAGATCCTTAATACATATTTCTTGAACCAAAATAATTTTTTTTTAAATTCACATTGTCAGTTAAAGCAGAGCAAGGACTGGATTCCAGATTTATTTCCCCTCTAAGTTACTTCTTTCTAGGGCCCTCCAGCAGCTAAGCGAATCTACACAGTCCTCAAGGCCTCTTTTCCTTAGCAGATCTATCGTATCTTTATCCCCATATCTCAAAAGCACTTTCTTTCGTATGTTTTAAAATATAAACTGAGCTTAATAAGATGAAAAGGTTTCAGGATTTTCCTGCATTGGTCTCTACTCCAGTCACTGTAGTGGGCAATGCACCAAAACACTGCTCTATTTCCTAGCTTTAAACTTGAAGAAATAAGCTCCAAGCTCCAGGGCTAAGAAAAGGATTGTACATTAAAGACTTGTTGCTTTGGACCATGAACCTTACAGGTCAGTTTTTTTCTGGAATAGGGCTAATAAAGAGAAAACAGAGTTAAAGTATTCACCTGGAGGCCTAGCAGGTTGTATCCTGAAGGCTGAAGTCAAGTGCTTACTCAAACATTGAATTTGAGCTGCTTTTTTCTGTATCAGCGATCCCAATGCTTGGTGCAGAACAAGAACTCGGGGTTTCTTTGACGTCAAGGTTGGCTCTACCTAGAGTGTGATGCTTGAACTGTAGTGTGTATAAGATTCATATGGAGGGTGTGTTAAAATACCAACCACAGGCACCTCTTCAGAGAATTCTAATTCAGTAGGTCTAAGATGGGGTGTGAGAGTAGATGTGCCTGTGAGTCTCCTGTGAGTCTCCTGTGAGCTGCTGATGCAGCTAAGGCTTTAAGGCAGAGTTGTTCAGCAGTGGAATTCTTGACATTTTGGGCTAGATAATTATTTGTTATAGGGAGCTTTCCTGTGCATTGTAGGATGTTTAGGAGCATCCCTGGTCTTTACCCACTGGGTGCCAGTCATACCCTGCCCCCTAGCTGTGGCAGCTAAATGCACCTCCAGGCATAGCCAAATATCCCCTGGTGGAGCACAGTCATTGCATGTTGAGAACCACTGCTCTAGGGTATCTGGATGGCTGTGGATTGAGGTATCACTGAATAAGTTTGGGTGGTGGATGACAAGGTCAGTTTTAGAGTTTGTTGAGCTTAACTGGCTTATGGGGCACCGTGAACATCCAGTTATTTAAATATCAAAGCCCAGTGGGATGATCTGGATTTGGAAGCCATTGGCATATATTTAAAACCATAAAGGATGGATAAAATGTCCAAGTAAATGATGTACCCAGTGAGGAACAATGGATGCAACACAGAGCCTTGGGGAACACTAACTCATCAAGCGGCGAGTGAAGAAAGTGTGCACATAAGAAGGAATGACAGGGGGATATAAGAGAAGGACAAGGAGAAAAAGATGTTTCAGACAACAATGGAGGAGAGTGTGTCAAGGAGAAAAGGGAGGTGATGTCAGTAGAAGAAAGATTCAGTAACACCAAGTTCAAAAAAGGACCATGGGACGAGGAGATGACCTTGACCACAGAGACCTGTTTTGTGCAACAGGTTGGCCACTGACTCCCTGTGTGTACTGAGCATTTGAAGTATGGCTAGTGTGAGCTGAAATGTGCTATACGTGTTAAATTCACTCTGGATTTCAGACTTGCTGTGGAAAAAAAAAAGAATGTGAAGTATGTCATTAATAATAATTTTTATATTGATTGCACATTAAAATGATAATATAGTGAGTTGAATAAGACACATTATTAATATTAATTTCAACTTTTTCTTTTTACTTTAATATATGTGGTTTGAGGCCAGGGCGCATTGGCTCACGCCTGCAATCCCAGCACTTTGGAAGGCTGAGGCGGGCAAATCACCTGAGGTTGGGAGTTCGAGACCAGCCTGACCAACATGGAGAAACCCCATCTCTACTAAAAATACAAAATTAGCTGGGTGTGTTGGTGCTCACCTATAATCCCAGCTACTTGGGAGACTGAAGCAGGAGACTCTCTTGAACCCAGGAGTCAGGGGTTGCAATGAGCAAAGATTAAGCCACCGCACTCCCGCCTGGGTAACAAGAGCAAAACTCTGTCAAAAAAATAAATGCGGCCAGGTACGGTGGCTCATGCCTGTAATTCCAGCAGTTTGGGAGGCCGAGGTGGGCAGATCACGTGAGGTCAGGAGTTCGAGACCAGCCTGGCCAACATGGTGAAACCCCAAATCTACTAAAAATACAAAATTAGCCGGGTGTGGTGGCACATGCTTGTAATCCCAGCTACTTGGGAGGCTGGGGGCAGGAGAATTTGCTTGAATCCATTGCAGTGAGCCAAGATCATGCCATTGCACTCCAGCCTGGGCAACAAGAGTGAAACTCCATCTCTAAATACATACATATATACATACATACATACATACAAGTCAATAGAGGCAAAGAAATGATAGATACAGGGGAGAGAAGAAAGAAGGAAGCAATACAAAGCTTAGAGAGATTGTCATTGAATGGGTAGGGGGAGTGTCGGGGAGATTAACTTGTATCTATTTTCAACCCCTTTCAGCCTCTTGCTTTTTTCCTGCAAAATGGGAGTAAGAATCACGTTGCAATAATAATGCCTACCCACTCGGTTGTCTGGAGGTTTACGTGAGATAATAGATGGGGATTAACTTTGGAAATAATGAAACACTGTGTGAAAGAATTCCAGCCACAGTCATAAGTGTCTTTCTTTGTGACATTTCACTGTCTTTGCCTCCTAATGCATTAATAATTCATATTGTTTTAAACTTTTTTAAATTTCTATTTCAATAGTTTTTGGGGTACAGGCAGCTTTTGGTTATAGGGATAAGTTGTTTAGTGGTGATTTCTGAGATTTTGGTGCACCCATCACCCAAGACTACTCACTATGTAGTCTTTTATCCCTCACCCCCTCCCAAACTTTCTCCACCCCTAAGTCCCCAAAGTCCATTATGTAATTTTTTTTTGAGATGGAGTCTCACTCTGTTGCCCAGGCTGCGGTGCAGTGGTGGGATCTTGGCTCACTGAAACCTCCACCTCCCAGGTTCAAGCGATTCTACTGCCTCAGCCTCCCCAAGTAGCTGAGGCTACAGGCCCACCCCAGCACGCCTGGTGATTTTTGTATTTTTAGTAGACACAGGGTTTTGCAATGTTAGCCAGGCTGGTCTAGAACTCCGGACCTCAAGTGATCCACCCACCTTGGCCTCCCAAAGTGCTGGGATTACAGGCATGAGTCACTGTGCCCGGCCCATTGTATCATTCTTTTACCTTTGCATCCTCATAGCTTAGCTCCCACTTATAAGTGAGAACATAACGATATTTGGTTTTCCATTCCCGAGTTACTTCGCTTCAAATAATGGCCACCAACTTCTAAGTTGCTGCAAGACATCATTTTGTTCCTTCTTATGACTGAGTAGTGTTCCATGGTGTATATCTACCACATTTTCTTGATCCATTCATTGGCTGATGGGCACTTAGGTTCGTTCCATATCTTTGCACTTGTAAGCATAATTCATATTCTTTATTACCACAGAGTCGGAGGAAGAATTCACCCCAAATTTCAAAATGTGGGATCTGCTGGACACAGAATCTACTGCTGAAGTGTGGAACATGAGTCACTTAATGGTGCTGAACTAATAGTGAGAATTTAATCATGAGAACTTAATAGTGACTCGTGTTCCACTACTGCTGAAGGCTGAAGTGTGGAAAATGAGTCACTATTAAACAAGCATGGGCACTGGGGTAACCTTTGTGCTGTGGTTCTCAAAGTGTGGTTTCTGGACCAGCATCATCAGTATCACTTGAGATAGGGCCAAAATATGCACATTCTCAGGCCCATATGCATCCTACTGAATCAGAAAGTGAGGGGCAGGGCTTGTCAGTCTGTGTTTTAAGAAGCCTTTTGGGTGTTTCTGATCGAGGCTTATACACTGTTGGTGGGAGTGTAGATTAGTGCAGCTGTTGTGGAAGACAGTGTGGCAATTTCTCAAAGACCTAAAGAGGGAAATACCATTCGACCCAGCAATCCCATTTCTGGTTATATACCGAAAGGAATATAGATCATTCTATTATAAGGACACATGCATGTGTATATTCTTGCAGGACTGTTCACAATAGCAAACATATGGAATCAACCTAAATATTTGCACATCAGTGATAGACTGGATCAAGAAAATGTGGTACACATACTCCACAGAATACTATGCAGCCATAAAAAAAAGGTTGAGATCATGTCCTTTGCAGGGACGTGGATGGAGCTGGAGGCCATTATCCTTAGCAAACTAACACAGGAACAGAAAACCAAATATCATATATTATTACTTATAAGTGGGAGCTAAATGATGAGAACACATGGACACATACAGTGGAAAAACACACAATGGGGCCTTTCAGAGGGTGGAGGGTGGGAGGAGGAAGAGATTCCGGAAAGTAACTAGTAGGTACTAGGATTAATACCTGGGTGATGAAATAACCTGTACAACAAACCCCCGTGGCACAAGTTTACCTGTGTAACAAACCTGCATGTGTATCCCTGAACTTAAAAGTAAAAGAAAAGTTGAGAACCCTGCCCTTGTGAAATCCGATCGCTTCTCTTTAAGTGCAAGGATTCTCAAACCTTGGGAAACTAGTTAAAATTCAGATTCTGGGCTTAAGGTGTTGCATATTTAAAAGATCCCAAGATTATTTTGATAAGCTACCAGAAAGTATTGTAAAGCAGCAATTGGCAAGTGTTTTATGTAAAAGGCCAGATAGTAAATATTTTAGGCTTGGCAAACCAAGAGGCCACATATTCTGCTGCTATAGCACAAAGGCAGCCACAGACAATATAGGAAAGGGCTTGGCTCTGTTTTTGGGCTATATAAAAGAGGCTGTGGGGAGGATTTGGTCCACAAGCCATAGATTGTCAACCCCTGCTTTAGAATCTGAATATCACGCTTGATCGTGATCCTGAGTGATTTCCTATCCATTCATTTATTCTTTAATTCTACACATTTTATTTTATTGGGTCTCAGCTGTGTGCTAGACATGGACTGGACATCAGAGATGGACTGTTGGCTTCCTGGCAGGATCCTTGCTGTCATGGAGCCTGCCATCTCGTCAAGTGTCGAGGAAATTATTAAGTGGGATCAAAATCGATTGTGATTTCTGCTTAAAATGGGGGAGGTAGAGTTTATTCACTATCCCAAAAGTCTCTTATTCTATAGCTCAGCCCAACATGCTTTGTGTTCTATTTCCTGGCTTCCTCACTGCCCAACTTTTAATGATATTGAGGCAGCTTTGGGGGGCATTTTTGTTCCATCTCCCCAGTTGCCTGGAATTCTTTGCAAATGGTTGACAAAGTTCCCTTTACCACCAGGCTATAGCCATTTGTGAGTCAGACCAGACCAGCTGGTTGATACAGCACAGAGGGTTAGGAGAGGAATCTGTTCTAGCTGTTGGTATGGAGATGCTGAAACACCCTGCAGTCTTTGTTCTGCCAGCATGTGAGTATGCAACTGATAGTATTTAGGGAAGAAGTCTTACTTTATTAGAAACTTTTGACTAAATGGAAACTCTAGGTTTGTACATCGTTTGGAGTAGTTCCCTGAAGACCTGAGTATTCCCAGGATTTACACCTAACTTGGTTTATATTTGCATGCTTATTGGTCCAGAGGATTTGGCATTTCCTTCTCATACTCTTGAATCATATTTAATAATAGTAATATAGTGCCTAACAATTATTAAGCACACACTATAAGCCAGACATTGTGCTAAATAATTTCATGTGTGATAGGAAGAATAATGGCTTCCCTAAGATGTGCATGCGCTCATCTCCAGAGTGTGTGAATATGTTGCTTATAGTGCAAAGGGGACTTTGCAGTTGTGAGATTCAGGGTTTAGGACCTTGAGATGCAGATGATCCTGGATTAGCAAGGTGGGACCAACTTAATCCTGTGAATCCTCAAAAATGAAGAGCTTTTCCAGGATGTGGACAGCGAAAGATGTGAAGATGGAAGAGTCAGAGAGATGCAGTGGTGCTGGCTTGAAGATGAAGGAAGTAGTCATAAGCCGAGGAATGCAGGCAGCCTCTGAAAGCTGGAAAAGGCAAGGAAGTGGATTCTCCCTTAGGGCCTCCGGAAAGGAAAGCAATCCTGCTGACACCTTGATTTTAGTCCAGCGAGACCCATTTCACACTTCAGAACCACAGAAGTGTAAGAGAGTAAATGAGGATTATTTAAGCCCCTGCCGAGTTGATGGTAATTTGTTATAGCAGCAATGGAAAATGAACACACCATGGTTGATCCCATTAAATCCTCACAAGAACCTCAATTAACCACTAACACTGGTCACATTTTCGGGAAGAAGAATTCAAGGCTGAGTAATTGTGCAAGGTCCCATATTTATCAAGTGGTAGATGCAGGATTTGGTCACTGGTTCCAGGGCCACACTTGCACTGTAAATTCACGTAAGCTCCATGGTATGAAACTCCATGTGGGTATCTGAGGATTCCCTTGAAGTCCATGCAGCAGTGCCTTTGTACACACGCCTTCGAGGATGCTCTTGCCTCCTCCAAAGAGTCACCTGCAATCTCTGCTGCTTCATCCTCAGGCTGTATTGTGTTTTCTTGGGAGCCCTCTCCAAATTTGCAATCAGCCCACATGGCCCCTTCCTGCATCGAGACACCAGATGCCCTATCACAGCACTTACTGCACGGTGCGGTATGACTTTGTGTCTGTCTGTCCACTAGACTGTGAGTTCTTTCATTCCTGCACCACAAGCACTTCCCCTCCTCCACCAGGACATGGCACTGTGTCTGGCACATAGCTCTAAAATGCAAGCCCCATGAGGGCAGGGAGTTTTGTCTATCATTGCTATACTCCAGTGCCTAGAATAGTACCTGGCACAGAGTAGCTATACAGTAAATATCTGTTGAATGGATGAATTATTGAATATCAGATTCTCAATAAATATACAGAGGCTGAAGGTTAATAAACCTGTAGTAATTATCTAAAAGACTTTTGTTTATGTTTCAGTGGTACTTTATGGAGGTATAGCTTACATATAGTATAATGCATGAATCTTAAGTGTAAAGCTCAATGAATATTTACACATATATACAATTGTGACCACACAGATCGAGATGCAGAACATTTTTAAAAAAATTGTTTAATACCACATGTTTTCACTCATAAGTGGGAGTTAAACAATGAGAATATGTGAACATAGGGAAAGGAACATCACACATCGGGGCCTGTCAGGGGGTCGGGGGGGGCAAGAGGAGGGAGAGCATTAGGACAAATAGCTAATGCATGCAGGGCTTAAAACATACATGACAGGTTGATAGGTGCAGCAAACCACCATGGCACATGTATACCTATGTAACAAACCTGCACGTTCTACACATGTATCCTGGAACTTAGAGTAAAATTTTTTTTTATTATACTTTAAGTTTTAGGGTACATGTGCACAACGTGCAGATTTGTTACATATGTATACATGTGCCATGTTGGTGTGCTGCATCCATTAACTCATCATTTAGTGTTAGGTATATCTCCTAATGCTATCCCTCCCCCCTCCTCCCACCCTGCAACAGTCCCCAGTGTGTGATGTTCCCCTTCCTGTATCCATATGTTCTCATTGTTCAGTTCCCACCTATGAGTGAGAACATGCAGTGTTTGGTTTTTTGTCGTTGTGATAGTTTGCTGAGAATGATGGTTTCCAGTTTCATCCATGTCCTTACAAAGGACATGAACTCATCATTTTTTATGGCTGCATACTCTTCCATGGTGTGTATATGCCACATTTTCTTAATCCAGTCTATCGTTTTTGGACATTTGGGTTGGTTCCAAGTCTTTGCTATTGTGAATAGTGCCGCAATAAACATACGTGTGCATGTGTCTTTATAGCAGCATGATTTATAATCCTTTGGGTATATACCCAGTAATGGGATGGCTGGGTCAAATGGTATTTCTAGTTCTAGATCCCTGAGGAATCGCCACGCTGACTTCCACAATGGTTGAACTAGTTTACAGTCCCACCAACAGTGTAAAAGTGTTCCTATTTCTCCACATCCTCTCCAGCACCTGTTGTTTCCTGACTTTTTAATGATGGCCATTCTAACTGGTGTGAGATGGTATCTCATTGTGGTTTTGATTTGCATTTCTCTGATGGCCAGTGATGATGAGCATTTTTGCATGTGTCTTTTGGCTGCATAAATGTCTTCTTTTGAGAAGTGTCTGTTCATGTCCTTTGCCCACTTTTTGATGGGGTTGTTTTTTTCTTGTAAATTTGTTTGAGTTCATTGTAGATTCTGGATATTAGCTCTTTGTCAGATGAGTAGGTTGCAAAAATTTTCTCCCATTCTGTAAGTTGCCTGTTCACTCTGATGGTGGTTTCTTTTGCTGTGCAGAAGCTCTTTAGATCCCATTTGTCAATTTTGGCTTTTGTTGCCATTGCTTTTGGTGTTTTAGACATGAAGTCCTTGCCCACGCCTATGTCCTGAATGGTATTGGCTAGGCTTTCTTCTAGGGTTTTTATGGTTTTAGGTCTAACATATAAGTCTTTAATCCATCTTGAATTAATTTTTGTATAAGGTGTAAGGAAGGGATCCAGTTTCAGCTTTCTACATAAGGCTAGCCAGTTTTCCCAACACCATTTATTAAATAGGGAATCCTTTCCCCATTGCTTGTTTTTGTCAGGTTTGTCAAAGATCAGATAGTTGTAGATATGCGATATCATTTCTGAGGGCTCTGTTCTATTCCATTGGTCTATATCTCTGTTTTGATACCAGTACCATGCTGTTTTCGTTACTGTAGCCTTGTAATATAGTTTGAAGTCAGGTAGCATGATGCCTCCAGCTTTGTTCTTTTGGCTTAGGATTGACTTGGCAATGTGGGCTCTTTTTTGGTTCCATATGAACTTTAAAGTAGTTTTTTCCAATTCTGTGAAGAAAGTCATTGGTAGCTTGATGGGGATGGCATTGAATCTATACATTACCTTGGGCAGTATGGCCATTTTCACGAAAAATCTCAAAAATTTTGTTTAAATTTAAGAGGTGCAAGTGCAGTTTTATTACATAGATATATTGCAAAGATATAGAACATTTCTAGTTCCCGACGAAGTTCTTATTTGCTCCCTTCTCACGAACCCCAAGATAACCACTATTCTGAATTCAATCTTCGTAGATTAGTGTTGCCTGTTCTTGAGCTTTTATAAAATTTCCATTCTGTTCTGTTATAAATGGGCTTGTATAGCATGCCTTTTTTTGTGACTGGCTTCTTCTACTTCAGCATGATGCTTTTGTGGTTCATTCATTAGGATGAGTGTAGAAAGCTCTTTACTCCTGCACTTTCCTAGTGATCCCCCACCCCCGCACCCCCATATCATTAGATGAGTTCCCTGTCTGGAGCATGTGACCTTCTATTGGGTTGTAGCTGCGTATTTCCATCAGAGTGGTACCCAGAGATTCAGACTTGGCATGTCTTCCTCCTGGACCACGGCTTCAGTGAGATAGTCATTCTTGGTAAATGGTTGAGGCTTAATAAAGGGCCATTAAGTAAATGAGTACGTGAATAAGTACTGCACTTCTCTAACAGTCTGTTGGGTGCTAAAGTCATACATATATTGAATACTTGCTATATACCAAGCACTTTAGTGCTGAGTATTTTACATCCATTAAATTGCATGTAAATGAAAACAACAATAACAAACTCACTTGAATGGTAAATGTTATTAGCTCAAGTGTGTAACTCAGGAAATTGAGACTAAGAAAATTACAGCTGGGTGTGGTGGCTCATGCCTGTAATCCCAGCACTTTGGGAGACTAAGGCAGGAGGATCAGTTTAGTCCAGGAGTTTTAGACCAGCCTGGACGACATTGGCAAAACCTCATCTCTGCCAAAAATGCAAAAATTATCCAGGTGTGGTGGAACACACCTGCAGTCCCTGCTACTTGGGAGGTTGACGTGGGAGGATGGTTTGAGCCCAAGAGGCAGAGGTTGCAGTGAGCCAAGATCATGCCATTGCACTCCATCCTGGGTGACAGAGCCAGACCCTGTCCGAAAGAAATACATAAATAAAAATAAACTGTGTAAAAAACATTACACGTTAGGAACAAGTGATACAATTAATAAAAGATAGTCTGGTTGACTTTACAGCATATGCTCTCCCTGCCTACCTAGGCTGCCTCATTTTCAAGTTAATTTTTCATTTATAAAAGAAACAGGCTAATTATAGAAAATTTGAAGAATACAGAAAAGCAGAAGCAAGAAAATATAAAGGCGTCCATATGCTACAACCCAAGGACAGTTGCTCTTAGTGTTTTGGGGTGTATTATCTTTTTGCATTATTTTCTGTGTATAGTTTTTTATCTGTTTATTTAATAAGGTTATGATAAAAGTATACATGCAAAATTATATCCAACTTTTTCATGTAATCTCTACTTCGGTTGTTTTAAACTCGGTGTCTGCAATCTAGTTCATTCAATATTTATTCAACTGATATTTATGAATTACCTACTATGGGACATTGTTGATTGAGCCCCTCCTATATGCAAAGCTCATTTTTTTTTCCTTTTTTACTTCTAGGCTCTACTATCTGTTACCTGGGCCAGATAGTTAGGTCTCAACCTGGAAGCCACATCGTCTCTGCCTTTAATATTGCTCAATTATGTGGTTTCAGTGAGTTTCTAGATTTGCTGGTATGTGCTATGGTTTTTGTTTTTTACTGAGATGGAGTCTCTCTCTGTCATGGAGGCTGGAGTGCAGGGGCCCGATTTTGGCTCAGTGCAACCTCTGCCTCCCGGGTTCAAGCAATTCTGTTGCTTCACCCTCTGAGTAGCTGGGATTACAGGCATGCGCCACCACGCCCAGGTAATTTTTGTATTTTTAGTAGAGATGGGGTTTCACCATGTTGGCCAGGCTGGTCTCGAACTCCTGACATCAGTTATCTACCCACCTCAGCCTCCCAAAGTGCTAGGATTACAGGTGTGAGCCGCTGTGCCTGGCCAATGTTTTTAATTAATACACGAATAAAACCACAAGAAAACCATTGGCAAGCCCTCTAGTTCTTTGGGCTCCTTGCTTTAGCACAGTGGAAAGCCTGTGTACTAAGTCAGAACGGCGACTCTGGAATAAATCATCCCAGGTGAAGAGTTCAGACGGTGCACATCGGTAGCTTGGGAGGCATATTTAAATACTAACCAGGCTCACTCTGCAAATAGATTGAAGTGATTCCAAAACCTCGGTGCTATAACGATTTTCAGAATCAGGTGGAACCTACAAGCCTATTATGAGCTCCTATGGGGTGACATGCAGGGCATGAGGAATAGAAATAGGAGGAGGAGACAGAACATCATAATTTCACTCTAGGTTCAGGGATGGAAGCTGGTTGGTGGGTCAGGGGTGGGAAAATGAGTGAGGCTTTTTATCTCTTAGGAGATTGGAGATGTTTTCAAGAGGGCTGTGAATCATTTGAGGCTGATTTCAGGGCACTGTGACAGATGAGTGCAAATCCATCCTATTTCTCTGGTCCAGATGAATACTTGTCCTTGTGTGTCTGAAAACCAAATATTTCAATAGTAATGAGTATTCTGGGGTATTCTGGGGTAGCATGGCTCAGAGGCTCCTAGCAGTTGTTCAGTGACTTGAAAGGAGGATGGTTGTAAAAATTTGGGGCATAAGCTGAACATTTGTCTGATTCAACATAAATTAGCACCAATTCTGCTCATTTTGTGCCTTTTCCCTACCAACTCCTCTATATTTATTCATTAATTCATTTATCTAACAAATATTCACTGAGCACCTCTGTACAGCCAGCACAAGGGATGTATCAGTGAACAAGCCCATTCTTGTATGGATTTTCTAGTCTGTTAAGGCAGTTTGTGCTTTAGTGTTTATTTAGCACCTACTATATGTGGCTTGTAGACAGGTGGAGGTATGAAGCTGTTCAGGTTCTAATTTCTGCCCTCAGCTTGCAATCTGGTATGCAAACGAATATATGCAACTGAAACCTAATACACAGCAAGCATTCTTTCCCCAGCTCTCTGTAATTCCTGTTAGTTAACTTTGGCAAAGTGCTTCCATCCCATGGGGTCTGTCCTAGTACCAATTTGCAGACTGTTTGCTTCAGAATCTACTTAAAAATACGGATTTCTGGGCCACACCTCAGACATACTGTGCCAGATAAAATCTGTGGGAACAGAGTCCCAGGAGACCATTGCTAAAGATATGGAAGTGGGGTTGAACCTGTGTATGTGTGTCCGTGTGTCTGTGTGGTCATTGATGGGTATGAGGGGTAGTAAATTTGGCAATTCACAGTCTGGTTTGCCAAGAAAGATGGTCTCAGAAGACCAACATTGCCCAAATCAGCAAGAGGGAGCCATGGCTTTGTGGCAAGTCAACATTCAAGGAGGATGGATTTGGTAGTAAGTTCAGGTCAGGCTAGATGTTATTAATGGCAATTATGATAACAACTAAATGTAATGGGAGTTAATTGCATGCCAGGTGCTTTTACATCAATTGCCACTTTTAATCGTCATAGTCGCTTATGCAGAAGTTATAGTTATCTTCATTTATGGAGGAGGAAGGCAGGCACAGAGAAGCTAAGCAACTTGCTCAAAGTCACTCAGCTTGGAGATAGGAGAGCTGTGGTTCTAAAGCAGTTTATCACTATCTCTCTTTCCTGGTGTAACTGAGAGGAAAGACTAGAGAAGCATGCACAATCAACATGGAAAACAAGCCAACCTGTGCTTTGGAGAAGACCTTCATATCAGTGGCCAAGTGTTGTTCATGGGGGCAACCAATGTGAAAACCCTGCTGAAAACCAACAGGCAGAGGCCCAGGTGATGTTCACCTGCCCAAGTCTGTAGAAGAGTTCTCAGGTGAAGTTCAAAGAGGTCCAGGAAATACGAGAAACCAAGCCCTTCAGAGTCATCGAGGGGCATCTTTTGGTTGTTAGATTTCCCAATTAAAGAAGAGTTGAGATAGCCCCATTTTGACGTGCTTTGCTGTGGTTGGGAATTCTGGCCCTATTGGTAATTATGATGCAATGACATCATTTGAGTAATCTCCCTTCCTGTTGGAAGCTGCCTCTTAGGTTTTATATTTGCTTTGTTTCCACTACTCTGGCCACCCAGTGCATGCAGAGAACACCTGTGGATTGTGGTATTGTTACTGGTAATGTCTTTCAAAGTGAATTGGGGTTTCACATGGGAAGGCATGAAAAAAGTTTATTAAAGGAACCACAGTATCAGGACCCAAATACTGAGGAGTGCTCACAGAAGTGAAAGAGCTTGTTCTTCCTTGGGTGGTCCATGCGATAGAGAGTGGCTGTGTCCCACAGTGAGAGCAGCCCTGGGTTTGGAGCTCAATCCCATATCCACTGTGTGTGTCCTGAACATGGGCAGCTCCCTTAAATAATTTTCCCTGAGTAAAATTAGGGGCTGGCACCAGGTGAGTGCTGGTCCCCCTAGCTGAGAACAAGCCCTACGCAGATAGCACACAGGGCCAGAGTGAATGCCAAGGGCATTCCCAGGGTGGAGGAAGTTAGGAGCATGTTGTGATCACAGAGAGGCAGAGGTATGCTAATAAGGGAATTAACACCTTTTCTCTGATTAGCAGCCAGGGAATTATTGAAAGGGATTAGATAGAAACTGTGAAAAGATTCTTGGGCAACTGAGAGGTGAGAGGAAGGTAATGGCCTCTTCTTTAGGTACAAAGGAATACGAATACGTTTTATTAGCAGAGAACCAGTCTCTTTCACCCTCACCCCAATGGCTTTCTTAAAGATCCTCACACTTGCCTCCTATCTGTGCACCTTTGCATATGAAGCAACTTCTTTGCAAGAGGCATTCTTTCCCCTCCTCTGCCTAGATAACCCCTACTCCAGCATCTCCTGTTTGAAGAAGTCTTTGACCATCTAAATTGTTCTGTTTCCCCATTATGCATTCTTAACTCACCATAAGCTTTTCTTACAAAATGTGAATTTCAATAGCAATTTTACATGTGTGTAGTTGTTTAATTAATATTTGTCTTTTCCATCTGAATCATAAGCTCTGTGAGCGCAGGTTTCACGGCTGTTTTTGTTCACTAATGGATTCTCAGCCTTCAGCACTGTACCTGGTCCAGAGATGAATAAATAGTAGGATAAATGAATGAATTAATTAAAGACACAGTTAAGTGATAATTGACATCTGGCTCACTGTGCAGTTCTAGAAGTTGGTAAGACTCATACTATTTGTCATTCCTGTGAAGAGACTGAAGCTCTAAAGATCAGTGAAATGAAGTGAGTTTCCCGAGACACACGGCTCATACGTGATAAACCAGGACTTGCGTAGAACCCCCGAGAATCTGAATTTTTATTCACCTTTGCTTTAAGTATGGGTATTATGTAGCTTATAGGTAGAGGTTTAAAATTTTTTAAGTTAAAACATGAAAATAACAGAAGCAAAAACATAAAACACAAGAAAGCCCACAGGACAGTGGATTCTTTCCAAACATCTCACTTCAGTGGCAGCTACATTTGAAGAAAGTCTACTTGTTGCATTTAAATCACCTGTCACAAATCACAGTGTTCACCCAGTAGCAGCTAGGAGGGGCTGATTCAAGCCCCTGGGAATTGTTTTGTGTCTTGATCATGAGTCTGAACAACAGAACTTTACAAGGATGATGCAAGCCGCTTTAAGGGGCAGTGGAACCAATGATAGGAACCAGCACCTAACACCTGGCAGAGACTTTGTCAGCGTGGTGCCCAAGCCCCTGGGGATTTCTGCCCAAAGATGACACAGCCTGATGGGTTTCCTGGTTAGTTGAAGCTGGCAGTGAGAGAGAGTTTGAAAGAAATGACTTGCTCGATGCTGTGTGACACAGGGAGCTCATTTGCCTTGATGCACTTAGGCAAGCTTCCTAACCTCATTCCAAACAAGCCAGTAAACCAGTAAACCAAAACAAAACAAAAAATGGAATTAGGCTCCTACAGGGCTGGAGATATAGTGATTAGTAAAACAAAATAAAACAGCACACATAGCCCCTGCCTTTCTGGACAATTTGTTTAAATGCGGGACACATACATTCATGAAAGCAGTCTATAAATCAATGTTGATTAACAGCGACATTAAGCACTATGAAAATATTAGATTGGTGCAAAAGTAATTGTTGTTTTTGCCATTAAAGGTTAGGGCAGTAACAGCAGTTACTTCTGCACCAACCTAATACAAGAAAGAGCATAGAAGAGAGGAAATTTGCCTAATCAGTGAGGGTATGGAAGACATCCCTTAGGAAATGATGATCTAGAAAAGAATGAAGGAAGAATAGGAGTCAGACAGAGAAGGTAAGAACAGTTCAAGGAAGCTGGCAAAAGACAAGCAAAGTCTCTGTGGTGGACCCAAGGTGGCCGAGAGGTCATTGCATCCAGAGAGGAGAAAGCAAGGCGGGGAGGCTGTGATCTGTGACAAGACTACATATCCCACTGGTATCTGCAGGCCATGTGGTGATTTGTGGTATTTGTCCTCAGTGCCATTTGACACTGAATGGTCAGCGCTGGAGTAGTGGTAAGCTCAGGCTTTTGAGAGAGTGAAACCCTCGCCTTGACTCAGGCGATTGGCTGCAAGGATTTATTGACTGCCCATGGGGATGACACCAAACTCATCCCCAACTTCAGACAGTCTGTAGAATAAGTACAGTCTGATCCCAGGTGATGGAAACCACATCATCATAGTCACTATGTGCATAATAACTGTAGAGTAACCCTAACGCAGCTTGCTACAAACTTATCACTCAACATGATGAACATAAAGGACGCTGGCCTGGAGAAAGGAGGACTTTGACTCATGTTGAATTCTGAATTCATCCCACTGCATGACTTGCTTTGTCGATGCATTTCATTTAAGTCTGCAGAGGACTTGAGTGCCGGGTAGAAAGATTTATTTAGAGGCAGAAGGCTCGTTAAAATCCCAACCTTTTTTTTTGTTTGTTTTGTTTGAAGCCAGGGGTACCTCTAATTTGTGGCCTGAAAATTTTGCTCGGCAAGGGATTGAAAAATGGAGAGATGGGTTTGTAGGCCAGGATTGTCTAATCACCATCTTGTGTGAGCTTTAGAAAAGGACTCATTCATGCAGGCTATTAATGAGGTGAGTGTTTAATGGCCCCTTGATGCTCCCCCATCAGATAGTGTCTTGAGTTTTTAATAAGCTCTGTTCTCGGTCCTGTTCAAATCAGAGTGTTGGAACTAATCCTTGAGGAGACATCAACAGCAAGATGATGCAATGTGTGTGAGCTGGAAAGAGCAGCCGTCTTAACTACAGAGAGTGTCTAGGAAGCTGTCTATCTCAATCCGCCGACCACGTGCACATCTGATTTTCACTTCCTTTCTGTTCTCGGGGGAACAAGACCCACTTAGGTTTTACGTTTTCTCTGTAAAGAAAAAGTGATGTCCAGGGTGAAAAACTAAGGAATCTTGTTCTTCAACATTGAAGGTATATTGCAAGCATAATTTTGGAATTAAAAAGGAAAAGTGTTCATTTTCCTTTAGCATGTAGGGAGTTATTTTAGGATATCTTGTGTTTTCCGGCTCAAGTTTCTCTGTCCAGGACAGAAGGATTGACGTAGAGGACCTGGTGAATGGGGAAAAAAGAAGGCAGGAGGAGGAGCCCCCTGACCCCAGTTTGAATCCCAGTATTCAGAGAAATTCTTCTCTATACCTCTAAAATACTGTTGTGTTTGAGAAGAAGCATGGGGCAGTTGGAAAGTGTTGGGGCCTCCTTCACTGTCCGCTTTATTTCTTGTGCCTCCTTCACTCCTCCGGACCACTCTGAGGTTGTGCTTCTACCTACTCCACTTGCCTTAAAGCCCCAGGTGGATGTCTCGCTGCACTACGCAGCAGTACCTTTCAGCCTTTGTCTTCCTGGACACTAGACACCTTTCACCCCTGCCTTCGTCTTCAAGCTCTCTACTCCCATGGCTTCTAAGTTATCGCATTCCCCAGCTTTCTCCTCGTACCTCTTCTACACTCCTTCTCTGCCTCCTTTCCACACACACTCTCCTTCTTCTAGCCTATGCTTTCTACGGTTCTTCTCACTCCATGTATGTTAGGAGATGCCATCCACAGCTGTCAACAACCACTGCCCTGGGCAGATAGACAACTTCTAAATCTCAAGCCTCAGCCCTGACCCCTTTCTCATCTTCAGACCTGCATATGCAGCTTCTTGGTGGACTTCCTGCAGGGAGGTCTCAAAAGCAGCTAACCCAAACCTGAATTCCTTATGCATTTCTCTGTCCCCCTACCTATACCCACTTCCACCCTTGCTCACTCATTCATTCAACAAACATTTACAGAGTGGCTACTGTATGTCAGGTACAAGGCTAGGTGCTGGAGCTACAATTGTGAGGAAAAAAGCAGGATCCCTAATCTGTTCTCCACTTTTGTAAGTGACATCACCATTCACTTGGCAATCTTTCACTCCCCAATCTCCCTGCCAATCCGATCGATGAGTTGCCATGACCAATTGAATGTACCTCCTAAACATCTCTTGAACCTCTCTTTTCTGTATCTGTATTGCAGCAATCCTAGTTCAGGTCTTTCTCTCTTTTCTGGAGTTGCTTCAGTGAGATTTCTCTGGGCCTGCTTTCCTGCTTTCATTCATTCCCTCCTCCAAGCCCTTCCTCATAATCAAGCTCAAGTGGTCCTTGCAGAAGATAAAAACCTGCTCATGTCACACCGCTGCTAAAAAATTCTTTCATGGATTCTTCTCATCAACCCCAGAAAGCATTAACTCCTTGTCTCTTTTTTTACTCCCTTTCTGTATCTCTCCATCCTTCCTCCTTTCCATGCTCTTTCTTCCTCCCTCTTTTTCTTCCTTTTTCCCTTTTTCTCTCACTTTCTTGTTGCCTGACTTTCTCCCTTTCATTCAATAATTATTTGAATGTCTTTAATCCAATCCCACAAATATAAGCATTGAGTTCCTCTCTGTCGCAGGCTCTGTCACATGTACTTGGGATCAATGAACAAACAAACAGAATATCCCTGACTTCATGGAGCTTATATTCTATCAAATAGGACATTGAAGAGACAGAAAATATTAATAATAAGCATTGTAAGTAAATCATATGGGTTACATGGAATGTAAAGGTGACAGATACTATGGAACCAGATTCAAAGGTATTTCTCATTGTGAGCCAGACAGACATGGACCTACCCTCGGGCCCTGACTCCTCCCCTAGCCACACACTTCTCTGGCCATTTTTTCTTTTTTTTTTTTTTTTTTTTTGCATATGTTTCTGCAGCACTAAGCTGTTCACATTCCCAGTGGGCGCCATGTTCTTCAATCTCTGTGTCTCTGCACACTGTCCTCTCTGTACTCTCTCTCCAGACCTTTCCAGCCTATGCCAGGTTGCCCTCCATCTACAGGGAGCTCAGGGATCACTGGGAACCCTTTCATCCTCTCTTGCTGGGTTGGGTGGGTCCCCTTCGTCTGCATTCCCTTGGTGCCCTGAGCTTTCTTTGGCCACAACTCTCACTACTGGAGCATGCTGAGGGTGGGCTGAGCTCTGTGGCTCCATGACTTTCTCTCTGGGTGAGTCTTGGAGGCCAGTGAACCCTCCACACTTCCAGCCTTAATTTTCTCAGGTACAAAGTGGGAAGAAGGAGAGCCTTCTATTTATTTCTCGTGGTTGCTATAAAGTTTGCAGCAAATATGAAATACCCAAGGGTGAGCGGTATCGTTGGGGGCTGGGAGGTCACTGGGCAGTGAGTGTCAGGGCTTCCCTGTCCTCTGAGCCCTGAGGAAGGAGTCCCTTCTGTATTGAACAACACTGGAGAAGACAAACTTACCTGATGTTGAAGAACACATGGGCTGACTCGGGCTCTCGCCTGCAACCAGCTCTGAGTGTGATGGGAGCCAGGAAGCCCTGGGGCTTAGCATGAACACAAATAGACCTTATTTGATTGTGTTTTTCTCCTTTCAAATAGTAATTTGGACCCTTTTCAGAGGCTGACATTCAATTTCTATGTCACTTCGGAGAAAAAAACAAACCATCATTTTTTCTGTTAAAATCTCTCCCTTTTCCACCCCTTGTTTATGCTCCTAATTCCTTTTGTGCTCAGAGTTTAATTGTAATGGTGAGCTCTGGTTACATTTAGTTCATCCTCTTCTTTTGAGCTGCAAGTGGGTCTTGGCCAGGCTGCCGGGCTTAGTACTTGCTGGAGAGAACAAACAGATATTAGCTTTTTGACATGCACACCTGTGCGCACATACGCAAACACAAACGCGCCCATGAGAATTTTGTGTTGCTCTGTTAAAGGGGCAGATGATATTCTGTATTTGGTCTGCTGGTCTCCAAAGCTATGAGAGATGAATAAATCGGATGCCCATAAGATGCTTATTTACATAAGTTATAGGATGCTCTGTATTGTGTTAGCTTCAGTGGGGGGGGAGTGATTTGCGAGCAGAATATTATGCTCCAGGAAAACAGTGCAGATTAGGTTGCTAAATCTCCTAGCATTAGTTCAGGGTGCATTCTTCTGCTGTGGATGCATTGCTTCCAGAGGAAGAAGCTGGTGATGGAAGAAGCCCTGTGCTGGGGAAGGGTTGATCTTCAGATGGTATCTGAATATATGGGAGAATGACTGGGTAAAGGAAAGGGAGCTCACAGGTTAAGCACTGATAAGGAGGAGGTGCACATTGCCAGTGGTGAAGAGCAAGGGTTTTGGAATCCAGTAAAATTTAAATTAATTAGTTTTGACATTAGACATTAATACCACCTTCTTCATGGGGTTTCATTAAAGATTGAATGAGATAATGAGGAAGAAATGACTGGAATGCAATAAATAATCAGTAAACAGCTACTCTACGTGAGCTCATCTGATCTATGAAGTTGGTGGAAATTGCTTTTCCTGTTTTACAGCCTAGGACACGGAGGCTTAAGGGGGTTGAGCCAGTTTCTCAAGGCCACACAGGTAGCGTGTGGAAGAACTGAGGTTTGGACCTAGATGTGTCTTATTGCAAAATCCGTGTGCCTTCCACTTCACTAAGCCACCTCCCATGATTTGGCTGGGACTCTGCTCCTGCAAAGCAATTATAGCTGTCCTGTTTGCTATCTGCTTAGAAGCCTCATTAGAGAAGGCTGTCATTATAGCCTATTCAAGTTGTAGGGCTCTGCAAATTGAGAGTGGCGAAAATGATGGTTGCAAAGCTTCCTGGGAGCTTTGGATACCTAGGAGGAGCAATAAGATGTGGGTCTCCAGGTACCAGTTGATGGGTGGTGACCTCCTCCGTCCTAAACCCTTGGTAGTTTCTTTTTTCTATCTTGGCCAGGGCCTCAAGTAACCATGAGGTCCGGGGCTCCCTAGGGATCCCCTCGCACCACCTGCAAGACTAAATGTACCTAGGAAAAGCTTTTGCTGAGGATATGCAGCTGAGAGGAGAGCACGTAAAGGGGCTTGGGAGTGGGCTAGAAATTAGGGGAGGGAAACAGTCTGTCCCTGTGCTCATGAGAGCCCTGAGTCAGCTCTGACAGCAGCAAGGACATGGACTCTTTTGGAATCAATTCCTTTCCTGGGTTTGGATAGAGAGGGAATCCACTTTGCCTGAATCTGTTTGGTTCCTGAGTCCTAGAGAGCAAGTAGCAAGGGTTCAGACAGTGAAGAATGCCAGCCCAACCCCCCTCAGAATTGTTTATTACTTTCCTGCCTTCAGATTGTGAGAGTTTGGATAGCAATGGATTATCACACTGCAGACACTCAGTTCTGGCCCTGAGCCCCCTCATCTCACATCCCCTGTTCATGCAGCTCTCACTTATACCCTGCCCTCTCTAACCTATCACTGTGCTACTAACTCAGCCACTCCCTTTCTCCCTGGATGTTCATTTGTTTCTTCAATCTCTTATACCTACAACTCTTGTCACATCCATCCATCTGTCCATCCATCCATCCACCCACCCATCCATTTATCTGTCCATCCATCCATCCACCCACCCATCCATTTATCCATCCATCCATCCATCCATCCATCCATCCATCCATCCATCCATCCATCTGTTTATCCCATCTATCCATTCATACATCCATCCACCCATCTCCCCATCCACCTGTCTGTCCATCCATCCATCCATCCATCCATCCATTCATCCACCCATCCATCCATCTGTTCATTTTTCTGTTCTGTCATCCATCCATCTACCCTATCCATCTATCCACTCATCTGTCCATCCGCCCATCCATCCATTCATCTGCCCACCCATCCATTCATCCACCCAACCATCCATCCACCTGTCCATCCATTTGTCCAATTTGTCCATCCATCCATCCATCCATCCATCCATCAGTCCATCCATCCGTCTGTCTGTCCATCCATTCACCTGCTTACTTATACCTTCACTAAATGTGTTCTGAGCTTCCCATGTACTGGGAGCTGGGCTGGGTGCTATTACTGTACAGATGAATTAGCATTAATCTGGTTGCGTGGAGACAGCTATTTAAATAGACACCTAAAATACCTGGTGACGACTGACAATAGAGACCTGGACAGTGTGTTCTGGGAGCACCGTGGAGGTGGATGGGAGCGAGGAGGCGGCAGCTGTTTCCTATTTCCCCAGTGAGCTCCCACATTAGTCCCCTACCTTTCAGTTCATGGAGCTCTTGCTCATTACCCTGTTACAGATGCCCCAGCTCCCCTCCAGGTAATTAGAAAACTGCCAGGTCCATTTTATAGATGGAAAAAAATGGAGGCTCAGGGAGACCCAGCCACTTGTGTACATTTGTGAGCTGCAGCGCTGGCATGCAGGGAAGGGTGGCTATGCATACCCTGGGGTCATTTTCTTTGCTTGGCAGATGTCCATGGGCACCGTAGGGATGACTGGTGCTTCCTTCTCTCTCTGTGCTCTTCTCGTACCTGGATGGCTTCATTTCTCTCCCAGGAGTGAGGCGGTTCACCCCAGTGTGGCCCCTCTTCCTTTATTCCCACACAGTACGTTCTGACTCAAAGCTGAAAGTGCTTTGCTGGATAAGACGATGGGGACTGACAGGCATGACACACCTGTGACATGCCTGAAGGAAACACATGGTGGTGAGAATGTTAGACATCAGAAACTGTCTTATGTCATTGCCTATCCCTCCCTGGGATGGACAGAGGTCATCTGGCACCAAGACCTCTGGGTCAGAACCATCACTCTGAGAGATGGTTACAGCATAATGTTGGACATGACATGTGACTTGACCTCTACAACTTTGCTACTGAAAGCTTGGTCCATGGACTAGCAGCAACTGATGCCACTCGGGAGCTTGCTTGCAATGCCCCAGCCTCCACCCACTGTATTTTAACAAGATCCAAGGTGATTCTTATGCTCATTAGAGTTTGAGAAGTGCCTCTCTCTAGGCCCCAACCTCTTTAACTGTAGAATGGGAATAGAAATACCTTCCCCGAAACATTAGTGTGAGGATTAAATAAATGAACTTGAAGATCTCTGTGTGATCGACTGATTGTCCTGATTTGTCCAGGATTGAAAGCGTTCCTGCAAAGCGGAACATTCAGGTTTAACATCGGAATGGGTTGTCAACCTGCTTTCACCTCAGTGCTTGGCACGCGATAAGAGCTCCTTTGCCATGGTGCTGCAAAGTTGTGGCATTTAGAAGACATGGAAAAAAGCCACAGGGGAACTGTTTGTATTTGCATTAGTGCTGTGCTGGTGGGTTGTAGTGTTTTGGGTTTTGTTGCCGTCATTGTGGTTGATTCTTTCTTGATTACAATAGCGACGATAATCACAGCTCTCATTAATGGAGCTCTCGGTATGTGCTTAGAGTAATACATGCATTATCCCAATCACAACCTCTTTAAAGTAGGGAATAAAATTCCCTCCATTTAAAAAAAAAATGAGAAAATGGAGCCTCAGAGCTAGTAAGGATTTTGTCCAAGGCCCAGACACCAGTAAGAGAAAGAGCTGAGATTTGAACCCTCTATTTGGTACCAGTGTCTGTGCATTTAATAACAGGAACATACAGACTCCCAAAGGGAGAAGAAGCAGTTTCTTCTGGAACTTGAGCATTCAGAGCTGTTTGTAGACACTTCTTCGAGAACAGTGGGATATTTTTGAAATGGACATTTCGACGATAATGTTTACCACCAGGGCCTGCCCCTAGCGAGTGTTATGGGAAAGCCCGAGACATTCCTTTTTATTCCAGAAATAAAGCTGCTTCCTTCAGTTCAGCAGCAGCCCCTCTATGTATGACAGTCGGAGATGAAAACTTAATGAACGGGACTGGTTTGCTTTTTCTCTTTGCTGGAACAGCTTAATGACAAGCGATTATTATTGGTGGCAACCTGTCATGTCTTAAGTCTGGGTCTTGGCAGTTGTGGCTGTCGGAGTCTTTGAGAAGAAACCAATATCAGCACATATTAGAGAAAAACAAAAAACAATGAGGAAAGATGAAGAGCTCATGCAGGGAAAAGTGAGATTTGTGAAGAGAGGTGGGTGTCCCAGGAAAAAGGGAAGAATGATGAAGAAAAAGAGAAGAATGATAAGAAAAGGGAAGGATGATGAAGAGAGATGCACTACCCTGTAGTTTGAATTATTCTGATTCAAGTTCAGGAAGATGAGTTAAACATGTTACATTATTTTTTTCCTAGCCAAAGTGGCATCAGTAATCTTTGATTGCAAGTGACAGAAAAGCTAATCAAATTGGCTTAAGCAAAATGAGGTAATTAATTGGGACATGCAATTGACAACAAGAGAATTTGTCTTCAGGTGTGGCTTGAACAACGTGTTCAACACAGACATGAGAACTTGGTAACTCTCCATCTTACAGCTTAAACTTTGGGTCTGATAGCTTTCTTCTTAGGATGGTATATAGTGGTTGGGTGGCTGCCAGAAATTCTGGCAGAACATCCATCCGAGTTCAAGTCTAACAGTAAAAGAAGCTGTCTTTTCCTAGTCCCTTTCTTCATAAATCCAGAAGGCCACTCTGATTAGATCAGATTAGGACATGTTCCACCCCCAAATTAATTACTGGCACTATGGGCCAATTGGCTTGACTGAGAGAGAGGAAAACGATGGCTCTCAGGGGAAATTTACTATTACCAGTAAAGGAAGAACAGATGCTCAGTGGTCAGAATAAAAAATATCCACCACGTGGGTCAGGGAGGCCCATGCTTCATGAAAAAAAAGGGGCATCTGAAGAAAATAGCTTCAGAGGCACAGAGAAGGCCAGTGGCCCAGTCACAGCTGGGACTTACAAAATAAAGATGTTTCCTTGTGCTTAGGTTTATCAGCTCCTCAGAGACCCGACCCCATGGTCTCTGGTCTGGTAGGATTTCCCTCTGGCTTTGGTGGGAATCAGGCTTGCTTTCTGTGTGAGACTAGCTGGACCTAGCCTCAGACAATCCATAATTGCTAATGACCCTGTTTGGAAGCCTGGAGTCAGATGCTCACCTGCAGGTTGACAGAGCACCAGGTGAAGCCAGCTTGGGCCTTTGCTGTTTCCTTGCATAACAATAAGGGTCTGAATCTCAGCAGGGCCTCCTTTTGGCCAGCCCTGCTAATGATCTAGAAAGCAGGGCTGAGTCCAAGAGCAATGATCATTGTGTGGTCCTAATTAATGTACAGTATGTTGGGCTGTCCTAAATTAGCTGCAATGAGAATCAAGAAATACATTTCTCCATGCATTTATGTGTTCTTTCCTCTGGCATTGCGGACTTGATAGTGGGAAACTTGGCTCTGGGTGGTAAACTGGGACAAGGTCTGAAATTCCCAGGAAAACATGGAAGTTCTAGCCACAATATTTGAAGTTAGAGTACCAGTTGACTAAATGATATAGCAAACGAAAGATGCTGGCTGCATATTTCAAGTCATAACCTAGCAAGTGTTATGGGAAAGCCTGAAACACTTTTTATTCCAGAAATAAAGCTGCTTCCTTCAGTTCAGCAGCAACCCCTCTATGTATGACAGCCCCTCTATATTAGTCAATAGGCTTACCTATTGGCACAGATCAGAATTCCAGAGGGAAGAACAGGGTTATCTTACGCAAAATCCCCCAAATTCCAGGTTTCTCCCAGGTTGCCTGTTGGGAGACACTGGTGGCACACTTAGCAGAGGAGTTGTTTACAATACAGTTGACCTAGGAATTAGATACAAACACCTTATCCTGACTCCAGGGCACTCATTGTGTGATGTGGCCTCTGCTTCCTGTCCTAACTCATTTCTCACCACTCTCTCTCTTGCTCCTTAAACTTCAGCTGTTCTGACTTTCCTTCTGTTCCCTGAACTTGAGGAGCCCTCGCTTACCTTGGCATATGTGTCTTCTTCTGCTGGAATGGCTCTCCCTACTCTTATCTCACCCCTAATCTTTGCCTGGATGACTCCTTCTTCATATCCTTTTGATCAACTCCAATGTAGCAGATCAGATGACCTAGAGTGGGGCTCCTCTCTCCACCCCACTCCTGAACTATGACATCATCTGATTTCCTTGAAATTATTCTATTTGTTTTTTTATTCAAATTTTTAAAATTTGAGATGGGTCTTACTCTGGGGTTGGCCACACTGGTTTCAAACTCCTGGCCTCAAGCAATCCTTCTTCCTTGGTCTCCCAAAGTGCTGGGATTATAGGCATGAGCCACCATACCCGGTCAATTGTTCTATTTATTGATGTCCTTTGTTGTTTTTCTCCTCCCCTAAGTATATAAAATTCATGGAATCAGGGTCCTTCACTTTGGTAGCCTCCTTCCCTAGATTCACTCTCCTGGAACAATGCCTGGCACAGAGCTGGAGTTTATTAAATTTGTTGAATGAATGAAAGACAATCCATGGATGAATGTCTCTTTCTAGAGTAGTAGGTCTGGCAGATCTGCTTAAGTACATAGAGCATGGGATCCTTTCCTGCCCATGGGCAGCCTTGCACTCTAGGGGGATGCTTGTGCCAGTTTCCTTCTCAAAGAAGTGGCCCAGCAGTCTGCAAGGTGCTGAGTGGAAGTCAGTAGGGCACGGTGCTCTACCCTCAAGAATTCGCAGTCTGAAGGACATGCAAGATTCACACCTCTCTGCAACTAGGCAACCACATACGATCCAGATTAAAATCTTTAATGCAGGGATAATAATAAGACATCCCACTGTATGCTATATAGAGCTACATATTGGATATGCCCAAGAGAGATATTGGCTATGATGATGGTCATGATGATGATGGTGAGGAGGAGGACAATGGATGTGATGATGATGGAGGATGATGATGACAGAGGAAGGGGGAGGGAGGTGGGTGGTCGTGTGGAGTAGTTATTTTCCAGTGGGACCAATTCAGCTTATGTGCACGTGAGAATGCTATCCATCTGAATCCTCAGGCTTACCAGGCTTATTTGATGCTTTTACTTTTCCTCTCACCCCTGGAAATTGAAATAAAATATGTTGAAATGCTCAGTTGATCCACTATGAGAGTAACAGAAAGCATATCAGGACTTACCAGGGCTCACAAGGGCAATCCTCAACGGGAGAATGCAAATTCCCCAGGAGTCTGTCTGGATCGTTGCTGGGTTACCTCCATTATTTCTTTTTCTTGGCAGACAGCAGGAAAATAAGTTGTGGAAATGGGTGTGGTGTTGACGATAGTGACCAATTCTTCCATGCTTCTTGCGGGTAAGCCTCCTGCCCCTCTCATCCTTCCCCAAGTACTTATCAGGCCCCTACTGTGTGTCAGACACTGTACTAGGTTTTAAAGATACTAACTTGAATACCTACTTCTCAACCATACTGCTGTTGAGAAGAGACAGAGGAAAAACTAATAAATCAACTTTAAAGTTCAGATACTCAGGCCGCAGAGATTCCATTTCAATCAGACCTACATGGGGCACAATGTATAGGTTATTCTCTGATAACTCTTCAAGGGATTCATTTGTGCAGCCAGGAATGAGAGCCACTGATGTGAGCAAGGGAAAACTGGATGCATCTTACGATGACTGAGCTGCCATCACTATGGGGCCATGTAGATCTCAGGGAAGTCATTTAACCTCTCATCCTGTGTCTTTAGGAGAAACGCCATCCATGAGGGTTATGCCACTTGCCTTATCTCTTGAGTAGTTAGGATCAAAGAGATAATGGGTGTAGGTGGGCTTTGTAACCTTTATGAATGGGTAAATGGAATGTAAGTTGCTATTAGACTCTAGGAAACACCAGGCCTTGGCACCCATGGAGTCAGGTGTCACCCTGGGGACCCAGCAAGCCCTGGAACATTCTGGAACAAGATTGAATGCTCTAGACCTGATTGCATGAGTCCTCAGTTATGATGGGACTAAAACACAGAGTCTAGAGCAGACACCCAGAATCCCACACCCTCATGCCTCCCTCGCTCTGTGTTTAAAACAGTTTGTTCTGTCTTCCGCAGAGCAGTGAGCATGGGGAGAGAAGTGCTTTTGCTTCAGAACCAAAGTGGGTGTATGAAATCTGTTCCTCTCCCCCCGCTGCACATTCTAAGGAAGCCGAGTGCCAGAGGTGGTCAGAGGCTGATACGTAGAATCTGAAAAGTACAGGCTGAGCCATGGCAGGAGGAGGTAAGTGCAGGAGAGGTGGCCTCTACCATCAAGACAGGGAGTAGAAAGGACGTTCAGGGGCTTTGGGCTATTTGGCATATTGGACGCCAGGCCCTGGGAGTGTGGCCAGATTCCCCATCATGTCCTGCCAGTCCGTAAAATCACCTTAGAAAATCCCAAAGCTAAATGTGAGCCTCTTCATTGCTTTGCTATGCAATTAAATTTTGCAAATAGGCCCTTGCTTCTGTCCCTCCAAGGGGTAGATGATGCTTTTGGTCCACGGTGGTTTTGGGTTGAATTTTAAGATGCTAATAGAAGTGAGAGTGGTACAGGGTAACTGCATGATGCCCAGGAAGGACATTAGGGATGGTTTCTCTCCAAAGCATGGATTCATTGCTGTACGGAAAGGCAGTTTCTTCTTTGCATTATGCAGGCTCCTTGGGCTCAGAATAAATGAGCTGCTTTGCATGGGTGGTGGGGATTTGAAACTAGCATGTCAGTGGACCTGGAGAGGCCAGTTCCTGAAATAGGATGAGGACCCTCTTAGGTTTCTGACGATGTCTGTGTGGTCTGTAGGACTGAGGATGTGGAGACAAGCACCCAAACTGTCAAAGTCAGGCGTGGACAGATGAGTCTCCCACTTCTACCTTTTCATCCCATTCTCACAGCAGCCCCATGCGATGGAAGGATCATTATTCCTATCTTATAGGTAAAGAAACTCAACACAGAAAGATTAAGCACTTTCCCAAAGCCACAGGGCTGGCTAGGTTAGCCACAGTCCCTCAGAGGCAGGACTTGAATTCAGTTTCAGTAGACCCTAGAGCTCATGATTTTTCAACTATAAAACTGGTTCACATAGATGGGTAGGCTAGGGAGTGTGAACTTAACATGGTAGCCCTATGGGAGCTATTGATGACTATAGAGCAGGGCAGTGGCATGGTTAAAGGGGTGCTTTAAGAGTTTCAACCAGGCAGCTCTGAACCGGGTGAGTTGTTGAGATGCTCTGAGTCCAGAGTGTGGATTTCCTCTTGGAAAAGATAGCATAATCTCCTGATGTGAAATAGTTGCTGAGTACTTCATACATGATGGGCACTACACTGGGTATTTTGATACAAGAGAATCATTTAATTCCTACAACTTAATGAGGAAGCACCATTATTGGCAACAGCAGAGTGCAGAGGTAAAAACCTCAAGACCCTGAGGGCAGGCAAACCTGATTTTCTACCTGTATGAACCTGGAAAAATCACCCTATTTCTGGGTCTTTTTTCCTTTGTAAAATGGGCATACTACTAGTGCCAACTTAGTAAGGTGGTTGGGGGTGGCATTAAATGAGATAGTACCTAGAAAGTAAGGAGCAACGTGACTCTCATAGAGTAAGTATTTCTAGCATGTTTACTATGATCATTATTACCATGGCCACACCCATTTTATAGATGAGAAAACTGAGAGTTAGAAAGGCTGAGTGTTTTTTTTCCCCCCATCCAAGGCCGCATAATGAGGATTGGAGCTAGAGAGTCCAACCCCAGAGGTTCTAGTGTTCTCCATTTTCTGGAAAGAGGCTGCGAATGGGGATCAGCATAGTGGGTAATGGGAGAGATTCAGCTTGGGCTGAAGTTTGGCATGACAGGGGGTGGAGACAGCACAAAGCAAGGGTTTTTGTACCTACTCTTTCACAGATGGCCTGTGCTGAGCTGGCTCTGGGCCGATAAAGTGCTGTCCCTCTAATTATCTTTCTCCTGAGGAAGTTCACAGTACAGCCATGCCCTCCTCTACATGTGGAGAACCAGATAAGATGCGTATGCTTACAGTTTTGCTCCATGCACAAACCTTTTCATGGGTACCCTGGTCATGTCTAGCTCAGAGTACATAGAGCAAGAGTGTTGGAGGATCCCACATTCCATCAACATCTGGCATGTCTGACCTGCACTTCTCCACCAATACCAATCTTCCCAAGGAAGTGTCTCATAGACCCTTTTTATTAGGTTCCAGTGGTGCCTTTAGCGTGTGTCCTGTTGAGAGCTTTCTCTCTTTCTTGTGTACTCAGTGCAAGATGCTGATCCACCGCCTTTTGCAGTCAGAAGGTAACTCTGGTGACTGGCTTCCTTTGAGGCATCATTTCCATGAGAGTTATCACATTTCTTTTGTAATTTCGAACATTTTCACCCCATCCCAAGAGGCGTCTCACAGTGTGTGAGGTTGGCAAATATAATTGCCTTTAGACTACTTCTGTGTTGTCTTCTGTTGGTGGTTTTTTTAATCTTGTTATGCTATTTTGGCATTGATGAAGTTCTGTGGAGAACTGCTGAGGTTTATAGGTCTTCTATATTCTCCTCTTTATCAATAAAGGACACATTGGATGGTTGGGTAGTTCCTCAGGGTAGGAAGGTGTAGGTGATGATGTTGAAAGTTTCGTTTTGGACACAATATTCAGAATCCACACAAAATACAATCTCAGATACTGAATTCTCCTTTCCATTTCTGGTCTTAACCAAGGACATTCCTCTTAGGCTTCATTCACATCTTCATTCGCTTGTCATCCATTTATGGGTTTGCCAAGACTACTGCCAGGTTCTGGGGACATAAAGATGAAAACAACAAAAATCTCTGCCCTTGAGGAGCTCACAGTCTTGTTGAGATGTGATTTAAAATGGTTAATCAATTCAAGAATATTAGATTTCTGCAAAAGCTACTGTAGGGAAAACAATAATTATCCAAAGTCTTTAAAGCTATTACCCACTTTAATTGATTTAATTAGGTGAAATTCACGGAACTGTAATGTTGGAAGTGGCCCAGAAGACATTTATTCTCGTTTCTTCTCTCTGCCTTCAGGCCACTCTTCCTCAAATTATCCCCCAAACCCATGCATTTCAGAAAAGAGCAGTATTTTTGAAGAACTAAGCTTTTGGCCCATTCTGATAAAACTTTTAGTGAGCGCCCACAGGGAAAGTGATGTAAGCTTTTTGAAAGAATTGACATGCACAGCTACAAAGTATTGTTCTGAAAAACATGAATGGAACATCCACCTTACACACACACACACTCTCTCTCTCTCTCTCTCTCTCTCTCTCTCTCTCTGTCTCTCTCTCGCAGTGGAATTCCCATAAGTTATCCTGTTGAGGTTGTGTTCAATACTCATGGTAAATACAGAATGCAAAATAAAAACATGACTGTAATATGATGAGGACCTTTTGATAATTCTTTCAGTTCCCTGAAAGAAATATATCTCAGCACTTCTCAAATCCTGTTTTGCTCTAACACAGAGGCATATCTTCTGTTTAGTTGGCATTTTTGCACCATGTCCACAAGTCAACAACGTGGTTTAGACATCTGTTCCATAGAGATCTTCAGTGATCCCAGGAAGGCTGTGGTTGAGTGTCAGAAAGGGGGCAGGATGCAGAGTCACGGCACTGAGGTACAGATGCCTACTTGCTCTGTGACCGTTTTGAGCCTCATTTTCTCTGCCAACAATACCAACTTTGTAGGATCACTATGGGGATTTGATGAGTTAGGGGGTATGAAGGCAGTTTGTATATTGTACCATTGTATGCATCACCTGCCTTTTCTAAATGGAAATTTGTTCTCATGATCGTAGATTGGTGGAGATGTTAGGGCTAATAGAGGCCCTTTAACCCAACATAAGTTACCATGCCACTTAGTAGGGTGAGACCATTCAGCGACTCTCCCTTATGCTCTGAATAGGCCCTATGTGCTAGGATTTCTGCCAAGCTCTTCAACATCGTATCGTCCCCCTGCTTTGGGCGCCATGATGCATTCATCTACAGCTTCTGAGATAGTCGCAGTGCATCCTCAGAATTCCTCTGACTGTAACATCCATGCACTTCTCCTCTTCCTCACCTGGATGCTCCTTCAGCACTTCATATGCCTCTTTTAGCTCTTAGTTCGTGGAAGTTGTCTTCCACTTAATTCTTATTAAGAACACTTAATAAGGTGTTTGATAAATATTTATTGATTGAAAAGGTAGATGTCCACATGGTATTTATGATACCCTGTATTATGTGGGAGCCGTACGTTCAAGTGACAGAAACCCTACTCAGACTACTTACATGAACATAGAAACTTACTGGCTTTGTAACCAAGGGATCCAGGAGAAATGGCTTCATACTTGGCAGACCCTAGGGGCTCCAAATATATCGTTAGAAAACTGTCTTTGCTGGTGCTGTTTTGTTTCCGTGGCTTGATTTTCCGGTCATGAGCCAGGGTGGGGGTCAGATAGAGTTTGTTCTGTTAGAACTATATAGACTCAAAGGAGGAAGGGACAGGATAAACTACAGGAAAATGAGAAGAATAGATGATAAGCAAGCAATAATTACAGACATCCTTCCAGGACCTGGCTATGAGCTCCTGAGTACAGGGGCTTGTCTCCTCTCTGTATTTGCAGGATCTGTTCTGGAGTCTGGCATATAGTAGATGCTCAGGAATGTCTGCAAATGATTGATGTGTGATTTACTTTCCTTACTTCTAGGATGCAGTTTGTGCTTCTATATAAACCACCTCCTGCCTCATCCTCTGTTTTACTTTCTTTTCACTGGCAGGATCCGACGTCTACCTTCTTCCAATTTGGAGCGTCCATCCAGCAGCAAGCCACGGTCATGCTGAAGATCATGCAGGATTATGACTGGCATGTCTTCTCCCTGGTGACCACCATCTTCCCTGGCTACAGGGACTTCATCAGCTTCGTCAAGACCACAGTGGACAACAGCTTTGTGGGCTGGGACATGCAGAATGTGATCACACTGGACACTTCCTTTGAGGATGCAAAGACACAAGTCCAGTTGAAGAAGATCCACTCTTCTGTCATCTTGCTCTACTGTTCCAAAGACGAGGCTGTTCTCATTCTGAGTGAGGCCCGCTCCCTTGGCCTCACCGGGTATGATTTCTTCTGGATCGTCCCCAGCTTGGTCTCTGGGAACACGGAGCTCATCCCCAAAGAGTTTCCATCGGGACTCATTTCTGTCTCCTATGATGACTGGGACTACACCCTGGAGGCGAGAGTGAGGGACGGCATTGGCATCCTAACCACCGCTGCATCTTCTATGCTGGAGAAGTTCTCCTACATCCCTGAGGCCAAGGCCAGCTGCTACGGGCAGATGGAGAGGCCAGAGGTCCCGATGCACACCTTGCACCCGTAAGAAAGGGCTTGTTGTCTCCCAAAGTGGGATCAGAGTTTTGCTGTTGTCATTGTTTGCTTGCTAACATACTCATTGTTGGAAATACGCACTGAAAATGCAGAATGTTATGTGTTTACTTACGGGATTTTTATTTTGCTCTCCTCTCTCTCTCTCATCTCCTTTGTAAGATAAGTCACATCAAACTTTGTTTCCTGCAACTTACCTTTTTTTTCTACTTAACAATATATCTTGGAAAGCTACACCTGGGATTTATTGATCTGTCTGTCTGTCTATGGCTGTATCTCAAGTGTATATTTTTTGTAACTCATAAAGATTTGAACCCAGATAAGTCTAACCTCATAGCCCTCATCACATTCTTCAATATGGTATCATGGTATCATGATTTAGTTATCCAGTCTGCATAATGATAGAAATTTAGGAGTTAATTTTCTTTTATTTAAAAAAATTTTGTTGGTACATAGTAGGTATATATATTTATGGGGTGCATGAGATGTTTTGACACAGCTGTGCAATGTGAAATAAGCACATCACGAAGAATGGGGTATCCATCCCCTAAGCATTTATCCTTTCAGTTACAAACAATTCAATTATGTTCTTTAAATTATGTTAAAATACACAAGTCATTTATTATTGACTATAGTCACCCTATTATGCTATCGTTTAGTAGGTCTTATTCATTCTTTCTATGTTTTTTTTTTACCCTATTAATCATCCCCACATCCCGCCCCAACCCCCAATACAAAAATGTGTTTATTTATGGGATAAGTGAAGTATTTTGGTACAGGCATACAATGTTTGATAATCACATCAGGGTAAATGGGGTTTTCATCACCTCAAGAATTCATCATTTGTGTTATAAACATTTAATTTAGGGATTTTGTCAGATTATTTTCCTATTAGAAGCTAAACAGCTGTGATAATCTTTATACATGTCTAAGCACATGTGCAAGTGTTTTTTCTAGGGTTGATTCTAAGATACAGGATTTTTGGGTCCTAATTCATGTGCATTTTTAAATGGAAGCATCTATTGCCAAATTGTCCTGCAAAGTAACCACACCAATTTACAGTCACACCAACAGTTTGTGAAACTACCTAGTTTCCCACATCCTCACCAACATGTTACGCTTTGGGGAAACTTCCCACACTAGTGCTCCTGGTCTCTGTTTGATTTTGCATTTGATTTTTTCCCTTCTTATATTCTAAGTATTTTTGTAGGCCATTGGAAATCTTGGCAAACATTACTCGCAGAACTGCATTATATTCCATTATGTGAATGTATCATAATTTATTTAACTACTCCCATCTTGGCGAACATTTAAGTTAAATTTTAGGTTTCTGAGAAGTGTCATTGTTCCTTGTGGCCCATCATTATGGCTCAGCTGTTGAGATTTAGAATGATCACTCCTATCCCCATTTTGCATGGTTTTGCCTGACGTTCACTGATTTAATCCATGCTTTATTCCTCAGATAATGAGCAGTGTAGAACTGTGATTAACGGCCTCAGCTCTGGAGTTAGACTTGTCTGGGTTCAAAGCTTGTCTCGTCCAGTTTCTATATGACTTGCACAATCATTTTACTTTTCTGGGCCTCAGGTGTTTATTGCAAAGTGATGATAATAGCACCTAATTTCTAGGCAGCGGTTCTCAATCCTCAGCAGGCATCAGAATCTCTGGGAGGACTTAAGACACAAATTACTGGGCCTCAATCTCAGAGTTTCTAATGTAATAGAAAATATGGGGTGAGCCCAGAGAATCTGCACTTTCTTTCAAGTTTTTGGGTGATACTGATGTTCTTGGTCTAGGGGCTGTGCTTTGAGAACCAATGTTCTAGAGATTGTCATATTCACTGAGGTGCTGCATGAAAAGTACTGTTTGGCACAGTATTTACCACCTAGTAATATTAAATAACTTCCAGAGTGATCAGTGAAGTTTTTGGTCATCAGAAATTATAGTC
Organism: Nomascus leucogenys; assembly: GCF_006542625.1. Classification (NCBI taxonomy): domain Eukaryota; kingdom Metazoa; phylum Chordata; class Mammalia; order Primates; family Hylobatidae; genus Nomascus; species Nomascus leucogenys. Next base: position 93,214,166 of record NC_044398.1, read on the forward strand.
AGCAGGCTGGGCGTGGTGGCTCATGCCTGTAATCTTAGCACTTTGGGAGGCCGAGGTGGGTGGATCGCTGGAGGCCAGGAGTTTGAGACCAGCCTGGCCAACATGGTGAAACCCTGTCTATACTAAAAATACAAATGTTAGCCAGTTGTGGTAGAGCATGCCTGTGATCCCAGCTACTCAGGAGGCTGAGGCAGGAGAATCACTTGAACCCAAGAGGGAGAGGCAGAGGTTGCAGTGAGCTGAGATCGCACCACTTCACTTCAGCCTGGGTGACAGAGTGAGATTCCATCTCAAAAAAATAATAGTAATAAAAGGAAAATACAGTCAACAAACCATGTTGGTTTGTTGCCAGCAGGGTACTATGTAACTCTGAAATATTTCTGGAAGGCTTTAGGACTTTGAATCTGCTACAGTTCAGAGGTTATCTCTGAACTGGGGCTGGAGGAGTGTGTGTGTGTGTGTGTGTGTGTGTGTGTGTGAGTGTGTGATGAAGTAGACAGAATATACTTCTTTACAATTAACATAAATCTGAAAAATGAACCTTGAATTAAGAAATCATGCTCCTTTGACATTTCTCCGTCCTCTGTCCTTTTACTCTCTTTAGTAATCCTGTTTCTACACTGCCGCTTTCAGCGTTTTAAATAATTGTCCAGATATCGGGAAGGAACTCAGATAAATCAGCGTGAGACATGGGAGTCTCTTACAGAGGCGGGATTGCTGCCAGCCCAAAGACACAAACGAGGCTAATGAATTCTCACTTCCATAATAAGATGTGCCCTGCAGCTGGAATATTCAGAAATGAATATTTTTGATGGAAACATAACTCAATTTTAGGGTAATTGAAATATAACATATACAGGAAAAGGAATTCTAGAAGGATAATTGGCAAGACATTTAGATCCCTTTCCAGTGACCACCCTGGATTCTATTCTTTTTTTAAAAATTCTGCTGCTGTGAAATGCTGTTGTGCTGTTTCCCAAAGTTATGTCTTTAAATGCAGTAATTTTGTAAATGGTATTTCAGCCCCAGAGAAGCAATGCATCAGGTGTGGTAAGTCGCCATCCCCTGCTTGGTGTTTAATGAAACATCTCTCCATCCATGCAGGGCTGGTGGTGTCCACCCAGTGTGTAAGTTCGGATAAGGCATAAGCAGTCTCTCCTTCCCACACTCTCCCATGGTCCCTGACGCCCACCCCAGGGAATAGTGGAAACCTGCCAGGCTGCCCTTGACAGGGAGCTAGAGAAAGGCCAAAGAAAGCATTTAACAACAAAAAACAAAAAAAAAACAAAAAGGATTATATCTCCCTTTTTTTTTTTTTTTTTTTTTTTGAGACAGAGTCTCGCTCTGTCTCCCAGACTGGAGTGCAGTGGCCCCATCTTGGCTCACTACAACCTCTGCCTCCTGGATTAAGCAATTCTCCCACCCCACCCTCCTAAGTAGCTGGGACTACAGGTGCGCACTACCACATCTGGGTAATTTTTGTATTTTTAGTAGAGACGAGGTTTCACCATGTTGTCTAGGCTGGTCTCAAACTGGTGACCTCAGGTGATCCACCCGCCTTGGCCTCCCAAAGTGCTGGGATTACAGGCATGAGCCACCGCGCCTGGTCGAGGCACTACATTCTATCCTCTGTCTATCATTGCTTCCAACCAACAGACTCTGTGCTAGCCCCTGGGATACATAGATGAATTAAGATATAATTTCTGTCCTCAAACATCATACACTCTGATCAAGGTGGGGGAAATTTGTCTAAAGACAAACTTAGGTAATAAGAATTCTTTTTTTAATATTGAAAAAAGAATAGTACAGAAAACTACAGAATCTGATAAAATACTCAACCCAATATTCATCATAGGGAACAAAGCTAAACCTGCCAGCGGTTAATGTTTGTTTCAATATTTTAAAAGAAAACATTAATGATAATGTGGAAGTTCTGATTGTATCTGTTTTCCTGTCCCAGTTTTCTCCTGTTCTCTCCATAGAAGGGAAAACATGATAATGAATTTGGTTTACATCCAAATCCATGTACATGTTTTCGTACTTTCAATACACATACACGTGCAACCGTATTCCCAACGCATACTTCTGTCTAATGTACACAAATGGTGTCTAATGTATTAGAACTTCCTTTACCTCAACCTTATGTTTTCAAAATCCATCTATGAAGATAATTCAATTGCATTTATTTTATTGATGATATTCTGTTGAATAAGTGTTCCATCTTTACACTTATATAATTCCTCTTTGATGGACATTTAGGTTTTTTTATAGTAAGATGTTTTTCAGTCTGGATCGCTGAAAGCAGAGAACAGACCTATCTGTAGCCTGTGTTAGATCTGTCAGCTTGTTCAATGGAAGCCTGGGACTCTGGAGTTAGGAGTTCCTCACTTCGAGCTTAAAAATTACATTTGCAGCTGGATTATGGTCTTACTCTGCAAAGCATCTGATAAACAAATAGCTCTCACGATTCCTCCTATGTAGCAGGGAGGTTGCAAATAGCTCCAGAAGAAGTTCAGATGAGGTCATACCTGATGTCTTTGTGGTGAGTTCCTGAGGGGATCTGGGATCCAGCTTTGACTGGTTGAGAACAAAGTCATGGGGCCAGCTAGACATGCCACTTGGTGGTCCTCATGGACTTTATTTATAATCTCAGGCAAAGAGCTGGTGCAGTTAGGATATTGTAACGTTGATTTATTGCTCATGGGCTGGGCATGGTACCGGGGGCTGCTTGGAAGGGAAGGTATGTTCACGACCTTACCACCGAACTGTTTCGGTACGTAGAGTTTCAGGGAAAAAAAAGTACAGGAAAGGGGGACATTTTCTTCATGTTTAATATTCCTGATTTTACAGAAGACACTTTGAAAAGAGCAGTCAGCATTTTCCAAAGTTCAAAAATAGCTCAGCCATGTTATATAACCTCCTCCTTGCTACTGCAAAGTTATTAAACATCTGTTCCTTCACCAAGCACAGACCATGTCACTGGTAACTCCCAAAATTGTGAAGATAAACCATGACCTGTTTGGCCAGTGGAATCCTGGCTGTTGTGTCTGGTTCCATCACAAGAATCTGTCCAGGTCATGAGTGGCCAGGGCCCCCTGGGAGGCAGTGGCATCACGGTTAAGAGCATGCGCACTGGGGCCAGGCTGCATGGGTTCCAACCTGATCTGTACTTTTTTAGACTTAGGACTTTGGGTGAGTCACTGAACTCCACGTCTGCTCCCTCAGGTGTAATATGAGGACAAGAAAAGTATTTGCATCTTAGACCAGTGTGTGGCATATGGAAAAGCAGTCTGTAAATGGTTACTACTATGGACGAAACTTGTAGATCGAAGGTTATTAGGCTGGGCACGGTGGCTCACACTTGTAATCCCAGCATTTTGGGAGGCTGAGGCAGGCAGATCACTGGAGGTCAGGAGTTCGAGACCAGCCTGGCCAACACATGGTGAAACCCTGTCTCTACTAAAAAAAAAAAAAAAAAATACAAACTTTAGCTGGGTGTGGTGGTGCCTGTAGTCCCAGCTACTTGGGAAGCTGAGGCAGGAGAATCACTTGAACCTGGGAGGTGGAGGTTGCAGTGAGCTGAGATCACGTCACTGCATTCCAGCCTGGGCGACAGAGCAAGACCCAGTCTCTCAAAATAAATAAATAAATAAATAAATAAATATGAAATAAAGTTATGAGTGAAGCAACTGTCTCTTCATGCCATAGCCCATGATGTTACCATTTGTTCATTCAAAAAATGTATTTGGTGTCTTACATATGCTAAGCACCAATTATTCATAGTTGGAGAGACACAAAAAGGCCATCATGTGATTATCAGGCAGGGCAGGGCTGTCATTCATCTATTGTTTGCTCTGAGGTTTGGGGGCCAGTGGAATATTCCATAGTAGGGCCCAGCCTCCCAAGTTGGAGGTATAGGAGAAAGAAAAATGTCCTTATGCTAAAGCACAGCACCTAACAAGGGGAGTAGGACTCTGGGTGACTCAATGCTCTGTGATTATTTTCCAAGCTGCTTTTTGGTAGCTTTTATTTATTTCCTCTGGTGCTTAAAGCTCTAGCCACTAATGCCTATTTGGGGCTTGGTTCAAGCATGTAGACCCAGGTGAAATTCATATCACATTTTAGCATGTGGTTTTATGAAATGCAAAGCATTAAGTTTGTGCTGTGAGTGCTGTGTGTTTGTGTATGTCTACAAGTATTTTTGCACACATATATGTACATGGGTGTGTATATACACACGTGCACACGTTTACCTGCATTTTTGTGTGCATGTGTGTGTCTCTCTCTGCATGTGTATATGTGTTTCTTATTCCACAGCAGAGGGGACATATTTTATACTTACTAAAGAGGAGGTCATAGAAGGGAGAGGGTGGATGTTTCTCAGATCAAAACCCTCTTGCCCAGAGGATTACCTTGGGAGAAATATGGCCATTGGGAAGAGGGCAGTGTGGCATCAAGAAAACTTCATGGGCTAGGTAGTATGACAGACTTGACTATGAATTGACCACATATTTACCAGGTATAAGTTATTAACAACTCTGAACCCAGAAGTTTTCCTAAAGAGTGTGTGTGTGTGTAAGACAGACATCTCTTCTTCTTGTAACATCTTAAAGTATAGACATTTAGCATGGTTCCAGGCGTGGAGAAGGCGTTTTACAAATAACTACCAGGACATTATTATAATTTTATTTTTCTTATTATTGTGGTCATCATGATCATTATTATAACTTTATACTTGTTACGCTGCAAGCTCTGAATAAGCTAGGAAGCAAGCAATGGAAGTGCATTTCGATTCTATTCTTTAATTACTGAATTACAACTGTATGTTCTATTGTCCACATTTTAGTTAGGCAAGTAGGACATGGAGAAGTTACTGCACTGGAAATCAAGTAGAAGAGCTCAAGTAGATCTATAGCACAAATGAGGGGGCAAAAAAAGTCTTATCCCAGGAGAGTTATGAATTAGTATTGAAGGGAAGTTATTTGGCCTTCATTGATGACACGTGGCATGACCATTTATGTGTTTTGAATTGACTTCTTGAGTTATGAAGTCAGGCTTCAGCTTTAAAAACCAACAACACTGTAAATTATTACCCCTGCAGAAAGGGAAATAGAAGGAAGATATATATGTGAGAAAGAGTTTTATTCATGTCTAAGTTACATTGATACTACTTTAAATCTTCGTTTCTAAAATAACATAGGAAAAATTCTTGGTTTAATGACCCATTAAGAGACTGTGCTAAACCTGGTTGACATATTTTTATTTAATAATCAGAATGATCACTGTTGGTTTTTTGTAATGCCAATAGAAGTGCCTGCTGAGTTAATTCTCTGAGCTTGACCAGAGTTAAAACTTCCCTAGGTGAATGTGATTAACTGTTTGCAAATATTTATCTGGGGGATCACCATATGCTCAACAAACACTTCTCGCAGTGAGATCAGGCACTTCAGAGGCGAAGCTGTCCTGTGGGCCTTTGCTGTACATCTGATTGGGACTCTGAACTCAGAAGTAGGAAAAACAGCTGAGTCTCAAAGTAAATCAGCAAGAGATATGAGGTGAGAGAATCCAGAGGAACACAAATCATATTTCCCAAAGCTATGTGACTTTGTGGAATGTGGACTTAGACAGTGCTGTGTTCTAACCCTCTTATTATCTGGGTTATTCTGGGAGAGTTCGTTAACTTCTTTGAGCCTCCATTTCCTTGATTGTAAACTGAGAAAATTCCAAGAATAGGGAGGATGATGCCAGTTAAATGCAGGTATTGTACTTAGTCAAGCATCTAGGATATAGCTGGCACTCTGCAGGTGTTAATTCTCCTCCTCTCCTGGACTAAAGGAACAGCTTGATCTAGTCCTGATGGACCCATGAGAGTGGGCTGAGCTTGCTGGGTGTTCAGCCTGAGCACTAAGTCAACAGCCTCTCTTCAGCATCATCTCTGTTTGTGGCATCTCTGCTGGAACACAGCCCTCCCTTTTATGGCTGGAAGTCAAAAGAACCGTATGCCAGCCCTGCAATGCAAGTCAATCATTTCCAATTGGCACCCAATGAATAGCTCGACAAATGGTAGAAACCTGATGCTGGCAGCTTGGGAGGACCAGAAGTTGGCCGTGCCTTTACCTTGAGGGAAAGGTGGTTTGGGTTGTTTTGGGGTCACACATAAAGCACAAATATTGTTCACATTTGCCTTAGGCCAGATGTAAGTCTTAGGATTTTGGAACCAGCATGCCCAACAAAAAGGCACATTGATGCATTTCCTCCAGGGTTGAATACTAGAGAAGTTTTCATTTTGAAATTTAGTAATTTGGTGACGTGCTAATTATTTGTTGCAACTCTCTTTTGTGAAAAAACAAAGCAAATTAAGCCCCATCTGTATTACTCTGGTGCTTGCTGACAGAGTGTATATTGGGGCTGGGAGGCTTTAATGTGTAGAAACATAGGCTGGTTGGGACACCATGGCATAGGTCTAGGAAAGAGGAAGTGGTGACTTGCATTACAGTAATAGCTGTGGATTCAGAGAGAAATGGGCAGGCTTAGTGCATATTTGGGGTATAAAATTGACAAGACTTGACAGATGAATATGAGGTGTTAAAAGAGCTATAATAATAATTTTTCTCTTGTATAGCTGAGTAGATGGTGGTGTCTTTTACTAAACAGAAGAAATGAGGAAAGAAATGTTGGGGAACAGAGAGTCAGGGACATCCAGTTTTAGACATGTTAAATTAGACATAGTTTTGAGATATCCAAGTGGGCAATCAGAGAGAAGAGTCTGAGTACAGACTGAAAATGCAAAACACAGGATTTGAGCTTATTGATGGCAGTCAAAGCCCTACGACTGGGCAAGGTCTTGCAGGGGAGAATGATGATTCAGGAGGGCCTGGGTTTAAACCGTGAGGAACTTTAACATTAATTGGTAAATAATCCTCCAAGGGGAAGGAGAATGTTGGAGAGAAAGAGTTAGGCTGTAAATTCCAGCTGCTCTTCCCACATGGAGACTCTGTTCCCAATGTTGATTTTGTTTTGATGCCTGGTGGGCGTCTGCACAGTGTTTGCTCCATGATAGACATCGTAGTAGGTCCTGTAAGCATTCCAAAAATGTGTAATCTATGGCTATGGTGAATATATCTGGGTTTGGTGCATCCTTGCAGAGTTAATCCTACCAGCAGTTTTATTTATCAGTACATTGAGAAAGTAAAAAATGTATATATGTATTTTTTTTACTTTCTCAATGTACTGATTTTATATAATATATAACATAAATATATATTATATAACATAAATATATATTATATAAATATATTTTTTTAGATGGAGTCTTGCTCTGTCACCCAGGCTGGAGTGCAATGATGCGATCTTGGCTCACTGCAATTCTCCACCTCCCGGGTTCAAGCGATTCTCCCCCCTCAGCCTCCCGAGTAGCTGGGATTACAGCCACCCACCACCACACCTGGCTAATTTTTGTATTTTTGTAGAGACAGGGTTTCACCACGTTGGCCAGGCTGGTCTTGATCTCCTGACCTCAGATGATCCACCCGCCTCAGCCTCCCAGAGTGCTGGGATTACAGGAGTGAGCCACCGCACCCAGCCAAAAGTAAAATTGATTACACAACGAATTGCCCGGCAATCATACCAGCAGTGAACTCGTTGAGTTATAAGAAACTAATATTATACTGAGCTTGAGCGATGACTCAGATGGCAAGTCAAGTTTTGGCTCTGGAGAGATAAGGAAGTGATGAAGCTTTGGGTGTGGACAGATGAGGGAGGTGATGGGTGGTGGAGCATTGGGTCTGGAGAGATAAGAAGGTAATGGAACTTTACATCTGGACAGATGAGGTGATGGGGCTTTGAGTCTGGACAGATGAGGTGATGGAACTGTAAGTCTGGACAAATGAAGAGGTGATGAGGCTTTGAGTCTGGACAGATGAGAAGGTGATGGAGCTTTAGGTCTGGACAGATGAGGAGGTGATGGAGCTTTGAGTCTGGACAGATGAGGAGGTGATGGAGCTTTAAGTCTGGAGAGATGAGGAGGTGATAGAGCTTTGAGTCTGGAGATATGAGGAGGTGATAGAGCTTTGGTCTGGACAGATGAGTAAATGACGAGTGATGGAATTTTGGATCCGGAGAGATGAGGAGGCGATGGAGCTTTTGGGGTCTGGAGAGATGAGGGAGTGATAGTTCAGGCAGGAGGAAAACCTCTGTTTTTGTTTCATTCTGGACATGATTTGGGCAACATCTGATATTGTACAAAAAGACAAAGTTAAAAATCCTTTCTACCGAAAGGGAGAAGCATGCGGCAAAGTATAAAGGGGCAGGTGCTCACGACCGATTAACTTATGAGCTGTCCTTGGTTTGCTTTCCTGAAAGAGTATCTGTCTATGCACCTCTATCTATATATAGGCCAAAAGCTCTCCTGCTCATCCCTTCCAGGTGGGAGCAAGAGAGCCAGAACAGGCCTCTCCATCCACCTGTTCTCTGCCTTTGTCTCCTTGCTTCTTTGCTTCTCTCACCTCTTGCTGCCATGTGGATGCTGCCTGCCTGCAGGTGTGACTGAGCCCCCATCCAGGTTCCTGGTGCCTCAAATCCTGGCATGAATCTCAGGGATGGAGGAGTCACTGTCCAGCGTGATGGTGCTAGCTGTGTTCTGCGTGGGCATGGGAGGCCAGCCACATTTCTACACGGGCCTCAAAGTTGGGTAAATGAACTGGCAGGTCTGCTGGTGTCTGGTGTACCGTTGTCCAAATCCCCACAGTCAGCTTCCTGAGGATCTGCTTCATTTGGTTGTCTTGGCCAAACACAAAGAATAAATCCACACTGCCCGGTTTTCCATGTGATAGAAGATAGCTCCCCTGAGAAATGTGCTCATTTCCTTTTCATTTCCATCACTGTGAATAAGAGGAAGTTTAAAAAATTTAATTAATGCATCATTATGTATGTGAGGGTGAGTGGGGAAACTTCAAGTTTCATAGGTTACGTTATCTAAGCATATATATTTTTAAATGTGAAGTATTGGAAATGTGAAAGTACTCTAAGGATAAGACCTATCATGTATTGACTGCCTCCTATGTGTCAATCTGTTTAAATACATTATCTTTCATCCTTAGATGTGAGTTAGGATGTTTTTACTGCAGGTAGCAATCAGGTTAACTCAAAGTTATGTGATTGAATTACTTCCCATAACAAAATTCCAGAAGAAGTTTGGACTTCAGGTGCAATATAGTCAAGCTTCTAGTTCTTTTCTCTGTGATCTCTTGACTCTGCTTTTTGGGCAGTGTGATTTTTTTTCTCTAACTGGTTTCCTCATTACCTCAAGTTTGCTGGTAGCAACACCTGGGAAGACTTCTTTGTGGCCAAATTAGGTCATGTACCCATCTTGGGCCAATAATGATGATTTTGAAAATGCCAGGTACTGACTGGCTTAACTCCAAACTCCTGACCCAGTCACAGAGAAGACAAATAGGTTAAATCAAACCAGACCTACTCCGGGAGCTGGGAATGGAGTAAACTTCCCTTGAGTTCCATAGATTCTTACAGGAGACATGAAGTCTCAATAAAATTTGAGTTCTGTTAAGAATGAGAAAGAGATAAACGAAGCTAGAGTACCAGCAGGTCAATTATAAATCATAATTCATATTACAGATAAGTAAACAGGACTAGAGAAGTTATAGAAGTTGAAAAGAGCCACACAGATAATGTAAAATGTAGCCAGAAGTTAAATCCAGTTTCCTTTGGTTCCAAACCCCACATTACAACTTTCAGAGGCTGCAAATTGACCTGCATTGTGTGCATGTTTTTTTTTAAACTTAGAGTGCTTTTCCTGTTTCCAAAAGTCAAGTCCCAATGTTTAAACATTATCATCAGATTTCACAAAAATTATATGTTTTGTTTACCATGAAAAAGATGGAGTTAGTGATAATAATCCCATATCCTGACCTGCTAATGATCAACTGGAAGTTAGAAGTGACTGTCATCTCTGCGCAGTGCACCTTAGTCCCCACCTGGGTTGCCTTATTTATCCATGTTACCTCCAGGGCTTCTTTAAGTATTTTATCCCAGGTTGTGTTGTACTCATTTTTGTTATTTTTATCATAATCATCAGTATGTATATTTCCAAAACAAGAACTTGATGATTATTAAGATTGGCAGATATTAGAATGAGCAATAACAGGGAGTTTTGATAGCTCACCTCCAGAGATCTTCATACCTGAGTTGGTGCAACTGGAACTGTGTACAACATAGGTCTCTCTTATCCTATATGCTTACGGCATTACTGGTCAAACATTCTTACTTAAAGCTGTAGGTGAAATCATATAAAGCACTGCTGGGATATGATTTTCCATGACTAGAGGCTTCCGAAGATTGGAGAGGTGCCTCTAATCTTTTGCCCACATTTTCTCAAAGCAAAGTAAAATGAACGTGGCTTTCAAAATTACAGCTGGTCGTGTCTGGGACATAGCCATCTGCGACTAAGTGATCATTTCATGTAGCTGTAGATCATAAACCTCCTTCTTGGTTCAACTTACAGGTGACAATTTGAGTTGTTTGTGCATAGAGTGCCTTACCCAAAGGCAAAAACTTCCTGAGTTACCCAAGGAGAGTTCCCCCTTGACAGATCGAATTAATTTGTAGATATTATTTTAAGGGTAGAAGAAAATATTTGCTCTGGTGGGGTGTGCAGTGGCATTATGACATTTGTCAAGTGAATGGCAAATGATGGAGGCTGATGGAACCCATATTACTTGCTTAAGAAATTGTGCTGAAAATTTCGAATTTGTCATTTAACAAAGTAAAGTATTTGGTTCCAATCTGCTTTCTTTTTCTTAGTCATACTGGGGGTTTCAATATTTGCTCTAAAAATAAATTTGGGGTTTGTAAATTCTAAGTACTGGAGATATGTTTGGCAGATTTAATGGTCTTATTTACCTTCATTGAATTCCATTCTATTGACTTCTACTTCAGACCAAGATGGACTGTAATATCCCCTACAGACTGAAACAACCAAAATGGACAAAAAATTTGAAGTGATTATTTTTAAGACCCTGAATATTGGGGAAAAGAAGATAGAAACTAAAATAAGTGAGTTTATCACATTTTATTTATGGCTCCACTCACCACCTTGAGAGAGTTTCCAGGCTGCAACTTAAGGATAGGGGATTCAAGTCTGGCAGACTCCCTGAATGGCAGAGACAAAGTTGAATCTAGGAAACAAAGGCAGCTGGGTTTCGTAGGAGAGAGTACCTGAGAAAAGTGATCTGCATAAATGGATATCTGCCTAAGGCCCACTTTAGTGTTGAGCTGAATACTGCTCAACATAAGGGTGAGGACACTATCTAAAGCCAAAGAAAGAAGCCTCCCAAACATTGAAAATAACAGAGCCCAGGATTCACATGGACTGAGGGTTAGCCACTAGTCAGACTAGAAAACTCAGTTATTCATGGGCACTGAGTTGAGTACACAGAAGGGGGTTGTTTCAATAATGGAGAAATAATTAGCTGTAGACTATGAATTGCTCTGACTCTGCCTAACAAATATCAGAAGCAAAATCTGAAAAGATCAAACTGTTTCCAAGTAACTTAGTCACTCTAGAACAGAGCTCAGTGATATTTATAGTAATACAAAAATATCAGCACGAAAAAAGTTAAAATTTATAATTTCTTCCATCCAATCAAAAGTTACCAGGCATGCAAAGCAGCAGGGAAATATAATCCATAATGAAAAAATATCATGTAACAACTTACCCAGATTTAAATGAATGTTAGAATTGGCAGATGGGGCTATTACTATAGAGAGTAACTCTAACTCTCAACTTCATAGGTTCAAAAATTCAAGTGGAGACATCGGGAATGTTTTTTAAAGAACCATATCAAACTACTAGATAGAAAATCTACAATGCATGAGATAAAAACTACACTGGATGGATTAATGGCAGGTTTGACACTGAAGAAGAAAAAATTAGTGACCTTGAAGACAAAGTAATTTCCCCAGATGAAACTCATAGAGAAAACACAATTTGAACTATGAACTGAGCATGATTGAGGATTTTAATGTACGTTTAATTTGAATCCCTAAAGTGAAAGGGGGCAGGAAGAATATTTGAAAATTAATGGAATGAAAATTTTTCAAATTTAATGAAAACTATAAACCCTCAGTTCAAAAAACTTAAATCCTGAGAATGAGAAATATGAAGACACAGCATAGTCAAATTTCTCAAAATCAGTTTTAAAGATATATCGGCTAAAAAGATATACCAGAGTTGAAAGCTGTCAGAGTAAAAAAAGATGTCAGTAGACTTCTTGTCAGAAACAACACAGGTTAGAAAGGAATGCAGAAAAATATTTTGTACTGAACGAAAACAATGTAAACTTAGAATTCTTTGCACAGTAATAATATCTTTCCAAAGTGAAAAGGAAATACTTTTTAGACATAGAATAACTGAAAGAATTAGCAGCAGATCTGCATTACAAGAAAATATTAAACGAAGTTCTTCAGGGAGAAAGAAAGTAATACCAAACAGAATATGAATCATCACAAAAGAATGAAAAGCAATTAAATGAAAACTACATTGTTAAACACATGAGGTTTTTTTTTTGTTTTGTTTTGTTTTTTTAGACCAAGTCTCACTCTGTTGCCCAGGCTGGAGTGCAGTGGTGCGATCTCGGCTCACTACAACTTCCACCTTCTCCTGCGTCAGCCTCCCGAGTAGCTGGGATTACAGGCACGTGCCACCAAGCCCGGCTAATTTTTGTATTTTTAGTAGAGATAGGGTTTCACCATGTTGGCCAGGCTGGTGTCGAACTCCTGGCCTCAAGTGATCCACCCACCTCGGCCTCCCAAAGTGCTGGGATTACAGATGTGAGCCACCATGCCCGGCCTCACATGAGGATTTTTAAACAATGAAATCATTTTAAAAGATAAATTACTTTTAAAACAAAAATACTAACAATGTAGCATGAGGTTTATAGCTTGTTAAAAGTAAATTTAAAAGTAAATATGACAACAATAGCACAAAGGTTAGCAGGGAAATCAAAGTATACTATTTGAAGGTCTTATGGTATACTTACGTAGTATAGTGGTATAACATCACTTGAAGATAACCATGATAAATTTAAAATATATACTATAAACCCTAAAGAAACCACTAACATTAAAAAAACCCAATGTTCTGGCTAATAAGTCACAAAGGAAATAAAACAGAGTGATAAAAAATATTCAACTTATCAAAAGGAGGTAAGTAGAAAGGAAAAAGAGAACAAAGAACACATAGAACAAATAGCAAGATTATAGGTTTAAACCTACTGTATTAATAATCACATTACATGTAAATAGTATGAACATCACAAAGCAAGAACCAACTCTAAGGTGCCCATAAGAAACCCACTTTAAATATAAAAGCATAAATAGGTTGAAAGTTGAAATATGGAAAAATATGTACACACTAATACTAATTTTAAAAAACTAGACTGGCTATATTAATAACATACTAAGTAGATTTCAGATCATGAAGTTTTTTGGTGTTAAATATTGCCATTTCATTATGATAAATGAGTCAATTCGTCAAAAAGATCAAACTATGCATCTAGTATAGCTTCAAAATAATGAAGCAAAACTGATGTAATTGCAAGGGGAACCACAAATTCATAATTATAGTAGGAGATTGCAATACTCTTAATAATGGCTAGAACAAACAGAGTTAGTAAAGATACAGATGATTTTAACAATGTCACAACCAAGTTGACCTAATATTTGCCTGTAGAACACTCCACCCAACAACAGAACACACATTTTTCAAATGTACACAGAAAATTTATAAGGATATATCATATTCTACGCCATAAAACAAGTTTTAGTATATTTAAAAGGATTCACTCACACAAAGTATTTCTGCGACCACTTTGAAATTAATTAGAATCTAATAACCGAAAGATCTCCAGAAATTCCCCAAATGTTTGCACACTAAATAACATACTTCTAAATAACCTAAGGGTAAAGGAATAAATAAAAATGACTCTTTACTCCAGTTGTCCCTTGGCAGAAATCCAAGCCTCTTTGGGAAACTGTTCTTCCTCAGGTGTGCGGTCCATCTTCAATTAACCAAGTCACAGGGACATTTGGCTCTTTGCTTAGTTAGTTCCTGCTCACAACAGTCAGGAATTGATGTCTACAGAGAGGTTTGTGAGTATGAGGGCATGAAGAATGTGTTTCCTAACAAAAATAATAGAAAACTGGGTCCGGATGGGTGCGGACGTAATTCTCAGGCAAGCCACATTCCCTGCCTTCATCCGAGTTTTAATGTGATGGTGGAAATAGGACCCAAACTAAGATTTAAGACGTTGGGTTTTAATCCTAACTTGCTCCTGCATATGGTTGTAATCTTTGTTAAGATTTTTAACTTTTCTGATTCTCCTTTTTTTTTTTTTTAATCTGCAGATTGATGGTGTTGGTTACAATAATCTGGAATTGTATTTCATGATGTCAGAGCAGGAAGGGATGCTGGAGATCACTTAGGCCATTAACTTTTAATTATTTTTTTCCTTTTTACATAGGCAGGCTTCTGGGTGCTTCTGCAATATCATCACACTCCCTAGGGTGTAAGTGGTAGCTCCAACCCTTTTTGTCCACTTAAGAAAGTTTAGAGGGCAAATGAGTGATGATAGTGAGTCTGCTTTAAATTAGATCAAAGTCTAATTTATCTTTTTTGTGTTTTTAATAATTTATAAAATTTGCCTCAAAATTATAAAATATATTATTAATTGTAACAACTTATTTTCAACTGGTTTTACAAAATCAAAATAAATTACTTCTCTGTGTTATAGATGAGGAAATTGAGACCCCAAAGAGACGTGGTTAATGTTTTGCTGTCTGGCTCATGGCAAAGGCATGATAAAGCACAATTTTTCTTTCTCCCACACCTAGATGCATTGCTTCCACTACACCTTCTAGGTTCTTTGTGGTTATTAATAATAAGGTGATGATGATTGATGATGGTGATGATGATGATTGATGAAGATGATGATGATGAACTCCAGGAACCTTGTCCATTTTACTTTTGTGCACCAGAACCTAGCATAGTGTAGACACTTAATAAATATATGTTGAATAAGTCAATAATGATAATTGCTACCACAGCACTTGTTCTGATCTAGGTGCTATATTAAGGATTTTTACATGCACCATCTTATATTATTGTCACAACATCTCTGTGAAATAAGTAGTAGTGTTATTTCTGTTTTCACATGAGAAAAAGATTTCAGAGAGAAGAATGACTTTCCCAGGCTCAGTTAGTCGTAGGATCAGTATCAAGATGACCTCTTTGGCTTTAGCACCTGATCTTCTGATTCTCTGGCTTCTCAGGGGAAAGAAAAGGCTTCAGTTGTGTTTTCATGGGGTCCTAGGACATCTTCCAATGCTGCAAAGCTGGTACAAAGATCTCTCCCTGGTGGGTAGGAGACATTTGCTTGTCTTTAGAGTTAATTCATCATGAAAGTGTGATTGATGGAAATTCATTTTATAAACTACAAAACCGTTCTGAAAATGTCAATGTTGTCATCAATACTAATTATTATTATTGTCATTAGCACAGGGATCTATGTTTAGCATTGCCAATAATAAAACAGGCAGAAGAACAAAGGGGAGAAGCTGGTCTTTCCGGGGAAAATGTTTATGAGAATCGTCAAAAGCTCAATTGCAGAACCATCAACTCCCTCTAAATTAGTTCTGGAATGAGTCCCTTGAGACATTGTGTACCCCTGAGGAGGATCCATACATATTAACTCTACAGAGGATTGAGCAAAATCCCCAGCAAGGGAATCTTAGTAATTCTGACTAGGCAGAAGGAAGGAAATAAAAGGTAGAAAGAAAGAAGGAAACCAAGATTTAATTGATACTGGGTGCAAACCAGTCTATAATGGGCTTGTCTGCCTGGATTTTAAAAGTTTGAGAGGCCGAGGCAGGGGGATCACGAGGTCAGCGAATCAAGAGCATTCTAGCCAACATGGTGAAACCCTGTCTACTAAAATACAAAAAAAAATAGCCAGGGGTGGTGGCATGCACCTGTAGTCCCAGCTACGGCAGGAGGCCGAGGCAGGGGAATCGCTTGAACCTGGGAGGCAAGGTTGCAGTAAGCCGAGATCTTGTCTGTGTACTCCAGATTGGCGACAGAGCAAGACTCCATCTAAAAAAAAAAAAAAAATCACATATATGCAGGGAGGCCAAGACACTGGTAAATATTTTCCATTCAGTGTAAAAGATGACAGCAGGGAGGAGGGATCCATCATACTTCTTAGCTATTTACTTAAGTTTAAACTTTATCTTGAGTTTAATCTTTCAAAAGAGAGCATTTCTTAGACTCAGAACTCTGAATGCAGGACTGGGAGAGGGTGTTTGTCTTCAGCCGATGAGGTGATAGCAAAACAAAACAAAACAAAACACATAGAATAAACACAGTTCCCTGGCATCTGTTACCCATGTTCACCTAGCAATTTCCTGGAATTCTTTCATTCGTTCGTTCATTCATGCATTCAGCTGTTTTCATTCATTTATCGTTTCATGTATCCATTTACCCTCAACAGTCAGCTATTGTGCACTTGCTATGGGTGAGGCCTTATAGTCAATATGAGACACACAGTCATGCACAAAACAGAAAAAAGCATGCTGCCCAAAGCTCCTATTCTCGTGAGAAGAGCGGAAATAAATGAGTACACACAATGTCAATTTGCTATTGATATGGGATGGGAAGAGAAACAGAGCAGAGGGTAAGGGGATAGAGACTGAAGGATGGTTATTTTAGACAGAATGGTTGGGAAGGTGAAATTTGGCAGATACCTGAATGAAGTGAATGGGAAAGTAATATGACAGTCTGAGGAAAGAGCGTTTTGGACTGGGGACTGCCAAATGCAAAGGCCTGGAACTAGGAAATTGCTTGGAGGGTCTGAGGAGCACCATGTTGGTCAGAATGGCAGGAGCAAGAGGAGCATGCATTTGGAGAGAGGAGCCAAGTTCT
The DNA here is from genome assembly GCF_006542625.1 of Nomascus leucogenys. Classification (NCBI taxonomy): domain Eukaryota; kingdom Metazoa; phylum Chordata; class Mammalia; order Primates; family Hylobatidae; genus Nomascus; species Nomascus leucogenys. The sequence continues at coordinate 93,231,159 of NC_044398.1, forward strand.
GTAGGTCCTCAGAGACCATAGTGAGAGTTTGGACTTTTGTTTCAAGTATTATGAAAAGCCGTTGGAGAGTTTTAGCGGGGAAGTAAGGTACTGCAGTGACCTCTGAGCTTGCACAAGTTGTATCTGGAGCCTCATTCACTTTTTCTTTTCCCTGTGACAATTCATCTCCTGTTAGACACAAGCTTTTCCTAGTGTGGTACAAAATGTACTTCCCTTTCCAGATTCCATTTCTCTTCTCCTCATCATGCAGGCCTTAGTGGGTCCTATTTGGCCACACCTAATCAGAATAATCCCATGCATCTCACTACAGTGATTGGTTCAGGAATGGACACACTATCTAATTTGGTCTAATATTAAAAATTTCTGAGCTATTTGATATATGGCAAGTGTGTAAATGTGAGACTTGGAATTTCTGCTGCCATTTTTCCACCATAAAATAAATCAGGCTGATGATAAAGGCAATTTATACATGGGGAAGAACTAAGAGAAGCATGGTGTGAAAAATGAGTCAGAGCCATGATCCGACTTTATCTGAAATCTACCCTATCACTGATCTTTTCGGGGATATATATGTATTTTTTTTGAGACGGAGTCTCACTCTGTCACCCAGGCTGGAGTGCAGGGGTGTGATCTCGGCTCACTGCAACCTCTGCCTCCCGGGTTCAAACAATTCTCCTGCCTCGGCCTCCTGAGGAGCTGGGATTACAGGCGCACACCGCCATGCCTGGCTAACTTTTGTATTTTTAGTAGAGACCAGGTTTCATCATGTTGGTCAGGATAGTTTCAAACTCCTGACCACAAGTGATCTGCCCGTTTTGGCCTCCCAAAACGCTGGGATTACAGGCATGAGCCACCGCACCCCTCCATTTTCATACATTAACCACTAAACGCCCGTAGTGGTTTAATTTTGTTTAAGTTAGCTTTTTTTCATTGTAACCAACGTTCTTTTGGTTGCATAATTTACAGTGAATGTATAGTATTATGTTAATTAGTTGATGTATTATACCCTTTAATTTACATGGTTACATTTAACAAAGCTGAATGTTAACAAAGTGATATTTTAAATAAGAATTTGAGAAACACTGTTTTGCACAAGATACTTTGGACTTTCAGACAGAAAACTTCTCAATGGACATAATTTGTGCTTCGTATATATTAGTTGCTTTTGAATGATTCGAACCTATACAGCAGTCCCCTCTTATCCTTGGTTTTTCTTTCTGTGGTTCCAGTTACCCATAGTCTGAAAATATTACATACAATACAATATTTTAAGAGAGAGACCACATTTATATATCATTTATTCTAGCATATTGTTACAATTGTTCTGTTTTATTAATAATTGTTGTTAATCTCCTACAGTGCCTAATTCATAAACTTTATCATAGGTATGTATGTCTGTATAAGAAGAAACATAATACATACACAGTTCTGTGCTGTCTGCAGTTTCAGGCATCCACTGGGGATCTTGGAACATATTCCCTGTGGAGAGGGAGATACTGCAGTACATCCACAGGCTTTGGAATCAAATTTCAGCTTTTTCTGCCGCTTATTAGCTGTGAGACTTTGAGCAAGTAACTAAATATATCTGAGCTTCATTTTTGTCATCAGTAAAATAGAAATAATGCTGGTCCCCACTCACAGTGGGGGAGTTTGTGAGAATTAAATAAGGCATGTAAAACATTTAGCTCAGTACCTGGCCCACAATAAGTGATATATGAATGTTGGCTCTTATATAATAATATAATTCTTGGAATAACCAAGGAAAATAGAACAAAAAATGCCACCTAGATGGCAGGATTGCTTTGCATAGCTTAATTAAGTATGTTTCATTATTCCAACTCCCTGGGGCTTTTGAAAATAAAATTTTACAAAATGTACAACGACAGTCTCATTAAGAGTGGGGAAGGGGCCATCTCTAGGCGGGAAGTGAGAGGGAGGACGTGTTGAAATTGTGGAGCAGAACGCATGAGTACTGGTGTAAACTTGGTCCTTAAACAGTAAATACACACATTGAACCACACAACCATGTCTTTCCAAAGGAAGTTTTAAAAAAGTTAGAAGAAGTTGGGTCCTGTATAAGAGTGAGATGTTAACATATTTTATTTGACTGAAGATTCTAGCTATTATAAGATCTTTATTTCAAAAAAGTTAAAATGCAAAAGATGTGCATTTTGGAACCAATGCAGTAGAACAGTGGTGCATTCCATGTCCAGTATTCCAAGTAGCTGTGAGGTAGGCGATATTATCCTCCTTTGAGATGTAAGAACATTGAGGCTTAGGAAAGTCAAGTGCCTTTTTCAAGGTCACATTGTTAGTGGACAGCAGTCAGAATCGCATTCATCCATTCATCTGAAGAATTTACGTAGCGTTCAGTGCCAAACCCCACAGGGGATACACCAGTGAAAACAACAGAGAGTTTATAATCTCATAGAGAATTTAAACAAAAATGAGTAAGGAGTCAAATACATAAAATAATTGCACTATATTATGGCTCCTTTGAAGGGCAGATATGGGGTACTGAGATGGAAAACATGAAGGGTGGAAGGAATACATCTCTTGCCTCTTTGCAGAAGTGATGTTTCCACTGAAAGCTGAAGGGTGAAGAGTCAGACATGAAAAGAGCCAGAGAAAAGTCATTCCAGGCAAAGGGAGCAGAGTGTGCAAAGTCTCTGAGGTGGGAAAGATTTTAGTGCTTATAAGGTAATAAAAACACTTATTCTCCTGGTAGACTCAGTTTCGGGTCTTTCTAACTTCAGAGACTCTGCTGTGAACCACTAGGCAATGCTACCTCTGCAAAAGGGAAAGTTGGGTGTTTGAAGGCCAAGAGACACCATGGAGCGGTGGCTGCCAAAGGGATGCTCATCACTTCCTCACATCACTTACTTAACTGCCCAGAAGAAAATTCCTTTCATACGTTAAATGACCAACTCCATCCCTGCCTTGTAAAAGCTGGAGGCGATATTTGAAGGGCTTCTGTTAATATATGGGGTATGGATGGGGGAGAGGAACTGGTGAAGAAGAGGTCATGCCTTGAAAGGTTGGAAAAGGGAGGATGGTGGAAGAAGAGCTAGGAGTGGACTGTTGACTCCTAGTCAAGAAGGCTGCATCACCAGCCACCTCCGAGGTGGAATACCGGGTATCTGTTAATCCACAGCAGGCTACTGTTAGCCCATTTCACTTGTCACTGTATCACTGTGGCTCTGACAGTTGTGCCTTTTGGTTCCAAATTGTTTTCATTTCAGTACCTTCCTTCCCAACAAGAGGTATTGAAAATGAGGGAAGAATGAGAAGACCTTGATTTATACGTGCCGGCAGATTCAGGGTGTATGAAAAACTCGTACTCACAATTTCTGATTCTCTTGAGAAGTTGGGTGATGCTTTAATGCAACTTTCTCTTCTTTTTTCCAAGGACTCATGTCATGAAGCTTTTGACTGTTGGGAGGATCTGTGGGGTCATGGGATCATCATTTTGCTTCATTACCCTCCCTAATTAGACATAATTAATAATTATTACAATAATGTTATATAGTGTTTTAGACTCATATACAAAATCTTGAATCCTCATAACAATTCTGTGAGTTGCATGGGATTATTCCAATTTTACCGATAATGTTCACAGAGGTGACATCATATAACCAAGATTACACAAAGGGATTGACCTAACTCTTATGCCTCCAACTCCAGAAGACAAAGTTGGCAAAGAATTGGCAGATGAGAAATTGTTGCACCACTCTCAATAATCGCAGGAAGGAAGTAAAGATGTTGATTAATTAACAATCAAAGGTATTATCACGTCTACAATAATTAGCATTTATCAAGTGCCTAGAGTGTGTCTGGCATGCTGTGCTAAATTCTATTTATTAATCAATCTAATTCTCACAACAACCCTGTCATGTAGGTGCCATTATTATCTCCATTTAACAGATGAAAAAAACGGAGGCTCAAAGAGGTGAAATAACAACTAGTTTATATAACTAGCAAGTTGCTGAGACAGTTCACAAACCCTAATAATTTAACTCCAGAGTCAGTGCTTGTCCCCACCACCTAAACTACCTCCATTGATGGTGTACTTCTAATATTAATAACAGTGACATCAATTACATCAATTCATTGGACAGAGTAACTGTGAGTTGTGAGTCCCATCTCTTGCCATTGATTAAAAAAACATACCAGTTTTAGGAGCAGGATTCCATTATACTGTCTCTGTTCAAATAAGTAGAAACAAGTAATTGGGGCAATGGGCTTGATAAATAATCTTACTATGAAGCTGCTGTCACAGAAAAACACTTGTTTGTATGTATTTTCTACCTTCATTAGAACATTTGGATAGTTGTGTAGGTCTATGCTGTTCTTCTTAAGGAAGGTGGCTATTATTAAGGGTGATGGACTTGGTTCAAGTCCTCCCAGTGCTGATGTGTTCCTTAACCAGTTGATTCTTATTTCCCTGACTCGTAAATTGCTGTCAGCTTCAGCTTCTCCTGCTTGCCTTATTAAGAATTCTGCATAGTTGGCCGGGCTTGGTGGCTCACACCTGTAATCCCAGCACTTTGGGAGGCCGAGGCGGGCGGATCACGAGGTCCGATCGAGACCATCCTAGCTAACATGGTGAAACCCTGTCTCTACTAAAAATACAAAAACTTAGCTGGGTGCAGTGGTGGGTGCCTGTAGTCCCAGCTACTAGGGAGGCTGAGGCAGGAGAATGGCGTGAACCTAGGAGGCCGAGCTTACAGTGAGACAAGATCACGCCACTGCACTCCAGCCTGGGTGAGAGAGCGAGACTCCATCTCATTTAAAAAAAAAAAAAAAGCTGCATAGTCAATAGAATGCAAATAAATGGAAACATATGCATCTTCCCACATGTGGGGAATGTTGCTGTTGGCTCTTCTGCCCCTTAGCTGTCTTGTAGCACAATGCTTCAGCTTTCAATTGAGCCTCTTCTTCTTCGTGGCTTGTCTAACTGCTGCTATTATATCCAGGTGATTGAGCTGTTATAGCCTTAATGGCAAGTTTCAATTCACTGTCTTCTTCCTCAGCTTTGAGTGTGGGAGCTCCTTAGGTTCCCACTTTGTTCACTCTGGGACCATCTTTCCGTCTTCAATAAGCCTCACTTCTGAGCCACAGCAAAACAAATGCATATGCGTTGAAGATAGTTTCAGAACTTGTGCATTGGGAAATTTTCTGCGGTTTAACACGGTGAGAAGAACTGGAATAGCCTGTGCTGTTCAGAAGCCAGAACCGATATTGAAAGCAGGTGCAGGCCTGTCAGCCACACAGCTGGTTGAGTTAACTCTATTAGACACTATTGGACAATTTTGTTATCTGAAATAGAAACCAGTATGGTGGCAGGCTGTCCCTTTGCCAAATGATGCCCCTGCTAGGCTGGTTTAGGTCTGCCTTTCTTGTTGGTGCATCTGCTGGGTTTTGCTGCCAGCATGTTGAAAACTGGCAGTTCTGTAAAGTTTTATTGTCTTCCTAGGTGTTTTTGTCCAGGAAAGAAATACTAAGATTTGCCGTTTTTTAAATGATGACTTGGCATTTTGACTCTTGGCTGTACTTTAGCTGGAAGAAATTAGTCTCTGATTTTATTCTAATACTGGAACTGCATCATTTTTTTTTTTAACCAAGAATGATTTTCTAGTTCTCTCCAAATCATACATTCTTGGGAGCCTCTATTCTAAATTGTTTTTCACACTCAGTTCTAATGCCTTCACATAATGGATTTTTGTAATTTTGTTCTTTTCTTTTTTTCTTTTGAAAATCAGCAACAAGTAAAAAGAACCCCTGTGGGTGAAATATAATATCCCTCCCAAAGGAGAAATGGAAAAAAAATGTTATTCCAAACTTCAAGCCCAAACGTTATCTGCCTTCTACATTTTAAGCAGGCTCAGAGCCTTGAGGATGGAGTCAAAGAATGCAAAACGTGACCTCTTAAAGGAAAAAGCTAAAAAAAAGTTGGACCTAGAACATCAGATAGCTCTTACCAAACAGTGTTTTGGTGAGTGAAGTGTAAATGAAGCGTAGAATATAGCTCTTTTCCAGGATACAAGGCCCAATTTCTGAAACATGCAAACACTCTCTCAATTGAATGCATTAGCTGCTTAGTTCCAGAGCTGCTGAAGTATAAAATGATAACTTATGTTAAACACCCAGCACTGTGCCTAGCCCATGTTGGACCCTCAATTTAATATTATTATTAATTATTCCTATATAGAGGGGAAACATAAACTTGTTTTAATTACTTATTTGACCTAAAATACAAGGTTGCACAATGCGCTGTAGCAAATGTCTATAAATCTTTACATAAAGATCCCTGGGATGGAATCTCGTTCTGCAGATTCAAGATCCTGTCTGGAGAAAAAGAGTGAAGACTCTATGTGTATTTTTGAATGAAATAGAGCACCCATATCTACTATGTGTCTTATGAGAAATGTTTCCCTAGAGGAGACTCGTAAGGAGTGAGCCAAGAACTGGCTTCAGAGTTTTAAAGGACTGCCATCCGGAAATTGTAGTAGAATTAGTCTCCTTTGCTTGCAGTAGAGAACTAGAGCTAGTGGGTTGAAGCTTCAAGGAAATAACGGTGGCTCAGTGAAAGGAAGCTCTTGCTGACACTTTGAGCTATCAGTGGAAGGGACCCTCCAAAGAAGTGGAGAGAAATCATGCGGACACTGGAATCTTCTGGCAGGAAGACTGGGAAGAGTTTCTGCAATGTATGGCAAGGCCAGGGGCAGAGGGAGCAGTTCTGTTGGTTTAGACAGATAACCTTAAAACTTTTCTCTGTGGAGACTATTTGGGTCCAACTGAATTCTCTGCCTTGGAATCCTCCCATCCACTTTTGCTGAACAGCACGGCTATTACTGCCTTTTAGATAAGAAATTCAATAGCATTTGTTCATTGGCTCAGATCATTCACCTTTAATTCTGCCCATTTATACCAGTGATAACTAATGTTTATTCTTCAGTTACTATGTTCCAGGCTCTGCACAAAGTGTTTTGTGCATATTGCCCTTTTAATACTCAGAGATACTCCATATGAGTATTTTTATTATCCCCATCATGCAGATTTTAAACATGAATCTCAGGTGGCACAATTAACTCAAAGAGACAGACTCATAACTAGCAATACTGAGATACAAAGCAAGGACTCTAAATCCAAAACTTCTGTTCTTAACCACTTCTTTGTACTACCCTCCCCCCACCCCATCCACTTACTCTGAATTTTGAGAAGAGTTCTTTATCTTCTCGTTATACCTTTTGCAGCTTGGTAAAGCTTCTATATGCATTTCATCAGGGGCTGAGTTCTGAAATCGTTGTTTCAGGAAACATGGTTCTGGAAAGGACAGAGACTAAATGATGCTGACATTGGTATCATCATCATCATCATCATCATCATCGCATCATTGCCATCACCATTTATAGCATCATCTCCATCATCACTATCACCATTGCTGTCAACATCACACCATCACCAACATCATTATCTATCGTCATTGCCATCATCGTCTTTGCCATAATTACCAACATCTTCTTCCTCTTTTTCCCCATTCTTCCTCTTCCTTCTTCTTTTCCTTTATCATCATCATCATTACCATCACCACCATCATCACCATCACCACCATCACCATCATCACCATCATCCTCATCATCCTCACCATAGTTAACACATATTTTGTGCTACTGTATGCCAGCACATTACAGGTACTAACTCATTTAATCCTCCCACCGACACTATGAGGTAGGGTTACTAACCCCATTTTACAGTTGAGAAAACTAAGATGCAGAGTGAATAGCTTGCCCAGTCATGCTCTTAAGCACAATACCTTAATGCCTCTCACCCTTTAGGGGCTGCTTTTCAGCTTGACTAAGGGTGGGAATCATCACTTAAATAAGTCATAGACACTTCCCAAAAGTGTAAAATTGTTCACTCAAACTTTATACTCAGGTTTTATTCTGTAGAATTATTTAAAATTGTCTAGACATTATAATCACATGCTTCTGCCTGTTACATCATGGGTAAATGGCCATCATAGGTTAGGAGACAGACCTTTGTAGAGCTACATTTTTCCAAATGCATTTCCTTGTTCCTAAGTTGGAGGGCATTGTTAACATTTGTGGGCTACTATTAATGAGAGCCACTGGATACAGGGATTGAGATGGTGCTTAGGACTCTCAATGAATTCTCATTTTATACTCCTGACAAACCTATGGCGTGGCTGCTATGATTATGCCCATTTTACTGATCAAGAAACAGGCTAGGGATAGTTAAATAACTTGCCCAAGATCGCTAACACTAGGAATTAGCTGAGTTAGCATATAAACTTAAGGTTTTCTGACTCCAGAGCTAGTGCATGTAATCCCTGTGTTTCACAGTTCCTTTCATTCATTTATGGCCATTTTGTTTGTTTATTTTAGAGATAAGGATCTCTCTATGTTACCCAAGCTGATCTCAAACTCCTGGCCTCAAGCGATCCTCCCACCTTGGCCTCCCAGGATGCTGTGATTATAGGTGTGAGCCACCACACTCGGCTTATGGTCATTTTGGAATCTTCTCTACACGGGCTGACCTCCACTAACTCTTTGCTGTCACTCCTATGTTAAGGCTGCAGTTAGCTCCTGTTAGCTCCTGTGCTGTTAGCCAGGCACATAGTAGAAATACATTTTGGATAAATTATTTGGAGAAATTATTTTGGATAACTCTGGGGACTATAGGATAAAATGTGAAAATTACAAGATGGTTTTTTTTTTGTTTTTTTGTTTTTTTAGTTAAAGTAAAGAAGACCTTTCTAACATGTGTATCTATACAGCAATGATACTGGTTGTTTTGGAGAGGTACTGAGGTCTTTACTCCATAGAAGCAGACAAGCAGAAATTTAGGCCCACCTGTCTGCCAGAGGTATTGTAGAAATGATTCAGGGGCAGAAGATTGAATCAAAAGAACCCTGAGGTGCAGTGGCTCATGCCTGTAATCCCAGCACTTTGGGAGGCCAAGGTGGGCAGATGGTCTGAGGTCAGGAGTTCGAGGCCAGCCTGGCCAACATGGTGAAACCCCGTTCCTACTAGAAATACAAAAATTAGCCAGGTGTAGTCGTGGGCACCTGTAGTCCCAGCTACTCGGGAGGCTGAGGCAAGAGAATCACTTCAACCTGGGAGGCAGAGGTTGCAGTGGGCTGAGACTGTGCCACTGCACTCCAGCCTGGGCAACAGCATGACTGTGTCTCAAAAACAAACAAACAAACAAACAAAAAAAAACTCTGAGACTTCATATGAGACTCAAATATGAGTTTAAATCTCATATCTCAGATATGACTGCTTTTCAACTCCTTATTGTATCCTCTGAATTAGCTCAGTTCTATTCAGCCATCTACTTACTTTCTTTGTTACTTTCACTTAAAATGATTCTTTGTTGTGGAAAAATACACGTAACAAAAAATTTGGCATTTTAACAATTTTAAACTGTATAATTCAGTGGCATTAAGTGCATTCACAATGTTGTACAACCATCACCACTATCTAGTTCCAGAACCACCTCATTACCCTACCCCTAAAAGATTCTACTTCTAGTTAGATACCTCCCCAAATTAAAAATAGGTATTCAAACAAAAACTCAAAAACTTGTACTAGAATGTTCCTAGAAGCACTATTCGTAGTAACCCATAATGTAAACCTACATGTCCATCAACAGACGTTTGATGGATGAACTTAATGTGGTTTGTCCATACTGTAGAATATGAGTCATAAAGGAATGAAATATATTTTCCAACATTGATGAACCTTGAAAACATTAGGCTACGTGAAAGAGGCCAGGCACAAAAGGCCACATAGTGTAAGATTCCGTTTACATGAAATATGTTTATTACTTTTTGTTATATCTGTAAGCCCTCTGTGATATTGTTAACATAGTACTTTTTACCTACATTGACCTAATTTTTTAGAGACTTAAAATTCCACCATAGCCTCTTCTTAAGCAATTATATCTATGAAACAGTGGGTTTGAGATGCTAGTTCCATTTTTCCAATATACATGAAAATAATAAAATCTAATTCTAAAAATAAAGTTCGCCTATGTGCCATCTAAATGCATCTGTGTACCACCTCAGATACACTTAAGACATTTCAGAAAACAGCCTTTTGGGTTCCTCTTGGCAATCAATTTCTCCTTGAGTGTGATCCACACAGCTCTTTTCTCTGTACTTAAGCTATCTGATATGACAGCCAGCCACTAGCCATGTGTGGCTATTTAAATGGAAATTAAGTAAAATTAAATAAAATGGAAAATTCATATCCTCAGTCACACTATCCACATTTCAGTTGCTCAATGGCAACAGGTGACTAGTGGCTGCCATACTGGATGTGACAGATATATTGCCGTTGTGCTAGAAAGATCTACTGGACAGCTCAACCTAGGGTTGGCTTTCATTCTTTCTGTTGTGCTAGGGAAGCTCCCTGATATGGTTTGGCATTGTCCCCACCCATATGTCATCTTGAATTCCCACGTGTTATGGGAAGGACCCGGTGGGAGGTAATTGAATCATGGGGGTGGGTCTTTCCCATGCTTTTCTTGTGATAGTGAATAAGTCTCATGAGATCTGATGGTTTTAAAAAGGGGGAGTTTCCCTGCACAAACTCTTTTTGCCTGCTCCCTTCCATGTAAGACGTGACTTGATCCTCCTTGCCTTCCACCACGATTGTGAGACCTCCCCAGTCACATGGAATTATAAGTCCATTAAACCTCTTTTTCTTCCCAGTTTCGGGTATGTCTTTATCAGCAGTGTGAAAAACAGACTAATAATACTCTGTCTCCCAGATCCCATGCTCAAGTCAACCTCTCACTCAGCATCCTTAATTCCCACCACTTGCTCCTGGCTGACCATTCATCCCCCAGCCAGCTCTGAAACTGACCTACTTTCCCAATGTCACCAGGGAGGGCCTGGTGCCAGGCCACGGTGTGGTGCCTCCCCTCACTGCTCCCTTCCTGTTTGCTGCTCCCCAGCTCTGGACGCAATCCATCTTGCCACTCTCTCTCGCTCTCATCGTACTGACGTGAGAATCTCCTCCCACACAGCCCTGGCCAGCTTTCCTGAAGGGCTCTGCTGGGCTTCAAACTCCATTTTGTTTCATTATCAAGTGTAAGAAAACAGCCCTTTTCCTTTTCCCATGCTTTTCCCTTTACTCTCCTGTTGGTCTGTCTTCTTCTTCTCCTTCTTCCCCTGGGTTTTCTTCTCTTTAACTTCTCTTCTTTTCCTCTTTCTCCTCCTTTGTTCCCTCTTTCTCCTCCTTTGTTCCCTCTTTCTCTTCCTCCTACTCTCCCCACAATTATTTTTCTGTAGTTGTGAGATTAACCCTTTATAGCTATTTGGGGGAAAAAACTGGAGAAAGGACTACAGTAAAAAAAAAAAAAGCTATATTCTGTTTACCGTTTATACAGAACAAAACAAAACAAAACAAAACAAAACAAAATTCCTCTACCCAGCAGTTCTTCTTTTGTCCTTTAAGTGGTAAACACATCATTTTCTTCTCCCACCAAGAGGGTGACCTTGCAATTATGGATGACGACATGAATATCAGGGCGGCGACTGGACTTGCAGAGCTTAGTCTTTTAGGGAACACATTTCCACACCAGAAATCCACGTCAGGGTGTGAAACATTATTACTGCTAATGTACACAGTGCTGTCAAGTTTCATTATGAGACCCGGCAGCATTCAGACCTCTATTTAGGCCAGAATACAGTTAACTCTATCCTGATGGTTCTCACATGTCATCCAGCACACCGGGACTTTCTCCACACTGCTCGGGACTCCAGCTCCGGCCAGATGAAAATCTGCTCCTGCTCATTGAGCAAATGGTCACTGACCGCCTACCATATGCCAGACACTGTGCGGGGGTGAGGGCACGCAGCAAGGGTTCAGACGTGCTCCCTGTTTCCCAGGAGCTTACCCTCCCGCAAAGAAGAGGATGTATGTGTTTGAAAAACTCCAAGGTGGAAATGGAGATGCAGAGGAAGTCAGGGGAGTTTTGAGGAGGGAGTGGAGGCTGGAAGCTCAGTGAGCCTTTTGGGAAAAGGTGGACTCTCTGCTCAGTTTTGGAGGATTTGAACATGTGGATATTTAGGCGAGACAGATCTTTGTATTTAATTGAGACTTGTGATTTTGCTTTATTTTCTTTTATTTTTTAATGAAAATTTTAAATTTTATTTTTAAAAATAATTATCTGTAAAATTGACTGTTGGAGGCATCACTATGTGATTCTTGCCACACAGATTCATATACTCATGACCACAATCAGGATTCAGAGCCATTCCATCACACCACCCCTAAAATCCCTTACGTGTCTACTTACAGCCACACTTTCTGCTCTAGTCACACAATCACTGATCTGTTCTCTGTGTCTGTAGTTTTGGGTTTCGGAGAATGTCATGTAAGATAGAATCATACAGTGTGTAACCTTCTGAGGGTCACTTCTGTCAATCAGTAGAATGTCTCTGCAATTCATCCAAGCTGTTCTGTGTTTCTATAATTCATTGTTTGTATTCCCATATTGTATTTCATTGTATATCCATACAGTGATCTCACTCTTAGGTATTTAACCTATGGTCACACAAAAACCTGTGCACAAATGTATATAACCTCTTTTGATAATTGCCCCCAACTGTAAAACACCTAAATGTCCTTCGATGGGTGAATAGAAAAACAAGAATTTTGTGGTCAGGCATTGTGATTCATGCCTGTAATCCCAGCACTTTGGGAGGCCAAGGTGGGCAGATTGCTTGAGTCCAAGGGTTCGTGACCAGCCTGAGCAATGTGTTGAAACCCTGTCTACAAGAAATACAGAAATTACCCAGCTACTAAGGAGGCTGAGGTAGGAGGATCACTTGAGCCCTGGAGGTTGAGGCTGCAGTGCGCTGTGATTGTGCCACTGCACTCCAACCTGGGCAACGCAGCAAGACCCTATCTTGAAAAAAACAAAACAAAACAAAAATTTGTGATTTTCACTGAGAGAAAATAAATTCTTGTTAACTTAGGCACACACAAGAAAATGCAAAATGATTTATTGGTCCGTTCAACTAGAAAGGACGGATTTGTTATCTTGCATGTCTAGATCCAGGCTCAAATGATGTCTTCAGGTCTTCCTCTCCTTTCCATATTTCTCCCTGTTAAGGTGTGTTGTTTGCCTCCAGGAGATAGGGAATGAACTCATGTAAGCTAAGTATTGATTCACATACTTTTAGCACTATATTTTTTTAATCCAGAAAGACAGTGATCCCTTCTAGTTGCAATAAAAATTTCCCAGAGAAGAAATGTGATTGAATGAGATTGAGTCATGTGCCGATCCCTGAACCAATCTCTGTGGCCAGAGATGCCCTTCAGGGTTCGTGGGGGAAGATCTGTTGTCAGGAAATGAAAGTAACCAGAAACAACAGCTATGACTGCATTTCCAGTGGAGGGAGGTGTAGGAACAAAAGCTAAGAAGTGGAAAATCACAAGACTTTACTGGGATACCATGAGTGGTTTGGGTTTGCTCCAATGCAGTATACTGTTAAGAACAGTTTTAGGATGGAAGGTTGGCAAAATTAAAGTTGGCCAAGGAGCTGGATTTTATTTTTGGACAATGGGGATCCATTTCAGGGTTTTGAGAAGGGTGGCACATGATCAGAGCTGAGGTGTGGGAACATTCATCTGGCAAGTGGGCTTGATATGAGTGTGGAGGATGAAATGTAGGAATCTGAATAGCAATACAGATGTTATAGTCCAGGTAGGAGCAAAGTGAAAGACATTTTGGTAGCAAGCAACAGAAATAAAGCCTGATTAGCTTGATTTAATTAAAACAAGGTAATGAAGGAGAAACAATAGAAAATATTGTTTGGGGCTTTACTAGACCTTTTAAAAATCAAAGTATAAGTTGAGCAACTAATCTTTGGAAAGGTCATAAGGTGAGGCAACATTCATCAGTGAAGGAGAGTCACTATTATATTGGTTTAGAGCCAACAATTCCTGGTCTCTGTTTCTTACCTCTCAAGTTTCAAATTCCTAGGAGAGAGAATCTAATTGATCTGCCATGGGACAGGTGCACCCCTCTCCCTTGTATATATTTTTATGGCCAGGGAAACAAATAAGTGTTCAGATATATATAAGGGAGGACTTTTTCAAAGATCCGGGCTTATTGTATGTCCACAGGCACATCGCTCCGCCCCAGAAGGGATGCAGTCCCATGAACTCTACTGGTATAGAAGGAAGCCTAGGTTTTTGCTAGAGGAAGGAACGTGAATATTTTTCAGTTCATTTAGAACAGACAGTCCAAATGAGCAGCCAGTAGATCGGTTTTATTTCATTTACATTTAAATGAATTTGAATGCCTTTAGCTAAGATTTTCACCACTGTTATCATCTTGCACCTGGCTCATTTTACTCGTTGATATTATCTGCCCAGTCCTGAAAAGCATGAGAGATTTGTATTCTTTCTGATAAATCACCGTGGTATTTGCCCTGAAAAAAAGCAAGTAGAAATGGAATAATGGAAGATTAATCAGTATTCTGATGGGTCAGGTCCCCCTCCTAATGTTCTTACGCAACAGGAATGTTAGCTGCAGACGTATTGCCATTTATTGTAATTATTTGCATAGGATCTGCCTTTCCCTTAAACTCTCAATGATTGCAGAGAAAGGACCACACAATTTTTACTTACCACTTTATTTCCTTTGCTTTGCCAGCATAAAGTAGATGTTCAATTAATGTTTATTGAAGTGATATGTTTACTAAGAAGTAGATTTGAAGGCTTTGTATAGATGTCCTTTTGGTATATTTCTTAGTGGAGCAAACTCTTAATTTGTGGTCCATAATTTATGGTTTTGGTTTTAGCATTGAAATTTTCATGCCACAGGAAACACCTCAGTGCTGGGACAACTGGGATGGTTGGTCACACTACTACTGGATGTCAATCAAAAACAATGTGCTTTTCATAGGACCCCTTCTAACTCTCATGATGCCACCATGAAACTTCGCAACAGTGCTGTGTGGTTGTTATGGACTGAAAGTTTATGTTGAAACCCTAATCCTGAAAGTGATGGTATCTGGAGGTGGGGCCTTCGGGAGGTAATTAAGGTTAGATGATATCATGAGGGTGGGGCCCTTGCAGTGGAACTAATGCCCTTATAAAAAGAGGAAGAGCCAGGCATGGTGGCTCACCCCTGTAATCCCAGAGCTTTGGGAGGCTGAGGTGGACAGATCACTTGAGGCCAGGAAATTGAGAACAGCCTGGCCCACATAGCAAAATCCTGTCTTCATTAATAATGCAAAAAATTAGCTGGGCTTGGTGGTGCACACCTGTAATCCCAGCTACTGGGGAGGCTGAGACATGAGAATTGCTTGAACCCGGGAGGTGGAGGTTGCAGTAAGCTGAGATCACGCTGCTGCACTCCAGCCTGGGTGACAGAGCAAGACTCTGTCTCAAAAAGAAAAGAATAGAAAAAGAAAAAGAGGAAGAGACATGAGATAGATCTGTCTCCACCATGTGAGTACACTTTAGGAAGACAGCCTTCTATAAACAGGCAAGAGGGCTTTCACCAGACACCAAATCTGCTGGTGCCTTGATCTTGAACTTTCCAGCTTCCAGAACTGTGAGATGCAAATGTTTGTTAGTTAAGCCACCCACACTATGGTAGTTTCTTATAGCAGCCTGAACTGGTGAGAACAGCAGCCTTACCCCCATTGACACAGAAGTGAGCTGAGTCTCGAATAACTTGATTTCCTTAAGGGTATAAACACCAACAATTGTGGATTTAAAACTCAACTTCAGTTTGCCTGTCTCTAAATCCACTCTTCTTGCAACTCACAGTGTTCCCAGAGTTCAAGGTACTGGGCTATGAATTCTTATCCTCAGGGAGTTGACAGTCTGGGAGAGGTGACAACATTGTTCAAGCTATGAATTACACAAGTCCAGGGGCACCCTTCATATCAGCTTCATCAGAGATTTGTGTTTTATTTTGACAGTTGTTCTGGCAAATGGTAGTAAAGGATCTTCAGAAAGAGGTGTCTTTTTAAAATTAGTCCAGAGTGGCTGGGACCAACATAAATAAAGAAGGTGCCCTCTAAGAAGTGTGTGCCACATGAAGAACAGGGGTTGAGAGTTGGAATGGGATGCATCTAACTTGAAGGAGTCAGGTAATGCTTTGTGGAGGAGGCATTATTTGAGATGATCATGAGGGGTGGCCAATAAGCCTGATGCAGGGAATGAACAGGAATTATAGCTGCAGAAAAATAATATGGACAAAGATTGGTGGCCTGGCTTATCGTCCTTGCTCAGCCTTCCTTATGTTTGGTGTCAAGTAGGGAAAAGGTGGTCCTGAGGTGGAGATTAAGGTATCCCTTTTTGAATCAAGTCAATAAATGGTGAACATGCTGTGCTCAATGGCAATTCTGCTGGATAAACATAAATGACAGAAGGGAAGATCTGACCTTTGCTCCTGGTGGGACCAAATGTGTGAATGTGGAATCCTCAGAGAATAGCAGGAGACAATGTATTGCTAAGTGCTGTCCCATGAGGAATGGATTAAAAAAACCAAGAGAGGCCGGGCATGGTGACTCATGCCTGTAATCCCAGCACTTTGGGAGGCCGAGGTGGTGGATCATGAGGTCAGGAGATTGAGACCATCCTGGCTAACACAGTGAAACCCTGTCTCTACTAAAAATACAAAAAATTAGCTGGGCGTGGTGGCATGCAACTGTAGTCCCAGCTACTAGGGAGGCTGAGGCGGGAGAATCGCTTGAATCCAGGAGGTGGAGGTTGCAGTGAGCCGAGATCGCACCACTGCACTCCAGCCTGGGCAACAGAGTGAGACTCCGTCACCCCCACCCATTGCCCCCACCCCCCAACCAAAAAAAAAAAAAACAGAACCAAGAGAAGGAAAGATTATTAGGAAACCCCACAATGAAGAAACAGCTTGAAATCAGCCTCGTTAAAAACAAATACTGCTAATGCTATCCCTCCCCCCTCCCCCCACCCCACAACAGTCCCCGGTGTGTGATGTTCCCCTTCCTGTGGTTTAGACTGAAGAGGATGAGGCAGAAAGGCATTCTGGGTGGGAGGAACAGCATATACTAAGAGATGGGGTTAGGACCAAATGCATTGTTTATTCACGGGAGTGGGGGAAGATGAGGAGAGAAAATTAAATATTGTAGAGTTGGAAAAATAAAGAAGTGTGTGGTACCACCCCCCCATTTTTCAGAGAAGGCAGCCGAGGTGTAGGGAGGTTAAATGAGTGCTGGTGCACCTTAATTCAAAGCCTTTGAAATCTGGAAGATTTTGGTTCAAATAACCAGTTGACTGCTTAACCCAGCTAAAATTATTATTTTTTTAATGACAGAAATTCTAAAACATAAAAGTAGCTTAAAGAAGATAGGCATTGAATTCTTTCTTGTGCAAAGGTTGTCTAGGGCTGGTGTGGTATTCCACAGTGTCCGGGACCCAGGCTCCTTCTACCTTGTAGCTCTGCCACCCTCAGCCAGTGGCTTCCACATCATAATTCAAGATGGCTGCTACTGCTCCAGCCATCATATCTGCATTGCAACTAGAAGGAAGGAGGAAGGAACAAAGACGGGCTCACCTCCTTCTTTTACAGTACTTCCTATAAGTTATACATATCATATCTTCTCTCTTCCTATTTTCCAGAACGTTGTCATAGGGTCATGCCTAGCTGCTAGGGAAGCTAGAAATGTAAGCTTTATTACTGGAGGCTCTGTGCCCCTCTAAAAATAGAATTTGTTACTAAAGCAGAAGAAAAGAGGATATTGATGAACAACCAGAAGTCTCTTGACCCGTATAGCTTTTCACACCATTATAAAACCCACCTTTTTTTTCTCTCTGTAAAATGAGAAAATCTGCACTTAGTTCTTTGGGTGAGAATTCAGGTAACGTATGGAAAGTATCTGGCACACCATTCAACACATATTAGAGGCTGAATACATTTTAGTCCCTTATCCTTAAGTGATCACTCTTACATATTCAGGGAGATAGGACAAGATTCTAGGTCTCCTGATCTTAAGACCAGAGTTCTTCTTTTGTAGCAGCATGGATGAACAAATATCTAATTGTTTTCTAGTTTATTTGTTTAATTGATTAATATAAAGATATTTTCCCCGGTCAGGCATGGGATGTGGTGGCTTATGCCTGTAATCCCAGCACTTTGAGAGGACGAGGCAGATGGAGCTTTTGAGGTCAGGAGTTTGAGACCAGCCTGACCAACCCCTTCTCTACTAAAAATACAAAAACTTAGCCAGGTGTGGTGGTGCACACCTGTAATCTCAGCTACTTGAGAGGCTGAGGCATGAGAATCACTTGAACCCGGGATGTGGAGGTTGCAGTGAACCGAGGTCACAGCACTGCACTCCAGCTGGGGTGACAGACAGGACTGTGTCTCAAAAATACATAGATATAGATATAGATATAGATCCCCAAATAATATCGTATAAAAAAGAACAACATATTAACGATGTAAGTGGAGTTAGGAGTGTTAGAGTCCCATTGGCATATCACCCCCGACCTTTCCTCTCTGCCTTTGAGTTACCTCACTGGATGTCTAGTAGTAATTCACAGAACTCAGGTAGACACCCACTGGACAGAGAGACAAAGTAGGACTCATCATCAAAAGGAAAGACAAAACAAAAAGACAGAGTTGAGACTTTTGTTCATTCCACGACTTTGCATTGAGCATCTACTCTATACCAGGTAGTATTCTAGGTTCTTCAAGGGAGAAAAAGCAATGGAAAGAAAAACCAGACAAAATCCCTGCTTTTATGAGTTCTATATTCCAGTATGTGAATATCCAGAAATTCTGGAATAAAAATCACACCTTGAATTGAATATCAGTTGATCCATATCATCTCATTCTATAGTTTTTGGTGGGAAGAGCAACATGCACGCACATCTGCCACTTTGAGATCTTGAATAATTTGGCAGCATAGGCACAGGTGATTGAGTGAGCTTGGAAATGCACGTCATGTTACATACATTTTTTTCTGCTCTTTTGGATTAGAAGCTCATTATGTGAGCTGGTTCCACTGGCTCTTGTGCCAGCCAGTTCAAAGTGGTTAGGTGATCCTTAGTCATGAGAGGTTAATGGTGACACATTTGGTGCTATTTTAACAGTGTTATAAATACTACCCAGAATTTCCAGATTCCTCACCCCAGGTTCCAAAAGCAGCCTGGGATTCGAAGAACCACTTTATGGTTCTTCAGAATTCCATATGAATATGGTCATTCAGAATTCCAATAACTCCCAATAAAGTAGAATTAGGACATGCATCTTAGACCCTACTCTATACACCCTGCTTCTAGTTGAAATCTTTGGCCAGCTGGGTCAAAGGTTCAGGTATACTGTCTGGAGTTGGGAGGAGGAGAGCCATATTTACAGAAAGAAGCTTTGTCCTAACTTACCTCAGGTTTTAGAAATAGAGGTTGTATTACAAAAGACAGCATATAGGGTCCTGTCCTTAAAGAGTCACCCTTGACTCAGGTGTGCTCCCTGAATAGAGTTGGAAGCCCAGGCTGGCACATGGGTTACAGGCTTTGTGCCATAGAAGCTTCACCTACCAGTAAGCCCAGTCCAGGGGGTGCTGTGAGCTCTGAACAATCAGATGAGCTCCTCCTCTCTCTTTGGGGTAGGGTCTAGACGAGCTCTCATTGCCTCCCTTCGGGGACTGGAATTAGTAGCCAAAATGATTCTCCAGCATTTAAAAGAAAGCTTTTGACCCCAAATTTTAGGAAGAAGAAAGACAATTATATAAAACCATGACAACTACTGCTACCCCTACCATCGTTTAGCAGACACCCATAATGTGCCAAGCACTCTGCTGGCCATTATCACCTTGTGTATCTCACTAGACGTCATTTAATGTGATCCATATAATTACCCAGTGACATGGCTGTTATGACCTCAGTTTTACAGAAGAGGAAGCAAATACTCTGAGAACTGAGGATACTTACCTGAGGTTGAAAGCCACAAAACTGAATTCTAACTTAGGCCATCCAGTTCTTGGAATATTGCCTCTTGGCAGTTGTTGTACTGGAATCAGATATTTAGTGTGCAGGATCCTAGAGACCTTTGCCTGCTCATTCGTTTGTTCGTTTATTCCACAGGTACTTTTAAGCTCCAGCTTAAAAGTCAGGACACACCCTCTTCTAGGTGTTTTAGAGTTGCAGTGATCAGAACAAAGACCCCTGCCCTTCTGAAGATTTCTATTTTCTGTCCTAAAATCTTTAAAATTCAGTATTGCTCAGCCAAGACAACTAACATTATTTTTTTAATTGGCCACGATAGAATTTGTGTTGAAAGAGTAAACAACGCTTTTCTCCTTATAAAAATCCCTTTCTTCTTTCTGTTTCTTTATGTTGTGGTTTCTGAGCCCATTTTAGAGTATCTCTGTGTTGGAGTTATTATTTTTCTGCCTTGACTTTTTTTTTTTTTTTTTTTGAAACGGGGTTTCGCTCTTGTTGCCCAGGCTGGAGTGCAATGGTGCAATCTCCACTCACCACAACCTCCAACTCCCGGATTCAAGCGATTCTCCTGTCTCAGCCACATGAGTAGCTGGGATTGTAGGTGCCCGCCACTACACCCAGCTAATTTTTGGTATTTTTAGTAGAGATGGAGTTTCATCATGTTGGCCAGGCTGGTCTCGAACTCCTGACCTCAGGTGATCCACCTGCCTTGGCCTCCCAAAGTGCTGGGATTACAGGCGCGAGCCACCACGCCTGGCCTTGTCTGCCTTGACACTTGATTCCTGGCTCTGCTGTCAAGCCTTTTTAATTGTTCATGAGGAACAGGAAACCACCAATGAGTACTGTATATGAAATTGAGCACCAGGGCAAAGAGGAAGGTGCTGCCATCAAAAGACAGCACAAGGATGTTCAGAGGAAGAAGAGAACGAGGAGGTGGATGAGTTGGGAATTGAAAACTGGCAAAAGTAGAGTGAAGTTGTACTAAAGAGGGATGAGGATTCATTTGTGCCCATGAGGGAATAGTTAATGGAAGATGAGAAAGCACTAAGACAGACATCAAAGTTGAAGGGATTTGCAAACACCAGGAGAATGCTTTTAAGAGAAAAAAAAAAAAACCTCTGAAAATGAAAGTATCTTGAGAATTGAAAAAAGGTTAAAGAAAACAGTGACTGTGTTTTCAAAAACATGTAAATTAAATGACAAACGAAGAAACTGTGACACCCAAGCAGTTCAAGGAGGCATTTAAGGGACACTGTGATCCAGGAAACGTCCCTGGGAACTTCAGAAATGGCAAAGCAGATGGAAAATTAACCGAAAATTGAGAAACACTAAATGGGTTATGGTGGCATTTGTGAAACAGTAAGAGAATTAAAGTCTAACGGGGAAATAGTGAATAATAAATATGTCTAGAGAACATCTCAAATAATTAGATTTTGGAAGTTAAAGGAGCCTTATGACTATAAGACGAAAGAGATAAAATAGAAATCTGGAGGAATGAGATATTTTAAGTCATGGTTAAAGAAGCTTATGCAGCCCATTATGGTTGGCTGTTCACACAAGGACAGAGGGACTCTGGAAATGAGTATACTAAATGGCAAGGGGAAGCATGGCTTTAAAAAGCATTGCATTTGTAGTAGGGTGTTAGAAAATATGACAGGGTGGAAAAAGAGTGAAAACTACATGGAAAATTTGCATCAATGTTAACTACTATTTATTAATAGCTATATACCAGGCACTGTGCTAGGCATTTTATGTGAACTATGAAGTTAGGTTAAACCATATGAAACTGTCATGGCTAGTTTATATGGTTTAACTTAATCCATTTTTGCAAAAAAAAAAAAAAAAAAAAAAAAGGAAATGGAGGCTTATTAGATTTTAAATACGCTGCCCA
Organism: Nomascus leucogenys; assembly: GCF_006542625.1. Taxonomy (NCBI): domain Eukaryota; kingdom Metazoa; phylum Chordata; class Mammalia; order Primates; family Hylobatidae; genus Nomascus; species Nomascus leucogenys. The sequence goes on from NC_044398.1 coordinate 93,253,032, forward strand.
AGGTGCCAGGTACTGTCTCACTGTAAAGCCTATTCTCCTTCCTTGATGTCATGAAACCTCAACAACATAGAAGCAGCAAGTTATTCTTTTATTCATTCTGCACACGTTCCACACCAGCTCTGTGGCACACACCCTGTTTAGCACTAGAAATATAATACTAAACTAGGCAGATGAGGTCCCTGCTTCCATGATTACAGTCTGCCAGTTAAAAACAAAAGCAAAAGCACAAAGAGAGTCTAGAACAGCTGTCCATGAGAAATATAATGCAAGTCACATGCAACTTAAATTTTCTGGTAGCCCATTAAAAAAGTGAAGAGAAGCAGACAAAATTAATTTTAATAATATATTTTATTTAACCCAACATGTCTAAACTGTTCCAGCATGAAATCAACCTAAAATTATTTATGAGACCTTTTACTCTTTTGAAAAATACCAAGTCTTCAAAATTCTGTGTGTATTTTTACACGGATGGCACATTTCAATTCAGACTAACCACATTTCAAATGCTCAATAGCTACACGTGGTTGGTGGCTGTCTAACATGATAGCAGGCCTAGAGAGAACTGGACAATTCTGGCCCCATTTATATTCAGTCATAATATAGGAAATATAGGAAATATTGCCTACCTATTTTTCAGTGTTATCTCTGATCACCATGCATCACCATTCACAGAGCACAAAACAAAAGGGCAAGAGAAATGTTTATTTCACCTGGACTTCAGCTTCATACACTTAATACTGTAAATACTAGAGGAAATGTGTATATATATGTACATATTTTATGTATTTTATATATATATAAAATATGTAAATATATATGTATTTAGTGTTGTGTCACTGGCAATAAAAAACAACTTAGCACTTTACCACCAGTGGATGACAACACAGAAGTGGTCTTGGCAGATCACTAGAGTCTTCCCCTTCTTTATTTGCCAGCATGCTTCTGTGTACTTATTGCTCCTGATGGAAATATTGAAGCTGTAATTTGAGGCTTGGAAGCAGTCAGAATTTCTGACATTTTATCTGACCACTAAAGCTTTATGATCAATTTTGTAGAGATAAGCAAAACAATGATAAGATTTTACTGTTTAATACAAGTGCCCAGCAGGTGTTAATGGGAACTGATCAATGTGGTGTAAAATGGTATTTCCCTAGGTAAAGAACTGTGCTCTGGAGCAAGTTTAAATGGGAAGAAAGCCCATGGAAATATGTATTGTCCTTCCTAGAAATTGGATGGGGGAATTGAAGGTAATAGGTGCTTGCTCCCTGCCAACTTCATAATGAAATTACTGTTCAGCAGAAATTTCTGTTAGAGGTTTTTTTTTTTTTTCCCCCTCCCAAGGGACTGAAGACTTTTAATAGAAAAAGAAAGACAATATTAACATTGAGTATATGGAGTCATTCACCCAGAATATTGAATCTTAGAGGAACACAGAAAAATCTGAAGCATGAGGATTTCTGCATAATTATTTTCATATAATCTGAAGAACAGTGTTTGCATCTCAATAATCACTCTGCTAATTCCATCTGATTTTACTACAAAATGGAAGAAAAGGGAACAAGTGGATAACATGGAGATAGGAAATTAAAGAAGGAGATTTTAAGTAAATCCAAAGAAAGGTGCTCAACTGCGTATGCTACCTTCTTGATTAAAACAATCGCTGTGTTGGCTGGGCGTGGTGGCTCACGCCTGTAATCCCAGCACTTTGGGAGGCCAAGGCAGGTGGATCATTTGAGGTCAGGAGTTCAAGACTAGCCTGGCCAACATGATGCAACCCTGTCTCTACTAAAAGTATAAGAATTAGCCGGGAGTGGTGGCAGGTACCTGTAATCCCAGCTACTCGAGAGGCTGAAGCAGGATAATTGCTTGAAACGGGGAGGCGGAGGTTACAGTGAGCTGAGATTGCATCACTGCACTCCATCCGGGGAGGCAGAGTGAGACCCTGTTTCAAAAACAAAAAAAAACGAAAAAACAGTTGCTGTGACATTCAGTTCATGTTACGTAACCTTGTGAATGGCTCTCCGCAGGACCAAGTGTCTTTATTGAAACCAAAACATTTGTTCCCTAATCCAGCATTTCCAAATAGATAACAAACTGGATATTTCCAAATTTCTTGATAATTTACTAAATTTTTCAGTTTTCCCACATTTGGGGCACTAGGTAGACTCAACCTGAACTACATTCACCCCAAAGTGTTGGATAATTGAAACCTGGCTTAAGATCTCATTGTACTCAATAAGAAACACCTCAGTGAGGTGGCCACCCTGATTATCAACTTAGGGCAGCAGGTGCAGAGTGACTGGCAACTTATTTTCTGCTAGCTGAGGTCAAGGCCACTGGTGGTCTTTGTTGGTAGTTTTTGTATTGAAATTCCATTGCAGTTGCCTGCCTATCTGTCCAATCTCTTTATTCCACCTGTTGCTTTCTTTGACCGTCGTGTCTATTCCTTGCTTGGGTTACTACAAAGCCTCATCTTTTTGCCCATCTGCCTCTTATAAACTTGCAGTTCAAGGCTCCATTCCAAATAAACACAGGATGAAGTCTAAACTCCATGGTACAGTCTATATAGTACTTAGTTATCTGACTCCTGTGTCTGTCTCTAGCGTCCTCTCCCAAGTTACTTTCCCACTTGCCCCCCACTTCCCTGCCATTGTGAACTGACTGCGGCTCATTGAACACATCATGATGTTTCAGGGTTCTCTGCCTTGGACTTTGCATTTTCTCTATGTGCATGAACAAGAGCTGTTCAACTTTTCCTTCCTCTTCCTTCTCAGCACAACCCAAATCCCTTCCACTTTGTTTCCTTTTTCCAGTCATGGAATTACCATAGAATTAGCCACTGCTTCTCTTATGCTTTCCAACAACTTAGTCCATATCTCTATTTTTACACTTACTGTTCTTCATTATAGTTATTTTGTGTGTCCCTCTCCCCAACCTTGAAAAATTAAGTATTTTTGGTCATTTTTGTATCATTTTCATAGCATAGTTCTGGTACAGGGTGTGATATATAGGAGGTGCTCAAACGTGCCTAATGGATGGAAGAATAGATGAACGTATTAATGAATATATTGATGGATAGATGGATGGACGAATGGGTGGATGGATGAATGTATTGATAGGTGGATGAATAGATGAATGGACAGGTAAATGTATTGATGGATTGATGGATAGATGAATGACTGCATTGACAGATGGTTGGAAGGGTAGATATATAGATGGATGAATGTATCGATGGGTGGATGTCCCTTTGGTGATGATCTGTCAACATACTCAGTTGCCAAACATTAACTGAGCCCCCACAGTATGCCAGACAATGTGACAGGGCTAAAAATAACCATGGGAAATGGAACCAAAATGTCAGCTTAAAAAATAAAAACAGCTTAACTTAGGCTCAATTAGTTACTTTGAAGGCCTGCTAATAATGAGGAATTTGACTCTAGTTCTCCACTAAACACTCAGGCCATGCAAATGTCTTCTTTAGAGTCTCAATAAGGGGTGTGAGGTGGAGCGCACCTAGCTGTGTGTATCTGGACCATGTTCATTTAGTTCATCAAACTCCAGCCAGGAAACATCAAAGGGAAGAAAGAAGAGAGAAAAGAAAGTTTCAATTGTCTAGATAATGAATGGTTTTTAAGCCGTGAACAAAAATGTTCAAGTCCCCTCAAGTGCAGAGAAGCATTTTCACTTCTGCCCCTATTGGCTGCAAATCTGAGTGTATCACTCCTCTACTTAAAATCTTTCCTGGCTCCCCATGACCTTCTGAACAAATCCAAACCCTTCAGTGTGTCCATTATGATCTGGCTTCAGGGATCCTCTGCAGACTAATCCCACTGCACATAATATAACCATCTGTCTTACTAAGCCGTTTCCTACTTCCTCTAGCCTGTGTTACTACCTTTGCTGACTCTTAAGATGATCCCTCTGCCCAGAATGCTTTCTCCTGCCTCAACCCCTTCACCCATTAAGATTCCCTGGGAAGCCCTCCCCAAATTCCCCAGGTTGAGTTAGGGACCCTTTTGTCTGTGTTGTCTCATCTTCTTACATTTACTCTCCATCAGTGAATAAGTGGCATTATAAGTGCTGTCATTGTTTATGTGTCTATGCCATTGAGTTATAAGAATGTGGGTAAGAAAGAAGACAAACACTGTGTTTTTTATTTCTGTATCTGTAAGACTTATTATAAGCCCTGACCTATATACCGGGCATACAGTAAATATGCTTCTTTTGACCGTCGTCTCTATAATAAATAGAGTAAATAGTTGTTAAATCAAGAAAATACCTTTCGAGCAGGCGTGGTGGCTCATGCCTGTAATCCCAGCACTTTGGGAGCCAGAGGCAGGAGGATCACCTGAGCTCAGGAGTTCGGGACCAGCCTGGCCAACATGGCAAAACCCCGTCTCTACTGAAAATACAAAAATTAGCTGGGCATGGTGGCGGGCACCTGTAACCCTAGCTACTCAGAAGGCTGAGGCAGGAGAATCATTTGAACCTGGGAAGTAGAGGTTGCAGTGAGCCAAGATTGTGCCAATGCACTACAGCCTGGGCTACAGAGTGAGACTCTGTCTCAAAAAAAAAAAAAAAGGAAAAACAAAAACAAAAAACAAACAAAAAACCTTTCTAGGAAGTGATAAGAGATACCCCGAATAAACCAAATAGAGTAGTGATTATCCTTTGTTCCTTCTAGAATAGCAGTGTTTTAGTTTTCTGTTTGTTAAAGTATTTGATTGCAGAGAACTTGAAGAATACAAAGATACACACAAAAAATGAAAAATACCTGTAACCCTTTTAGACATAGGCAAGCCCTGTTTTTATCCTCTTTTCTGCTTCTTTAACATTAAATAGTAAGCATTTTCCCTGCATCATTAATTTGTCTTCAAAAACATGATTTTCAATGACCCGAATAGTCTATTGAATAAATACACAATATTTGCTCTTTTCCTTTTCCCCAATTTCTTCACTTTGTCCTTGGAAACCAGATTCTCCCCCACACAACACCCCCGTCAGTCGCTTCTGCACCATGCTGGTCCAGGGATGTACATGTGACCCATTAGGCCAGTGTCTATTTTTAAAATTTCTTGTAGCCTAGTTCTCTTCTTCTTCTTCTTCTTCTTTTTTTTTTTTTTTTTTTTTCGCTTTTTAGCATCTCTGGATGTTAATGGAATATGAAGCAAGAGACACAGTATCTTTCTGGGGAAGTCTTTGAATGCTTCAGTCCACCATATTGTATGTGTCTTGTGTCTGCTGAGTGTCCACCACCATGTTGTCTCAGATGTCTTTAACGACATCACATTTTTCTCAAGCTGCAAGGAGAGCGGATGCCTTGGGGAATTTCTCACCCAAAATCTGGGAGATGAAGCCTGCCTTGGCTCTCTGAGTTCAGCCTGAGTACAGGCCAAGGTGGCTTCGAGGAGTGATGAGGGTATAAATGTTGTATGGCAGACAGATGTTACCTGCAATGAAAACACCTAGACCAAAAGTTAAGTTTATACACGTTATATAAGGTAGATTATAGGAGTCATCCTTGATGCCTCTTTCTCCCTTCCCCTCATCTAATCTTTCACTAAATACCTCCTAAATATCTCTCCACTCAGTCTTGTTTGCTGTTGCTTTTTCTCTTCCTCCTTCTCTTCTTTGGCCACAACCAGAGTCAAAGCCACCATTATCTTTGACCTGGTTTATAAGAATAGCATAAGTAGTCCCTCTGTACCCGCTCTGGTTCCCCTGCAATCTGTTCTTTACACAGCTTTCTGTTGACATGATCCGTTACCTCTTTGATGTCACCCTCTCTTTTATGTCTTCCCATAGTGTTTGTTTGTTTGTTTGTTTGTTTGTTTGTTTTTCTGAAACGGAGTTTCGCACTTGTTGCCCAGGCTGGAGGGCAATGGTGCGATCTTGGCTCACTGTGACCCTGCTTCCTGGGTTCAAGCGATTCTTCTGCCTCAGCCTGCTGAGTAGCTGGGAATACAGGTGTGCACCACCATGCCCAGCTAATTCTTTTGTATTTTTAGTAGAGACAGGGTTTCTCCATGTTGGTCAGGCTGGTCTCGAACTCCTGACCTCAGATGATTCCCCTACCTCAGCCTCCCAAAGTGCTGGGATTACAGGTGTGAGCCACCGTGCCTGCACCATCCCATGGTTTTAAGACAGACATTTAACATGGTCTCTAAAATCCTGCACTTTCTCTTCCTATTCATCTTCTCAGCCTCACCTGATCTCACATTTTCCTGTCTTTCTCTGCGTCAGCCTCACTGGTCCGCATTCAGTTCCTGGTATGCACACAACGGAGTCTTTGCACATGTTGTCTCTTTTCCCTGTTTGTGTCTTTTCTTGCCTAGTTAATGTCAATTCATCCTTCAGGTCCAGCTGCACTTCCTCAGCCTTGCCTGACCCCTATTTCACTTCTTATAGCATACTCTCCTGTCCCTTGTAGCATTTGTCATAAATCTGTGATTAATCAATTAATGTCTATCCTCCTCCTTAGACTCTAAACTTCATGAGGGTGGGAATCATGTTCATTTTCTTATTTACCCTGAACCAACTAGCTGAGTCCTGACATATAGCAAATGTTTCATATATATTAGTTGAATAAATAATGAATAATGGAATGTCATTTTTTCAACATTGAATGCCATGTGGTTTATGAGCAAGCAGCTTCCTTCAGGGAAGTTTGTTAGAGTATAATAGAATGTGCTTTCAGATCTTCCTGTAAGAAGATCATTTGAATATAGGTCTATGAATCTGGCAGGACAAAAAGCTTACATTCCATATGTTAATTATAGTCAATTACTAAAGCATGGTCAACTAGCAATGGTTGCATGGATATTAATACTTCTACAGAGAGGCTTCTTGTGATGAATATGGCATTGTAAGTTTATAATTTTTCAGTATTCCATTAATGGTGGCATCCACTTATTTGTTCGATTGCTCTAATTCTTTCCTAAAAATTTGTCTTTCTCTCTTCCCCTTTCTAGATTTATGGTCAATGTTACATGGGATGGCAAAGACTTATCCTTCACTGAGGAAGGCTACCAGGTGCACCCCAGGCTGGTGGTGATTGTGCTGAACAAAGACCGGGAATGGGAAAAGGTGAGCATCCTTCTGTGTGCAGAATGCAGGGGAGGGAAGAAAGCATGGGCAATAAAGGGGCTCACAGTGCTTCTTTCTCCCACGCATTTCCTATTGAGCTGCTCTAGATCCCATCTCACAGCCAAGAGCACATCTTTCTTGCAACAAGGCAGACTAAATCTGTAAGGTGCAATTGGAATGCTTTCCCAGGGTGAACTGTGGTAATTGTGTGGTGCGCTGTATGTCTGTTCTCAAATCCCAGTAGGAAAGGTCTGAACTAAGGATAATTTAAAGACAGTGAAGTTTGGTTTGCAGCATTACACTAGTTAAGTGTTGACTATATAGCAATGATCACACAAGTTTGCGTAAACTTCCTAATTGCGTACCATAATCATTGCCATATGAACGAACCCTCTGTATTTGCATGTACTCAGTCTTTTGCTTTAAATAAACTAATTTTAAAAACTTAAATATATGACTTCTGTAAATCATGAGTTAGAGAGGGAGGTTATTTTTCTTATAAAACGTATTTTCAACTACATGTATATTAGCTATTGAAAATACAAAAAATCAGTATGCAAAGAAAAAAATCATCATCTTATGTACCATACATGTCATGACCCGGGTCAGAGAGGAGAGATGTCACAGGGAATTTACAGATGATCTCATACGTACAATGACAATATCTAGTCTAGTTGCCCTCCCTCCTCCTACATAATTAAATGCTTAAGTTAGTCACTATAATTTCATATAAAGACTAGAATAAAAGAGATCAGAAAGCCTTTGTTGTTATGTTGTTATCTTATTTTTTTGTTTGTTTTTTTTTGACAAGCAATGCATGACCTCTTAACTACTTTAGCATCTTGAAATTTATCTTCACTTAGTACATCAAATGGAGGCCTGAGTGACCCTAGAGGGAAGGAAGATATAGGATGTGCTGTGGGAGACATAATGTAATTGACTGAAATCAGGGGGAAATACTATACAAACAGAAGCATTGACTCTGGGGAGACAATGACAGATTCCTAGAAAAGAACAGTGAGGAGGAAGCTTAGGAAAGTTTTGCATCCCACACCCAACAACTATAAAATGCACAGCTTTTTGAGCGCACATGGGAAATCCACCAAAGTAGACTACATTCTGGAGCATAAAACAAAAGTCCCAATGTATTTAGAAGAATTTAAATAATGGAGGATGCATTCTTTGATCATAACAGCATTAAAACAAAAATTAGCAACAAAAATATATCTAGAAAATCTCCAAATATTTGGAAATGGCAACACACTTCTAAACAACCTATAGGTCAAAGAAGAAATCAGAAAGACATTAGAAAATACTTTGGCCAGAATGATAATGAAAACACAAAATATCAAAATTTGAGGAATAAGATTGAAGGCATACTAAGAAATTCATAGCTTTAACTGCTTATAATAAAAAAGGAAAGTGTGAATTCAGTGTCAATGATTTAAGCTTATAAATTTAGAAGTTAGAAAAGAGCAAAGTAAACAAATCAAGTAGAAGAAAAAAATCGTAAGTACAGGAGTAAAAATCAACAAGGTGGAACACAAGCCGCAGAGAAAAATCAACAAAACCAAAAGCTAGTTCTTTGAAATGACTAATAAAATTCATAATCCCTAGCAATAATGATCACACAAAAGAGAGAAAACACAAATAAGCCAATATTAAAAATGCAAGAGGGACTATCACTTACAGACACTACAGATCCTACAGGCATTAAAAGATAAAAAGAATATTATGAAAAATTTATGACAGCACATTTGACAATATAGATAAAATGGGCAAATTCTGAAGAAACACAATTTTCTACAACTGAGATGTAGGAATTGACAATCTGAATAGCTCAAAAACATTTGCTGAAAAACTGAAAATATACCTAAAAACTTTCCCATTTTAAAAAGACAAAGGAGAAACTCCTGGCCCAGATGGCTTCATCTATACTATAATAACAAACTTTTAAAAGAAAAACAGCACTCTACACGAAGTTTTTCAATACGTTACTAATTATAATCTAATAATGTATTTTAAAAAGGATAATACATCATGGATAAGTGGGGGCTGTCTTAGGAATGCAAGATTAGTTTAACATTTAAAAATTAAATTAATTTACCATATTAACAGTAAAGGGGGAAATATGGTCGTTTCAATAGATGCAGAAAAAGCATTTGACAAAATTCAATATCCAGTTATGATAAAGATGGTAAATTCCTCAATCTGATAAAGGGTATCTATGAAAAACCTATAATATATATTATATATCTATTTATATATATTATGTATATAATATATATTATATGCACATATGCATATCATGAGATTCTTTGACAATTTTTAAGTTTTTCTATTTTATTCCAAGTTATGCTATGGTGCATAATATATATATATTAAATAAGCTGATATCTTATTTAATGATGAAATAATGAAAATAGATCCACATAGGCACATTGAAATGATTTTTGATGAATGATTATGACAACAGGGAAAAGGAAAATCTTTTTAATAAATGGTATTGGATCAACAGGCAATGTACATGGAAAAAAAAAAACCTTGACCCATTGCTCACATTATGCACACATAATTACCTGAAATAGATTACAGGCTTAAATGTAAAAGATAAAACTATCTAGAAGAAAATGTCGAAGAATATTTTTGTGATCTGTGAGCCTCAGATTTCTTAAACCAAATACGAAAAACCATTAAGCAGTAAATAAACTGTACTTCATCAAAATTAAAAACTTTTGCTCATGTAAAGACATTGTTAGAAAATAAAAAAGAGGGCTGGGCACAGTGACTCACACTTGTGATTCCAACACTTTTGGAGGCCAACGCAGGTGGACCACCTGTGGTCAGGAGTTCGAGACCAGCCTGACCAATATGGTGAAACCCTGTCTCTACTAAAAATACAAAAATTAGCTGGGCATGATGGTGTGCGCCTGTAGTCCCAGCTGCTTGGGAGGCTGAGGCACAAGAATCACTTGAATCCAGGAGGCAGAGGTTCCAGTGAGCCAAGATTGAGCTACCACACTCCAGCCTGGGCGCCAGAACGAGACTCCACCTCAGCCCCCCTCAGTAGCTGGGATTACAGGTGTATGCCACCACACAGGCTAATTTTTTATATTTTTGGTAGAGATAGAGTTTCACCACGTTGGCCAGGCTGGTCTCAGACTCTTGACCTCAAGTGATCCACCCGCCTCGGCCTCCCAAAGTGCTGAGATTATAGGCGTGAGTCACGTACCTGGCCAAAAACTGTGTGTGTGTGTGTGTTTTTTTAAATAAACTTAGACATACACAAATCTTATCCAGCAATTTTACTCCTAGTTGTTTATCCCAAAGAAGATAAACATATATCCAAAAAGTAATACTTGTACAAGAATGTTCATTGCAACTTTATTCATTATAGCAAAACTTCAGAAATAATTCAAATGTCTATCAACAAGGAAATGGATGAACAAATTATGGTGTATTAATAAAATAGAATGGCCTAGTAATATGTACGACAACATGGATGAATTGAAAAACATTATATGGAATCCAAGAAAGACATGAAAGATTATATTATGTGAAGACATGAAAGATTATATTGTGTGATTCCATTTACAAAAAGTTCAAGGGAGGCAAACCTTCCCTGTGGGGTTAGATATCAGAATAGTGGTTGCTTCTGTGGGTGAGTGCAGTTGACAGGACAGGGGCACAGGGAATTTTCTGGAGTGATGGCAGTTATTTCCTATCTTGAACATTTGTCAAAAGGCATCAAATTATGACACAAGATCCATTCATTTTGTTGTATGTCATTGTGCTTAATTTTGAAAAAAACCTAAATCCGGGCCGGGCTTGGTGGCTCATGCCTGTAATCCTAGCACTTTGGGAGGCCAAGGCAGTCAGATTGCCTGAGCTCAGGAGTTCAAAACCAACCTGGGCAACGTGATGAAACCCCGTCTCTACTAAAATACAAAAAATTAGCTGGGCACGGTGGTGATGCCTGTAATCCCAGCTACTCAGGAGGCTGAGGCAGGAGAATCCCTTGAACCTGGGAGGCGAGGGTTGCAGTGAGATGAGATCGCACCACTGCACTTCAACCTGGGTGAGAGAGCAAGACTGTGTCTCAAAACAAAACAACAAAACCTTAAATCCTTCACATCGGGATACCCAGCACAATTAACTAACAGTTTTCACTGAGCGTTCATATTTAACCCCCTGACATGAATACCAATTATAATAACAATATCCATTGCTTATTGATCACCTCTTGTATTGATCCTTCAGTTGATCCACTGAAGCCCTGACTTCATGATTCGTCTATTCATTTTTTCATTCAACAAATAGTTATTAAGTGCCTACTGTGTACCAGGCACTATTCTTGATGTTTGGAGTCCATCGAAAACAAGAGAAAAAATATTTTCCGTACTCAAAAAACTTAGATCCTGGTGTGTTTGTGGAGGAGATGGATTCGGCTGGGATTCTATGGACTTCTGTCATGCTTAAGGAAAGTGTTAGCATCTAGTTAACTATCCTTGGTTTTAACCTCCTTTCTTCGCTCTTATACACCCTGTAGCCCACCAAGCAAGTGATTTGCAACTCCGTGAATGTATATACCAGGTTCCTTCATGCATTTGGGACTTTGAATATGCTTTTTTTGTTGTTGTTGCCTATAATGTTTTCTTGTATCATTACTTTCTCTTATCCATCTTTCAAATCCTGATCTTCTTTTTCTCTTACACATGTAAAGCCAAATGCAATTCATGTTTTTTTTTCTAATCATCCATAGGAGGTAGAGAGTTGGAGCCTTTCTGCCTTATGTTGTTGCGTTTTGGGGTTTTCAACCTTTTGATGTTACACAGTCTGCGATTGACTTTTGGAGCCAACCAAATCATTCCCTTTGGTTGGTTTTAATCAGTCCTGGGGCAGGCTTGGCTCACACCTGTGAATTTTCTGTGCTACCTTAGAATCTGACTCATCTTCCAGGGAGCCGGTACACAAGGAGGCCACTGCAGTGCAGGTGACAGCTGCCCTTGATACACTCCATTTCCAGATACAGAAAATGCCTTTTAATATTTTGTGGGCCCTTCTTCAAATTCCTGTTGAAACATAGCAATTTCTCATAAAAGGCAGCTTTGGGAATTGCTGCTGAGTTGAGCTTAGAATGCACAAATGCTGCCTGTAGTTGTTCTATTCTCTTGTCACTCAGGGGATCTGGTGCTTCAGAAATAACTCCGTGTGCTTCTGTCCCTAAGAAAGAGAAAGCCAGTGGAGCAGGTAAATACCAGTCATGTTACCCTTAAAGCTGCCCGCCAGCACTACATGCTGGTACAGCAGGTCAGCAGAGGGGAAGGACTGCCGAGGAGGGAGCTGTTATTCTGGGACTCGGAGGCGATTTCTTTTCATCTCCGAGGTCACCCAGTGGCGTCACTGGAAGCAGCAGCGTGTAATGAGGGTGTCTGGGAAAACACGACAAGCCCTTAGACGGGCACTTGCTTTTTTTCTGGGCCTTTGTAGGTGGCTGGTGTGGATTATACGGATGTCAAGCACCAGGCCTGCCTGTATGCTGCAGACACAGACCTGAGGATGGAGCAGACTTTCTCTTACAAATCGGGACTTTCATGCCTTTTCTCTCTCCCTTTTTCTTCAGTGATTTTGGTCCACCTTAGAGTTTGATGAGTCTAAGGCTTCCCAGAGATGCTCAAAAACAAAACCCTAGATGCCTCAGCCTCAGCCTCAGAAGACCCTACAGCCTCAAATTCCTGAGCGTAAGGGGTCTTCCTGCCAATTAGCAGTCTAGGCCAGTAAAACCAATGCCCCGCATATGCCAGCTCTGTGGCCAGCAGTTCATTAGGTACCAGGGATGCTACAAGGATGCATAGGAAACCATGTGTCTTCACAAGTAGCTCATAATAGAGAATTAAGCCAACCCTGGAACAACTGGATATAAGTGCTACATAGGGGGAGAGAAGGGTGAACTTGGCCCAGTCAAGAAATTCTCTAGCAGGGCACGGTGGCTGACACCTGTAATCCCAGCACTTTGGGAGGCCGAGGTGGGTGGATCACGAGGTCAGGAGATGAAGACCATCCTGGCTAACATGATGAAACCCCGTCTCTACTAAAAATACAAAAAAAAAGTAGGTGACTGTAGTCCCAGCTACTCTGGAGGCTGAGGCAGGAGAATGGCGTGAACCCAGGAGGCAGAGCTTGCAGTGAACCCAGATCACGCCACTGCATTCCAGCCTGGGTGACAGAGTGAGACTCCATCCCCCCCCCCCAAAAAAAGAAAAAGAAATTCTCTAAGTGAGAATTTCTCACTTAGAGAAATTCTTTGTAAAGCTAGAGGCATTGGAGTTGGGCCTTGAGTAATAAATTGGATTGCTCTAGGGTGAACTACTTACTCTACCTGAAAAAAATGATTTGAGAATAATTCCGTTTACCATTTTAGGGTTATAGTAGCTTTATTTTATTATTTATTTATTTATTTTGAGACAGAATCTCACACTGTCACCCAGGCTGGAGTACAGTGGCACGATCTTGGCTCACTGCAACCTCTGCCTCCCGGGTTCAAGCAATTTTCCTGTCTCAGCCTCCCGAATAGCTGGCGTTACAGACATGTGCAACCACTCCTGGCTAACTTTTGTGTTTTTAGTAGAGATGAGGTTTCACCATGTTGGCCAGGCTGGTCTTGAACCCCTGACCTCAGGTGATCTACTGGCTTCAGCTTCCCAATGTGCTGGGATTACAGGCATGAGCCACTGCGCCCGGCCTTACAATAGCTTTAAAATGAAAATATATGTGTGTTTATGCATACACCTATATACACATACAGGCTAGCTTTTAAAAATTTAAGTTAACAAATAAAAATTATAGATAATTTTAGTGCACATGACGTTTTGATATATTTGTACACTGTGGAAAAGCTAAACTGAACTAATTAGTGCATCCCAGACTAACTTTAAAAGGGATATATATTGAGAAAGAGAGAGATAAATAAAGATTTTTGAAGTTTTGACTTTAAATGTAAATAGGACAAAACACATAAATATTAAAGTAAAACAAGCCTTTTATTCCCCAGAGAAGATCCAATTAAAGATGACACTGACGTTCCAGAAGACATAAGGGAGACCTTCCTTGTGTCTTCCTGAAGGAAATGTCCCATTCTCGCTCCGACGGGTCTGTTTTTCTTTTTGTTTTCACCACTCTGTTTACATTTGGTTTCAGGTGCATTTTGCATAGAAATAGGACCAGATCTCTCCCTCCAGCCCATATCTGTCTCATGGCCTCGAGACTTGCCTACAGCACCACACATGGCTGACCCACAGACACCCAATATCATCTTGTCCAAAATCAAACTCATCATCTTCCTCCCACGGATATGTTTATTCACCCGTGCCCCAACACAGAAGGCTTTCTTCTTATCCCCGGAGCGTCACCCAAGCCCTAGTATTCAGCTGTCACCTGCTCCTGATGTTCCTGCCCCTTCAAACATTTTTCCTCTTTGCCAAGGACACCCTTTCCATTGATTCTATATCTGCGTAGCTCAAAGTGGGTCTGCCCTTTTCCACTTCATTTCTGCAGACCTGTATACTAATTCGTAAGAGTGTTAACAGCTTGCTTTGGCATTGTTTGCTTGCCTATTCATCTTCACTTAGACTGGAAGCCCCAACAGGGGAAGGTCTGTTCCTTTCATCTGTGTTTTTTCAGCTTCACCACAAGGGTCTGGGCCTAGTGCGCAAATGGACCCCTCTATGATCTGTTGGTATCGATGACTTCAGCCGCCATTTATTAAGAGCTACTCTGTACCAATAACTATGATGATAATTTTACATTCATTATCTCATTTAGTCATCTAAGTAGGTATTCGTTTAATAGCACATCTAAAGTAGGTATTCTTCTCCCTGCTTCAGAGATGGAAATTCTGGTTCAGAGAAGCTAGTGACCAGCTTAAGATCCCCCAGCTGGTGTGTGATGGAAGAAGGATGTAAGTGGAGGTCCGCCTGCCCCCGAAGACTGTGTTCACCACCACTACATCATGTGGAACAACTGGCAGCGGGGAGGAGGTATTCTGGAGGAGAAATTTAGGGAGTTCCTCCTCCTACCCTTAGAAAGGTGTCTGCTTCCTTTCCTCTCACTGGATGCAGTAGATTTGGCCTGAACCCAGCTAATTAGAACTCAGGGTATAGGCATTTATTGCATTTCTCAGACCTTGTAATTTTTAATTTTTTTTAGAGACGTGGTCTCACTCTGTTACCAGGCTGGAGTGCAGGCAAAATCATACCCCACTACAGCCTCAAATTCCTGGGCTTAGGGGGTCTTGCTGCCTCAACCTCCCAAGTAGCTGGGGACACAAGTGCACACCACCTTACCTGGCTAATTTTTATTTATTTTGCAGACACAAGGTCTCGCTATGCTGCCCAGGCTGGTCTCAATCTCGTAACCTCAAACAGTCCTCCCATCTTGACCTCCCAGAGTGCTGAGATTACAGGCATGAGGCACCACACCTGGCCCCTTCTATTTTTTGGTCTACGGTAGTTTCATCTTCCAATTTGTCTCATTAAGGGAGGGGATGCACCCTGTATGTTATGTCTTGTGTGAAATAAAGTAGATTCCAGTTATAGGATTCCTAGTACAGATATGATAAAGGAGATCTTACAAAAGCTATGACTGCTCTCTTGAGTGTGTGGTTCTGACTGGCTTACCAATGTGCTGTCAGGTCTAGTGAGGCATGGTGATGCATGGAGTGCAATTATTACATGATGGGATTTGTAATTATAGAATGCCATAGCTCCCTCCTGTCTAAATTATTGTATTTTAACTCCCTCTCCTTGCCATCTCTTTCCCATCACTACTACCACATTTAGCCTAGAAGGGCCCAGTTTGTTTCAAGATCTCAAGAAAACATGCAGGTTGTTAGTGTGAGTTTACCTCTGTGTGTGTGTGTGTATGAGATATCAGTAGTCTTCAGAAAAGTTCATCCAGCCAAAGGATGGAATTATTTATGCAAACATTGTTCTTGTCTTCTGCGCGCACATTCCAGTGAAGATTATATAAAAGAAATCATGGAGAAAAATTATAATTGTGAGGACACCAGTAAATGACAATTGATAGAACGATTATGTGGATTGCTAAAATTGAAGTACATCGTGACACATTCTACCAGCAGGCAGAAACATATTACAACTCACGTTTGTTAGAAAGACAACAGCAGCCCATTGGTAAGGCCATGAATTCTGGCCATGGTTAGTGCTGAGAGCTCACGGTGTGTTTTCAGTTTCTCCTTCACCATTATGTCTCTGGTATTCAATAGCAGAGGCTCAATAAGGATTTGTAGAATGAATGGAAAGACTCTTTTCGCCATTAACTTCTCCAAATGAGGAGCGTCTTTTAGTATGGGCGTTTTATATGTGTGGCTCCTTGGGCTACCTATATTAGAATCACCTTGGGAAAGATGTAGAGGCCTTAGCCCTGCCTCAAATCTATGGAATCAGCATTTCTGATTCTGAATCTGCATGTTTTATAAGCCTCCCTAGTGATTCTCATGCCCATTAAAGATGTAAAGCTACTGCTTTAGGGCATAGACTTACTCTGTGTAACCCTGAAATGGTTTTATTTAGGTCATCCTGTTATCAAGATTCTTGCTTCTTAGCTTTTGTGCCTCTTTCTTCCTTTGGAGTATACTGCTCAGTAGCAATGCTTAGGAGAAACTATAGAGGAAAAGGAAAGAAGGAAATTGGAGTCTTGTTGCATCTTTAATAATTTCTGGCAAATGAGAGAATAACAAGGCAAATAAAATGCTGTTTATAGATGTAGTTCAGTGCCTGTTACCTAGATTTTTCTCAATATATATTATTAAATTTTTTTTTTGTTAAAAATTTGTCCCATCAACAGAGATAATAGAACTTAGGGTATTATGTAATCCATATTTATTCACACACTTATTTGATCAAAGAAAATTTCCTGAGCACCCAGTATGTGCAAGTCATATCTGAGGGTTGCAAAGCAGGTAAGACACCTGGTTTTCAAGAGACTTAGAGTCTAACAGGGCACTAAGAGATGCTCATAACTGCAGGAGAGCATGTGAGGTGCCATAAAGATGTTTTGACAACTCCAGGGTATTTAGGGAAGAGAGATGTTATACGGAGGCAGAAGAATCAAGGGCGTTTGTACGGAGGATTTCTCATTTGAATAAGGTCTCAGAGAATAAGCAAGATTTGGATTTTTGAATATGTGTGAGGAGGCCATTCCATGCAGTGGGAAAACTGAAAGTCAGGTTCAGAGGCAAGAGTGCCCAAGGCCCATCTGGAGAAGAGTTCAATGTGATTGAAACATAGCTGTGTGGTGTGCAGAATTCTTAGAATGGTCTCCAGTGACACTCGGCCTTTTCTAAGCGTCTCCCCTGGGAGTATGTGATCTGATGAGCTGTCACTCCTGTGGTTTTATTAGGCCACATGGCAGAAAGGACTTCTTAGTTGACTTTGAGTTACTCAACAGGGAGATTATTGGGGCGAGCCTCACCCAATCACATGAGCCCTTTAAAAGTAGAAAGTTTTGTGCAGCTATTAGGTTAGGGCAAAAGTAATCGCGGGTTTTGCCATTTAAAAAAAATAGCAAAAACTGCAGTTACTTTCACACAAGCCTAATAGTTGCAGAAAGAAATTTGGAGTGTGAGAAGGCTTAGTCTGACTTCTACATTTGAGGATGGAGGGGGCTCCATGATAAGGAATGCAGGGGCCTCTAGGCACTATCAGTCCCTAGCTGACCTCAGACATATAACCCCAAGGAGGTGAGCTTGCCCAACAATCTGAGTGAGCTTGGAAGTGGATTCTTCCAAGATCCTCCAGATATGAGCCCAGCCTGGGTAGTGCCGTGATTTTGGCCTTGTGACACCCTGAGCAAAAACCCAGCTGAGCCCACTAGGACTTCTGACCTGCAGAACTATGAGATCATAAATAGGTGTTGTTTCAAATGGCTAAGTTTGAGGAAATTTGCTACACAACAATAGAAGACTAGTACAAATCTTTTGAAGGAAAATTTATGGGGGTAAAGGACTATGCTAGAATTTGAATGATAGGTTATGGCACTAAATTCAGTAATCTTCAGGGCACTATTGAAGGGCTTGAGATGAGAGAACAACATAAAAAATAATAATCACTCACATTTAACATTTATTAGGTGCTAAGCATACATCTAATCCTCATCAGGATTGTAATACTGATACAACTATTACCCTCTTTTGCAAATGGAGAGAATGAGGCTCAGAGAAATTCAATAACTCGCTCAGAGTCACAGAACTAGTAAATTTCAAAGCCATGATTTGGAACCCAATCGTCTGCACTCTTAAACATGAACTACACTGCTTCTTTAAAAGGAAAATAGTGATTGTCAAGAATCTGGGAAATTTTCTAAGGGCCTGTTTATGTGGCTTGGGTTAGAGGGAATAGAGGTGTGGGGAGGAATAGTGGCCATGGAATCTGAGAGAAATTTCAGAAACAGAACTGAAAGCCACGGCATTGGCTGCACTGATTCTCCAGCCGATGCATGACAGAGGGGAATTAGATAGATTAAAACAATTTTTTTTTTAGGTATAAGTCTCTAATTAGGTATTTTCAGATCAGGTATTTCTGGAAGAGCTTTGCCATGCCTGTAAATGACATTGTTCATCTCTCATCCTTCCCTGTCATCCTTCCTTTCCTCTCTTCTTTTCTTTCTTCTCCCAAATCCATATTTAAAGGCAAGTTCCTTTTTATAAAATGGGTTTGGTAATATCAACCTTAGCAGAGTCTGTGTGGAATTTAATTTGTTTCCTTATATAATGATCATTAAGTTTCTCAAATGATGTGAGCCATAGAGAGGGAAAATTGAGCCATTACAAAACATTTAAAATTATCATCTGTGCATCAGGATTTAGCAAAGGTGAATATAAATAAAATAAAATAATCATCTGACTTCCCTGGAGTCATGCATAGTGACATATTTTAAATCCTCACACAATACAATATGTTAGGTCACAGGAAAATATAGTAGATCTCTAGCAAATTAACACATTCAACTGAAATAAGTGATGCCATCTCCCAAAGCATGTGTGTGTGTGCGTGTGTGTGTGTGTGTGTGTGTCTTGCACTGGTTCTGTTGTTGTTGTTGTTGTTGTTGCAGTTGTAACATCAACGCAACTCCAAAAAGAACAGCAGTTGAACAGGCGCTCTCCTGCAGAGCAACATTCTGCTGAAAGTTTTTCAGATTTCAGAACTTAAAACAAAAAAAAAAAAAGCAGTTCATAGAAAAGACATCTCTACGGGAACATACGTTGATAGGGATACTAATGATAAAGATGATTGATGATGATGGTGATGTTCTTGATGGATGGGATGATCATGAGGGCAGCAGCTACCATTAGTTGAGTTCCCACTATGTGTCAGACACCATGCAGAGTGTTTTCAATGCATAATCTTGTTTCAGTCTCCCAACATTCTCTGCATTTTCTCATATCTAAAAGGGAGGCAATGATAGTACTTATCTCCTAGGTTGTTAGGATAATTAAACAAGGTAATATATCAAATGCTTAGAACACTGACACATAGATGTCTGTTCCAAGTATAATTATTTCTATCCTCATGTTATAGGAGAGAAATTGGAAGGAACATAGGTTGAGTGACTTGTCCAAGGTCATACAGTGGTAAAGGCAGGACTGGAGCCCAAGCAGTATTTTAATAGAGCGAGAGTCAAACATTTGGTCATACGGAACATATTTTTCCACCCCAGTCGCAAACCCAAATTGTTAAGGATCTCTCTGTGGGTGATGGGAGCATGATTAAGCTGACAGGTGGTATAAATGTAAGACAAAAGCTGCACCCTTGCTAGTTTTCCATTGCCATTAGTTATGAAAATGAGTGAATAGATTATTTAAATGATCTCAGATAAGTAAATCATTCAAAGAGCCTCTCAGTCAGAAGTATTTCTAGAAACTCCTGAATAGACTGATGAAAACCATTTTGATTTTCTGACAGGGTCATCTGCTCATCTGTGTTGTAGAGGAACGCAAAGCCCTGAGGAAGCGGGGATAGTGGGAGAGAGAGAGTTGGGGGGAGAGGGAGGCACGGAGAGGGCTAGGGAGGGATAGCAGAACAGGGAGGGGGAATGGGGGAGAGGGAAAGAGGAGGAAAGAGTAAGGGGGAGAGTGAGAGAGGGAGGGGGATAAAAGAGGGGAGAGGAAGAGAGGGAGAGGCAGAGAGGTGGGAGAGGGAGGGGAAGAGAGAGAGAGGGGCTGGAGAGGGGGAAGAGAGAGGGGAAGAAGGGGAGAGAGGGAGAGAGGAAGATGGAACTGGGGAGAGGAAGGGGGAGAGAGAAGGGGGAAGAGGAGACAAGGGGGAGAGAACAAAGAAACAGTGGACTTTAAGGCAAATTTTCTTTTCTAACTATATTCCCTGGAATGCTGATTCCTTTCAGAACCTAGAGTGCCACCAGGGTCTCTGAGTGGGTGGGGGGCTTATGAAGTAAGACCCCACTTCAACTGGAGATGGCAAAGCTTCATCTGATTGGTATGTTGAGGTTCAAAGTGAGCTTCCATTTGGGAAAAAATAAAATATTTCTAAAATAAGTTTGAAAGCAAGTAGAGGAAGGGGATTGACTTTAGTAATTGTCTGAATATGACATAAATAAATAGTAAACATTTGTTGAGCACCTATTCTATACCAAACCTTACAGTATGGCCTTTTGTACTTATTATTTCACTTTAGCCACATAATAACCCTGTGAAGTGAGTCTCTGATTTCACATTTGAGTCATGCAAACTTAGAGATGTTCTATGATTTTTAAAAAAAATAATAGCTGAGAAAGGATTCAAATTTAGGTCTTGTGAGTCTCCAAGTTTGATGTTTATCCCAGTACTTTGCACAGTTACTAGGTTGAATGATGGAAATTTTCATATAGGATCTGGAGATTCGTAGGGATAGTATCTGCCTTGGAAGTTGAATGGAAGTTGGGGGTATGACAATAGCTAGGCTTTCGTGCGGACTCAGCTCGTATTCTTTAGGACAAAGTAACTATAAACTATGACTGTCCCTGATGGGATTGAACCGTTTTCCCATCCATTTATCCACCCATCCACCCAGCTAGTCATCCAAAGATTAATCATCTAATAAACCATCCATCCATTCATCAACCCATCAGACCAACCGTAATTCATCCAGCCATATGGCCATCCATTCACTCTTGAACCCACCCACTTACCCACTATTGATCTGTTTACCAAGCATTCACTGATTACTGACTCAATGCCAGGTCTGTGGTAGGTACAGGTGAAGCAGAGATAACTAATAAAATATCCCTGGGATTTTAGGGAATGTTGGGGTGATCAGACCGAACACCAGGCCGTGGGGGCTATGAAGTCTGGCAGAGTCAGAGAAATGGGAAAAGACAGGTTAAGAGTACATAACGTGGGTCCAGGGGGCCAACGCTAGTGTATGGAGGCCGTGAAGGCCCTGAGCTCCAGAAGCCCACACTATTTATTGGTGATCAAACAAAGAAGCAGGTGGTGAGGACGTGTGGATGTGGGGGTAAACAGGTGAGGACATGAGGATGTAGGGGTAGAAAGGTAGCAGTGTATCAAGCATAGCTGTGATGGTTTAGCATTTTCTTTGACACATATGTAACATGCTCTGCTGCCTGAGATAATGGAGAACATATTTACAAGCCTGGGAGAGTAAGAAGCAAGGAGCCAGCAAGTCTATGCACATTCCAGAGGCCATTCCAGTGCAATTCAACGAGGGATTTTATGCCCTAAGCCTTGGATTGCATCCAAGCCACGAGGGGTTTTATGCCCTGGGCTTAGATTGTGGTGTGGCAGGGCAGCCTTCCACCCTTTGGTGCAGAGCTTGATGTTCCAAAGGCCATGGGGGTGTTTAGAGCCTGGGCCCAGGACATGTTCCAAGACTCTTTTACATTATGACAGACAAACTAGTCCTGCCTCAGCTCTTCTACCAACAGGGAACTTATAATGTAGTGGGAGAGACAGGGAAATGCACTGCTAGTTACAGCATTGTGAAATGAGCACGAACAGGAGAGGTGCACATGGCACACTGGGACACCTCCTCCAGCCTGGGCAATGGGGAGGTGAAAAGACTTCCTGAAAGACCTAAGTTAGGACCCAAGTCCTAAAGGATAAAGAAGAGCTATCCAAAGGGTGACAGTCATCTGATCCATTCTAGTAACTGAACCACAAACATTATTTTTCTTTATTTCACATTGCATCTGATAGCAGCAGCTAGATTTTTCCCCTACCCCACCCACAATTACCAGAACTCAGTGGCTGCTGTCTGGACCTGCTTCTCACTTTCTTTCCATTGTCTCTGTTCTATTATTTCCCCATTTGCCTGCTGATGGAACAGACAGGAATGACATCTGTCCCTAAGAAAAGGGACAGAACAGGGAGGTGCTCCCCCCAGCAGTCTGCTTCTGGCTGCAAGTGGCTCTGTCAGGCTGCCTCTGTAGCTACAGTTTGGTTTCCTCATCTGTACCATTGGCAGCAGAAGCTTCCCATTCCACTACCCTGTTTTTCTTGGCATTGGAACCTGGTTTGGAACAGGGGGAGAAATAGAGATAAAAAGAGGTTGCATATTCTCAGCATTGGTCTCTAAGCTGTGGAGGATTTAATGTGCTTTCTAGACTCTGAAGACCTTGTACCTTGAGATAATTACCCATATTTTATTAAAAAAATACATAATGATGATGATTATGGCCTAGGGGCTGTAGATTCACCACTTTGATTCCCCCACACACCGTTTTTTAAGAGATGAGAGGCTGCAGTGAGGAGCCACCTGTAGTTCCAGCTACTTGTGGGGGCTGAGGCCAGATAATTGCTCGAGCCCAGTAGGTCAGTGTGCTGCAGTGAGCCATGTTCATGCCACTGCACTCCCTGGAGTCACTCACTGCAGGCCTCAACCTCCTGGGCTTGAGCGATTATCCAGCCTCTGCCCCTCAAGTAGCTGGGACTACACGTGTGTGCCACCACACCTGCCTAATTTTTTTGTATGTTTTGTAGAGACAGGGTTTTGCCAGATTGCCCAGGCTGGTCTCAAATTCCTGAGCCCAGGCAATCTGCCTGCCTCGGCCTCCCGAACTTCTGGGATTACAGGCATGAGCTACCGCGCCCAGCCTCGAACCTCTCTTAACAGACATTCAAGATGAGTACAATCACTCCTTCCCCCTCCCTCCAGTTACATATGAAGAAACTGAGGCTCTAAGATGATTGCTGATTTGCCTAAGGTTACAAAGCAAGTATATGGCAAAGTCTAGATTCTAGCTCAGGTCTACCGGACTGCAAAGTCCATTTTATTTCTACAGTACCTTATGGTAGAGATGGGTGGTGTTTGTCTATCAGTAGTGAAGGGTGTCAGTGCTTTAATTATGAAAACTCATGTTGGGGGTCCCCTCATCCCTGCACAGTGGATGTGCCCCCAGCGTTGGCAAGAAGGACTATTACAGGTACAAGATTCCCTGCTGAACCACATGTCTTTTCCTGAGCTCGGCTCAGAGCATCCCACTGAGCTGTATGCAAATCTGCCTCCTTATCAGTCTCTTGCATCTTTGTGCAAAACGAATCAGCATTCCTCTGCACATCTGAAGATGTAAATCAGTCCCCACCCCTGCAGCAAACTGTTCCTTTATTCCTTATTACTCCACCGTGTGGTTTGTTATCTAGCCATTGTCTTTTGAAAACGTGCTTTAAAACTCATCGAAATCATATTCCTGGAGTCTGTATTCCTTCCATTTAAATTATAATTCTGCAAATTAGAAAGACTGAGTGGGCCTGTTTGAGATGGGAAGAGTACAGACTGAGCCATCTTGACTTCCCTGGATGTGAAGAAAGAGTCCGTCGGAAATGCCCATGAGAAAAAAATCTAAAGTTGGGGGAAAATCAAGCGAATCAACTCGTATTCCGTTGAAGGGAGTTGTAGAATGACTCAAAGAACCAATAGCCTCTCACTTATGTTGTCTTTAACTTTAACATTGAAACAAACAATTTGAATCAGAAGAATCCTAATTCCTATTGATTCCCACCGTGCTGGCCTCTGTGTGGTCCAGCAGATTACAGCTGATGGCATATTTTTTCTTTCCACAATTAAAGTGTGTTTGAAGAAACTAGGACAGGCAGATCTAACATAGGAAAGGAGGGCAACAATTAGTTTTGGGTGTCAGATCCTGACATCCAGGCTGTATACAGGGAAAGCAGAAACATTTACCTGCTTTTAATAGGTGAAGAGACTAAGATTCAGAGAAGAGACTTATTCAGTCTTCTTCTGCAAGAATTGTAAACAGTTCAGTCCACTTTTTTGTTTTGTTTTCTCTAATACCAGGAAAGATTCCACAGATGTTTCTTTTCTGTTTGTTTGTTGTTGTTGCTGTTTTTTAGAGATGGGGGGGTCTCACTTTGTTTCTCAGGCTGGTCTCAAACTCCTGAGCTCAAGGGATTCTCCTGTCTCAGCCTCCCAAAGTGCTGGGATTACAGGCATGAGCCACTGCACCCAGTCTCACTCCACTTTTAGCATTCAGATTGATAACTTGAATCAATACAGCAAGATTTGGGTTTCTTTTTTGTTGTTGTTTAAATGTATGGGGTACAAGTGTAATTTTGTTACATGCATAGATTGTATAGTGGTGATGTCAGAGCTTTTTGAGTATCCCTCTCACAAATAACATACATTGTATCCATTAAGTAGCCTCTCATCAGCATCTTCCCTCAGCCTCCTCCCTCACACCCACTTGCCTTTCTGAGTCTCCATTGTGTATCATTACACATTCTGCATCTAAGTGTATGCATTATTTAGCTCCCACTTACAATGAGAACATGCAGTATTTGTCCTTATTTCTTTTTCTTTCATTCTTTCTTTTTTTTAAACCCCTGACACAGGGTCTTGCTTTATTGCCCAGGCTGGAGTATAGTGGTGCAATCACGACTCAATGCAGCCTCGAACTCGTGGGCTCAAGTGATCTTCCCACCTCAGCCCCACAAGTAGCTGGGACTATAGGCACGTGCCACCATGCCTGGCTAATTTTTTTGTTTTTGTTTTGTTTTGTTTTTGTAGAGATAGGGTCTTGCCATGTTACTCAGGCTAGTCTCAAACTCCTGAGCTCAAGTGATTCCCCCAACCCTCCACTTGGCCTCTCTAAGTGCTGGGATTAAAAGCGTGAGCCACCACATCTGGCCTAGTATTTGTCTCTCTGTGTCTGAGTTGCTTCACTTATGATCATGGCCTCCAGTTCCATCCATGTTGCTGCAAAAGACGTGATTGGATTCTTTTTTATGGGTAAATAGTATTTCATTGTGTATATATACCACATTTTCTTTATCCAAAGATTTGAGTTTCATTACCAAAATGACATGGATGCTTTGCATTGAGGCATTGTCATCTCATTGAAAATGGATGAGGATTCAAAAAATACAGATGGGACATCTATCAAGTTATACTATAAATCAGTGGGGACAGAAGCTAGAAACACAGATGTGTCTGATCAGAAGTCCAAAATACAAAATCAGTGCCAAGAGATGAAGTGACTGGTCTATGTAGACAAAGAGAGAACAGCCTCGTGGTCAGGAGAAGTGGGCTGGTGCCTTCCTCCCCTGTTTTACTGAGCATGGCACCGGTTAGGAGCTGAGCTGTTTGGGCTTAGAGAGCGAGTTTGATCAACGTATACACTGTTGAGTTTGGCCAGGGGTAACAGTTGTGAGACTCAGGCTAACTCTGGAAATCCACCATTCTTTGTTTCCAACAGCAAAATGGAGCTAATGATAATACCCATCCCTTGGGGTTCCTGTGAGGGTATTAAAGCCACCATTTATTAAATGTTTTTTTAAGTCAGAACTTTAGATGCATGATCTCTCTTAACTCACACAAAATCCTGATGATATTGGCACTATTATTGCCCCTATTTTTTAAATGAGAAATCTAAGGAACAGAGAACAAGTTAATTTCCGCTAACCTGAACCGTATTCTGAACCCCATTTGTCTGACTCCGAAGCCCATGCTTTGACTACTAACTTCTGCTACTTTCTTCAATCAGATTCTACAAAGCAAGTGCAATCACGCCATGTTGTGGGAGATAGAGGATTTAAGTGGGAAGCGAATGGAGCTTAGTTTTCCTGTATCATTCCAAAAAAAACAGTGCCTAATAGTTTTTAAACTCTGATTCCGTCACAGGTCCTGAGCCAACCACTTTATGTACATTACCACATTTTATGTTCACTACAACCCCAAATGGTACTTGTTATTTTATAGATGAGAAAAATGAGGACCAGAGAAGTGAATTAATTGGAACATGGCCCCTCAGCCACTTCATAGCTCAGAGGCATCATAAATGATATACATGCCAAGTAGCTAGCATGAGGCCTGGAACGTAGTTAGAAAGATCTTAATAAACGGGAACTATTATGCATATACAAAGTGCAGTCTAGACTCTAGACTTCTAGACTTTTAAATGGCACTATTAGGGTTGTTTTACCTTTTTTTTTTTTTTTCATTTTCAGTGGATTTCTAAAAGTCTATTGACAGTGTTCTCTTTTCTCAAAGGACCTGAGTCCAAAGTTTTAGAGACAAGCGTCTTCAAGGAGTCCTTTAAGTCCTGCATATGTATGAATATATTGCAACACATACAGTTAAGCAAGTCCTCATCCAGGAGGCAGAAAACTGTTTCTGGTTCTTTCACATATTTGCTGTAATTTGTGAATGAGGCTTGGTGGTTGACGGGTGAGGAAATGGTGGATTGACTCAGAGTTGGGGGGAGGGTGGTGCCAGGTGGGTGTGACAGGAGGACAAGATGGGAGCAGGAAAATTGTGGGCATGGCATGAAATCTGTTGCTGTGATAAACAAAGAGATCTGGGCTGTAATAGGGAAAAAATGGAGAGTCACGAATGAGCAGATTGATTGGGAGAAAATAGAGGGGTCCAGAGCCCAGAGGCCAAAATGACATTGGAAAAGAGACATGAGAATAGTCCTTAAATTTGAAAGTTACTTGAGCCAGGCGTGGTGGCTCATGCCTATAATCCTAGCACTTTGGGAGGCTGAGGCAGGAGAATTGCTTGAACCCGGTAAGCAGAGGTTGCAGTAAGCCAAGATCATGCCACTGCACTCCACCTTGGGCAACAGAGTGAGACTCCATCTCTACAAAAAAAGAAATAAAAAAAAAGAAAAAAAAGTTACTTGAAGGAACATCAGTTTACCACTCTGAAAAATTGTAATAATATCTCTTTCACGTGTATGTGACTCTGCTGTGATGGTCAAGTGAAATGAGAAAAGAACCAGCAACTTCTAGCCCATAAAGAGCTATATTAACTGTAGGACTTTTGTATTTTTATCCACATAATGACACACAGCTTTCTGGCTAGGATGCGTCTTCCAGTGTGTCTATTTGAAATTTCTATCTTCTTTTTTCTATTTCTTTTCATTTTTTCCCCAATACAGCTTCTTTGGCAGGTGAACACTAGCAAGTGTATGCATAAGGTCACACTGTTTGACCCAAGGATCCAAGAAAGCTTGGGTTACATTTATAGTTATGAAATTAATGGCATGCATTAATTGTGCAGAACCTCAAACTAGCAAATGGAATTAAAAATAATTGCCAGGCCTTTGGATTTATTGGTAGAGTGAAAATAACACCAAGTGGCTTTTGGCAGGGCCTTCTTCTCCGTGCACAGAATTATATTAACAGATGATATTATTTCTATCCAAAATAGAGAGCAGTAAGTGAAAAGCAGATCTGTCTCCTCTTAGAGCAGGGGAGAAAAAATCCAAATACGTTTCCTTGGTTTCATTTTGTCATACAAGCCCTAGGCCTGGAATTTTGGTAAAAGCAATGCCTTGCTCTTGCCTGTTCTGGAGTTGTGCCAGTGTCCTCCATTCAGCTTACCAGAACATGCACATTGTAGGTGGGAAGGAACCTTGACTAAATACCTTCTGTGGGCCAGACATCTGACTGCTCATTCACAAACATGAGAAGATCCCTGTATATAATAAAGCACCTAATCCTGGTTGAGCAGGGACTATGTGGCAGATAGTTCAATAAGTGCCTTGCAGTTACTACTTTATTTATTTCCATGAGAATAATATGATGTGATTACTCCTATTATGCCCACATTACATATGAGGAAACTGGTGTCCAAGAAGTAAAGTTAGTCAAGTTCATATAGCTGGTAAGCAGAAGAGCTGGGAATTCAGGTCCAGATGTGGCTGACTCCAAAATCCACATCATTTTCAGGGCCTATTACCAGAAGAGATAATTAAAGTTGATAATTGACTGCAGGAAGATCATAGTTATGGTGGTCACGTTGGTACCTCTGTGTGTTAACTTCTCTGTTTTATTTATTTAGAGACAGAGTCTTGCTCTGTTACCCAGGCTAGAGTGCATTGGTGCGATCTGGGCTCATTGCAACCTCTGCCTCCCGGGTTACAGCGATTCTCATGCCTCAGCCTCCTGAGTAGCTGAGATTACAGGCATGTACCACCACACTCAGCTAATTTTTGTATTTTTAGTAGAGACAGACTTTTGCGACGTTGCCCAGCCTGGTCTCAAACTCCTGGCCTCAAGTGATCCTCCTGCCTCACCTTCAAAGTGCTGAGATTACAGATGTGAGCCACCGCTCCTGGCTAACTTGTTCATTTAATAAGTATTCGTGCATCTATTATGTAAGCAGCCCTGGGCTGGGTGCAAGGAACACAAAGGCAAACAGAACACAGTCCCACCCTCAGTGAGTCCACTAGGGCAGACAGATGAGTGTGCAGGTCTCACAATAGCTGGTGAGGTAGGGAAAGGAGAGGCCACTTGCCCAGTTTTATGGGATTGGAGGCTGCTTCCCAGAAGAGTTGTCCTCTGTGTTGAGTTCTGAAGGACACATAAGAGAGTGCCAGGCAGAGAGTGGGAAGGGGTTTTCTGGGCAGGGTGAGTAGTGTGTTGAAACCTGGCACTGAGAGAAAAGCTCAATGTACTCAGAAGCCTGTGATTAGTTCTGTGTGATTTATGAGTTGATGTGGGGCAGGGCTGGAACCAGGAGTTGGTTGTCAAAATGAGGCTGCCATGAATGCAGAGGGAAAGGAAGGCCTGGGGAGGAGGCCAGGTCACTTAGACCATGGTCAGGCATTTTCACTTGATTCCAGCTGCAATGGGGAACCATTAAAAGGCCACAAGCTGGGGAGTGGAAGGGCCGGATACACAGAGGTATTTAAAGGGATGATTTGGGCTAGGCACGGTGGCTCATGCCTGTAACCCCAGCACTTTGGGAGGTTGAGGTGGGCAGATCACCTGAGGTCAGGAGTTTGAGGCCAGTGTGGCTAACATGGCAAAACCCCATCTCTACTAAAACTACAAAAATTAGCCGGGTGTGGTAGTGCGCACCTGTAATCTCAGCTACTTGGGAGGCTGAGGCATAAGAATCGCTCGAACCTGGGAGGCGGAGGTTGCAGTGAACTGAGATAGTGCCACTGCATTCCAGTGTGGTGGACAGAATAACACCCTGTCTCAAAAAAATAAAAAATAAAAAATAAAGTGATGGTTTGGGCTGCTGTTTGGAGGATGGGCTGAAGAGCAAATCTACCAGAAGTAAGAAGGCCAGCTAAGAAGCTGAGGCATAAACCAGTGAGAAATGAAGGCCTGGATGAGGGTGGTGGCTGTGAGTTAGGAAAGAAGTAAAAAACGTTCAAATATTAGAACTATCAAGGCTTGGTGATTGATTTAATATATATGGGGGTGGCAGAAGAGAGATGAATTAGGGGATATTTCCGTGGTTGGGATTTCAGGAACTCCTATATGGCAGATGGGAGAGAAACTCTTTTTTATGGTGGAAGATAAGAGGCTGAGTTCTTCTCTAAGCCTACTGAGTTTGAGGTTTCTTGGAGGCAGTAGAGAAGAATGGGGGAAAGGCAGCAGATCAGGGGCTGTCAAGAGAGGTGATAACTGGAGACTGTGGAGCAGAAGACGCTGAGGCCTGAGCCTGGATGTTCTGGGGGCAAGAGGGAGGGGAAATACAAGTCAGATGTGTTCAGAGAAAGAGAAGCTTACATTTTGGCAGAGATGAATCAGCCAACGAGGTGGGAAACAGTTGGGTAATGGTAGTGTCGTGACTGTCTAGGGCAGAGAGACTCAAGAAAGATGTGAGTAGTCC
Source organism: Nomascus leucogenys (assembly GCF_006542625.1). NCBI lineage: Eukaryota > Metazoa > Chordata > Mammalia > Primates > Hylobatidae > Nomascus > Nomascus leucogenys. The sequence continues at coordinate 93,283,241 of NC_044398.1, forward strand.
CACTGTCAAATGCAGAGGAGGGGCTTATGTGCAATGCACCTGCTGGATTTAGTGAAAACCCCTGGAGGTCTTAGGTCAGTTCGAGAGGCAAGGACAGTGCAGAAGAGAATGTATCTAGAGCCTAAGGGCTGGGATGCATGTTAGCCTAGAGGAGAGATGCCTCCTTTATTACTGAAAGAGAGGAGAAGAAAGACGTGTGTGCAGAGGCAGGTGAGTTTGTGGGTGATGTGGGTTGTCCATAGAGTCTGAAATAAGAGGCAGATTCATCAGCTGGGATTGGGGCTGGAGCTGGCAGCTTTGCAGTCTTGTGGGCAGGTGTGAAGGTTTGAAATAGTTTCTAGGGAATGGGAGAGATGCAATTAGGAAAAAGAGAAAGATTTTTAGCCAGAGAGGGAGTCCTTAAATTTGAAATGACATTAATCTATGTGGTTATACGATATTCTCCACCTGTACTTGCTGCTTTACAGGTGTGGAAGTGGTGGGATTGAGTCAGAGTTGGGGATGGTGGTGCCCGGTGGGTGTGACAGGAAGACAAAGTGGGGGCAGGAAAATTGTGGGTATGATAAGAAGTCTGTTGATGTTATGGATAAAGAGGTCTCAGTTGGAATGGGGAAGAAATGAAGGCATGAACGAATAGACTAATTGAGAGACAATAGAGACCAGGGATGATGCTGGAGAGGAGACGTAAGAACAGCTGAATGAGAGCTGTGAATTTTCTGAATTTAGAGTCACTCGAGTCAAGCAGTTCTAAGTGAATTTCCTCCATAGGAATGAGTGGCTACAATGGACTGAAGGTGGTCAGTGGAGAGATGGTAAAAAAAAAACAAAAAAAAAAAACTGGCCTTTAATTTTATCCAAATGCTCTGACAAGTATGGATGTGTTTATGAAGGACATGACATCAATTACTTGCAAATAGGACAATGTCAAAATAGTGAGGAGTGCTAAGTCCTAGCCATATGTGGATGAAATCACCAATATTATCCCCAGGTGTTGAGTCAGAGGGATTCCCAAGGCCAATTGCCAATTTCAACTTAAATGCAACCAAATTTCAATGTGCGCAAAGGGACTGTAGCCCAATATCCAAGGGCTTCTTCAATCTTGTCCCACGTTATCCCTTTATTCCTCTTTCCCTCTCTTCTCCTTTTCATATTTGTGTTTCTTCCTGTTTGGAGAACTTCCTAGTTCACAAACATGTCATTAAAATTCAGCTTCTAAGCTTTTGTGCATGCTGTTCTCTGATCCTACACATCCCTTCTTTCCGCTTTGACCTTTCAGGTCCTTTGCAAACTGCACAGCTCCCCTCCATTGCACTCCTTCATGATTTCTTCCTTCCCTCATCAGATCTGCCTCTCACTTCTGAAGCCCTCTGCATTTCTTGCACCTTTCGCCCTTTGGCTGTTAGCATTTTCTGTTTTATTGTACAATTAATTCAGAGGGCATTGTATTTTATCTTCCTCACTGGTAAGTGGATCCTTTACAGATAAGGACTTAGAGCAGGGGTTGACGAAACCCCTAACTCTTTATGTAAAGGGCTGGCTAGTAAATATTTTAGGCTTTGTGGGCCATACTCTCTCTATGGCAAGCACTCAACTCTGCTTTTTTAGTGCAAAGGCAAGCGTTGAGGCTATGTAAGGAAATAAGCATGGCTGTGTTCCAATCAAACTTTATTTATGGACACTCACGTTCAAATCTTATATAATTTTATAATTGTGTCCGCGAATATTCTTTTCATTTTTTTCAACCATTTAAAAATGGAAAATGGAAAACCTATTCTTAGCTCGTGGGCTGTGCAGAAACAGCTTGCCCTTGGGCTGCGGTATGCTGACCCCAGGTTTAGAGTCTATTCACTGCTGTGTTACCAGTGTGAGAACAGTTTATGGCACATAGTAGTCACTCCATGAATGAATGAGCAAGATGAATGCATGTGATCCAACGCTAAGAAACTGAAAACCTACAGAATAGTTCTGTTTAGTGGTTGTAACACTTGGAGTAATCAGGAATCCTGAGATTCTGCTTTTGGCTACAGTTTGTGAGTTTGAAAGGTTTTGATGTGACATAGCTGATAAGTATCATAGTTGAACTTGGACTTGGGTCTTCCAACTCCAAATGCGTGGTTCTTTTAAACTGCTGTGTTTGCCAATATATTAATAATTTGGTGGGAAAAGCAATGCTGAGAGGCTGCCTGATTGGTCACCATGATTCTCATTTCTCTCAGTGGCTCCGTAGGGCTCTCAAATTGTTGATTACTGTCTGAGATGGGGATAATTGGTTTGGGTGAAATTGGATTGACAGTAGTGGGTTACTTAGGCTTAGTTTTCAAAAATAGCAAGTCTTACCCCTCGCATCCCAAGGGAACCCTCCTCTTCCCCCACTGCCTTAGAATAATCACATTTTTAACTGGGCAATGCTGTCGTTAAGCTTATTACTGTTTTCTCACTATTAAATCTTCTGTTGGCTTTAGTATTTCAAATGATCCTCTTGTTGGAATACTTTAGAGCTCAGACAAGCCTAGAGCAAAGTAGTTTTGGGCCAGAGATGAGAAAAGAAAAATGATTGTCAAAATACCATCTTATCTAAGGAAAACTGAAATTCTCATCAGTGTGCATTTCATTGTAACGACGGATTTCACCCATGCACAACGGCTTTGGTTAGCATCCTCATAATAACTAGCAGGGCCTCAGGCACCAACCCCTTTCATTTGGAAGAAGGAAAATGTCCATCTCAAAAACTTAAATTTATTCTTTTGCCCCAGATACAGAAGAACAAATGCCCATCAGAGACCTGCCACCAAGTTCCAGACATTTCAACTCTCACAACCCAATAACTTTTCACAGGCGAGGGGGATGAAATGCTGTTCCACTGATTGATACCTCCAGGTTCTGTAACCTTATTGCAAAACTCTGCAGACACAGTCAGTGAGGTTAGCTTTGAATGTTCAGGGCTGAGATCCAAATGGAATTGGCTTTTTACATAATACTGAGTGAGGAAATCCATCAGCTTTTGACTTGTTAGATCCTTCAAGTCAGGTTTGATGCATTGAAGCCTCCTGCTTCCTTAGCCTGCAGTTTAATTACCTGGAACTTCTCCTTTTATAAACTGTTACACTCTCAGCCCCAAATTTTGCCACTTTTCAAGGTTTTCATTTAAAAAAAAAAAAACTTACCATAGAGTAAGAGAAGTTATATCTGTGGTCATGTTCAGTCATAATTTTCAGGCTGGTAAGAATGAATTGATTATCCCAATAAATAAAAGGCTTTCTCAGCTGTCAGCCCAGGATCAGAGTCTACCTCTCCTGGCCACTTTCTAACTCTTATTGGCAAGTTTGCTGAGGGAACAAGAACTCCTTAATATCATTCAGGTAAATACTCCCCAAAAGAGCTATTTACTCTGCCAGACTGCAAATGGCATTTCATTTATTTTACAATTGGATGCTATGCTGATCTTTGAAATTTACCCAGAAAAAGTACATCAGAAGGTCAAACAAAAGCCTTTATCGTATTTCTAAATTGTCTTTATGCAGGTATTAAAAAATAATAATAGTTATCACTGTTATTGTAATAAAGGACTGTCCTTAGGTCAAGTTCTCATCCAATGGTATGTGTTTAACCTTCCCCAGCCCCAATTCCTGTTTCTGTGATTGTCCCAGTTACCTTCACATCTCCTCCTAAACTTTTTTTGCAGACCTATATGCATTCTAGTTTTCTCCTCCAAGAAGCAGCCCCTTAAGTTCAACCAAGTTTATGTTTGGGTTTTGATAATAACAGATGCAGATATAGAAACAGAATTGTGTTGTCTTGGCCAACAATATCGCAAATATAACGTGATACAGAAGGAAGATGAAATCCTCTCCTTTCTAAGGCCCCTTATGTAATGGATGGAGATGACCACAGAGGCAAGGAAGAAGTCCAACCAGCTGCTACAGCATTAATGACACTCCTCTTGGTTGAAACCCCCAAATTACCTAATTGACACACGGTTCACATTTGAACAGTTGATTTTCTCTGCCTGATCTGCTGTTCTGATCACCTTTTGGATGTCCGTGTTGGTAGCAGTGGAATTCAACATCAAGCCTGCAAAGTAGGGCTCACTGCAGCTCTGCTGTTAGAGGTATTTTCTGTGGTGGAATTCAAGGTCCTTAGAAGAGTCAATTCACCGGCAAATGGAGGAAGTAAAACTCTCATGCGTAAAAGCAAGCTGTAAGACCACCTCTGGCTGCTTTCTCCCCACCTCCTGTGCTCCACATGGAAAGAAAATGTTGCCCCTTCCCAAAGTGGAAGACTGTGCATATTGGGGCCAGAACCCGGCTTCTGCAACTCTCAGGTCATCACTGTGCTGCATGGTGCTAATTATTAATACTCTCTTCCCAACTGATCCATGAAATATTCCCTCAAGAAAGCAAACTGCTCATGTTTGCCTTAATATTTGCCAAAGCAAATAGGATGGCACCCTTGGAAATATCAGGCAGTGGTAACAGCTCTTGCCCTGAAGTCCAAGCTCAGATTCCAGGTCTTCTCACTTGCTGTTTGATCTTGAGCAAGTCGCTTAAATTCCCTGTTTGCCAACATATAAAATGAGTCTAATAATGGTGTTTTTATCCAAGGATTGTGAGGGTGAAATAGAAAATGTCCATCGGGGAGATCACAGTACCTCAATAAATGCTAACAAGTATACTTGTTAATTGTTTAATAATTATTGCAGCCCATGGAAGATGGACTGATACGGAACTTGCACAATGAAGGACTCCCAAGAGCAAGTTCAAAAAATTAATCCATGATTATGAAAGAGCTCCTTTTTTATTTTGGCTGATTTTTCAAGTCTCTGACATTATTTTACTCCAAGGTAGAACCAAAAGAGAGAAAACACTATTAACTTTTTAGCTAATTACAAGAACCCATCACTTTTAAGAGCACACAAAGAATTAAAAGTAATCCAAAGAAATAGGACTCCTATCTATCCCCAGGGATCTGGCAACAAAGGGACTTTGGAGGACTGAAGATTATCCATGAACTCCTGAAGAAAATGATGGCTCTTTGTTCCAAAGATTTTTCCGCTTTTAAATTTGAGATTGAACAAGCATTGAGCTCTTCCCCTGTTGGCTGAGCCTCAAGAGGAGAATGGAAGCAGAGATGCGGGTTGTTCATGGAAATAACAATCAAAACACGTTTCTATGAATTACCAGATCAGTACTGGGTTCTAAGACAGTTGATGCTGTTAGCCATAAAGATACTAGATTATCTTGAGAGCAATTATTACAGGAGGAAAAAAAATCTACTGCTCCAATGTGAGCTGTGTAACAATTAGGCAATTCTGAAATTTCAACTGAGAGGAATTTAATTAAGGCTCTAATAGCTGATTAAACTCATTTAGATCTGCTGGCAATTGCCACTGGTTACATAAGTAACCCAAGAAGAAAGATTTCCATCTTGTTCTTATGCTTTATTAATCCTGTCTGTTAGTCATAGGTCTTCCCCTCCTGGTGCTCTTTAAAATGGGGTCCTTAGACCACTCGGAGCAGAATGGACCTAGGACGCTGGTTGAAAAGTCAGGATCCCACACCTTATCCCAGATCTACTGGTTCCAACACTCCAGAGATTCAAGATTCTGCATTCTTAATCAGCTTCCAGGAACGGTTCTTATTCATGCCAAAGCTTCATAATCCCACCACCTCCAATCGTTGCATTTAAAACAGTGCATTCAGAGGAAGCAGGCACTTTACCTCAGTATCTGAAAAGCAGTTCTTAGTTTCACTCTGCCGGTAGCCATCCAAGGCTCGTGGCAGTGAAGACAGAGCAGGTTTGATGCACACCTGCTCTTTAGTAATTTCTTCACAGAAACTTGTTTGTGCATACCACACGGGAAAATTGAGTTCCAAAGTGACGCTTGGTTTCAGCAGACTAGTTTTCTTGGATACTCTTTGGATAAGGTATTGGTTTAAAAAAAATCACTGAACTCAACTGCAAAGTCCTCCAGATACAGCGTATGTCAACCTAATATCAAGCCACAGCAGTGGCTCAGGTATCTTTATTGTTGTTTGTGGATCAATTACATTTAGATCTGTTTTTGGTTTCAAGCAGCAACCCAAGACACAGTATTACTTATGTGTTAACCTGCGATCGGTTTGTTTTTGTGTCAGATGTGCATTCAGAGGCATGGAAGTGATGCCAATCGATGTTGCTACTTACGCTAAATATGGACGCTAAATCATTTTAAATTTCCTTCACGGCCATTTATCTCATGTCCTTTGGCAGACTTTATATTTCAGGTGGAGAGAAATTGGTCTCCCGTTTGCTTTGTTTTCCCTCCTTAACGTCATCTTCCTGAAGAGTTAATTAGTCGTGTTTTCTCCAGCTTGGGAGTAAATCACTGCTTATTTTCTGGAGTGAAATGTACTCCAAAGGTTTGCAAGCTCAACGTGTTTGTGTTAAAGCCTGTTTCCCCATGGTCATGAACCCACCCAACGAGCTAACTGGGTCCAGCTAGACTAGAGCACAGGCAGCCTGAACTCTGCTTCTGTTGTTGGTTTTAATGAATTTCCTCTCTGATTTTTAATTTTGCAATTCCTATTGTCTCCAAGGAGAGAAGATGAGGAAACAGGCAACTTCCCTTTTTAAACTCTGAATTCTAAGTAAAACTTGATGATATGCTACAGTCAGAATTGAATTCAGTTCAGTGGATATTTCTTGAACTGCACTGTGGGTGAGCACTATACTGTATCGAACGTGGATCACGTGGTTGAGGAAGACTGGCCAGCCATGATACTCTACAGAACCATAATTCCAGGCAAACTGGGCCCTCATTCCCCACTCCTACAGCCCATCTCCGTTCTGTTGATTCTACACTTTGAGTTCACAGCAGCCTGACCATCATGGCCTGTGTCATCCAGATTCCTGCAGCCACCTCCCAGCTTGTCACTCTGCCTTCCGAATCTTCTAGCTACAAACTCTATCTCTGCACTACATTGAGAAGAAGTGTTTAATCCACTTCTAATTGGGGAATTGATTTCAATAAGGTCTTCAATAAGTCCTCATCCCCATCCCTTACATATGTCACTTGCCCGTAGGATAAAGATAAAACCCCATAACAGGCAACCCACTAACTCCCTTGGTCTTTTTTTTTTTTTTTTTTTTTTTTTTTTGAGAGACTCTTGCTCTGTCACCCAGGCTGGAGTGCAGTGGTGCACTCTCGGCTCACTGCAACCTCTGCCTCCTGGGTTGAAGTGATTCTCATGCCTCAGCTTCCCGAGTAGCTGGGATTACAGACCCATGCCTGGCTAATTTTTGTATTTTTAGTACAGATGGGGTTTCACCATGTTGGCCAGGCTGATCTGGAACTCCTGATCTCAAGGGATCTGCCCACCTCAGCTTCCTAAAGTGCTGGGATTACAGGCACGAGCCACCACACCTGTTTCATATTTAGAAGCCACTTCCTGTTAGAAGCATTTTTTGGATTCCCATCCAGATTAGAAGCTGTGTTCTTCAACAGCATCCTGTGCCTGCTCCTGGCATAGCATTTGTCTCACTTCATTCACTTCATTGCTATTAAGCTTTGACTTCTCTCCACCCAGACTGGAAACTCTAGAGATAGGATAGTCCTCTCTGAGGACTGTTCCGTACCGTAGCCCCAGGGCTTCCAGCAGCACCAGACACAATGGAAAGCACTGAAGGCATGTGGGCCCATGAATAAACAAGTGAGGGGAAAGTGTGTTCTAAAGGCAAAGAATATGCAAAAATGAATTCCAGATGGAGAATTAGGTTCCATGGGAGTATTGGCATTTGAGCTAGGCCTGAAAAGAATGGGTAGGATTTCAGTAGGGGGAGATAATAAGGAGAACAACTCCAGGCAGAAGAAATAGTGTAGGCATAGGCAGGAAAGTGGGTGTCGTTCAGGGTGTGTTTTGTGAAAAGTGTATGCATCATTGTAGCTTCATATCCTCTGTGTGTGTGTGTGTGTAGAGGTTCGAGTGTATGTGTTTGTGTTAGGTATGTGTGTATTTGTAGTTGTACATGTGGGTGTGAGTGTATATGTGTATACTGTGAGTGTGGGTAGGCATGAATGTACCTGTATATAAGTGTGCTTTTATGTACAGGTTTATGTATAGATGTATAGGAATATGTATACATATATGTGTAGGTGTGGTGATGGTATTGCTTGAGTTATTATAATAACAGTAAAAACTGACATTCACTGGACAGTTATCTATCAGACACTTATGTATGCACCATTTGTAGCGCTATTTTAATTCTAATAAACTCCCTATACACAAGAGGAAGTTAGGGAAATACTTTTTATCACTATTATGAATTTTTCCATGTTTAATTGTGAATATTTGTAGGTATAAGTGTGAGTGCAAAGGCAGATGTGTGTGTGTTTTAGTGTGACGATGTGTGTGAGAATGAGAGAGAGAAAGTGAGAAAAAGAGAATAGTGAGGTTGATTGGGCCTCTATTATAGAGGAGCTTTTACTATACAGGGCAGTCTGGATTTGATTTTGTAGGCAGCGTGAGAGATGGAGGGACTTGAGCACAGAGTAGATCTATACTTTTGGTGTTTAGATATTTGTTTTTTATGGGGTTGCTTCAGAGACCAGGAGACCTGTGATGAGGTTATTTTGTCTCTGGTAAGCATTTCATAAATAGATCAAATAAGATCAAACACAGATCTCTTTGAAAGAGCCATGCACATCTATTAACCTAATTTCTTCCAGCCTTTTGCAGCCTCGGCAACATCCCTCTGAATTTATCCAGACAAAAGAGGTATATATTAACTTGAGACATACAATTTCTGGAGATGAAATTATCTCTGCTCTGAGAACATGTTGGCTGAACTTTTGATAAGTAATCACTGCCCTTTAAAAAAACTCTTTCTAGGAGCTGAAGAGCAATTAGTTTCCTAAAAGCACTGTATTTAAATTTTATTAATAAGAATAAAAAATCATTACAAAGTTAATCTACCCTTTTTGTATTTCTTTTAGCAAAATCACTTTTCTCCATCAGAGATCAATTTTTCTTTTGTCTTCACAACTTCAGTATATTTCTGAAAACACTCAAAGGCTTATCACCAAAATTCAGTTTATTTTAGAGGTAAAGATTTTTTCTCTTCCCACACAACCCATTTTGTTGAATTGAGAACTGTTTTTAAGTACCAAAAAAATTCATAATAGGGATAAAAAGTATTTCCCTAACTTTCTCTTCTGTATAGGGAGTTTATTAGAATTAAAATAGCACTAAGAATGGTGCCTGATGCATAATAAGTGCCTAGTGAATGCCAGTTTTTACTGTTATTATAAGAACTCAAGCAATGCCAGCCCCACTTTATTGCTCTCTTCTCTCAATTTCTTAGTTCAGTATTCATTTTCTGATAAGTTGTTCTCTCATGACTGCCCTGTTCTAATAGTTCCAGCAAAAGTCCCAGGGAAAACTCCCATTGGCTTAGCTTAGGTCACATGCACATTCCTGAGCCAATTAGTGTACTGATTTGCCAAATAAAGGACATGTGCCTATTCGTGAAATTGGGGCAGCATCTCTCCAAGGGAGAATGAATATGCTATAACCAAAAATCTGATAAATGAATGACAGGCAAAACAGCATAATGCTATTGCGAAACCCTTGGGAGAAATGTGGAGAAAAGCGTGATTTATGGCTAAAACTACTGACATGGTAAAAACTGTGTCTAAAGTAAACTAAAGTTAGTACCAAGAAAAGCTCTTATGAAGTTAAAACATGAAATAATCTAAATTCTACTCTAAAATTGTTTCCCCATTGATATAAACAAAGACAAAATAGCAATACATAGCACATAGCGTTGGGAATTCCTTTGTGGGTTTTACATACATTAATTTAGTCCTCTCAGCAATCCTGTGAATTACACTATTAACATCATCCCACTTTTCAGATGATGAAACTGAGGCAAATAGATATTAAGCCATTTGCCCAAGTGGCACAGCTCACAAGTGGTACAGCTGAGATTTGAAGCCAGAGTAGCTGGTTCCAAAGTTTAAACTCCTGGCAAGTTTTCTACTCTGTGTCTGAGAACATATTTGCTGTTTTTAAAAAACTCTCCCTTTTGGATTCAAAAACAGTTTTTGAATAAACTCTTTATGTTAGACTAGTTCTATATTTACAGGAAACTTGCAAAGATAGTCCAGTGACTTCTCACATACCTAATGCCCAGTTTCTCTGATTATTAACACCTGACATTACTATGGTATATTTGTCACAATGAGTCAATTCATATATTACTGTTAACTAAAACCCATGCTTTATTCAGATTTCCTTAGTTTTTATCTAATCCTCTTTTTCTGTTCCATCCTTATAGCTGATCCAGGATCCTATATGACATGTAATCGTAATATTGCTTTAGCCTCTTCTTGGCTAGGACACTTTCTTAGACCTTCTTGTTTTTTAATGACCTTGACAATTTGGAGTACTGGTCAGATATCTTCTAGAATACCCCTACATTGGAATTTTTCTGATAGTTTTCTTATAATTACACAGGTTATAAGACCACACAGGTAGACCACCATGCCATTATCATCACATCATATTAAGGATATGTACTATTAGAATGATTTATCATTGTCAATATTGGCTTTGACCATTGAGCTGACATCACATCTGTCACATTTCTGCATTGTAAGGTTAGTCTTTTTTTTGTTCAGCAGAAAATTCTAGTTGCATTTTTTCACTGACTTAAAAATGAGTCCTGGTTTCACATCCTGGTTCTGCCACTCTCAAACCATATGAATTGGACAATTACTTAAACCCCTTGCCTCAGTTTCCTCACATATGAAATGGAGGTAATAAAAGGAGCATGTTATTCATGGGTCTATTTTTAGGGTTACAGAAATTATTAAAGCTTTCGGAATAGTAGAAACAGAAATACTTATTTTTGTCATCTCATGTAATCTTTTTTTATTTTTTTATGGGGAGGAGTCTTGCTCTGTCTCCCAGGCTGGAGTGCAGTGGCGCAATCTCGGCTCACTGCAAGCTCAGCCGCCCGGGTTCACACCATTCTCATGCCTCAGCCTCCCAAGTAGCTGGGACTACAAGCGCCTACCACCACGCCTGGCTAATTTTTTTTTTTTTTTTTTTTTTTTTCTTTTTTTCAGTAGAGACGGGGTTTCACCATGTTAGCCAGGATGGTCTCGATCTCCTGACCTCGTGATCTACCCGCCTCAGCCTCCCAAAGTGCTGGGATTACAGGCATGAATCTCATGTAATCTTTATAACAACTCTGTGACCTTGCTGTAACCTTTAAAATATGAAGAAACTAAATTTCAAAAAGGGAGGTAGTGATTAAGCAGTGCTCTAGAGGTTTTCACTGACTGAGTTTAAATTCTTACTGTGACCCTTATGATCTGACCTGAGCAAGAAACATAACATTTTTAAGCCCTAGTTTCCTCATCATGCGGTGAGGATAATTATAGTTTTCTATGTCCTACAGTCGCCTTGAGGATTGAGTCATATAATGAATGAAAAACCCTTAGCACTGCTCCTGGAAACACATAGTAAAGCCCTAATCAATGTTAACAATGCACTTTGTCATTCTTGTCCAGTGTGCCCCAGCTAGGAATGGACAAGTCAAGATTTGAACTCATGCCCTTCTTTAGAGAATGAGGAAGAGCCAGCTTTGAGAAAAGCCTCACATTTGAGTACCACTGTTTTTTGTGCAGCATGGATAATTACTATCCAAGAGGGCTCTATTGACCATGTTCTTCTTTCCTCAGTCTTCTAACTGGTTCTCAGAACCATCCTGCCACCTTTTTTAGGGATAGCTTGCCATTTGGCTGTTTTCTGCTGTCCTTTCGCCCTGGGTGCAAGACCGCCCTAATATATGGTTGCCATACAGAATTAAACATCAAGTAAGGAGTGTTACCTTTGCCTCTCTTCTAATTATGTACTCATTACCCTGATCTCAAATCAGGAAAGATTTGGGAGAGCAACTTATCCTTGCATTTTACATAGAGTGCTAGACCTGAAAGACCTTAGAGATTATCTAATTCAAAATCACTCCCCTCATTCCTGTTACAGTGAGGAGAATGAGACCCAATCAGTGAGGTCAAAAGTCAAGGGAATGCCATAGAAGAAACTCAGATCTCCATTTGTCAATTAGTTCTTCTGCTACAGAGGCTCATTTTCCTAAAGATAAGTTTAACAAATGTTGAATTAATGATAATTCACGTATGGAGAACTTTCTGTGTGCCAGAAACTGCATTAAGAGATGTTTGTTGTCATTATCTTATAAGTAAGCCTCATAACAGCATATGAAATGGAAATCTTGTTTTTCTTTGGTGATAGAGTGAACTGAGGTTCCAAAAGATTATGTGGCTTGTTCAAGGTCACGTGGCTAAAGCAGTGACAGGATTTGAACCTGTTCATCTGTCTGATCTCTAAGCCTGTGGTGTTAATGATTCTGAACCCTCTTGTCCTGTGCCATGTAAAGGAGAGAAGAGAGAGGTTCTGTAGCAATGAAGTTGGTTCCTGAAAAGACAGTGGGATCCATATGTACATATACATGTACATGTATACAGCATACACACACACACACACACACAAGTGTGCTTGCCTTTCCTGGTTGTGTATAAATATAACCAGAAGTTTGGCAAGGTGTCCTGGAACTTCATTTTCCCTCCAAGCTCCAAAAATAGGAGCGTGTGATTGACAATGACTGTATGATTTCACTTGCTCTGATGCATTGAAACCTTATTCCTGGAAGCACTGCTAGAGGAAATGGATTGAAACCTTACTCCTGGAAGCACTGCTGGAGGAAATATGCAACCTGGTATTGGCTCACTCTTCAGAATAGCTTATAGGAGTCAGGACTGCTGATCTAAAGTTACAGACTCAGCTGAGTGTGGTGTTCACTTTTATGGAGGGATTGGGAACAGGAAAAAGGTCCAGTTTAGAGAATAGCAGAAGAGTCACCATCAATCCAAGGTGGGAGCAGAGAGATTGTTGGCTGCCATCTTCAGAGTGTGCAGGGTTCTTCCATTTTGGATATAACTTCTAAATAAAGGCACTTGGACCATACATACTCCATGCCACTGTGAAAATGGAGACAAGCAGAGACAATATGACAATTGAAACTGAGGTCTTCGGGATTTAACCCATTGGTTCTTACTTTCTCCCTGAATACTCTGGTGGCTGGAGTCCCTTTTTAAAAGGTGTTAGGATGATGGTATTTGCTTTCTCTGGGGAAATTTAATACCCAGAGGCTATTCAGACTGCTACCCTCAATGGCTCTGAGTCTGGGGGGCTGAAGTTGCAGTAAGAGCAAGGGAGAGAATACAGGTCCTTGATACTTCCGTATTTTGCCTAGAGTACAAGATTCCAAAGCTGAGGCACATATGAACACATTAATTATTCTAATATTTTCTGACTCATGCACATGTAAAAAAAATACAGGCTGTATGTTTATTCACTCCATCAAAACCTACCCATTTAGTCCCTCCATGTGGCATGCCCTGAGTTAGAATCTGTGGACATAGAAACCAATCATTATGCATGTAAAATTCCTGTTGGCTGGGAAATCATAGTCTCATAAGTAAAACATATATATAAACACATAGATTATTGTAGATTATTGAGATATAATATTGTGAAGCAAATGATTTTTAGATATTTAAATCAAATTAAGGATTTATGAATAAATTATATAATGGGTTTTTTTTCTGTAATATAGAAGGAGTGAGTGGGAGTATAAATGAAACAAGATTGGTCATGGGTACTAATTATTGAAGCTGGATATTGGGAATAGGGAGGTTCATTATATGATTCTACTCTTATATACATTTAAACATTCCCATAATATAAAAAAAATTGGAGTAGGCAAAGAAGCTTCCATCTTCAGGCAGGTTATATGTGGACATATATCCATGATGACTTCTATAAATCTTTTTCCATTCTGGCCATTGAACTAGATTGACTCTTAGTCCATTTGGGTTACTGTAACAGAATACCATAGACTGGGTGGCTTATAAACCACAGAAACTTGCTTCTCATGCTTCTGGAGACTGGGAAGTCCAAATCAAGGTGCCAGCAGATTTAGTGTCTGGTGAGAGCTGCTTCCCGGTTCATAGACAGCAATCTTCTTGTTGCATACTCACATTGTGGAAAAGGCAATGGGTCTCTCTGGGGCCTCTTTCATAGAAGTACTAATCCCATTCATGAGGGCTCCACCTTCATGACCTAATCACCTCCCAAAGACCCCTCCTCCTAACACCATCACATTAGGGGTTAGGATTTCAACCTATGAATTTTGGAGAGACACAAACATTCAGTCTATAGCAAACCCTTAAGGTAAATCCCAACTTCTTAATAGAGCCTACAAAGCTTTGCATTTTCTGGTCTCCACCTATCTGGAGTGCTCTTTCTTTCTCTGCTCTTCCACAGTTCCTTCCCACAACTGCCACGGTCCAACTCATCCTGAATTTCCAACTTCAGCTTAAGTGTCACCTCCTCAGGGAAGATGTCTCTGGTATCTTTTCTCCTATATGCTCTCTTAGACCCATGTTTCATTTCTTCCTTCCAGTTTGTATGAACATAACGTTTTTGTGTAATAATTTGACTCGTGTGTTCTCAATTAGCACAAAAATTTCATGCAAGCAAACATTTTATCACTTACATGACAGTATTCTCAGTGTCTAGCACAGTGCTTGGAACCTACTAACCACTCAACACATATTTATGGAATGAATGACTCTGCTAAACCTGTCTACAAACTCTGGACTCAGTTATAGTCCCTTGTAAACAGGAATACAGGCAGGGAAAGTGAAGAATGTCTGTTCTCCTTTATCTGGTATATACGATATAGTAGTTGAGATTTTTGGTGTTTGCAATGGGGTGCCGAAGGGTCTTTCAGATCAGAAAAGAAGGTAAGAGCTCTGGGGACCTAGCGCAATGTTGACACAGCAGCTTCAGCTCCTAATCAAGTTCTGTCCACCTAACACTCGCCTTCAACCTCCTTGGCTGACCCATGGATACTTGGATGTGTCAGGAACAGGGAGTAGAACTTGGAGAAGATTTAGGAAGTTATTGCACTCTGGGGGCTCATAAACCTTTGCAACTTTTCTTTCCATGAGTCAGCGTTGGACTGAAACTTTTGCCTGAATCCCATGGTGTGAGGGTTGTGATGTGGTCAATGACATCATGAAAGATTCTGCTAGTCTTTGCCTTAATTTACATTATCTTGGGACTTTAGGAAACATGTCTGCAAGGAAGGAAGAGTATTGGAGCTATAACGTGGTTACTACAGCCCAATTCACAGAAACACTGTACATAGCGAGAAAGCACCTTTGGGTTCAGAAAGCCCCATGTTATAACTCTGGTTCCACCACTTGCTTGCTGTGTGAGTTTGTGCAAGTCACATAACCTCTCTGTGTTTCAGTTTCCTGAACTATGAAGTTGGAATAATAATACTCACCATGTAGAATTTGTAGGAATTAAACTAAGTGGTGATATTGGCACATTTCCTGACTGTACAGAAGTGCTCAAAAGTTATGTCATTAAAGTTATAACATTAAAATGCTATGGTGCAGATATGTGCAAAGTTCTATATTACTAGGGAAAGCAGGAATGATTTTACAGATAAGGTGATAGTTCAGCTATGTTTTAAATGCTGACAACAACAATAGTAAAATAATAGCAGCCACCATGTGTGTTATATGCCATGTCAGGTTTTGTGCTCTATATTTTTGGTACTTTTTGGCTCATTCAAACCTTACTGCATTCCTTAAGGTCATACCCTGTTACTCTCTTCATTTTACAAATGGAGAAAGTGAAGCTCAGAGAGGTTGAATGACTTTCCCAAGGCTACTCAGCTAGTGGATGAAGCCAAGATTTACACTTAGTTCTGTTTGACTTCAAAAGCCATTCTCTTACCCACTGAACTACCCAACCTCTCTCGAAGGTTGTGTTTGAGTCTTCCGAGGCAAATGGAAAGAAAAGGGATTGGTATAACATGGTCCAAGAGGAAAAACTTGTATATTTCTTTATCTATTTGCATATTTTAGTATTTTTGGTTTGATCTATGTCATACAACTGACTGACAGTTCCAAGAAGGCAAGAGTCATTCTGTTTTAGCCATCATTATTCCTAGGCTGGCACTGGGACATCGTAGGTCTTCAATAAATCTATGTCGAATGAATGAAGAATTTGATGGGCTCAACATTCTCCCCAGCCTGTTACATATCATAGCATGAATAAATGAACGTGTGTGTGTGTGTTTAACCAAATTGCTCTACTCACCATCGTATCTTAAAAAGAAATGTATCAGCAATGCTGGACAATTTTGTAATTAGCCACAGGAAATGTTTCTTTATAGCCAGCAAAAATTTTCCAGCCCATATGATGAGATAATCTTAGAGAGCACTGATTCTTTTCTCTCCTCCCACCCTGTCACCTCTCCTGGTGTCCGGCATGTTTGAATTCTCTTTAAGGGTTTGAGATTCATTTCTGGTGATACTTAAATGTTACAGGAAGAGAGGTGAGTGGGTCATGTCAACACAGTCAAGCCTGGATTTGGCACTTAGCTTTTCAGACGAGGTGTTTTCCTCGAGGTTGGTATTACAAATAAAGTGGTGACCTGTGGTGTCAAGCAATCGCGTGTGGGAGCAGGAGGAGAAGGGAGAAAGAGCGGCGCGGGCGCAGCTTCCTCCCAGCGTGTATGTGAATAGTGCCAATAAGCTGTCAAATAAAATTAAGGTTCAAAATATACAGCCTTCAATTTGATTGCACTAAGATGCCGACTGCTGCTGCGAGGGAATACAATCGATTCTGTTTTGACAGGTCTTGATGTACGCTAAGGAGTGACAGTCTCCCCTCTGTGCAGGATTAATAAAAGTTCACCTTAATTTGCAACTTAAATAGAACCGTATCTGGGGTCAAAATGATGCTTTCAATTTCCCCACCTCCTCCATCTCTCCTCTGTGTTGTCTCAACCCCTACTCCTCTTCTTTTCACTCTCCAGCTTCATCTTCCTCTCCCTTTTTCTCTTTTCCTTCATCTTAGCACCTTTTTCTTCTTTCTCCTTTTCACTTTCTCTTCTTTATACTTAGAAACAATATGGAGTCCCTATGTTGTGCCTAGCGCTGTGCTTTTGCCTTTCATGCATTGCTTTATTGAATTCCCACAGCATGCTTAGGAAGTAGGGGGAATTGTGTTCATTATACAGATGAGAAAACAGAAGATCTTAGGTTTAAGAGCTTGCCTAGAGTTGTGCAGCTAGTAAGTGGTACAGTTGGAGAATCAAACCCAGACCTCTCTGATTCTAAAAGTCTATGCCGTTTCCTTGCCATCCATGGTCCTGAACTCTGGCAGAACGTTAGAACCACCTGCGGGGCTCTAAAGGTATAAGTGCCTGGGCACTGCCTCCAGAGATGCAGATTGAGTCCTCTGGGGATGAGCGGGGCTGGGATGGAAAACTGCCCCATTTATTTCTCTTTATGCCTGTTTGTCTTAGCACAGAAGTAGATGCATATGCATATGTTGAGATATGTGGCAGAAAGGCCCTTGAGATGGATGGATGTCCCCGGCAGGGAAAGGATTTGCCTCTCCAGAAATCAGCGGCGGAAGAAAGCACAGCTGTGTCTTTGTGTTTGTGCTGCAGGTGGGCAAGTGGGAGAACCATACGCTGAGCCTGAGGCACGCCGTGTGGCCCAGGTACAAGTCCTTCTCCGACTGTGAGCCGGATGACAACCATCTCAGCATCGTCACCCTGGAGGAGGCCCCATTCGTCATCGTAGAAGACATAGACCCCCTGACAGAGACGTGTGTGAGGAACACCGTTCCATGTCGGAAGTTCGTCAAAATCAAGTGAGTGGCAGGAATGCTATCGCCTGCATGTGCCCAACCCTTTGAAATAGCATGGATCATCGATAGTAACAATATGTGTACTTGAATCACAAAATGTCATAGAAAATACACTCCATTATAGTAGGTATAATACCATAATCAATTTTAAAAAGACTTAGATAAATTCCTGGAGATGTGCCAAACTTGCATTCATTTAATTCCACCAGCAATATGAGGTGGGTAGTTTTGCCCATTGTAAATATGATAAAACCAAGTTATGGGAAGATTATGAAACATGTTCAAAGCCATCCAGCTAGGAAATGGAAGAGGTAGGACTCAAACAGTGGTCCAACTGACTCCACAGACATGTTTTTAACCCTTATGTTGAATCAATCCTCCCCTTCAGTCTTTCTAGTTTAATTTATTCATTTATTTATTTTTGAACAAACATATTCAAAAAATATCTTTATATTTTTAATATAGAAAACATTTTTATTTATTGAAATAATATAAAACATATTTTAATATATTAAAATACAAAACATATTTTTATATATTAAATGT
This sequence comes from Nomascus leucogenys, assembly GCF_006542625.1. Lineage (NCBI taxonomy): Eukaryota > Metazoa > Chordata > Mammalia > Primates > Hylobatidae > Nomascus > Nomascus leucogenys. The sequence goes on from NC_044398.1 coordinate 93,301,594, forward strand.
ATAGAAATTATATATTTATATATTTATACATATAAAACAGTATATTTTTATATATTTAAACTATATAAAACATCATATATTTTTATATATTAAAAATATAAAAGATCATGTATTTTTATATGTTAAAAATATGTAAAACATCATATTTTATACATTAAAAATATGAAACATTGTATTTTTTATATATTAAAAATACATATGGTTGGACACAGTGACTCATGTCTATAATCTCAGCACTCTGGGAGGCCCAGCTGGGCAGATTACTTGAGGTGAGGAGTCGAAGACCAGCCAAGGCAACATGGCTAAACCCTATCTTTGTTAAAAATACAAAAATTAGCCAGGTATGGTGGTGAGCACCTGTGATCCCAGCTGCTCAGGAGGCTGAAGCATGAGAATCACTTGAATCTGGGAGGTGGAGGTTGCGTTAAGTCGAGATTGAGCCGCTACGCTCCAGGCTAGGTGACAGAGTGAGATTCTGACTCAAAAATAAATAAATAAATGAAAATAGAAATATATAAACATTATACATTTTTATATACTGAAATATGTAAAACATTTTTGTGTATTGAAATATATAAAACATTTTTATATATTTCACTACATATAAATATATTTTATATATATTTTATATGTAAACTATATTTTTATCTATAAAATATATAAAACATATTTTCATATATTAAAAATATAGAAACCAATATATTTATATATTAAAAATATGTAAAACATATTTTTATGTATATATAAAACATAAAAATAAGGCCTATTTCGGTTTGGAGAAAATTTTAACAATGAGGTCACAAATGTCAGCCTCTTTGAAGTTGAAATCCTGAATACATCAAGCAATAAATAAATATGCCCCTCCTGTTATCTTAAAAATGTATAAAACATATATTTTTATATGTTAAAAATGTATAAAACATTATTTTATGTTAAAAATGTATAAAACATATATTTCTATATGTTAAAAATGTATAAAACATATATTTTTATATGTTAAAAATATATAAAACATTATTTCTTTTAATATAATGACAGGGTCTTGCTCTGTCCACTAGGCTGGAGTGCAGTGGTGTGATCACGGCTCACTGCATTCTTGACTCCTAGGCTCAAGCAATCCTCTCACCTCAGCCTCCTGAATAGCTGATACTACAGGCCTGTGCCATCATGTCTGGGTCATTTTTTAGTTAATTTTTTTTTTAGAGACAGGACTCTTACTGTGTTACTCAGGCTGGTCTCAAGCTCCTGGCCTTAAGTGATCCTTGCACCTTGGCCTCCTGAGTCACTGGGATTATAGATATGAGCCACTGTGTCCGGCTTCCTTTAGTCTTTTTAAAAATAATTATTCTGTTTCCACTTTTCTGGCTGTCCCTTCCCTTTCCCCCACGCATTCTTCTTTCCATCTCTTTTATAGATCCCAGATCCATGCTTCTCAAAAAGGTTAAAAATGTCTCTCCATTTGGGAGTGAACACACACCTTGCATGTTACTTGCTGACACAATCCACATGCAAATGGAACTTCTGGCAGTTTCTCAGCTCAGCAACAGCTAGCAGGCACTGCATCGGTGTCATTTCTCCTTTTATTGTGATTGAAGAAAGAGCTGGCATTGTCCATTATGAGGTCCCCTTAATCTGCAGACCCTCTGGGGACACAGAAACCTCCACGGCCAACTCCGAGGCCCTGATCCTGGTATTTCCTAATGCAAACAAAAGCAAAAACACCACCTCACAGAAGACTCACAGAAAAAAAAGCCCTGCTGTTGGATGGAAACTTTATTTTTTTTCTGAGTCTTTTCTGATCTGTTTCTTTTACCTAATTCTTACTCATCCTTTAAGCGTAGCTCCTGTGTCCCCAAGCTGGGTTAGCTCTTCCTACTTCCACAGTACCTGGGTCTATCTCTCTCTACCCTCATCACCTGTCTTTACAGTGTATAGTTTGTCTTCTCCCTGGCTTCTGAGCCACCTACGTATAGGGAAGGTGACTTATTAATATTTGCACCCTCAGTTACAAAGGCACATCATGACACACCAATGTTTGTTTCATGACTAGGAGGAGAGATTTTTACTTCCCCGTTCCAAACTCCAGTCTCAGCCATTATCACACAAGACGCAAGTCCCCAGATCTCAGTCCTTGAGATCAGGATTTTAAAGATATGATATGTAATTTCTAAATGTATTATGAAGGCCTATTTTGGTTTGGAGAAAATTTTATCAGTGAGGTCACAAATGTCAGCCTCTTTGAAGTTGAAATCCTGAATACATCATGGAATAGATAAATATGGCCCTCCTAAAAAGGCCGTTGCTTTCTCCAGTGTCCCCACCGTGGCTCCCTGGGATGAAGCTTTTTTTTTTTTTTTTTTTTTTGATAAGCAGTCCCCCAGCCTCCATTCTCCTGGAGATGAGGAACAGGTGGGGCCCACCAAGGAAGGGCAAGTGTACATCCCATGATTCATGATTCATGATTCATCATGATTCATAATTGTGTGAAACAGACCATGTTTTGGGGTCATGAATGTTTTAATGATTTTTGCTGAATTCCTTTACAGTGAAATAACACAGACATAATTGTTATAAATAAAATTGTTTTAATACAGAATGAGTGAATGTGCATTACGCACAGTTTACATGTTAGGCACATTGCTGGGCACAGGGGATACGTGGATGAACAGGGAAGGCAAAAGACTAGGACCTTTCTATCATGGAACGTATATGCTTAGAAAACAACCAGGAAGAAGTGGGCAACCCCATGTGGTAATAAACCTTGTGATGAATAGGAAGAGAGTGGTGTGAGAAGAGAGCACACTGGGGTATGTGGGGTTACTTTAGCTCACACAGGTAAGGTTTAAGGTGATATATACAGCATGAGAAGGAGCCAGACATGTGAAGATCTGGGCAAACCTTCCAGGTAGAGGCAATGGCAGGTGCAAAGGCCCTGCAGAGGAAAGGAACTTGGGAGTTTGGGAAACAGAAGGAAACCCAGTGCAATGCTAGAGAGTGATGAGTTACAAGGAGGACAGAGGGGATGATGTGGGAAAGTTGTCAGAGGATGTTCTAAGTTGGGTGGGTGTTCTTTGAGCAGAACTTGGCCCAATGAAGAAAGCTAAGTGGCTGGCACAAAGCAGAGTCTAACTTCAGTGGGACACCTCCTCTATGATAACAATACTCTCTGTGTTTCAATAGGGCAATCACCTGAGGCCCCTTGTGCTCCAGAATCAATAATAGGAGTTTAGAGTCTTTAAAATCAAAAGCCCTGGAGCTGAAAACAAGTAGATCCCCAAGTACTGAGTCACATTTGTATGAAGAGGAGAAATAAAAATAAATTGCTGTCTTTAAAAGAATTGACTTTTCTACTGAAGACTATCAACAGCTTAACAGGTTCAAATTCACATTTTTGGTTTCTGTGAGGAGAAAGCAGCTTGCAGCTTTCCTTCTTCCACTTGGGGATGTGAGGAGTTTACCGTGTGTCTAGATGAAATGAAACTCTTTGACTCATGAGAGCAATAGAGAATTGCTAGGATCCACTAATCCCAACATTAAAGAAGATTAGATCAATTGCATTTCCTATAGGGAATGTCTTTGAGGCAGGCTGATCAGTTGCAAGAAGGATTCCTGTTAGACAACATGATTGTGTGAAACTTTTTTGTTTCTCACTTCTGGTGAATGGTGGGGTCTTCTAAGAATACCAGGTAACAGGAAATGAGCTGAGAAATCTTCCTTTCTGGTCTGTTAGTTGGGTGATAAAGACATGCAGAGAAAATTGGAAAAATCATTTGGCCTGATGTGTAGCGAGAAATGGCCATACTGTCAATTAAGCTCCCAAACTGTCAAATCGTTGGTGAGAAGAAAGGAAATTTATTTTTAAGTGCTGGATGAGATTTGTCTGAGTCTGCGTGGTGGACAGGAGCCAACCCAGGACCTGGACACAGCTCTGACTCTCATGGCTGTGCTCACATCCACTGGCTATACTGGGAAATTGTAGAGCTGGTAAACTGGACAATTTGTTGGATCCCTTTCCCCATATTTGTTTTTATGAGTCATTCCCTCTCTTGGGTGGTGGTGGAGCACTAAGAGAGATCACATGGGGACCATTTCTCAGTCTGTGTAGTTAAGTCACATCCCCTGCACACCCACACAAGGGCTGTAATAGGAACCAACAGACGTTCCCAATTACAAGCTGGTCTGCAATTCCATAATTACTGTGATAAATTCAACTATTGCATTTGCTGCGTGCCTTTTTCATCCTGTGTCCCCAGGGCCCAGTTCCATGTCTTGTGCACAGTAGGCACTTAGTGGGTGCTTGTTGGGTGAAAATGCATCAGTGATCATTTGTATTTAGAAATACACCTCATGTTCAGGGATATGGGTGAGATAACTCATAAACTGGCTGAGGTTTCCAGGGAGACCAAAGAATGCCACTATATGCCTGTGACCCTGAATCTTAAACCTGGAGTATCTAAAACTTCTGTCTAATCTTCCAGAAATCTTGACCAGGTGAAGGAAGAGCCCGTGATAGGGGAAGAAGGGAAGGAACATAGAATGAAGGTGATAAAAATGAACAGAGGTAGGGAAAGTGCATCAGTGCATGGCCAACAGCAACCAGAAAGAAAAAGAGAATTCGATTTTGACACATTTTTCAGAGCCATGTATACTAAGAAAGAAATGGTATCTGGACATTCCATCAACTTTAATATACTTAGGACACATTTCTATCATATTTGTGGCAGTTTTAACTCTAGCCCAACCCCCTCCATTCTGGGTAATTGGTGGAGATGGAGCTGGCACATACCCCATGACTGTACAGTGTTGAGCTCACTAATCATCACATGTAAATATACACAGATGTGGCCTCCTACTACCCCCTCTACTAAGGATGGTGGATCACAGCAGGTCATCCAGCCTCTAGGCAAGAGAGTAAAGTCTCTATGGTGGTCTGGGTTGACAGAAGCAGAGTGGTTGAGTACAAGTCACCGACAGGATGTGGGGGTGGGGTGCAATGGTGAAGAGAGTGATTCAAGACAGGCAGTCTGTGATCCTGAGATAAAGGAAAGCATTGATAAGCAGGCGTCATTTACAACCCACTTCTGTTACTCAAAATTATGTTTTCAAGCTTGAGTATGGTGGCTCACACCTGTAATCCCAGCACTTTGAAAGGCCGAAGTGGGAGTATCACTTGAGGCCAGGAGGTCCAGGCTGCGGTGAGCCATGATCGCATCACTGCAACCCCGCCTGGGCAACAGAGCAAGAGCGTGTCTCTTAAAAAAATTGTTCTGTCAAATCTGCCCACCTTCATGGATATAGAGATGATGTATATCATATAAATCAATGTTGTTTGATGTGTGTGTGTGTGTGTGTGTGTGTGTGTGTGTGTGTGTGTTGTCAATTACATAAGTAGTATGTACTTACTAGATAATTTGGGGAAAAACCCTAAAAATACAAAAAAGAAAACATGTTTTTCGCTGTTCCAAAATAACTTGCTTCTTTCTTTCTTTCCTTTCTTTTTTTCTTTCTTCCTTTTCTTTCTTTCTTTTTCTTTCTTTCTTCTCTCTCTCCCTCCCTCTTTCTCTCTTTCTCTCTCTTTTTCTCTCTTTCTCTTTTTTTCTCTTTCTTTCTTTGTTTCTTTGTTTCTCTTTCTTTCTTTCCCTCCCTCTCGCCCCCTTTCCCTCTCTCTCTCTCTATTTCTCTCTCTCTTTCTCTCTTTCTTTCTTTCTCTCTTTCTCTCTTTCTACAGAGTCTCATTCTGACACCTAGCTGGAGTGCAGTGGTGCGATCTTGGCTCACTGCAACCTCTACCTCCCAGGTTGAAGCTATTCTTATGCCTCCTGCGTAGCTGGGATTACAGGTGCATGCCACCATGCCCAGCTCATTTTTGTATTTTTAGTAAAAATAGGATTTCTCCATGTTGGCCAGGCTGGTCTCAAACTCCCGACCTCAGGGGATCCACCCAACTTGGCTTCCCAAAGTGCTGAGATTACAGGAATGAGCCACTGCACCTGTCCTATGCTTCATATTTCATTGGTTTTCCATACATTTATTTCATAAGCTCATCTGTTTTTATATAGCTGTGATTATTCTGTTTGTACTACTGTGTAACCTACTTTTTTCATATGACATGGAAGCATAAGAATTTTCCTGTGATGATGTTGGATTTCCATAGACATCACTTTAGTGCTTAGGTAAGACTCCAATGTGTGGATTTGCCAAAAATGGGATATTCAAACAGAGAACATATTCATGAAATGCATAACTCAAAGACAGTGTTGAGCTAATGGGATGTCCGTTAATCAAGCATATTGCCCAGAAGAAAGGCCTTGATCTTATATGAATTGTCTAAGTACTTTTTGCTATCAGTTGGATAGACCAGTGTTTCCTTTCTTTGTTTTCTTTCCTTTTTTTTTTTTTTTTTTTTTTTTGGAGACAGAGTTTCACTTCACTCTTGTCACCCAGGCTTAAGTACAATGGCATGATCTTGGCTCGGTACAGCCTCTGCCTCCTGGGTTCAAGTGATTTTCATGCCTCAGCCTCCTGAGTATCTGGAACTATAGGTGCCTGCCACCATGCCTGGCTAATTTTTGTATTTTTAGTAGAGACAGGATTTCGCCATGTTGTCAAAGCTGGTCTTGAACTCCTGACCTCAGGTGTTCACCCGCCTCAGCCTCCGAAAGTGCTGGGATTATAGGTGTGAGCCACCATACCCGGCCTCCTTTCTTTTTAAAGCTATTTTTCTGGTTTGCGTGGGTGTCCTTTGAATATGTCTTGTTCAGGTGAATACAGCAAGGTGGCTGGTACAAAACAGTAAGTATAGCCTTGGTAGAGTATACAGTAGCCTTTAAGATAGCTTAAATTTTAATAGGGCTTTTACCTGATCAAGGACCTCTCTTTTAGAAGTGTCTCCTTTTATACTACATGTCACATAGGTAGGTAGGGAAGATGTTATTAATGAGCCCTCATGTAACATTTTGCTCTATCAAGAGAAGTTCAGTGCACAAAATCAGGCATGGAATAGAACCCAGGTCTCCTGATTCTTGGCTGAGGTGTTCTCCGGGTACCTTCACTTGTCCCCTTTGGTTTCAAGCCTCTGTAATTACAGAATGAAGCAAAACCCTGCTTTCTCTGAGAATTTCACATCCTCCTCTCTTCCATTCTCTAATAAGTTTTCATGACTCAGTTTAGATCTGATGACTAAACTCTAGTCTAAAGTTGTATATGTTATAAACTCTTAAAAATTTAAAAGTTGGTAATTTTTACCGGTTTAATGGGTGTACAAATATCACCTAATTCAGAAAATGTCATGGAGATTAATTCAACAATTAGTATGAAGCCTTTAGGATAGTGCCTAGCAAATAGTAATTACTCAATAAGTGTTAGCTCTTGTCATGATAACTGCTATAATTAAGGACACTTTCTGCTTTTGCTGTCATATACTCACAGTGTGTCCTTGGGAAAGCCACTTCCCCTTTTTAAACTTCAGTTTACTCATCTGAAAAATAGGAGACGAGTACAGCTAATGATTGTGAACAAACCTTCCAGTGCTAACATTCTGTGGTCTTGGGATTTTTCTCTACAGCAATTCAACCAATGAGGGCATGAACGTGAAGAAATGCTGCAAGGGGTTCTGCATTGATATTCTGAAGAAGCTTTCCAGAACTGTGAAATTTACTTATGACCTCTACTTGGTGACCAATGGGAAGCATGGCAAGAAAGTTAACAACGTGTGGAATGGAATGATTGGTGAAGTAAGTTATCTTTTCATCCCCTGGGCTCTTATTCAGACAAAGGGCCTGCAGTCCTCAGGAATGTTGGCAGGAAAAGTAAAGGTACTGTTCATTTTTTTTTTTTTCGCCTTGCATCCAGGTGGTCTATCAACGGGCAGTCATGGCGGTTGGTTCACTCACCATCAATGAGGAACGTTCTGAAGTGGTGGACTTCTCTGTGCCCTTTGTGGAAACGGGAATCAGTGTCATGGTTTCAAGAAGTAATGGCACCGTCTCACCTTCTGCTTTTCTAGGTGTGTGAATTTCATAGTGACTTTTGCTTTCCTATAAGGAATTGTAGGAAATCTTGTTTGCTCAGAGGATGGGACCAGAAAGGAACTTGTTTAGTTCTGTTTGGCCATGGCAGCATATTTCAGAGGATGCTGCATTTGAATTATCCTATGAGAGGGTTAGGCTTTGTGTCCCCACCCAAATTTCATCTTGAATTGTAATCCCCAGCTGTTGAGGGAGAAATCGGATGGGAGGTGATGGGATCATGGGGATGGTTTCTCTCATTCTGTTCTTGTGATAATGAGTGAGTTCTCACAAGATCTGACGGTTTAATAAGGGGCTCTTATTATATTATTATTGTTATAATAAGGGGTTTAACAAGGGGCTCTTCCCCCTTTGCTTCACTTCTCTCACGTGCCGCCATGTAAGACATGCCTGCTTCCTCTTCTGCCATGATTGTAAGTTTCCTGGGGACTCCCCAGCCATGTGGAACTGTGAGTCAATTAAACCTCTTCCCTTTATAAATTTACCCAATCTCGGACAGTTTATTTTTTTGAGATGGAGTCTAGCTCTGTTGCCCAGGCTTGAGTGCAGTGGTGTGATCTTGGCTTACTGCAGCCTCTGCCTCCTGGGTTCAAGCGATTCTCCCACCTCAGCCTCCCCAGTAGCTGGGATTAGAGGTGCTCACCACCATGCCTGGCTAATTTTTGTGTAGAGATGGGGTTTCACCATGTTGGCCAGACTGATAGCAAACTCCTGACCTCAAGTGATCCTTGGGCAGTTCTTTATAGCAGCGTGAGAGTAGACTAATACATCCTAATTCACTCCCCTCCATCCCCAGTTTACATCTTTCATTTGTCTTAAACTTGGAAAAACCTGCTGAAAAAAATAGGATCACATATTCAGATACTGGTCTTAACTCTGTAAAATGTAAATTAATAGATATATTGCTTAGAATCTTGAAAACATTTTAAAAATAAACCTGTCTGTCCACAGTTAATTCAAACCAGCTCATAAACCTTTATTCAGCATCTACGTATCCATCCTCCATCCCACAAAGAACAGCAGTCATTTATTTACTAGATGTAAGAGTGAAAATAATGATGACTGCACGATGATTTATGCCAGTATTCTGCTAATAGAAGTAGTCTGAAAAGTATATGCTGATTTAAAATTAATCGAATCATATCTTAAATGTGACTGCCCATTAAGCCAAATAGTCTGTAAAGAAGGAAATTCTTTTGATTTTTTTTAACCATTTCATAAATTTATGTTTTTACATAAAAGGTTTTTTTTTTTTTTTTTTTTTTAAATCAAGGAAGAGCTATGTTTTCTATCATCTGCTTTTCTCTAGCACTTGGGCTGTATTGGGTAGGCTGGCTAAAGTCAAAACTTCATGGAACATAGTAAAGCATTATTTTTGTCTTTAAAGGAAAGTGTTGTGTTAACTGTTTGGTTATCATAAATGACTTTTGACCATAACTATCTTGTTGAATATCATGAAATTCAGATCACTAATTCCCCCTTGGAACTCCCATATAAGTGGGTTTGTCCCAAATTAGGGAAGGTTAAGACAAACCTGAATCTCTGGAGGAAAACTGAGAGGGGCAAAATATTATATATTTAATTTTTAAAAAAATTTCCATAGCTCAGGGGTACAAGTGGTTTTTGGTTATATGGACGAATTATATTGTGGTGAAGTCTGGGCCTTTAGTGTAACTGTCACCTAAATAGGGTACATTGTAGGTAATTTTTCATCACTCATCTCCCTCCCATCCTCTCCCTTTCTGAGTCTCCAGTGTCCATTATACCACTTGTGTGCTTTTTCATACCCATAGGTTAGCTTTCATTTAGAAGTGAGAACATCGAGTATTAGATTTTCCATTCCTGAAAAACCCATCCCTCAGTTCAGATCTTTCATTTATCTCAAGCTTAGAAAAAGCTGCTAAAAAAATAAGATCACATATTCAGATACTGGTCTTGACTCTGTAGAATGTAAATTAATAGCTATATTGCTTAGAGTCTTGAAAACATTTTAAAAATAAACCTGTCGGTCCACAGTTAATTTAAATCAGCCCATAAACCTTTATTCAGCATCTACGTACCCATCCTCCATCTCACAAAGAACAACAGTCATTTATTTGCTAGATGACTAGCAAATATTTAGGATGATGGCCTCCAGTTTCATCCAAGTTGCTGCAAAAGACATTGCATCATTCTTTTTTTTATGGCTGAGTAGTATTCCACAATGTATATATAACACATTTTCTTTCTGCAGTCATCAGTTGATGGGCACATAGGTTGATTCCATATCTTTGCAATTGTGAGTTGTGCTCTGATAAACATACATGTTGTAAGTGTCTTTTTGATATAATAACTTCTTTTCCTTTGGGTAGATACCCAGTAGTGAAATTGCTGGATCAAACAGTAGATCTACTTTTAGTTCTTTGAGAAATCTCCACCCTGGGAAAACAGTTATATTAAGGTCAACTAACTTTCTTATATTTTTCCAGAGACAAAAATAACTTTATCTCTTAAAGCAAATTGTAAACTGAAATCAATTTGTGGACACCAACTCCAAGCCCATTGTCTTATTCTTCCACTGTCTTCGTTTATATGTAGTGTTAACATCCAGTGAAACTTTTGTGTTTCATTCTCTTCAGTGAAATATTGACTAACTGGATTTTGGACACTGCCTTACATTCAGAGCGCTATAGATTTACTGTCTTCATTTCTGATAATCCATTTAAGCTGTTAAAATGCTTGCCACTCTCTGGATTTGATTTTGCACTAGTTGCTTCAATTTTTGTAACCTTTGTTGGAGTAATGTGGACCCTGACAAATACACAACTCATTATGTTCCTTTTGTCCCTCTGTCTGACATGATTCAGATACTCATACCTTAATAAGAGAGCCTCACTATGCCAGGAACAATGCAACCAGCTAATATTGACAACACATGCAGAATCTTAATAATTCTTAGGTGGACATTCACTCTTTAGTCACTCCTAGTCATGTTTCCCCTCATTCCCTTGCAGACTCTTCGGCAGGAATCCTTTGCCCTGGAAGTTAAGAAAGGGTTAGAGGAAGTGAGTTCATGGATCAAAATGGAAAGAAATTGTTTCTTTTTACAAAAAAAAGTCTTGTATCTCTTTAGTGAGCTAGAGAGAACTCTTGTTCCAATTCAATCAGAGAGAAAAAAATATCAATTGGCTTGTCTCATGAAAATGGGTCGTGAATATTGAATCTGGCCTCAACCCAGTTTGTCTAGATTTTTATCTTGCATTTGTAAAACATTTCCATAAAAATGTCAAGTATTTTGCTAAATTTAGCAAAACCTCTCTTTCTCCACACTTTTCCTGCTGCATTTTTTAAAAGTAAAATAAATTGTAACCAGAGGAAACTATTTTCAAAGCTGTTTTTACACAGTAGGCTTAATATTTTTCCTAGTCACTAAATTACATCCCTATTTGATTGACTGTGCACCCCCTTATTTACGGTCATTATCTACAGATTTTGAAAGTCATAATGAACCATGCTAAGCTACATTTTTCCATTCACTGGCTTAGTCATCTGGAAGAGCCAAAACATTCAAAATCTGATTGTATTGCTCTTCATTATTTCCTATTCTCTCTCCTCCGCAAACTCCATTAACTCACATCAGAAGCACTTGCAAGTAATGCCTCTAAGCTTTTGTGTAAAAATGTAACCAGTGGCTCTTCAAGGACAGAGATGGCATCTCCTGTAATATTTCTATCTAGTTAATTCCGAAGACTTTCTAAACAAGTTGGATTCTTTGATCCAAAGCAATGCTGACCTGGTATCTCCTTGATTGCAGTTCCTTCATGGACAAATGTTGAATCTGTTTTAAGCCATTAGAAGATGTAATAGAGAGTTATTTAAACTATTTCAGGGTCACTCCTTAGACACTGTAGATGTTGCTTTAACGATGTTCTAATGTTTTTCTTTGTTCTGGGGCGTGTGTGTGCATTCACATGTGTGGTATCTTAGAATAGCAACCCTTCGGGGCACTCATAGGTACTTAATTTACTAAAACAAGACTACTGCAGCAGAGTCCCTTGATCTGTCCTGTGCTCACAAGTTAAGGAACAGATGTGGTCTATTCCAAGTGGGGAGACATCTGGGACCAGTTGCTTCATCAGTTTCCACTTGATTTTCTGGCTAACGTGTTAGTGACAAGGATGCACCTACCAAAAAAAGTTCACTGCAGGTTTACAGATTCTTACATGCCCATAGGATAATTCAGTCATGGTCCCTTCTAATGTTTAAAAATAATGTTTTCACAGCCTGCAGAGAAATAGAAGTTACCAGATTAATAAATGTGCTTTTCCAAAAACCAGCATGCCCTTTTCAGAACCATGGACAGCGTATTGTTGCCCCAGTATTTCTGGCTTTAATCCTGGAATCAAACAGCTATTCCACTGAATATATTGTCTGTATATTGTGTGCCTCACACACGAACAAACACTTTCATGTATATGCCCATTTACTCATCACAATGATCCTCCTTCAATAAGACACACTACGCAACTCGGAGAATTATTTTATGTCTATTCTTGAATATGAAGTACTTATAAATCTCCTAATCATTTATTTATCTAATTTCCTTTTTGGATACAACTCAGTATTAAATTGCTATTATTTCAGGGGCATAATATTGTTTATTACTCAAGCTAAATTTAAAATAAATTTCAGTTGCTGTTTCATTGATTTCTTGGAGCACATCTTGTGTTACTTAAGTTGTGTTACCTGTTGCTTTTTAATATATTTGCACTATCAAATACATTAGAAAGCATTCCTTCCAGCTTTTAAATTATCCAATATAGCTAAAGTTAAGTTCAGACATATTAGTTTCTTGTTATACATTAAACTCATTAAATTGGAATTTGTGATGACCTCTAGCTGTGTTAAGTAGTCATACTCTAATAAGAAGGTGGCCTGCTGTCAACCTAGCTCTTTATTATTATAAGTAGCTTCATTAGGAAAACAATTTTAAAATAATAATATGTTTACTATTCAAGAGGTATTATTGGACTTATTTTAACCCTCAGAAAATATTTGCTTATGAGGAAAAGGGTTTTAAGTTCATTGGTGTCTATAGGCAATTTCTTCCCCATGATACATTCAGGGGGAGACGTATTCATTTTTAAAAATTATTTTCTGTTGATTTTATAGCAAATCTATACCATAAATAAAATGGCTTCAGTCAGCTAATTTTCATATCCTCAATCAAGTTGAATAGAAATCTTATTTTACATAATATTTCTTACCTTTCTAGAGTGTTACAAGGCTTAGAGCCTTATGACTTGGCCTGCCCTTCTGAGACATCCACCTACTGCCTAAGTTACATGCAAATGAGCTGAAGAAAACTACTTTTAGTGGAAATAACCATCTATCCATCTACTATTTTATTGCCTCTACCCTTTAAGTGATGCTTTTTTATTGAATTATCATGTGAAGATAATATCCTCAATTGACTTTCAATTGCATTTAAGGCTGCTACCACATCAACAAGATTAATAAAGCTGCAGGAATCTCATCTGTCTGAGGCAAAAGGTGAAATGGAGAGTGTGGTAGATTATAACTTTCCAATATTTCTGTCACCCATGATTTTATAATTCTTTTCCAACAGGTTGTAATTCTCCCTTTATTTTTGGAATTCCCTGCATATCATCTTTCTAGCATGAAAAAATAAAAATAAAAACCATAACAATTTGCAGGAGCCTATGGTTAACTATTTGGGTCTAGTCTTCTTTTTTTCTTCCTAGCTTTAGCCCCCTGGAAGGCTCTATAATTACAAAGGAACCTATGGCCTGTTTATTTGCATTCTAACTTGCTCCCTCTTTCTTATCACTCTTTTTTCTTCTGATTATCCTTGACCTAATTTGTAAAATGTCCTATGCTCTTCTCTGTTTTTATTATATTATATGCAATCTTATACTTCAAATATTTTGTAGAATAAAGAATGATTTAAATTGATGAATAAAAAATGACTGGCTGGCCAGGAGCAGTGGCTCACGCCTGTAATCCCAGCCCTTTGAGAGGCCGAGGTGGGCAGATCACCTGAGGTCAGGAGGTTGAGACCAGTCTGGGCAACATGGCAAAACCCTGTCTCAACTAAAAATACAAAAATTAGCCAGGCATGGTGGCACTTGCCTGTAGTCCCAGCTACTCCGACGGCTGAGGCAGGAGAATTGCTTGAACCTGGGGGTGCAGAGGTTGCAGCGAGCCGAAATTGTGCCACTGCACTCCAGCCTGGGTGATACAGAGAGTGAAGCTACATCTAAAAAATAAAAATAAAAAATAAAAAAATGATTAGCTTCTTTTGAAGGATCAGATTCAAATTAGAGAAAATATTTTTGGTGAGCCTGCAAATAGATGTCTGGGCTTCCTGCTGGAAGTGAGGAAGAGATAACTGACCACGTTTCCATTCCTGTATCTGTTTATTTGCAGAACCATTCAGCGCCTCTGTCTGGGTGATGATGTTTGTGATGCTGCTCATTGTTTCTGCCATAGCTGTTTTTGTCTTTGAATACTTCAGCCCTGTTGGATACAACAGAAACTTAGCCAAAGGGAAAGGTAAGGATACCTCCATGAGCATGAGTCAATGTTGTTGCAATTTCATTTACCTTTAATGAAAATTTCACTTTTAGAATACATTACTCTAGACAAGGCATGGTGGCTCACGCCTGTAATCCCAGCACTTTGGGAGACCGAGGTGGGTGGATCACGAGGTCAGGAGTTCAGAACCAGCCTGACCAATATGGTGAAACCCATCCCTACTAAAAATATAAAAATTAGCTGGGCATGGTGGCACACACCTGTAATACCAGCTACTCGGAAGGCTGAGGCAGGAGAATCACTTAAAACCAGGAGGCAGAGGTTGCAGTGAGTCGAGATTGTGCCACTGCACTCCAGCCTGAGGGACAGAGCGAGACTCCATCACACACACACAAAGAATACATTATACTGTGTTGGTGTACCATTGTATGAATGGTGTTGGGTCACTGATATTACTTGTAATACCAGAAAAGTATGGTTTATGTACTTCAACTGAAGGATAAAACAAAATGAAATATTTTAATCTTATCATAACGTGAAGTCAATAGTTGTTAGGTGAAAACCACTGATGTTCAATTTGTTGGGAAAGCAGATTTGAAGGAGCTTTTCTGGCAATTAATTTAAAAAATGCATGTCAAAAGAAATGCTAAAATTGTCATGGGTTTCAACTTCAGTCTATGCAAAGAAAATGACTTTATAAAATCTAGTTTAAGAACATTCCTCAAACTACTGAATCAATTTACATTAGTTTGAAATAAATATAACTATGAAGTGATATCTTTCCCCATAGGGTTATATTTTCCTGTTGGTGGTGCCAGGAGGAAATCAAGTGTGCTAAGATAAAATGCATTGATCTTAGTGCATTGTAGTTGATAAAGGGACAATCAGTAGATAGGAAATAAAATTGGGAGGCATTCGTTGGCTATAACTCATTAAAAGGATCCCACTCTAGCCAGGGTTTATGTCGTACACGTTACACCATTTTGAGTGGGCTTTCCTCAGTGGGCCCTACCTTCTAAATGGGTGTTATCAGAAAAGCATCAGGACCAAATCTCTTTCCCAAAAAATGACTTGATATGGTAGAGGATGGAACTTGAAGTCTCTTATCCCCCAAAAAGCAGAGCACTTTAATGTGATTGATACATATTCTTTTCACTTGGATGTTTTAATATTGGAAATACTCAACAGGTCATGGGAATCTATTAGGAACCTAGTTTTATTGAAATCTTTCAACTTCTTCCTCACCATTGAAGAGTGGTGATTACCACATAAACCATCTTCAATCAACCAAATACTAAACAATGCCATAAATAATGATGTTGTGTTTGATGGGAGATTGCAAGCCTTCATTTAAAGGGTAATTTAACCACTAAGAAGATTTCCAACAGGGTGGAATCTGAGACAGTTTCTGTGAGTGACCACACTGTGATACAGTAGTTCTTTACATTTGCATAATCAGGGCTTGTGCTGTTGTGAATTTACACATTTATCTGATGAATATTTATAAAATGGGTACTATGTGCCAGGAGGCACTATACTGCTGCCAGAGATAATGTGGTAAATCAAATAGAGATTTTCTGTCAGGGAGTTTAGAATTTAGTTGTGAAAAGAACATGTAGACACAAATTAATAATCACAGATTATTATATATTTATTTTATTATATATATTTATTATATTATTATTATAATCAATATCAAGAAGAAGAAGAAAAAAACATAGTGATATGATAGTGATGGGGTGCAGACACTACGTTAGGTAAGATGGTCCAATGGGAAAGGTCGTTTATTGAGCTAGGACCTGAAGGGTGACATAGGATTGTATCTGTGAAAAACAGTTACAGTCATTTCATGTAAAAGGAACAGCAAACAGAAAGGCTGAAATTAATCTTGAGATGCTCAAGAAAAAGAAAAAGGCGGAGGGGGTGCAGTGGCTCACACTTGTGATCTCAAGGCTTTTGGAGGCCAAGGCAGGAGAATTGCTTGAGGTCAGGAGTTTGAGACCAGCCTGGGTAACATAGCAAGACCTCATCTCTACAATAACTAACTAACTAACTAAATAAATAAATAAATAAATAAATAAATAAAATAAGCCAGGCATGATGATGTGTGCCTGTAGTCCCGGCTACTCAGAAGGCTGAGGTGGGAGAATTACTTGAGCCCAGGAGGTTTACGTTGCAGTGAGTTATGATCACACCACTGCACTGCCTAGTCAACAGAGCAAGACCCTGTCTCTATTAAAAAATAAAATAAAAAGATGTGAGTGAATGAGGTAGACAATAGTATAAGATGAAATCAGAGAGATAGGCAATTGACCATGGTAAGCATGTCAGACTTTCTTCAAAATACAATGGAGGGAGGCCAGGCACGGTGGCTCATGCCTGTAATCCCAGCACTTTGGGAGGCTGAGGTGGGCAGATCACTTGAGGTCAGGAGTTTGAGATCAGCCTGGCCAATATGGCAAAACCACATCTCTACTAAAAATACAAAAATTAGCTGGGTGTGGTGGTATGCTCCTGTAGTCCCAGCTGCTAGGGAGGCTGACACAGGAGAATACCTTGAACCCAGGAAGTGGGGGCTGCAGTGAGCCAAGATTGTGCCACTGCACTGCAGCCTGAGCGACAGAGCAAGACTCCATCTCAAAAAAAAAAGAAGAAAAATGGCGGGGAGAGAGGTGACATACATGTACAGAGCAAAAAGGTCACTGGGGCCACTCTATCCAGATAGTGTGTGGGGACAACAGTTGGAAGTGGGGACGGGGAGGGCAGTTAAGAAGGTGTCACTTTTCCACAAGAAAGCATTGCAGTGTCTTGAAACTGGTCAAGAACAATGAAAATACAGATAAGCAGGTAAATCTGAGTTACATTTTGGAAGGTAAAAACGACCCACAGCCCATCCTTGCAATACGTTCTCCTTTGACTGAAGCATGCCGGAAAGACTATTGTAAAGGATGGCATCAGTTGTGCAAACTCCTCAGTCCTTCCATTCTCTCCAGGCTCACTGTTTCCGGCTCATCTGCTGTGGCAACTCTTGGGAAATGACAGCTACTGGCTTCTTTGTACAAAATGGTTTTCTGTTACATTTCGCTGCATTTTATGGGAAAAGTTGTATGGCCCAGTAATAGTATTCATGAATCAGGAATTCCTAGAAGTCTTGGACTGATCCTTCTGAACTGCCTACATCTGATTCCCAAATAGCTGTCATTTCTGATCAATGTGCATCCCTAAAAAAATTAAGTAGTTCATAAAGGTGACTGGATTAACTCTAAGTTTCCCCAAGAATTTCCTGCCTCTTGAGAATAAGCCCAGAAGATCATAAAACTAGCCAAATAGAAACAGGAGAGATTAAGAATAAGAGAATTAACTGCCTTCTCTTTAATGGGTTGTGTCGTGGATATTATTAGTACTGCTGTAGCCTGGATTTGGCCTCCAATGTGCAGAGAGCTTGCTTTTCCTAGGCTTCCTGCCCAGCACTTCATAACTTCCATTAATGTGAACTTGCTTCTGCCACTTTATTTATTGCCTACTCTGCTTGTATTGCCAGCTGACATCTGAGTAGATCATTTTTTCATATCTTCATTTACTTAAATGACATAAAAATTAACCTCCTGTTAAAGGAAAACCTTCTTCCCTATGAAATTAGGGCATCAGTTAATTTTTTTTTTTTGCCCGTGCAAAACAAAACCCTAATATGTGTGTTTTACAGCCTGCATATGCCCCATCTCCATAAATTTTGGCATATCATTCCGTCTCTTTAGTTAAGTCTGTTGCAAGGAACATTTAAGAATCTTAAAAGGGTTGCATAGCTATTGCGAGGATATACTGGAAAAAGTGCTGTGATATGACATCAGCGTTCATTTTCCATGACCCTGCAATGAAATGTCTTCCATCTGTGAAGTGTTGGAAGAATTAAGATCTATTATTCCATTCCTTAATGTCTCCATTTGGAGAGGGTTTTAGTTTGGTTTAATTCTTATGTTGTACACACTTTACATCTGAGTTTGAACGGGAGCAATTGCTAGTGACAATCGGATTAGAATACCAAACATCAGTCCCGCTGAATTGCATGGTTCTTATACGATAGCACATCCGATGAATTTGGAAGCAGTCCCCACGCACACATTTTTGTCAGGCTCTCTTTATGTTTATTAAGAAGGTTGGTTTCCTCAAATGGGAATCAAATCCAAATTTAAAACAGGTCATAACACTACTTCTTATTCAAACCCCCATTTTGCATAACCATTTTCGTTTTCTTTCTTTTTTAAAGAAATGTGGCAAAAATCCAGTGAGATAGAAATGTGAGAAGAATGCTAATTTTTAAAGAAAAAAATAAGTTATTGTGGTTCTAGGGCAATCACAGGACACAACTATGATATAATTCCATCTTCTGGCAACCTTCAGTGTTGCTGGTGGCTGCTGCATGGTTCTCATACACAAATAGGCATCTTTTTCAGAAAATGCTGAGAATGTTCTTTTTATCATCTGCAGCACCCCATGGGCCTTCTTTTACAATTGGAAAAGCTATATGGCTTCTTTGGGGCCTGGTGTTCAATAACTCCGTGCCAGTCCAGAATCCTAAAGGGACCACCAGCAAGATCATGGTATCCGTATGGGCCTTCTTCGCTGTCATATTCCTGGCTAGCTACACAGCCAATCTGGCTGCGTTCATGATCCAAGAGGAATTTGTGGACCAAGTGACTGGCCTCAGTGACAAAAAGGTAAGGTCACCTTGCTTTCATCTCTATCTGAGGGTTGGTCTTAACTGCTCTCCTTTCAGGAGGAAGAGATTCAGGTGCCTCTCATTGAGATCCATCAACTCTAATGCACAAAAGCCAGAAGGCTTTTTTCTCCTTAACTCAAATTGTCATCTTTCTCAAAGTTTTTGAAACAGAACATTAAGCTTAGCTCTCCTAGATCTAAAAGATTCTAGATCTAATTTGGAAGCGTGGCTTCCCCGAGTGGTCGTGTTTCCTATTTATATGATCTTTCTGATGATGCTTGTGAATGGCCTATGACTCAAGTGCTTAGGTTGAAATTCATCCTTTCGAAAGTGTGATGTTGAGGAAGGCCCATTTGCCTAGATGAGAAGAAATTGGGGTGAAGGAGCACTGTAGGCTGTGGGTACCTCATCTATGACATGAAAAAAAGTCATCTCTAAGCCCTACCCAGAGACAAAATTATCTGACAGCTCCTATTTTCCATTCAGCCAAATCAGTCTCAGCATCAGCGCTTCTGACTCACCTGAAATGTCTTCAAAGCACGCAAAAGGAGCAGAGAGGTTTTTTTTCTTTCTTTCTTTCTTTTTTTTATTTCCCACTGGTTCCTTCTACTCAGATATATGGCTAATCTTCCCTCATGGGGCTGTACTTCCCACATCAGTAAGACAGGGGTAGAAACACCTGCTCTCTCACTGTCCACTGAAATGAAATGTAACAAGGGTTGCGGGGTTTGAGTAGCTATGCAGAAATGCACATTGAGGAAGAAAAGAGGTAAACTGGGTGCATCCTCCTATTGAGACTTTAGTTCAGGAAACATCCTGACTTGCTAAGCTCAGCAAGTGTTGAGATTGCAGCACTGCAAAGATTTTCTCTTCCGTGTGTGGGGGGATAATTTGTCTCTCATTATAAAACCTCGCTAACATATCTTGTTGACATAAGTCTACATATATCCTTTTGCCATTCATCAACAAACTGCTGAATAGAAAATCAATCCATGGAAAGCTTTTACAGCTTATCCATGATACACACTGTGATTGAAAGAATCTTGTCAAGAAAGCTGATGAGGGGTTGGGGTTAAAGATGGAGTCATTTCCACAAAGGCATGAGAGTGGCTCGCCTCTCTCTGATGGCTTCCGATTGAGGCTTGAGTAAGGGTCACTCTACTTACCATGGCACACAAAGCCCTGTGTTATCTCACCTGCTCTCACATTTCCTTCCTCTTGCTCCATCCCTGTCACTAAGTTTATTTCAGCTTAGTGTCCTTGTGCCTCTTATGCCCTGTGCCTAGAATGTTCTTCCCCAATCTTCTCATGGTTGGCTCCTCCTGGAATTTCTGGCCTTAGGGAAGACATTACTTCCTCAGGGAAGTCTTTCCTGGCTACTGTAATAAACTTGGCAGAATGAGCTCAGGCTCCCAAGAAACTTAAATTCTGGTAGGAAAAAAATAAACAATACACAAGTAAACATCAAGGAAGAAACAAGTTTGGAAGTTTGGGGCAGGAATAAGTATTAAAAAGAAGATAAAGCTGATGAGAGTAAAATTGTCTGGGGGAAGAGAACCTCAGGGATGTAGTTTTGATAGAGTTATTTTGTACTTAGGAGGTGCTCAGGACATTCTTGCTGGGTGAATGAATACATGCATGGTATACTGGACACTGTGCATACCCCACCTGGATCTCCTGGGATCCCTTTTGCAGCCCTGTGTGCCCAGCCCCACCTTTCCATGCTTTGCTGACAAAGCCTCACTTCAGGGATCCTCAGCAGATTTTTGCCTTTGGGCACTGGAATGGTAAATGCCTGGCAATTTAAGTTCCCTCAATCTTTGTGGTCACCTGTAACCAAAGACTAATCGGTGTGAGAATACAAAGGCCAAGCTGCTCCCTTGCTTCAAAGCAGGAAAAACTTTAAGGTACAAATCACTCTCTGGAGCTCCCTGCAGGACTGGACTGAGATGGAGACTTGGCCGTAAATCAGACCCTTGATTTCTCCCCTTTCTCCAATCTTTCCTAACTTTATCCTGCTCCCCTGCTGACTTCTCCTGGAACCCTTCACTAGTAAATCATGCTCACCCCCAAATCCTTCATTTGGGGTCAGCTACTGTAAGATTCCCGCCTACAGCGGGTGGTATCTCAGAGGCAGCAGATAACACACTGCGTTTAGAGTCAGAAAAGTTGCTTTTCCTCTCTGCCTGTTTCCTCTCTGCCACTCGCCAGCCGTGTAATGTTTTTAAAGCCATGTCGCCTCACGGTGCCTGCTTTGTCTGCTCTGTAAATTTGGGAGTCACAACTGCAGTGAGGATGAAAGAAAGCCACATATGTAAATGTGCCTTGTAGTATATGAATCCCTCTGCAGACCCAAAGTGCTATTATGCAACTCTGTCGCATTATGGGATCAAAAGTGCAATTCCTAGAAGTGATTGGAGGTAGGGTGGAAGCAGCAGGAAGCAATGTCCTGGAAGAGAGGATTTTTCAAGAAAGTGGTTGGCAGCATATTTTTCTTTTTGTTGCTATGTTCAAAGGCAAGGGTGGGGGGAAATCTTTACTATATAGTTTTGGGTATAAATAACATGACCACTTGTGGGAAAACTAATTAAAACCACTAATAATTTGACTGATCTTCACTGACTTGGAAACACCCAGTAACAGATACCATATCCTCAAGAGACACAGCTCAGTTTCCACGCTCAAAACATTAGAGGCAAGCTGATAACTCTTTTAATTAAATGTTTGATACAATGAGATAAACAGCAAAATTCCTGGAGTAAATAACCTATATGCTCCCAGAAGATTAATAGAAGATACACCAAGAAAGTCTGCAAAAAAAATCTATATTGAATCAATTTATTGTACACTGTGGTTGGTTTTTTTTGTTTGTTTATCATGAATACGTGTGTAACAACTCAGGTTTACAATGCTTTTAAGCCATTAGTGCTTGCTGTGAAATAATCATATTGGAACCCATGGTGTGCTCAGATGAGCTGGGACTTAAATTATAAATAGGCGAATTCATGGGTAATATGCTTCCCTAGGAATTAAGAGAAAATTGCAGTGTTGATAGGGATGCTTTCCAAAATGTTGGGAATCACTCTGATAGAGGAAATCCATCTCTGGGAGGCAGATTTATGTTGTGGGAAGAGCAATATCATGTTTGGGGTCAAATGGACCTGGGTTCAAATCCTGGCCTTGGCATATGATTGGCCTTCTGTATGTCAGTATCCCCCTAGGCTTAATTTCCTATAAAAGAGAAGGCATTATCTCCTTTCTGGCAAGGTTGATGGGAGGATTAGAAATAATCCTCACACCATGCCTGGCACACGGTAGATGATCCTGTAATGTGTTATTTCCTTCTTCTACCCTCCTCCTTTCCACTCCCCCCTCTCATTCCTCCCCCTCTCCTTCTCTTTGTCTCCCTTCTCCTCCTACTCCTTCCATCATCTTCATCATCGCCTGACTCAAACCATTCTTGGCTTCTGGGGCCTGAAATGTTATTGCACTGAGTTGGTCTTTTGTGACAACCAATGGAGGGAATTGAGGCAACTGCTCTCTGTGGATGAGCCCAGGAATGTGTTCTCAAGGAGCCGTGCGGTCTCTGGGCACTGTGCTGCTGCCGCTGAGTGGTCCCAGTCCAGGCAGCCAGGCCTCCTCCTAGCTGATCCTCTCTATGCTCAAGGACACACCTGCTTGCTGCTCACATCAAGAAGCACGTGGGACTTCACCAACAGAAGACTGTACTAGAAATAGGGGCTCCAGTTGCCAGATGTCCCTTATTTACAGGCACAGAAGACAGATAGATATTTTTAATAAATGTGTAGTTTTTGGTTCATAAAAAAAAGAAAAAATGTCTTGGTTAATTGGTGCATTTTTCTGGAAATTTTATCTCCAAATGTTGCATCTCTACCTCCCCCATCATCAAATGCTTGCCATGTTTTGGTCACTTGGATGACCTTCAGACATGCCTCCATATTGGATGGAAAAAAAAGTTAGAAAATAATCCTCTGTTCTCCAAACTGTAAGGAGACTGGCTTCATTGTTTGGCTGAAATGACGTGGGTAACAACAGGTGATCTATCCCAAGCATTAGAGGATGCCAGGTGTTCTTTCATACACTTTAAGATTTGTTGCAAAAGCAGTCTCCAATTTACAGATAGAGAAATTGAGGCTCAGGAGCTTAACTGGTTGCTCCAAATGGCGCAGTTTCTAAGCAGCAGATGAGAACCTGAACTTGCCTCCTGTAAGTCCAAAGCCAGGTGAAACCAGGTAACCTACACAGCAAGGGAACCCTGCAGAGAAGCCAGGGGAGTTCCTTTGACTCCAGATATTGTGATTACATTGTTCTGTGGTCTTGCTGACAGTGGAGACCTCTGTCCTACCCCTTCCTTTGCTAAAGCCCATATTGGATTCTTTCTCCTTGCACCTGGAACTCTCTGGGAGAAAGTCTTGCTAGGAATTATTCTCATAGGAAGCACAGAGTGTGTCCTGGATGTCGATCCTGGGACTTAATAGATGAGCCGTCCTTGCCCCCTCACTGTTTTTCATGCTGTAGGTCATGACTCTTTAGTGAGCCATGAAATTAATCTAAGGATTGCAGACATTTTTAAAAAAATAGAACATAATGGATAACATCAGAGTATATCACAGATAGAATGAGTGCTGTGAAATTTCACGCATGTGCATGGAGTGGTGATGGGAAACGTATTGTGAGTCATGCTTTAAAAAGTTTGACAGTCTTCAGTCTAGTGGAAAAGGTTCCTGGAGCTTGGTGTCAGGCTGAATTTTGTGTGGGTGATGGTACTATCCAGGCCAGAGAAGCACGGAAACCATCACAGCGACTGAATATCTGTCTGTGTTACTGAACAACCCAGAGGCATGGAAGGAGGTGAATTTTTAAAGACCTATGCCGCTCCTCTGTAACAGATGGGGAGTGAAGTGGAAGGCATTTAGTCAAATAGGCCATCTCCGGATGTCTCTGGAGATTGGGAATGGCTGCTACAACGAGATTTATGAACAGCACTATTACCTCTCTCCTCCCGAGCAGGCGGCTGCCATGAGGATGTGCCTGGGCTTGGCCTTTTGAGCTTTTGGTGATGAGTTAAGGCACTGCTTGGTGGAGTGACTGCAAAAAGCATTTTGCTGTTCACATACACACACATGCACACGTGGACGCACATACTCCCAGAGCAAGGCACACCCTGGCAGGAGGATCTCATTTGGACAATTGATGGCCACTTCTCCCAAATCCAGTTATGACTGCGTATTAGGCAGCAGCATGTCTAATTTAGGGAAAACGATTTTCAACTGGAAATTTTAATTAATGGTGAAATGAAGTGTGAGTCTGGAAAAAAGAATAATGTTTCTAGCTGGTCTGACTCTTGGGTAAATTTGGACACTTACCCTAGCAGTTCTTCGTTCTGTGGAAGACACACTGGTCTGGAAGTTGGAGAGACTGCTGCATTGTGGTCCTGGTTCTGACACTGATTTTCTGGGTGCTCTTCCTCTCCTGGGGTCTTTAAATCTTTATGTCTAGATAAAGAGAGAGTCACTAGCAATGGTCTCTGAGGAATGATAGAGTTAAGACCTCAGCCTGTGGTCAGACGCATCCAGGTTTGAATTCTGGGCCACTGCTTCGTAGTTGCATAATCTTAAATAGGTCACACAACCTCTCTGAGCCTCAGTTTTCTCATCTGCAAGAAGGAGCCTCTAAGATTAACTACCGGGCATGGGTTTGTAAGGATTAAATGACCTGACATTTGTAAAGTTCTTGGCATAGTGCTCGACCCGACTAGGTTCCCAAAAAGTGTTAGTCATTGTTGTTATTACTTTCTAGTTCCAGAATTCAGTATTTCATAGAAAAATGAGGTTCAGGTTCTCTTGTCACTCATAATGATAATAACAGAAGGTAAGCATAGCTTTATTTTTGAATGCTTTCTCTGGTCCAGGCACTATTCCAGTTACTTGACAAAGGTATATTGAGATCTTCATGGTGGCCCCCCACTCTACACATGGAAAATAAATGGAGGCAGCATGAAGTGAATGTGTTATCTAGGGTTCTATAGCTTGTATTCACGTGATAGAACCCGATTTTCCAACCAGCCAGTTTGAGCTCCCACTTATAACCACAGCCCAGCGCCATCTCTAGTGTTTAGCTGTATTTCTGGAACTCAGATCCAGTTCTCTTGACTTCGACTCTCATTTGAGTCACCTGAAACATCGAAGCTGTGGACAGACAGAATCATCCAGTCCATCAGGGAAGACTGGTGATGCATGGACTACAGGCGTTTATGGGGCAGTTGAGAGCTGAGTGCTGGGCATCCCTGATAGCTAAAGATCAACAGGGACTCTGAGTCAGCAAGTATTCATGGAGCCTGCCATGCACTGGCAATTATGCCAGTGGGGAATGTTAGGCACTAGATAAATAGTGCCTGCAGGAGTGAATGAATGACTGAGTGAGTGGAGAATGAATGAGTGGTAATATATAGTCATTTTCTGGGTGAGGTGAAGGTAATTATAAATGGAGTTTAGAGAAGGGAGTGATTGGTGGAGATCACAGAAAATTTCGTCATAAAGTGGATAAATGGACTGTACTAAGGTAGTACCTTAAGTTCAGCTCATTCAGCATTTCTAAGTACTGACTGTGTGCCTAACACTGTGCTAGTCTCTGTAATGGCACTGAAAAGTTCAACTCAACAAATACCTGTGGAGCACCCAGCCGGGCCCTGTGCTAGGATCTGAGCAATAGTACAGAAGAAAACAGATGGTGTGTCCACCCTCCTGGAGCTCACAGACCGGCTGAAGATGTGACTAAGTAGAAAGAAAGACCAAAAAGAAACATTTTATTGTCATCCTTCCCTAATGGATGCATTTAACTCCTAACACCAGACAAAATGATCACTAATTTATTATTTGTTCTCTCCTCCCCCTCCTCCCTTCTCCTTCTTTTCCTACTCTCTCTCTTCCTTTCTTGTTCTCTCTCCAGTTTCAGAGACCTCATGACTATTCCCCACCTTTTCGATTTGGGACAGTGCCTAATGGAAGCACGGAGAGAAACATTCGGAATAACTATCCCTACATGCATCAGTACATGACCAAATTTAATCAGAAGGGAGTAGAGGACGCCTTGGTCAGCCTGAAAACGGGGTAAGGATGGCAGTTTCCTTTTCACCACAGGTCTGTGGGCGATAAACCTTACAGAAATTGACTCTCGGCATGCCTCAGTTCTTATCTGCTCCCATTGTTGTATTTCTGGAGAGTGACTGTGGTCCAGATGGGCCCCAGTTGAGGGCTGTTTTTGTTAATCTAATGAGCATCCCAGGTTTCCTTCTGAGTTGGGTTAAGAAAAAGCAAATCCAGGATGCTTTGAAATGCACAGAAACAGAGGGGTTTCTTAAACTGATAAAGAAGTTTGTCCAACTCCATAGGATATTTTAACCAAATAGAAAGATCCAAGAAGGCCAAGAGTTTAAAGTAGTGAAAACAAAGATTTTTATCAGATTTTAGGTAGGAGGTCTTCTGAGTGTGGGGAGGAGTAGCTTGCTAGTAGGAGCTTTATGAAAAAGCTAATTGTATAATATTGATGAAAGAGAAAGAAAAGATGGGAGTAAAGCAATGAGAACTCAAATCATTCAAGTTACAGCTAGCATTCCTCTCTGTCTGTTGGCATTGTGGAGTGTAACACAGACTCCATAGCTGAAGGTGTAAAGAAAAGATAGCGCAGGGGTTAGGAGTTTAGACTTTGGAGAGGGAGTTTCTCATACCTCATAGCCTCATACCTAACATGGGAATAATAATAGGACCTAAGAGAGAAAATCTGATGGAAAGCCTTTTGGATGGGGAATAGACAGTACCTAAATGTGAGTGCTGTTATTTATTGTAAAGGTTAAATTCTATTCCATGGACTCTTCTGCAAAGTCCATTGTTCTGTGGTCTTGCTGACAATGGAGACCTCTGTTCTACCCCTTCCTTTGCTAAAGCCCATATTGGTTTCTTTCTGCTTGCACGTGGAACTCTGGGAGAAAGTCTTGCTAGGAATCATTCTGGTAGGAAGCACGGAGTGTGTCCTGGATGTGGACCCAGGAATGCATGAAATCCATTTTAGAAAGGATTAAATCCAATGAAAATCATTTTATTTTCAATGATGGATTTGTTTAATGAGAGGATTTTGATTATCCAGAAAATTAGCTCATATGGGGCATTTCAGTTGTCACAGATTCCTGCATGGAAACATGACTGCAGGTGCATTCTCCTTGCGGCTTAATAAATAACCTCCTCTTCGGCTGTTCTGCAAGCCCATTGTGAAGGCCTTGCTGCTGGCTTTGTGTCTGGTAGGGGGAGACAGAGGCCCCTCTAAAGCATCAAAGCCCGTATTTCTGCATAGAAATCCCGGTAGTTTTGGCTGTGAGCATTCTGTCCTTTCAGTCCGTGGCTGTGGAATCTCTTTGGCATCTCAGCAGGGGCTGGGAGAGCATTTATTCAGAAGTTAAGTCTGTGATTTCTGAAAAACTCATTCCCACAGTGCTCATTCTGGCTTGGAATGATTTCTTTAAACTTTTGAAGTAGAACAAAAATGCAGAAAATTCACAAATATTAAATATGCTGCTTTATGGCTTCGTACAAACTGATCATCCAGGTCATCACTCCCTGGGACCCCACCCCACACCCTCTTCCAGTCAGTATCTTCCACCCGCCACCTGTACTTCTAAAGCCGTAGATTCTTGGTGCCTGCTATTTTAACATAGAAATAAAGCCACACTCTTTGCTTTTTTGTCGTCTTTGGCTCAACCTTGTGTTTGCAAGATTGTTGCGTGTAATTTCAGTGCCTTCATTCTCATTGTTAGAATACACCACACATGGATGTCTCTCTCCTAATCTTGATGGACATTTGGGTAATGTCCTATTTGGGGCCTATTAGGAATAATGCTTCTTTTGTTAAGGAGTGAGCGCATTTCTCTTGGTATACACCGAAGACTGCAACTGCTCAGCCATAGAATATTTGTGTCTCCCACTTTCACAGACACCGGAAAAGACTAATTGTTGATGACTTTACAGTTTAGCCATGGGTTTGGGATTTTTGTTGGTTTGTTTCCATTGTGGTCTTTTAATCAACATATACTGTTGTTTTGGACAGACCATGAGCACAAATGCAGATGATAATGGTTGGAGACAGTGGTTGATGCCTAGATGGCTTTCTCTCCCTCCATTTATTAACCAGAGCAGAAAATGGGTTGTTTTCTTTCTTTTTCAACCTTTTTTCTTAAATATAATAGCAAAAAAAGAGGAGAGAAATGGAAACCATTTGTGTCCATAAATTGTAGAAATTGTTTTCTGGAAGGCATATAATAATTACAACATCCATCTTAGAAAACTTAGGCAGATGGCAGATTCATTCTATACTCAATCTCCTATGTGGGGGATGCTTTGCATTGTTACTTTAAACTCAGAAACTAGAGCTGAAGGAGTACAAGTCTTTTTTTTTTCTTTGAGATGGAGTTTCACTCTTGTTGCTCATGCTGGAGTGCGATGGTGCAGTCTCACCCCACTGCAACCTCCGCCTCCCAGGTTCAAGCGATTCTCAACACACCCAGCTAATTTTTGTGTTTTTGTAGAGACAGGGTTTCACCATGTTGACCAGGCACATCTTGAACTTCTGAGCTCAGGTGATCCTCCTGCCTTGGCCTTCCAAAGTGCTGGGATTACAGGCATGAGCCACCGCACCCAGCCACAAGTCATTTTTGAAGAAATAATTCAATATACTCTTAGGGATGAAAGCACAGCAGTTATCATTCCTGGAGATTTAATTTCATTGGAGTTAATATTTGGGGAAACCACATACATGTTTAACAGGCTCCTTGATTAATTATTTAAATATATATATTTTTTTCAGACAGGGTCTCACTCTGTTACCCAGGTTGGAGTACAGTAATGTAATCATAGCTTATTGCAGCCTGGACTTCCCTGGGCTCAGGTAATCATCCCACCTCAGGCTCCTGAGTAGCTAGGACTACAGGCACGCACCACCACACCTGGCTAATTTTTGTGTTTCGTGTGGAGATGAGGTTTTGCCGTGTTACCCAGGCTGATTTCAAATTCAGAAGGCTCAAGCCATTCTTCTGCCTCAGCCTCTCAAAGTGCTGGGATTACAGGAGTGAGTCACTACACCCGGCCTAAATTAAATTTTGAATAGATAAGATATTTATATACTTCAAAAATAAAAAAGTACATAAAAAGAAAAACAGTGAAAAGTTTTCCCTCCACACTATTCCTCATCTAGTACCCCTCCATGGTAACCACATTTACTCTGTGTATCCTTCCAATATGTTCTTCTGAGTCTTTCTATATTAATGCATAAAGAGCCATAAAGTTATTTTTTATAGAGTCATAATCTTTCATTATGCAAATATACCATCTTGTATTTGGTCAGGCCTCTATTGTTGGACATTTAGGTTGTTTCCAATCTTTTGCTATTGCAAACTAAGCTGCAGTGAATATCTTTGGATTGTATCACATTCAATGTAGAATAAATTTCTTGAAAGAGTGGGTCATAGTTGCAATTTTAATAGGTATTGCCAAATTTCCCTCCAAAGGAAATTCATACTTACCCCATCAGTGCATGAGAGAGCTTATTTCTCCAAAGTTTTGCCAATACAATGTGTAATTAATCTTTCAAAATTTTGCTAATAGGTAAAAAGTATGCTGAGATATAAATTTGCACTTATTTTCAGTAAATTTTGGCCATATTTATATACTTAAGAGCCATCGGCAATTCCGTTTTTACTTTTATTAATATTTCTATTGGTTTGTTGGTCTTTTTCTTATTAATTTATATATTGGACAGATGAGCCTTTTGTGATGCGATTGCAAATATTTTCCCTATTTCTTTTTTTGTCTTTTGAGCTTGCTGCTTTTTTTTTCCATGCAGATTTTATCTTTTTTGTAATGAAATATATCAACCATTTTCTTATGGCTTTTGAATTTTGACACGTCATTCAGAAGTCTTTCATCATTCTGTTATTACAAGATAATTATCTCATGTTTTCTTCTATTTCGGTTGCATTTTTTAATATTTGGAATTTTTCTTGGTGGATGGTATGAGACATGACTTCAACTCCTCAGATGATTATGAAAACCAAAATATGAGAATTAGCACCACAGACCTACACCAAGACCCGATCAACTTTGTGTTGGTTGTGTCTTCTCAACATCCCACGAGACTGCAGTCTTTCAGGTGTCCACATCACCACACTCATAGGCCTTTTCCTTCCTTTTCACATCTCTTGTTTCCTTTTTAAATTTTTCATTATGAAATATGTTGCTGTTTAAGGAATAATAATAATACAACGAAATCTTCGGGTACCTACCACCGAGCCTTAAAAAAAATAGTCATTCTGGTCCTTCACCACGACCAGCATCTATAGAAGGTTCCATCCCTCTGGAAGGTTGAGGAAGGTAACCTCATCTGCTCCTGAATTGCTCAGCTTTCGAACATTCCCCCAACACCCTAGAATCCAGCAAGCCTTGACTTAGAACATCCAGAGCATGTGGCTCAGCTGCTGGGTCTCACTGCTCCACCCACACGTTTCAGTAACATCTGCTGCCTAGCAAAGCCACGTGCATGCACACCAGGGTCAGCGAAATTGTGGGTTGTAATTTTCTGAGAGAGTCTTGAACACCAGACGGGCTTTGGATTACTGTCAAGTGACAGTCCCAGCTGGGTTTGAGTCTGGGCTCGAGTGTTAGCTAGCTGTGTCCTGGGACGAGTCATGTCACCTCTCCAAGTCACTTTCTAGTTTCCCCATCTACGAAGTGAAATGGTTGAATTCTTTGATCTCTGAACTAGTTCATGAGATTCTTTTATTTGTATCAAACACTTACGAAGACCCAGACAAACAACATATACAAACAACTGTCAGTTTTGCAGAAAGGATTTAGAATCATGCCCCAAAAATTGGGTGCCTCCAAGCCTGGCCAATGAACCAACTGTACTTGAATCACATGATTACCTGTCAAAATGCAGATTCCTGGGCCCAGCACAAGGCTTTCTCTCTAGCTATGGAGCCTGTGAATCTTTATTATAATAAGCATCATTCCCCCCAGCACGCCACACCACGTGATTTTGAGACACATGAATATTCGAGAGCTACTGTTTTAGAAGTCCGACGCACTATTCATTGTGCAACAGAGCTGAGAACTACTATTTTAAAGGAGTTTGAGAAACACATTTTATTGGGATAGGCATATACAGAGTAGACAAACCAAATGCTTGTCTTTGCAATCCATAATTTTTTGAAGAAAGGCATAGGCAGAGAAAAACTTGAAAGCTAAGTTTTACTGTTTATTGAAATTCATAATAAATGTAGATAAAGAAATTATCAGACAACTCAGTGAGAAGAGAGGGTTTGACATGTAAATATCAACAGAGATGGGATTTTTTGGGCACAGATCTGTTGTGCCTTGTGGGACTCCTGTGAACCAAAGGTGGGTGAGCGTCATGACCCCAGGTTTCTAGGCTAATGCTTCTCCAGCGTAGCCTGAGTCTGAATCAGAAAAGGTGCTAATAAAAATGTAGATTGCTGAGCCTCACTGAGCCAGTTGAATCAGAATCTGTGTAAGGAGGGGTCTGAAGATCTGCATGGTTTAACAAGCTCTTCAGGTGACTCCAATATGCACTAATCAAATTTTAAGAACATCGCTCTAGAAGAGGGAGCTGAAGCTGAAATGAGTGGAGACAGATTTAGATTTACACATGCTCAGTCGTCAGAAGCTGATGTCCTCCAAGCCATTTTGGCATGGGGGCAAAACTGCAAGCGTCGCACTTATGCCGGATTTAAATTAAACAACGTCCCTAGAACCCCGAAGAGCCTAATATTTCAAGACACAGTGGGATAGTTTGTGTTTTTATTTTAATTGATTTTCATGTACAAGTCTGGGTGTATACATTTATGGAAAAGTCCCAATTTCCTTAGAAGCCTCAGTTTTCAGCTCTCAAGATCCCCAGTCCCCTGTGTGATTTCATTCTCAGCACAATGTTGAAAAACAGGTCTCTGTTGGTTTCCTTTACATGTAGTAGTTAGAAGAATTGGAAGAGAGGATTGTCTTTTTTCGCAATATTTTTTATTGTGATAAAATATACATAGCATAAAATTTGCCATCTTCACATTTTTAAGTGTATAGTTCAGTGGTATTAAATGCATTCATCATGTGGTACAACCATTACCACCATCTGTCTCCAAAGCTCTTTATCTTGTAAAACTGCAACTCTCTATCCACTAAACAAAAACTCCTCATGCCCCTTTTCCCCAGCCCCTGGCAACCACCATTCTACGTTTTGTCTTTATGATTTTGACTGAGTACCTCATCTAAGTGGAATCATACAGTATTTGTCTTTTTGTGACTAGCTTATTTTACTTAGCATAATATTCATCCATGTTTTGGCATGTGTCAAAATTTTATTCCTTTTTAAGGCTAAACAGTATTCCATTGTATTCAGGTACCACATTTTGCTCATCCATTCATCTTTCAATGGACACTTGAGTTGTCTCAGCATTTTAACTATTTTGAATCATGCTTCTGTGAATGTAGATGTGCGAATATATTTTTGAGACTTTGGTTTTTTTTGTTGGTATTATATACAGAAGTGAAATAATTGGATCATATGTCAATTCTGTTTTTAATTATCAACGAACAACCATACTGTTTTCCACAGTCCCATTTGCATTCCCACCAACAGTGCACAATTGTTCCAGTTTCTCCACATCCTCGCCAATACTTGTTGTTTTCTGTTTTTCTAATAGTAGCCATCCCACTGGGTATGAGGTGGTATCTCACTGCAGTTTTGATTTGCATTTCCCTAATGATTGGTGGTATTGAGTGCTTTTTACCTGCTTATTGGCCAATTGTATTTATTCTTTTGAGAAGTGGATATGCAAGTCTCTTGGCCATTTTACATTTGGGTTGTTTGGGTTTTCCTTTTTTTTTGGTTGTTTTTGTTAGCTTTTAAGAGTTCTGTATATATTCTGGATATCAATCCCTTATCAGATATACAATTTGCAAATATTTTTTCCTATTCCATGGGTTACCTTTTTATGTTCTACCTATTACATTGATAGTGTCTTTTGATGCACATTTAAAAACAAATTAGAGTATTGTCTTTTTACCAATAAATATTTTTCTAAAAGGCTTGAGTTGTCGTCAGTGACATGTCTGTAAGAACAAAAGAGCAGTGTAGTCCTATCTCCCTGCATGGGTTTGAAATGTCTTCATAGAAAGTTTTGCATTGAAAAATAAATGAGCACTGAATTCCTATCCTAGAGCACAGGTTTGCAAAGCCTGTGGGATTTAGGAATGTACCTTTTTTTTGAAACGGAGTTTCGCTCTTGCTGCCCGGGCTGGAGTGCAATGGCACAATCTCGGCTCACCACAGCCTCTGCCTTCTGGGTTCAAGCGATTCTCCTGCCTCAGCCTTCCTGAGTAGCTGGGATTACAGGTATGCGCCACCATGCCCTGTCAATTTTGTATTTTTTAGTAGAGACGGGGTTTCTCCATGTTGGTCAGGCTGGACTCAAATTCCTGACCTCAGGTGATCCACCTGCCTTGGCCTCCCAAATTGCTGGGACTACAGGCCTAAGCCACCACGCCCAGCCAAGAATATACATTTTTATTAGCGCTTCTAGTGATTCAGATGTAAGTAGTCTATGTCTTTGAGAGGTTAGTTGACTATTGAGAGATGGAGTTCTGTAGTGACTAAACAGGACAAGCAAGACGAAGGATATTTCAGGAGGAGGGTGCAGGATGGGTGGAGACGTGGCAAAATGTGAATTTAGGTTTAGGCATATTAAGTTGGAAGTGCCTTTGGAACACCATCATCATATGTCCAGGCATCTGTGCACTTAATGCGACCTGACAATTAGTGAGCTACAGCCCTGAGCACTTCATATGCGTAATCTCAATTAATCCTCACAAAACCCCTACGATCTGGGTACCATTAATATCCCTTTTAAGAGATGAAGAATCTGAAGCTCAACAATGTTAACCTAATTACCCAATAGGCTATTCAGCTAAGTAACTACATTGCAGAATTAGTAAGTATAGAAGTTAGGCTTACTTCCCCACTTGGAAATGCCACCTAAGCAGTTGGAAATATGGGGTAATGGTTCAGGGGAGAATTGAAAACTAGTTAGATATTACATATGTGCATATATGATAGAGTGCACATCATATTAATTGATGATCTGAGAATTGATAAAATCACAGCATTATCATTTCTATCCTCAAAAGAAACTGGTTCAGGGATATTAGCATTCCCAAGGCAAAGGTATACCAGGAGAGTATAAGGATCGTCACTGAGGTTTAGTTGCTCTGCAGAGCAAATTTTTTCAAAGACGCCATTTGAGCGGGTTTTATTTGCTGTATTTTATCAGTCAAACAGAATCAAACACAAATGGTTCATTTCCAGCTGCTGAATTCGAAAGCGGGCATAGACATCAGGGTTCAGTGAGCTGTTCTAAATGGGGTAGCGTCATCTCCAGAGAAAATCAGATCGACAATGACCTGGTTTCTAAGATCCACCCCCACACTGCAAACAAAGCTCAAAAATAATTGCTTCCACATCATAGAGTTAGGAAGTTTTTTCCTTAATAAAAACTCAAGTAAACACAGACATCTTTTTTTTTTTTCGGTACTTGGAATTATTTCCTGGTAAGCTCTATTAAGACAATGTTAAAGGATTTTCAAGGCCACCTATAAAAACTTTTTTAAAGCAGAAAAAAATGTGTGTGGTGGGGGAGGAGTTAAATAAAGTGAGATCATAATTCTTTCAACTCAGAGATGGAAAAAAAGGTAAAAAAACAGACTAAAAAGAAGTATATCAAAATGTTATCAGAGATGCTGCTAGGTGATTGGGATGATGGACTTTATATCCTTTTACATTTAACAAATTTTCACCAACACAGTATTATTTGCAATAGCTAGGAAAAAGTTTCTTCTGACTATAATTCTCTGTTTTTTTCCTGCATTTCATTCTTGTATTGTCAGTGCGTGTATACAATTCATACAAGTTGAGTCAGTGCATATGCAAATTTGTTTTGCTTTTCTCAAAGTGGACAGTTCTGTTGTTTAGTTTCCACATTTAAGGACCAGGTGATAGTTTCATTGAGCTAAGGGAATATTAATTAATTTAGCTTTTACGGCTTTGTGTTTTCATCATGTCTTAACTAGCACTGAAGGGTACTACAAGAAATAGTTATTTTTGAAAAGGTTGCTAATACGGTTATTACAGGACAGCTTGTGGAGAATGTCATCCTGTGGCATCTCTCACACTTCTGTACAATGAAGAGCATCGCTTTGTTCTGTTTGAGGCACGCTTTCATCTTGTGGACAACACAATTGTAACAACTTATGGTTTTCTTTTTGCTTGGACTACTGCACAATTCAGAGCTTAATGCATGATTCTTTCATAATTGTGGAGCCTGTGGCCTGAATATCTGTTTACTGACTTTCCCTAAGACTGAGCTGCTATTCCACTTCTGAATTCACTTAACTCCAATTGCTTTATCTGTATGTGTAAACCTTATTCTATTACAGTGAGTGTTAGCTACCTGAATTGCTTTGGACACAAAGCAATTCTTTGTTTTCTTATTTTCTTATTGTTTGTTTTTATTTTATTGTTTATTTCTTTTTTCTTTCTTTCTTTTTTTTGTTTTGAGACAGAGTCTTGCTCTGTCGCCCACTGCACCTGGAGTGCAGTGGTACTATCTCAGCTCAGTGCAACCTCCATCTCCCAGGTTTCAGTGATTCTTATGCCACAGCCTCCCAAGTAGTGGGATTACAGGGGTGCACCACCACACCCAGTTAATTTTTGTATTTTTAGGAGAGATGGGGTTTCACCATGTTGGCCAGGCTGGTCTTGAACTCCTGGCCTCAGGTGATCCTCCCACCTTGGCCTCCCAAAGTGCTGGGATTACAGGCGTGAGTTACTGTGCCCAGCCCAAGTGAGGTATTTCTAACTAACAGATACCATTTATTGAGAGCTTACCTAAGTGCCATGTACTGTTTTAAATGCTTTGCCTCCATTATCTAATTTAAACATCATGACAACCCTATATGATAGTGACCATCAGGATTT
This sequence comes from Nomascus leucogenys, assembly GCF_006542625.1. Classification (NCBI taxonomy): domain Eukaryota; kingdom Metazoa; phylum Chordata; class Mammalia; order Primates; family Hylobatidae; genus Nomascus; species Nomascus leucogenys. Next base: position 93,337,984 of record NC_044398.1, read on the forward strand.
TCATCCACCTTTGAGGAAACAGGCATTGGGAGATTAAGTAGCATGTTTGGGATCAATCTTACTGCAGAGCCCATGCTTTGAGTCACAATGTAAATAAAAAATATGACTGTTCTCATAATATTCCACAATTAAGGCGGTCTAATTGCCCACCATTATGCAAAACCTAGTACCAATTTTGTTCATATTTTTACTTCAAAAGATCTTTTTTTCTTTAAAATCTTTACTACTGTTTCAAAAGGGGTAATGTTTCTTCTTCCATTGAGATGAGGAAAATAAATGAATGCATGGAGCAAGAGGGTGGAGGAAATGAATTTCTTCTATTCGAGCCAAGCCACAGGAAGCACACGGTCAGAAAATTCCTCCTGGGGAAGAACTGTGAAGAAGCAGGAACTCCCTGGCAGGTTCTAGATCCTTAGGGATCACCTCTTGTTTTTGTTTGTTTGTTTTTTGAGACAGAGTCTCACTCTGTCACCGGGGCTGGAGTTTAGTCAGGGGATCTCGGCTAACTGCAACCTTTGTCTGCAGGGTTCAAGTGATTCTCGTGCCTCAGCATCCCGAGTACTGGGACCACAGATGTGCACCACCATGCCTGGCTAATTTTTGCACTTTTAGTAGAGACAGGGTTTTGCCACGTTGTACCAGGCTGGTCTCAAACTCCTGACCTCAAGTGATCCGCCTGTCTCGGCCTCCCAAACTGTTGGAATTACACGCATGAGCCACCACACCTGGCCCACCTCTTGTTATTGCTTGCTGAACTCACATGGGAACTTCAAACATGTGATCTCATTTCCTCCTGATTCAACTCTGCCAAATAGTCATTTTCTCCATTTTATAAAGGAGGACACTGAAGTTCAGGCAGAAGCCACAGCTCGTCTGAAGGTTAACATCTAGTGAGTAGTAGTGCCAGCATTCAATTGAAGACCCAACATATTTTCTGACCCATGATGTTGTGCTAACCCTCTGCTTATCCTGAGAAGGCAACAGCTCTGGAAAGGGTTGTACCTATCTGTTACAAGGTCATGGGGTTAGGAGCTGGGAAGTTGCTCTTGCCCATGAAGCATCATAGATTTGAAATAGCTCAGCTTCCTTTCTCCCCACAGTAAAATTATAAACACATCTCCACTGACCCAGGTGCTAAAAAGGTCATGGTGTTAATGTATCAGCCCTATGTGTTCTCTTGCTGCAGGGAGAAGTGAGTTTTCTTGGCACTGGGCTCACTGAGACCACAGAAAGCCTCTAGCACAGGTTAGGAGACACTGTTTACACCCCGTGGAAAGTGCCCGGGGCCAATCCCAGACAGCTGCCTCTCCCAAAGCAAGCCCCGCCTCCTTCCTCCCATAGAGAAATGCAGGTGGAGGAGTGATAGGAACTCAGGTACTGCACCTTCAGGTGTCCCCAGTGAAGTAGTTTCCTAGAGTGGCCATAACAAATAACCACAAGCGTGGTGGGTTGTAACAACAGAATTTTATTCTCTCAGTTCTGGGGGCCAGAGTCCAAAATCAGGGTGCCAGCAGGGCCTTGCTCCCTCTGAAGGCTCTAAGTGAGGGTCATTCTTTGCCTCCTCCAGTTTCTGGGGCCTCCAGGTGTTTCTTGGCTTGTGGCTGCATCACTCCAATCTCTGCCTCCATCTCCAGGTGATCTTCTTCCCTCGGTATGTCTCCTCTTCTTCTAAGGACTCCAGCCGTTGGAGTTAGGACCCACCCTAAATCCAGGATGACTTTATCTGAAGATCCTTAAATAATTATATCTGCAAAGACATGATTTTCAAATAAGGGCATACTCTGACGTCCCAGGTGGACACGAATTTGGAGGTATACTCACCTAGGCTGTAGTGTGGTTTTCCCAACATCACCTCCTGATAGGCATCCTACATCAGCACTGCCAGAGAAGGCTGTCCTCAGGTGTCTTGGAGATCAGGGGAAGAGGCCATGCTGCCCAGTACTTTATCTGGGTGTGCTGTGGGGAGTGGTGGTGTATTCCACAGGGATGCACAGCGCACAGGTATGCAAAGTGGATTCTTGCATGTGAACTCCCACCATCAGGTGGTAATTATGCTGGCTGATTTCCCGTGCCTTCCCTACCGCCGCCTCCTGGTCTCAGTTGTTTAGGTAGCCCTCACTCCATGGCGGGAAGTTTTTTCTTTTTGAGACAGAGTCTGGCTCATTCACCCAGGCTGGAGTGCAACGGTGCCATCTCGGCCCACTGCAACCTCCACCTCCAGGATCAAGCAATTCTCCTGCCTCAGCCTCCAGAGTAGCTGGGATTACAGGTGTGCGCCACCATGCCCAGCTAATTTTTGTACTTTTAGTAGAGATGGGGTTTCACCATCTTGGCCAGACTGGTCTCGAACTCCCGACCTCAGGGGATCCAACCTCCTCAGCCTCCCAAAGTGTTGGGGTTACCGGCATGAGCCACTGCGCCCGGCCCCAGGAGCTTTTATGAGTGCACTACCTATAACTCTTTGTTTAATCTTCACAGCTTCTCCGGGAGGTTGGCATGCCCAGCATCTCCACTATACAGACAGGTTAAGTCATGACGTAGGCACAGTGCTGGTAAGCTTCAGAGCTGGGATTTGAACTGGCTCTAGGAGCTATGCCCTTAACCATTATGCTATTTTGCTTCTCATTAAAAAATGTATCCTCATTGTAAAAAAAAAAATGAAAATACAGATAAGGAAGCATTCCTTTGGCTTGGCATCTGAATGCTAATCTGTTGTCTGTTTGATGTACGTTCCATTTCTCCCTGACTTTTATTATATGCATTTGCATATGTTTTTGTTTTTCTGAGACAGAGTCTTGCTGTGTTGCCTAGGCTGGAGTGCAGTGGTACGATCTTGGCTCACTGCAACCTCTGCCTCCCAGGTTCAAGTGATTCTCTTGCCTCAGCTTCCTGAGTAGCTGAGACTACAGGAGTGCGCCATGATGCCCAGCTGATTTTTGTATTTTTAATAGAGATGGAGTTTCACCATATTGCCCAGGCTGATCTCAAACTCCTGACCTTCAGTAATCCACCCACTTCGGCCTCCCAAAGTGCTGGGATTACAGGAGTGAGCCACCGTGCCCTGTCTGCATTTGTATATATTAATACGTCCACACAGAATAAAATTTCATTCTGTGGAATGCTATCAAACTCTATGCAGTATGTCACAGTTTGGTTTTCAGTGAACGATATGTTTTGGAGAGCTTTCCATTTTTTGCCTTCATTCTCTCTGATTGCTGGAAAGAATTCTGTGATATGCATGCATCAGAGTATTTTTAAGCATTTTCTTCTTACTAGACTTCTTTTGGGGGAGTGGGATGAGGGGTATCACTCATATGGCTGTGTTAAGGATTGTTGGGGAGTCCTCTGTGTACCTCTACAAGTGGTTTTCTAGGAATGAAACCAGGACATAGCATTTCTGGGTGTAAGTATTTATATTTTCTTGAAGCCTTCAAACTTATGTAGTCAATTTGTTTGATTTGCTTATTTTTATATTTTCTGAGTGGCCTCTTGGTGCAGAGAGTGGATTTTGGAGTAAGAAATGCCTACTTTAACATTCAGTCTCTAATATCAGCTGTGTGACCTTTGGCAAATTAAATAACCTCTCTGAGCCTGTTTCCCACATGTGTAAAATCCTATTTCCTGGAATTCCTCTGAGAAATAACTAAGTTGACTTATGGAAAGTACCCTGCACTCTGTCTAACACATAATAGCACTTTCACAAATCTCGATGTTTTTTGGAATCTCTCACTCTCATGTTTTCTGGCCCCTCAGAGTCCCTGTCTTTCAGTCCTCCTGTGTGACAAGTTCTGCGATGTCATCACTACTAACAGTATAATGGGGTGCTTAAAGGTTAAGCATCCTGGATTCGAATTCCCACTCCAGTGACATCCAGTGTTGGGACCTTGGACAAGTTAATTAACATCTTAGACTGCAGTTTTCCACTTTTATAAAATTATGCTAATTGTGCTGCCTTCACTTAGAAGTGCACTGTAAAGATTAAATGAGATATTCAGGCAAAGAGTGCAGTCTCCAGCACATAGTAAATGTTCAAGAAAAGTCTGAACAAAGGAAACCTTTTTGAGCCATCTTTCTAATATTACAAAAATGCTGTGCTTCATGAGATCTGCAGCAGAATGGTTAGCTCTGACCTCAATCCTTGAAAAGTACAATCTAAGAAGCTCTATAAAGAGTAACATTCCAGAAAGAACCAATACTGTTCCTATGTCAGAGCATGAGTTGTGGTGAAGAAAATACAGTATTGCATAGTGCTTTGCAATTCACCAAACAAATTTATGGCTGTGACTTCATTCAACCAGTGCATAAACATAGGAGACAGATTATGTTTTCCTTCCTGTCAGATGGGGAAATCAAGGCTTAGAGAAATATTTAGACTTGGCCAACTTTGCACAAAGTGTGTGGAGCCAGTTCTCTGACCCTGCATACCTGCTGAGGCCTTGCACTGGGGGAGCCCGGCAATGGTGTCCTGAAGGTGCACTGCTTTGGTGAGCGAGAGACCGGTCTGGAAACACTGGGCAGAGATCTCTGGGCCTTAGTGTCCTCATCTGAAACATGAAGAGACTGGATTACATACTATCTCAACTCCTTGGGCATAGTCAGTTTGGGTCCAACATAAATTTAACAGAAACAAAGGACTTACAGCTGGATGGATTTGCACAATCATTTCAATCCTTCCCTATCTTTGAAATTAGCAGTCAATAGACAAAGTGGGTACATTCATCTCTTGGGTATTCTTTCTGTTTCTCTCTCTCTCTCTCTCTCTCTCTCTCTCTCCTCCTCCCTGTCTCCCTCCCTCCCTCCCTCCTTCTCCCTCCCTCCCTCTTTCCCTCCCTCTTTCCCTCCCTCTCTCCCTCCTTCTCTCCCTCCTTCTCTCCTCCTTCTCCCTCCCTCTCTCCCTCCCTCTCCCTTCCTCTCCCCCTCCCTCTCCCTTCCTCTCTCCCTCCCTCTCCCTTCGTCTCTCCCTTCCTCTCTCCCTTCCTCTTTCCCTCCTCTCTCCCTCCCCTCCTCTCTCCCTCCCCTCCTCTCTCCCTCCCTCTCTCTCCTCCCTCCTCTCCCTCCCTCCCCTCCTGTCTCCCTCCCTCTCTCCCTCCCTCCCCTCCTGTCTCCCTCCCTCTCTCCCTCCCTCCCCTCCTGTCTCCCTCCCTCTCTCCCTCCCCTCCTGTCTCCCTCCCTCCCCTCCTGTCTCCCTCCCTCTCTCCCTCCCTCCCCTCCTGTCTCCCTCCCTCCCCTCCTGTCTCCCTCCCTCTCTCCCTCCCCTCCTCCCTCCCTCTCTCCCTCCCCTCCTGTCTCCCTCCCTCTTTCCCTCCCCTCCTCTGTCCCTCCCCTCCTCTGTCCCTCCCCTCCTCTCTCCCTCCTCTCTTCTCTCTCTCCCTCTCTCCCTCCCCTCCTCTCTCCCTCCCTCTCTCCCTCCCCTCCTCTCTCCCTCCCTCTCTCCCTCCCCTCCTCTCTCCCTCCCTCTCTCACTCCCCTCCTCTCTCCCTCCCTCTCTCCCTCCCCTCTTCTCTCCCTCCCTCTCTCCCTCCCCTCCTCTCTCCCTCCCTCTCTCCCTCCCCTCCTCTCTCCCTCCCTCTCCCTCCCTCCTCTCCCTCCCCTCTCCCTCCCTCTCCCTCCCCTCCTCTCTCCCTCTCATCTCCCTCCCTCTGTCCCTCTGCTCTTCTCTCCCCCCCTCTCTCCCTCCCCTCCTCTCTCTTTCTTCCCCTTCTCCCTCTCGGTCTCCATCTCTCTCCCTCTCTCTCACCCTCTCCGTCTCCCTGTCTCTCTCTACTAGTCCATTTTCACACTACTGATAATGACATACCCGAGACGGGGTAATTTATAAGGAAAAAGAGGTTTAATGGACTCACAGTTCCACGTGGCTGGGGAGGCCTGACAATCATGGTGGAAGGTGAAAAGCATGTCTTACGTGGTGGCATGCAAGACAGAATGAGAACCAAGTAAAAGGGGAAAACTCTTCTAAAACAATCATATCTCATGAGACTTATTCACTACCACGAGAACCATATGGGGGAAACTGCCCCCATGATTCATTTATCCCCCAATGGGTCCCTCCCACAACAGGTGGGAATTATGAGAGCTACAATTCAAGATGAGATTTGGGTGGGCACACAGACAAACCATATCACTGTCCTTCTCACTCCTTCCCCATCACTTTCTTCTATCCTCTTTCTCTTTCTTTCCCCCCTTTTTTCTCTTAGTTTCTTGCAATTGATATATCTCACTTTTTATTCTCTCCCTCTCTGTACCTTACTACTATCTTTCACCTTCTCTGTTTCTCTTCCTCACTTTCTCTTATCTTTTCTTCTTTCTGTCTTTCTGTCTCTGTCTTCCTGTTTTGCTTGGTACCTCCTTCCATCTGGATCTCTTCCTCCTCCCTAGTTCTCTTCCTCTCTTCTATCCTCTCCCTTTCTCTGCTTCTGTCTGCCTCTGTCTTACAAAATCGCTCAGGATTTATTCTCAGCTAAAAAAATAAATATTAACCATCCATCTTTTTTGCCTAATTCACAGTGAATATTATTGGTAGTAGAAATAAACCACATAAAATAAACGGACAAGAGCTGAAAGCACACAGGATGAAATTTGGTATTGACTAAAAATCCATAGATAAATCATCTTAGCTAATTTTGGATCTCTGTACAATTTTGACCCAGGAGAATTGGACTCAGTGGAAATAATAACCAGAAAAGAAAACTCAAAATGGCAGAAGTTATAAATTAGTAAAATTTGTTGTGGTCCAAATGTTGATCGATGAAGCAAATATTTATAAAATTTAAACACAAAAGAATTGACCCCAGTAAAACTGTTTCCAAAAAAATTGGAAACAATTTAACTATGCTATGCAAGACATCGATCGAGGAATTAAATTAGCTTAATGGAGTTTGCTTTGAAAAATGCTTCCTTTGTGAAAATTCATCAATGTTGGTATAACTCTGACTTTAGAGTTTGTATTCACAAACCCAGAATCAAAATGTGATTCTAGGCCATTTTCCCAAAACCAGTTTTAGACCATCCTGTGCTGATGGCAGTTAATCTCTATAGAGGTTGAGTGTCTCTTGCCCAAGTAAACCATTTCAAAGGTTGTCATGCCTCAGTGGTACCATTTCTGGGGATCATGAATGCCCTTCCCCGATGGGTACCCGGTGGTGATCCACAGCTCCACTGTTTCTCTGCATAATGATACCACCACTGCCAGACAATCTCCTAAATCCCACCAGCATCTGCAATTAGAGGCAAAACACCTTCACTTCCCTTTTAATCCATCCAGTGGCCAGGCCTGTAATAAGGTATTATTTCCCATCTTACAGATGAGAAAACTGAAGCTCAGAGAGATCCCATGACCGGGCTTCACTCATGGAGCTGGTGAAGATAAATCTGAATTGTGTTCCCTGTTCCACAGTTGCCCAAACATGCCAACTGACCTTACGTGCTAATGTGTTTCTCTTCCTGGCAAGGGTTTGGTTTGACCTGAAAAAAATACATTCAGTTATCAAAGAGTTGTTTTAATTTTCAGTAACACACACACACACACACACACACACACACACACGTGCACACCCTGGTTTCATTAATTCATCAAGACAAGCAGTGTCTTGTTAAAGGCTTCTTGAATGTTAATGAATGAATAATTAACTTTAACTATATAATTAGCCTTTAAATGTGCTGAGACCCCCAGAGAGCATCTGCAAACATGCATAAGAAGATGATGAGCTAAAACCGGAAACTTTTGATTAGGAAATGTCAAGCCGCTTGACGATACAAGTTCCCATCCCTAATGTGTCCATGCCTCTACTGTGGGGTATGGTCCTCCCCGGTGTAGAGACAATTAGATTTGGCAACTAACAGTCTTAGGGCTAGGATTGGACTTTCAAGGCTACCGTGCAGGTATAAGAGAGACCCACTGACTAAAGGAATGGGGTCAGATCTACACACTTGTGAAAGCTGTAGCAGCTCTTGAGAGCTGTCAATAAGGATGGCAGGAAACCACTAGGTTAAAGCACGGGGCACATGTGACATCCCTCCTTACCTTGCTTCTTTGCTAATTTACAGAGAGGAGGTCTTATTTCCCCCTCTCATTCTGAATTACTGTCATTTCTAATCATTTGTGCTCCTTGAGGACTGCCGGTAATGGAGAAGGTAATGGCACCCGCACAGCCACTAAGATGCCTGGCAGGGGGTGAGCCTGTCATGCAGCCAGCAGAGCATGGCATTATTTTGGGCTCCAGCACTGCTCCAGCCCTCAAGGTGGGAAGCCCAGATGTCTTTGGTCTGTCACAGACATTGGAGAAGAGGGATCACTCCTCTCCAACATCTTCTATAGGGAGTGGAGGCAGAAAGGTGGCATGGACCCCAGTGTGTCGGATGATGTCTCTGTCCTCATCACAGGCAACATCCCACAGTTCTCAGACCTGACCTCTGAACCTCCTCCTGCCCAGTGGGAGAAATACAACCCTGGTACCTGGGTAGGAACTGAGAATATGGCACAAAGACAATTTCCTCTTGAAAAAAGGAAGAGAACATGCACCAAGCAGAGAAGAGTAAACTGGGTTCCCTTAGCTGTGTGTTCTTAATTGGGCTTTCATTTGGATGCTCTTGGTTCTAAGGAACCAGCCCATCAGTGGTGTTGCAAGCCAGTGCTGCCAGTACCAGGCTGCAGCCTAACACGCCACTCTGCATTCAGCAGTCGCAGCTTAACCCCTCCAAATGCCACTGGTCCACATCGGACCAATACTCTAACACTGTCTACTGTGGAAATTAAGCACTTGAAATATGGCGGGCTTCTGTTTCAGGTGGCCTCTTTTCTCTTTCTTACCCTCCATCTTCAACAAGAAGCTATGGCCACCTATAGCTAAATGTCTTCTGATGGACTGGAGCAGACTATGTTAGGGGGCAAGAGTTGTCTATGGAGGTAACTCCAGCCCCTTAGATGACTCTGTGGCTGTTGGGAACAAGACAGATGAAGTGGAACAACCCACCGGCTGCTCTGGCCCCATCCTTGCCTCTTCTTTCAAAACATTTGGCTTATTTATAGCTAAAACCCCCATCTGAATTTCCTAAGTAATAGAGCTGCCTCCATTTACTCTACAAGTCTTATGGATAACATGGCTTGGTCACAGTGGTTATGTCAGTGGTCTTTGGTGTCAGACTGCATAGGTTCCAATGCCACTTTTGACACATATGGGCTGGGTGGTGGTGCTGAGTCACTTTAATGCTCAATGCCTCAGTTTCTCCATCTGACAATGGGGATAGCAGTAGTATGCCCATCCCTGCACAAGGAGAAGGACCAAAAAATATATAATAATGCATATAAAGTATGCAAAACTGGATTTCTCCTATAGGATCCATAAAATTGGTGAGCCCCTTTGGCATAAAATCTGAATTTGATTGAATCCATTTATGTGTTTTGAGCATTTGTTATGTTCTGAGCATTGCACACATACTTTACTTATATAATATCACTTTATTCCCAACAGCCCTCTAAGAGCAAATATTGTTGGCTCCATTTTTCTTTCTTTTTTTTTTTTTTTTTTTTGAGATGGAGTTTTGCTCTTGTTGCCCAGGCTGGAGTGCAATGGTGCAATCTCAGCTTACTGCAACCTCCGCCTCCCAGGTTCAATAGATTCTCCTGCCTCAGCTTCCCGAGTAGCTGGAATTACAGGCTTGTGCCACCATGCCCAGCTTTTTTTTTTTTTTTTTTTTTTTGTAATTTTAGTAGAGATGGGGTTTCTCCATGTTGGTCAGGCTGGTCACAAACTCCTGACCTCAGGTGATCCACCACCTCAGCCTCCCAAAGTGCTGGGACTACAGGCACTAGCCACCATGCCCGGCAAGTTGGCTCTATTTTTCATAGAGAAAACTGAGCCTGAGCAATACAGGTGCTTTGCCCAAAGTCCCTGATGACAAGTCTCAGAGATTTAGGGGATTTTTTTCTTTTTAACAACAAGAACAATTATTTTTTCTGATAGAAAACAGATCAAAAGTAGACTTTTTGGGTCAGAGCAAGAAGGGAGACCCAGAGTCCTGCTCCCTAAGCCTTCCCCTTGCTTGCCACGGAATAGCTAGGGCTGTGCCATCCACTGCAATAGCCCATAGGCACGTGGGACCCCCTGCATTACAATCTAAATTAATGAAATTAAATGAAATTTACAACTCAGTTGCACTAAACATATTTCAAGTGCTCAATATCCATAGTAGATGGTGTCAGAGCATTTCCAGCGTTGTAGAAAGTTCTATTGGACAGTACTGTCCTAGAGGGTTTTATAATATAAAGTCTGGAAATATCACCAACAAGCCCCAGGGTGCCTTAGCCTCTCCGAACCTTGTCTGCTCATAGACAGAATAGAAAAATAACAACAATAATAATATCTTGCTACTGGACAGTAGGGAGGCGTCAGTGGGATGATGTCTGTAAAATGCTAAGTATTATTTTATAAAACACCTTGCAGACAATGGTCATCTCTTTTTTTTAAAAGTGATTATTAGTGATTCCATTTGTTATTATTTTAATTCACAGTTTGTTCCTGCATCAGTTTGCTCAGGATAATGGTCTGCAGCTCCATTCATGTCTCTGCAAAGGACATGGTGGTGTTCTTCGTTATGGCTGCATAGTATTCCATGGTGTATATGTACCACATTTTCTTTATCTAGTCTATCACTGGTGGGTATTTAGGTTGACGCCATGTCTTTGCTATTGTGAATAGTGCTGCAGTGAACATATGTGTGCCTGTGTCTTTATAATAGAATGATTTACATTCCTTTGGGTATATACTCAGCATAGGTCTTTGAAGAATCGCCACACTGCTTTCCACAATGGTTGCGCTAATCTACACTCCCACCAACAGTGTATAATCGTTTCTTTTTCTTCACAACCTTGCCAGCATCTGTTATTTTTTGACTTTTTAATAATAGCCCATTCTAACTGGTGTGAGATGGTATCTCAGACAATGACCATCTCTCTGAGAGGGGACTGTGTATGCCCCAGGATATTTTTAAACATGCAGTTGTCTGTAGCCCATTGTGTGTAGGCCCCAGCTCTCTAGAATCTAGAAACCAGTTCACATGGCCCACAGTTTCCTTTCTGTGTTGTAATCACTTCAGTTCTGACATGGCCCTAAGATGACAGGCCATGGAGGGTTGGCCCAGTTGTGCCCCTCCATGGCCAGACCCCTCTGACAGCATGACCACCAGCCCACCCCAGTCATGCCAATGTGTAATTGCTTTGGTCAGAGTCAACCACATCTTTTGCAGCTGTCCTGCCTCTGACTTTTCAGCATTGTGCTTTTACAAACTTTGTTCCCAAAGAAAACTTCCTTTATTCCTTGTACTCATATGTCTGTTTGTTGCTCAGCTCAAAAAGACCTGTCATGAAATATGGTACTGATTTGCAGATGTCTATGCCTGTCCATAAAATACCAACTTAAACTGCTTCTGGACAACTCTTATGTGGTTGCTAGGTATGTGTTTAGATTTCCAACCCAGCAGCACCTCAGTGCACAGTGGCTTAGCAGGATGGGGGAAGGTTTCACCCCATGAATTCCAACAGAGGGCCTTAATGTTTGAATGTGCCTGTGTGTACGTGTGTGTGTGTATGTTTATTTTTTGAGGAATGGAGAGACGAGAGTTGGGTGGGACTTAGAAAGTCTAAATAAAACCAAGGTTCTGTATCTCCATGGCAACTTGGATATGGGAAGTATTGACGTTGCAAATATCTCAGCTTTATCAAGAGACCAACACCTTCCACAGCCCTAAGTCCTCAGGATACATGTGTTATCCAGAGTTTCAATTTCCCTATGGATAGCCACAGAAGGTGACTATTGGCTCACAGAATCTTAGAATACCACAGCTAAACAAGTGTCTCAGCAAGACCACAATGAACACCACCTCTCACAGAGGAGAAACCAGAAATCCAAAAGGAGAAAGTGATTTTCCTGAGGTTGCACCATCATCCTAGCCTAGACTAGAACTCAGGTCCTTTTTACCTACTACTCCAGTGTTCCTGTTACATACTCTACTCCCATCATACACAAGTGACTTTTGACCTTGTATAACTTTCCATCCCATATTTCTGCAGGTCTCTCTATTGCTGGCTGTTGCTCTTGACTTGCTGTCATCAAGCCAAGCTCTAGGTTGCTCTAGGTTACATATGACAGCTCTAGGTTGCCATCACTGTTGCCAATCAGTGCCCATTTCTCTTCTGCTGCTGTTTGATCTGATTGCCTTTAAATACTCTCAGAGCCTAAAACCAAGTCTCTGATACCCCCACCTTGAGATCAAAGCTTCAGAATGTTTCTGTGGATGAGACAAGTCCTACAGTTTTGCGCCACCTCAAACCATTATAGAAACAAAAAAAAATTAAAATGAAGAACATGGCTGTAAACCTGCCAAATAGTTTTGTTCCCATAGGGAGTCCTTCGGCAGCTGTCTCTGAAAAGATGCAGTGTTTCACATCCTCTCTTTGCCATTTTTATTTTTATTTTTTTGCTTCACTGTTTTATGTTTTCTTGTTAAAGAAAGAAAGGCAATAAAGTTGAGACAGTGTCATGAAGTTGAGTCATCTCCGATTTAGTTTTCATACCCATTTTAGAGTTGAGACATTCATCCCTGCGTTCCACAGTGATCATTTCAGCCTTGTTAAATAACTTTAACATTTGGAAACAATATCCAGGACTACTGATAGGGATCTAATCATAATTAGCGCCTGTAATCTCAGCACTTTGGGAAGCCAAGGTGGGTGGATCACTTGAGGCCAGAAGTACAAGACCAGCCTGACCAACATGGTGAAACCCTGTCTCCACTAAAAATATAAAAATTAGCCAGGAGTGGCAGCAGGCACCTGTAATCACAGCTATTTGGAAGGCTGAGGCACGAGAATCACTTGAATCCAGGAGGTGAAGGTTGCAGTCAGCTGAGATGGCACCACTGCACTCCAGTCTGGGCAACGGAGTGAGACTCCATCTGAATAATAATAATAATAATAATAATTAATAATACTTAGGCACAGTTGTGGCCTTGGAGAGATTACGTGATGCTTGTTTTCTGAGGTATGCATAGGATTTCTAAGGAAATGATAACATTCCACATTTTGAACTGCATAGTGATTGCAAGGATATATACATATGTAAAAATTCATCAAGCATTTTATTGCACATACGTTATACCTCAATAAAAATAAGTATATCAAAAAAGAATTTAAAAGTGCTACATTTATTGACATGGAAATACATTCACTAGGTATGGAATGAGAGAAGAAAGCAATTTGAGAAATAGTTTGTGTGGCATAATAACATTTTCAGGATTAAAACAAGGGTTGGAAAACTACAGCCCGTGGACCCATCTGTTTTCCTAAATAACATTTTATTGGAACAGAGCAAAGTTCGTTTGTTTACACATTCTCTATGGCTGCTTTGGTGCTATGTCTTGGTTTCCTAGGACAGCCATAACAAAGGAATGCAACCTGAGTGGCTTAAACAACAGAAATGACTGTCTCGCAGCTCTGGAAGCTAGATGTCCAAGATCAGGGCATCTGCAGGACCACGCTTCCACCGAAGGCTCCAGGGAGGGATCTGTTCCAGGCCTCTCTCCTGGCTTCTGGTAGTTCCTTGGCTTGCAGCAGCATAAGTCCAGTCTTCATAGGGTGTTCTCCCTGTGTGCATGTCTGTGTTCAGATTTCTCCTTCTTATAACGACGCCAGCCACAGTGGATTAGGGGTTCATCCTACTTCTGTATGAATGTCAGGAGTGGACACAGTGCAGCCCATAACACCCTACAACAGCAGAGTTTAATAGCTGCAACAGAGACTGTATGGCCCACAAAGCCTCAACTATTTATTATCTTGTCTTTAGAGAGAAAAGTTTGCCAATCTCTGTGTATGCGTGTTTGTGCATACTCACTAAAAAATTTGGAAGGCTGTTCACTAACATGTTAACAAAGGTTGAGTCTGAGTTATAGAATTATAGGTAGTTTTAATTTCAATTGTATTTTTAAGACTTTTCTATATTATGTGGATTTTTAAAAATTCTGCAATAATTTCTGTATGATAAATAAGCAGCACACGTATTTCTTTTGGGAGGAAAAAATATTCCTATTTAGTTCCTTTCCCCTTCATACACACTACCACCAAATTCTTCTGCCCCTTAGTGGTTTATTTTGTTCTGATGCAAACCTTTCTAAATAGGCCACTGTTCTCCACCATTGGGAGTGTTAAGGACAGACACTTAGCAAACCAGCAAACTCAACTGTTTACTCACTTGGGTATATGGATCCTTCATGTCTTTATTTAGCTGCCTCTTGTAAGTTGGAGAGAAAAGGTTCTGGCTTTTATCTCCTCATTAAAAATAGATCCTTTTATGACGAGGGGATGGAGAGGCCATGAGTCATCATCACCAGCATGAAAGAAAGTTTGTGATGCTTTCAGGATCAGGCCTCAGGAGCTGGACCCCGAGGTGGTACCTGGCCACCCCTATGACCCCCTGGTTTCTTGTCATTTCAGGAAGCTGGACGCTTTCATCTACGATGCCGCAGTCTTGAATTACAAGGCCGGGAGGGATGAAGGCTGCAAGCTGGTGACCATCGGGAGTGGGTACATCTTTGCCACCACTGGTTATGGAATTGCCCTTCAGAAAGGCTCTCCTTGGAAGAGGCAGATCGACCTGGCCTTGCTTCAGTTTGTGGGTGATGGTAAGACCCCGGGTGACCCCTTTCTTTAGGGGGACTTGAGACCCTCACACTCGCTTTGTTTGCTCCTGGGCTTCCCAGTGGATCTTTGCACGATGAGTTTGCTCCCTAAAAATATTTACTGAGTTCCTGTCACATGAAACCATGGTTCTTTGGGTTGCTTATAATGGAAAGCAATTCTAGATAACTAAATTTAACAAACAAAAGTATTCTGAGGATACAGTCTCTCTCAGGGGATTTAGAAAAGAGTTAAATAAGACAAGAGCCAGGACAGTCCTGGTGCCTTAAGTGGGAATTTATAGGCCTTCGCTCTAGGGCAGTGGTTCTCAAAGGGTGAAGGGCAATTTTGTCCCCCAGGTGACATTTGGCAATGCCTGGAGACACATTCAGTGATCATGGCTGGGAATCTGCTTGCTGATCTAATGGGTAGAGGCCAGGGCTAGAAGATGCAGGAAAACACTTTACAGGGTCCAGGACAGCCCCCTACATCACAAAACACAAAATTATCCAACCTCACACGTTGGGAGGCTGTGGTTGAGAGACCCTGCTGTACAAAATTACATAACTAGGCTGTAATCAGTCCCAATTTCACTCCAGAGAAAGGATTTCTGATGCATTTTGAGGTCAAAGACTCTTTCCTAGACTTACCAGGCATGACTCAGGGTGGAGTCATGTTGTACCAACATGGCAACTCATGTTATTATCCCGTGGAGGAATGAAGGAAAGGCAATCCTCTATTACAGTCTAATGAGACTGTGGCATTTATAGAACTATACAGCCACTTGGGCCAGCTGTGTCACCAGAAGCATTTCCTCTTCTCTGCCCTTTCTGCTTCATAGCTGGTGATCTCACTGTAGCCCGGGGTTTCCTGGCATGGCCTCTAGAGGCTGGCCATGGCTTGGAATGGCGCGTTGGTTTCCTTTTCATTGCTAACACCGAGGAAATAGGAAAAGCAATGTTAGCTCAGATAGCAGGTTAACACCAAAAATGAGCTCAGTATGAGGAGGATAGAAAGGCTCAGGCCTGAGGGCAGAAGCCCCATTCAAATAGTGGAGGCTATATACAGAGATGGTTACAGAATGTGTTATGCCAGGCTAGAGGTGGGAGAGAAAAATCTAGTTACCATTACAGTGAAATGCAATATCAAAATAGACAGAGGTTAGCTAGTGCATAGGGTTGGTGTGAATTTGAATGAAGTGCACAATTACTTGTGGCTTCTTATCTTCTTTCTATTCACAGAATTAAATCCTAGATTCTTACAGTGCCATCAGGCATTCTAAACGTGTTTTATATTTAACTCCCAAATAAGAACATGTGAGTCTTTGAATTCTCCATAGGGCATCAATTCTCCATAGGGCATCAATTCTCCATAGGGCATCAATTCTCCATAGGGCATCTGTACCTTCCTCAGATCACTGGCCATGTTCTCTGCTGTGTAATAATGATTTGTGGCTGTGTTGCTCAGCTTTTTGCTGTGAGATCTTAGAGGCGTGCAACAGTAAGCATTTATTTTCCTCATGGTAGCACAGGTTGAGTGGAGAAGCTCTGCCTGGGGTGGGGATAGTGCCTCTGCTTCCTGCCACAAGCCCATGAATCAGTGGTGTGGTCTCTGCTCCATACGTGTTTATGCTGTGTCTCAGGCTGAAAAGGTAGCAGATACCTGGGGAAGCTCTTTTCCTGGCTATGGCAGAAGCACAGAAAGGAACGCCTAGCTGCACATGCACATTTGAAGCCACTGCTTGGTCACGTTCATGTCTGCTAACATCCTTCTGTCCAAAGCAAGTCAGGTGGCCAAGTTCATGGTCAAGGGATTGCAGGTATACTCTACCTTTGATGAGATAGGTCTTGAAGTTTTATGGCAAAAGTGTGGACATGGAGAATACACTGAAGAATTGGGGCCAAATGTTTTGCCTATCACAGGAGTGGATAAACACCCTTACAGGGGATGAACTACTCAGCAAACAGGAGTCTTATTTCCAGCATTACAACAAAACACTGAACATCACAGGTAAATTGGTCAATAAAGGTTTGAATGAATAAATATGTATATGGATGAGTGGTTGATGTTAAGATGTATTTCATTTGGCAGGAAACTTTTAAATGTGATAGGTATCTGTCAAATAAGTGAGTTCTAACTCTAGCCCCACCCACCATTGGTGTCACTCTCAAAGCATCTGTTATAAAACAGCTAACATATTTAGGGACTTGGGTATGTCAATCCTCATACTGGATGCATTACATATGTTCCTCAATGTAATCTTTGTAACCTTATGAGGTTAAATGTTGCTTATTCCCACTTTACAGAGGAGGAAATTGAATCTCAGAGGGCAAATCCCCTAGCTAGAAAGTGGCAAAGCTTCTACTTGAGGGACCTTACTCTGGAAGGGGGCCGATTAGGGAAGACTGTTGTTACATTTAATTCTCTAAGATATCTATCAAAGATGACTAATTAAACTTTTGAGATGTATAAATCTTTTAGGAAGGAGTAATTTAGTGCACATCTGAACTAAATCTACTGTCCCATTTACAAATACTTCTATGAAAGAAGTGATCTTTTTTAGCCTCAGTTTATTCATCTGTGAAAGGGAATTATTTACCTAATAAGAAATATTTACCTAATAAGGCTGGTGTGAAGATGAAATGGGAGAATACATGTAAAGTGCATAGCTTAGCATAGACCCTGTAACACACAAGTGGTTCAATAAATGTTAGCCATCACCATCGTTGTTACAGAAAAGGGCTCCCACTGCAGACCTCAAGAGAGGGTTCTTGGATCTCATGCAAGAAAGAATTCAGGGCAAGTCCATGGAGTAAAGTCAAAGCAGGTACATAGGCGTGGGCAAGGACTTCATGTCTAAAACACCAAAAGCAATGGCAACAAAAGCCAAAATTGACAAATGGGATCTAATTAAACTAAAGAGCTTCTGCACAGCAAAAGAAACTACCATCAGCGTGAACAGGCAACCTACAGAATGGGAGAAAATTTTTGCAACCTAGTCATCTGACAAAGGGCTAATATCCAGAATCTACAATGAACTCAAACAAATTTACAAGAAAAAACAAACAACCCCATCAAAAAGTGGGTGAAGGACATGAACAGACACTTCTCAAAAGAAGACATTTATGCAGCCAAAAAACACATGAAGAAATGCTCATCATCACTGGCCATCAGAGAAATGCAAATCAAAACCACAGTGAGATACCATCTCACACCAGTTAGAATGGCCATCATTAAAAAATCAGGAAACAACAGGTGCTGGAGAGGATGTGGAGAAATAGGAACACTTTTACACTGTTGGTGGGACTGTAAACTAGTTCAACCATTGTGGAAGTCAGTGTGGCGATTCCTCAGGGATCTAGAACTAGAAATACCATTTGACCCAGCCATCCCATTACTGGGTATATACCCAAAGGACTATAAATCATGCTGCTATAAAGACACATGCACACGTATGTTTATTGCGGCACTATTCACAATAGCAAAGAGTTGGAACCAACCCGAATGTCCAACAACGACAGACTGGATTAAGAAAATGTGGCACATATACACCATGGAATACTATGCAGCCATAAAAAATGATGAGTTCATGTCCTTTGTAGGGACATGGATGAAACTGGAAAACATCATTCTCAGTAAACTATCGCAAGGACAAAAAACCAAACACCGCATGTTCTCACTCATAGGTGGGAATTGAACAATGAGAACTCATGGACACAGGAAGGGGAACATCACACTCCGGGGACTGTTGTGGGGTGGGGGGAGGGGGGAGGGACAGCATTAGGAGATACACCTAATGCTAAATGACGAGTTAATGGGTGCAGGAAATCAACATGGCACATGGATACATATGTAACAAACCTGCACATTGTGCACATGTACCCTAAAACCTAAAGTATAATAATACAAAAATAAAAATAAAAAAAGAAAGTTAAGGAATAAAAGAATGGCTACTCCATAGACAGAGCAGACCCAAGGGCTGGGTTATTTCTTGATTGTATGCTAAACACGGGGTGGATTATTCATGCCTCCCTTTTTTAGACCATGTAGGGTAACTTCCTCACATTGCCATGGCATTTATAAATTGTCATGGTGCTGGTGGGAGTGTAGCAGTGGGGACGACCAGATATCCTTCTCATGGCCATCTTGGTTTTGTTGGGTTTTGGCTGGCTTCTTTACTGCAACCTGTTTTATCTCTCAGCACAGTCTTTATGATCTATATCTTGTGCCCACCTCCCATCTCATCTTGTGACTTAGAATGCCTTAAGCCATTTAGGAATGCAGCCCAGTAGGTCTCAGCCTCATTTTACCCAGCTACTATTTAAGATGGAGTTGTTCTGGTTCATACGCCTCTGATATCATTATTATCATTATCATCATCATCACCACCATCATCACCATCATCATCATCATCACCATCATCATCATCATCAGTCATTATCATCATCATCATCATCATGACCAATGCCATCATCCTCATTACCACAATCATCACCACCATCATCATGGCCATCACCACCACCCTCCTCCTCCTCTTCATCCTTCTCCTTCTCATCACCATAGTTGCCCATGCACAACTCTGGTATCAAACACAACTTCTTTAGTGTTGCACTGGCAATAGTATAGTCAAGTTAGTAACACAGAAACAACTTTTGTGGTGCTAAACAGAAAAGGTCTTCTTTGCACCAAATAAAAAATAAACAGTAAAAGCATCCAGATGGGCCAGGGGTTTGTTCATGTACTCACAGAACATCTAGGTTCTCATAGATATTTTCTGTTCTGGCTCATTGCCTTCCTGGTCAGACTGTTGGGTTTGGGAAATGTGTCTATTCAGCTTCATCTTTTGAGCCCATCTGGAGGCAAAGACTTGGGAAAGAAAATGCCATTGGTCCAGGGGGTGTCTCCAGATGATCTTCCCGGAAAGCCATGACCAATTCTGAATGTCTCTCTAGGAGTAAATACATGAATTAACACAGCTACATAAATATTTCACTTATCGTATGCAGCTTCAGCAGGATTAATTAGGCTCTAAAATTAGACGTGTAAAGAGTACAGTGCTGAGCAGTACCTAATTATTCATCCCCTAGAATGGAGTGTTTATCTCTTGTTACACAGTAGCTTCAGTGGACGATTATGAGTCTAATGAGTGTCAAAAGTATAAAAAATTTTCCTAATGAGCTGTGTAAATATAACCTTTTAATGGAGTGTTTGGTTATTGAGGGAACCTCTTACATGAAGCCTGCCATGCATTTCCCTAGGAAAAAGGCTGCTCATCTGCCTGGAAGCATACACAAGATCCTAGCAAGATGTTGCCTTCCTTTTCCCATCTAACTGTGGTCTTTCTAAAATGATAGAGTGCACCATGGCATCTTTGGCTCTCAGTACTGGAGTAACAATGCTCATGCATATTTTTCAGCATTGCTCAGCATCGATACCCAACATTTACTGAGAAACAGATGTTTTCGTAGGCACTGATGTTCCCAGAAGGGGTTATCATGGTCCTTTTCTTCTTACCCTCAATGAACTTACAGTCCAGTAGGTTGACAAATGTATAAATGCAAAATATCTAATCCTAAAATCGAAATATGTGTCTAGTAATTCACATATATAAATTTATATCACACGTGTATATATACACATATGTAGACATAAATACATATATACACACGTGTTATGTATGTGGTATATATTACGTATGTGTGTATATACATACATATATATTCTTAGGTGTGTTGGGTAGATAAGAGAGTGGTCAAGGAGAAATATGAGACATTACTAGTATCTTTAAGAATAAAGGACAGAATGATTCATAAAGAAAACAAGTGTGGCAAGATTTAAACAAAGAATAGAATGGGCCAGGGTTCACAGAAGCCTCAGCCATTTATTCATCCAGCAACCAGCAACTCTTTATTGAGTACCTCGATTCTGCTTTGTCCCTAAAAGGTAACACTTGAGTGAGAACCTGAAGACTGGGTAAGCCTTGGACTTAAAGAATGGCATCTCTGGCTTTGAAGTAAAGGTGAACAGGGGATCCCATAAGTCCCGTCTATCTCATGCATTTTGTGATTTTCAAAAAAATGATTCTGGGATTTGAAGAAGCAGAAGAAAGACCATAAAGCTCAAGCCCTTCTGATATCTAGGGGCCAGAAGAAAAGATACTGAGAAGAACAAGAATGCCTAATTTGATTATTCAGTGACAAGTGATGCTGAGAAAAGGGAAGGAAAAAATTGTTTTGGGTTCTCTCATCTATGGTTCAGCACTATGCCAAGCACATCACATATAATATCCTAGTAAGCCTTTATATAATATTCTGGAGTAAATCTTCTTATCTCCATTGCACGAAGCAGGAAAATGAGGCTGCAATGGGTCAAGTGAACTGCAGCAGAGCTCATTCAGCTTTACCATGAGCAAGAATCACCTGAGGATCTTCCTAAAACAAAGACTCTGTTTCAGTGGATCCACAGAGCAGGCTGGTTTTATTAAACTGAGAATTAGCCATATTGCAGATGAAACTGAAGATGTCTCAGAGCCGTCCCTGCTTCTCCTCGGCTCCAGTGTGTTGGTACAAGGCACAGACCACCGGATGACTCATTCCTGCATCAGAGATGTCTAATCTGTCTTTTGATGGCTTCCCTGCCAGCAATTCTTCCTGACATAGGTCCCTGTGTCCTCAGATGACTCAGCAACACCCATTACAACCAGCAGCCTCAGCCCAATTAAAGAGATAAATGCAAAGTAAAAATAGAGGGGAGAGGAATTGCAGAGCATCTGAAAACCTCATTTGAGAGGATGGGACAGTTTTCCATTTCTCCACATGGAAGTAGTTCAACAACTACCATGATTGTTATAGATATTTATCATAATAAGTAACACTTACAAGAAGGATAACTACATGTCACAAAATCATCTCAGTCCTTGTACGTATTTATCCATGAAGAGAGTCAAACTCTGTAAAATATTCGAAGACATCTATTCTGAGCCAAATGTGAGGGCCATCACCCAGGACACAGCCCCCCCAGGAGGTCCTGAGAACAAGAACATGTGCCCAAGGTGGTCGGGCTACAGGCTGGTTTTACATGTTTTAGGGAGACAAAAGACATCAATCAATACCTGTGAGGTATGCACTGGTGCAGTCTGATAGGGCGGGATAACCCGTAGTGGGATAGGGGGTGGGGCACAAGTAAAAGGTAGAGTCAAAGTCCAAAGATTTTCTGATTTGCAATTGGTTGAAAGAGTTAAATTATTATAGAAATGCCTGGAATCAAGAAAAAGGAGTTTCTGGGTTAAGAGAAGGGGTTGTGGAGACTAGGGTTCTTATGTGCCTGAAGCCTCAGTGTTTTCTATTCAGACCTCTAAAAGATGCCAGATTCTCAGATAGTCTCTTCAAGATTGGGAGGGCCTGGAATGGGGAAAGATCTTGTTATGTTAATAGCGAATATATACAAGATGCAATTTTCCCCAAGAATGGCTTTGCAGGCCATTTAAAAATACGGCAAAGAAACATATTTGGAGGTAAAATATTTTGACTTCCTTCTTTATCTGTCATGTGATGTTCTGCCAAAGTTGGAAACTAAGCCATGTTATACAGCATGGAATAAAACCCCTCTGACAAGATTTTGTCCGTACGGTGTGACTCTTCAGGCCCCTTAGATAGGGCTTTGGGCAAGAGAAGAAAATGGTCGGAGTTTGGTCCTTAATTTCATTTGCTCCTCACAATGACTAAATGGCATGGAGTTATGATTATTCATTCCTATTTACATATGAGGAAACTGAGTCACAGGTCAGTTAAGTAAGGTGTCCAGGATTATCCAGCTAAGTGGGAGATCTGAGATTGGTACAATTGGTACCTCCGCAGGAGGGCGCCAGGATCTTTGCTTTAATCTTTACGTGATGTTACTTCTTTAGCTGCTATAAACCGTCATAGACATCTTGGAAGACAGGTGGTTTTCTCATCTGGAAAGGGGCAAGGCTGTGGTTTAAACACAGGTAGGTCACACCCCAGAGTCAGTGCTCCTTCCTCTTTTACTAATGAAACAGCAGCATTACCCTGCAGAAGGTACTGGGCAAAATCACTTTGCAACAGAAGTTTAGGGTGGGAGAGAAAATGACCTACACTTTTTTTTCCATTGTTGCATGGTGAAGGAGACTCGTCCATGCCTCAGGCCCCAGCACCATGGGAGCAGGCCCAGCCTAATTTTTGAGATCATTCAACCCTGCCAGTTTGGGGAAAACTAAGGACCCAGAAGCAGGAGATGAGAAGGAATGAAACAAGGACAGAATGTAATTAAGAGAAGTCAGATGTTTGGCCTCGATACAGGCTTGCAAAGCAGCCTCTCCAGGTTCACAAAGACCTATCTTGGTTGCTGGAATTGCTTGTTCCCCACAGAGCTTCTTAGAGCTGCATAATCTCCAAAATTTCAGAAAGTTATTGTTCCTTGCTAAACGTGTTTTAATCAAATTGAGACTTCAAAGGCAGAAATCACAGTTGGGGATGAGCTGGGCTAGTCTGTAAATTACTAACTTTCTAATCAAGTTAAGAAGAACTAGGTGCCATTGACAACCCCCTTCCCATGTATTCACCCATTTGTTCATTCATTCATTCTCCCTTCTAGTCGTCGATTCAACAAAGAACAACTGAGCAGCTTTTAAACTCCAGGTGGTGGGATATAAAAATGATTAAACACTCCTGCTCTATTGCCCTTGCATATGGAGATGCTTTTGACATTTTTGCATCTAGTAGAATCATCTAGCAAGCCAACTGACAATACAGACACCTAATTTTCACCTCCTGTAGGGCATTTCTACATCCTTTCTGGATGATTCTAATACACATTAAGGGTTTTTTTTTTATTGAAACTTATACTTTTCATCTAGTGTTCTAAATTGCATCTCCATGTACATAATTTTATAATATTTTATAACTTTTAACTGAAAATTCTTAAAGCAGGCATTTGCTCCCTTTACATTATATTTTATATATATATATATATTTTAATAGTACTCTAAGTTTTAGGGTACATGTGCACAACGTGCAGGTTAGTTACATATGTATACATGTGCCATGTTGGTGTGCTGCGCCCATTAACTCGTCATTTAACATTAGGTGTATCTCCTAATGCTATCCCTCCCCACTCCCCCCACCCCACAACAGGCCCCAGTGTGTGATGTTCCCCTGCCTGTGTCCATGTGTTCTCATTGTTCAATTCCCACCTATGAGTGAGAACATGCGGTGTTTGGTTTTTTGTCCTTGTGATAGTTTGCTCAGAATGATGGTTTCCAGCTTCATCCATGTCCCTACAAAGGATATGAACTCATCATTTTTTATGGCTGCATAGTATTCCATGGTGTATCTGTGCCACATTTTCTTAATCCAGTCTATCATGGATGGACATTTGGGTTGGTTCCAAGTCTTTGCTATTGTGAATAGTGCCACAATAAACATACGTGTGCATGTGTCTGTATAGCAGCATGATTTATAATCCTTTGGGTATATACCCAGTAATGGGATGGCTGGGTCAAATGGTATTTCTAGTTCTAGATCCCTGAGGAATCCCCACACTGACTTCCACAATGGTTGAACTAGTTTACAGTCCCACCAGCGGTGTAAGTTTTCCTATTTCTCCACATCCTCTCCAGCACCTGTTGTTTCCTGACTTTTTAATGATGGCCATTCTAACTGGTGTGAGATGGTATCTCATTGTGGTTTTGATTGGCATTTCTCTGATGGCCAGTGATGATGAGCATTTTTTCATGTGTCTTTTGGCTGCATAAATGTCTTCTTTTGAGAAGTGTCTGTTCATATCCTTCACCCACTTTTTGATGGGGTTTTCTTCTTGTAAATTTGTTTGAATTCATTGTAGATTCTGGATATTAGCACTTTGTTAGATGAGTAGATTGCAGAAATTTTCTCCCATTCTGTAGGTTGCCTGTTTACTCTGATGGTAGTTTCTTTTGCCGTGCAGAAGCTCTTTAGTTTAATTAGATCCCATTTGTCAATTTTGGCTTTTGTTGCTATTGCTTCTGGTGTTTTAGACATGAAGTTCTTGCCCATGCCTATGTCCTGAATGGTATTGCCTAGGTTTTCTTCTAGGGTTTTTGTGGTTTTAGGTTTTTTTTTTTTTTTTTTTCATTTTGTTTTGTTTTGTGTTGTTTTTGTTGTTGTTAGAGTTTTGCTCTTGTAGCCCAGGCTGGAATGCAGTGGTGAGATCTCGGCTTACTGCAACCTCCGCTTCCTGGGTTCAAGCAATTCTCCTGCCTCAGCCTCCCGAGTAGCTGGGATCACAGGCACCCACCACCACGCCTGGCTAATTTTTGTATTTGTAGTAGAGACTGGGTTTCGCCACATTGGCCAGGCTGGTCTTGAACTCCTGACCTCTGGTGATCTGCCCACGCCCACCTCGGCTTCCCAAAGTGCTGGGATTACAGCTGTGAGCCACCGCGCCCAGCCATAGAATTCTTTTTAAAAAACTTTTGTTGGAAGTTCATGGGTAAATGTGTGGGTTTGCTATATAGGTAAACTTGTGTCATGGGGGTTTGTTGTACAGATTATTTCATCACCCAGGTATTAAGCCCAGTACCCATTATTTGTCTTTCCTGATCCTCTCCCTCCTCCCACCCTCCACTCTCCATTAGGCCCCAGTGTGTGTTGCTCCTTTCTGTGTGTTCATGCGTTCTCATCCTTTAGCTCCCACTTGAAAATGAGAACATGGGGTATTTGGTTTTCTGTTCCTTTGTTAGTTTACTGAGAATAATGGTCTTCAGCTCCATCCATAAGGTTTAAAAATCACTCTTTAAAGTAACAATATTTACCATTTAGAAACATTTTATCCTCTGATTGGCAGATGTTGAGTACAAATATCAGTTGCCATCCAATCACTCAGTTGGGGTCCATGATGTTGAATCTTTGCCCTATGTTTTATTCATTCTCTTTCTCTCAGGGCTTCTAATTGGGTTTACACAGAGCCCTTGGTGATTGTGAAAACTAGAGGCATAAATGGTTTGGCACTTCTAAGCGTTAGTCCACATGCCAACCACAATAAAGAACATAGGAGATATGAGGGTAGGCTACGAATGGAAGACGTAGTCAGATAAGCTTTAATGTTAAGCTTCCTCATTCAGGAAGGATCGAAATAGACATGAAAGCCTTTATTGCTTCCAAAGATTTCATTTTCATTTATTGACTATAATAACAGTGTTAAAAATAAAGCAGGCAAAACTGAAAACCCCACATTTCGGTAAAGACTGAGCCAGCACTTCTATCGATTAAATCGGATCTGGAACTAGATTTGGACGCAATGGCTTTCCTGATTCCTTATACATGTAGACGGGGTCTCATTTGAAACCACGGGGAAAGTGTAGCTAAAGACCGTTGATTGGGTCTAATTTTTTATGTGGATTTCATTATTGCCCCCATGTAGGTGGATGACTTTTGCATGTACATAAACCTCATGTATACACAAAGATAATACACTGATGATATAGACATCAGAAGGGGGTGATCATTAATAACCATTTTGATGCCCCAACAACTAAGTCACTTACTTTCCTATGACCCAAAAACTGTCTAGGCCAAACCATTTATTCAGAAATGCAATGTTTTCAAATAAGAAATATGTCAGTTCTAAGCATAGATTAGCAATAAAAGACTTAACTGCTTCTCCATTGGCCTGTGACCAGATTATACCATAAAAATTCGACTTGTTTATTTCCCTCCTAATTTTAACTACAGACATATCTGGAATAATAATGGAACAGTACTCACTTAAGAAACAGATAAAATCCATAAATATCCTGGAGAGCCATTGACTCTTCCTCAGTGGTAAAACTCCAGGGGATTTTATCTGCGTAAATTTGCAGTGAATTCCCTAACGGTCCTGTTGGGATTCAGAATCTTAGTGTCTGTTATCAATCCAACACCAGGATTAGTACAAGGTCAGCATGCCAGGCCCATGCCTGACAAGCAGTGAATTGCTCAAACCAGAGAAAGTCAAATGTCAAGAGAACTATCAAAGTGGAAATAAGACATAATGAATGGCTTGTTGGTAAGTCAAACATTGATGTCACATAGGCACGTGCAAATTTTATGGGATGGATAAACAGTGGCCCCAGATCCCTCTCAGTCTATATTTTTTAAACACTTTCATTTGGAAAGGCAATATATCATATATACAAGTTGTCCCTCGGTATTATGAAGGATTGGTTTGAGGGCCTCCTACAGACACCAAAATCGGTGGATGCTCAAGTTCCTGATATAAAATGGTGTGGCATTTGAATATAATCTACATACATCTTATACTTTAAATCATCTCTAGTTTACTTATAATACCTAATGCAATATAAATGCTATCTAAATAGTTGTTACACCGTATGGTTTAGGAAACAATGACAAGAAAAAAAGTCTGTATATGTTTAGTGCAGACACCGTTGTTTCCCCAAAATATTTTCAATCTGTGATCATTTGAATTCACAAATACAGAAAGGGCTGGCTGAACATATAATCACCCGAATCTACTACTTTAACATAATTGTTTTTAATTTATAGATTATCTCCTGATCCCTGTTGCTTGCAGACACATTTCTTTAAATAATTATAATTATTGGTTATATACACTTTTATATTCCATGATTTTTCACTTATTATTACATTTTAAGCATTCTTATGTAACTACATTATCTGCTTTCACAAGCATTTTAATTTTTTGCACAAAGTGTCATCTTTATTAAACCAGAAACCATTACATTATTTTCCAAATGCTACACATTTTGTTATTTTGCTAGTATAGATAATGATGGAAGAAATATCTTCATGCCTATTTCTTTTTTCTTTTGAACTATTTGCAACAAACTCTTAGATGTAGAATTTAAAGGGTTACTGGTTCTAAAGATCTCTAGGAGTCTTGATATATGGTGTCATATTGATGCCCAAAAGGTTTGTTTCCCCTGGGTGCAGTGACTCATACCTGTAATCCCAGCACTTTAGGAAGCCAAGGTGGGGGGATTGCTTGAGCCCAGGAGTTCAAGACCAGCATGGGCAACATGGTGAGACCCCATCTTTACAAAAAATAAAAACATTATCTAGGCATAGTGGCATGCACCTGTAGTCCTAGCTACTTTGGAGGCTGAGGTAGGAGAATCACTTGAGCCTAGAAGGTTGAGGCTGCAGAGAGCAGTGTTCCTTCCACTGTACTCCAGCATGGGTGACAGAACAAGACCCTGTCTCAAAGAAAAAAAAGTTTTGTTTTCATCTAAAGTACTAGTAATAGTGGATCAATGTACCGATTTTACCACAATCTAGCAGCATTAGGCATTACAGTTCTTTTTGCTATTTTAGAAGGTGCAACATGCTATCTCTTTTATATAAATATAAAAAGTTATTTCCTATTTCATGTTTTGATTGGTTAAATCAGAATTCTGCAAATTATGGCCCATTACATGTTTTTTATAAAGTTTTGCTGGAACACAACCACACTCATTCCTGTATTACATATTGTCTACAGCTGTTTTTGTGCTACAAAGGCAGAGTTGAGTCGTTGTGATAGAGACCTTATGGCCTGTAGTGCTGAAAATATTTACTAATTGGCCCTTTACTATAAAAAAAGAAAGATTAGTGACCTCTGTCTTAAAGGATAAAAGTGACATGTTATTTTGAAACAATTCCAACAATTGGAAGAATTTAACTAAACATGACTGGTATCCCCTTATCCTTAAAGAAATTTTCTCTTTTGGTAAAGAAATATCACACTTAAAAAAGTTTTTATTTTTCTCTCTGGTTTAGAAAGTCTGTTTTCTTCAGCTTTCCTTATTATTACCTCAATTAACCCCCAAAGTAAAAGAACACTTATACCTGTACTATGCCACTCACTGTTTTTTTCTATTTGTTACCTTCTATAAACTATGACATACATTCATTATATTGCACAAATCCCAATGTCCAGTCAATTTTTGTACAGCTGTGCAGCTGCCACCCAGATTGAGCTATAAAATGTGACCAGTATCCTAGAAAGCTTCCTCATGGCCCCTGCCAGTCAACATTCCCCCCACAAGTAATCAACATTCTGTCCTCCATGACCATTGGGTGGTTTTGCCTTCTTTTGATCCTCAAATTTGGAATCATACAACATGTATTCATTGATGTCTCTTATGACATTAATACATATTACTGCATGTAACCACAGCTCATTATTTTTTTCATTGCTGGGTGGTATTTCGTCGTACAGATTTATCCATTTTGCTGCTGATGGGCATTTACATCACTTTTAGTTTTTGTCTGCTTTGGATATTTTTGTACCTTTCTTGTGCACAAAGGCACTTACTGGTTTGGAAATAGACCTAGGAATGAAATTGCTGGGTAATAGAGCGCGTCTACTCAACTTTAGTAGGTACATTGAACCAGTGTTCTGAAAATGTAAACCAATTTACATTCCCGCCAGCAGCGCAGGTAGCTTCTTCGATTTCCAAGTGCTCCTTTTCAACTTTCTATGAGAGGTAAAGCTGGCTTGTGCAACTGAACTCTAGTGTCTTCATCAGTGGCTGTGTGGTTGGCTGTTGCCACCAATCATTTAGAGATCCAGATTCTTTCCCCAACATGTTGATACATTGCCTTATTTTGTGACCTTGGTTTATGTAACCTGACCTCAGATTTAACGTCAGTACAATGGGGGCAGAGGACTGTGGAGTCTGCCCCACTTACTTTCCTGAGTTAGAATTGATATCTAGCTTCTCTGCCACCCGCATGTGCCCTTCCACTCATCCCTGGCCACTGTCTCACCCCATCTGGTGCCTTAGACTTGGGAAAAGGGAGAGGAGGTCAGAGGAGCACCTCCATACCTGGGGAGGGGGAGGATTTCAGCAAAGGAAGAGCTGAGAGCTCTCCTAAGTCATAACCCAGCCCTGCACACCACCCTATTACCCTCTATGGAAAGAAAAACAGGGTCTTCCCTCTGCTTTAGTTACGGATGGTTCTGACAGCTGATGTAGGGTCCTTTCTGTAATAGTTTCATTTCTCACTTTCTGTCCTTCTCCATTCCCCTTTTTCTTTCTCCTCCTTCTCTTCCCTGTCCTCTTTTCTCTCCTTTCCACTCTCTCCTTCTCTTTTCACTCCACAACCTAGTCTCTGATGCCTATTAAGCTCCTTGTGTATACTAAGCAATGGGGAATACAGATCAAATGGAAGCGATCCATTTTGCTTCTGGATTTTAGAGCTTCGGGGAACTTGTTGACAATACTTCAATAAAAAAGAAACTGAAAAGCAGTAAGACAATTTTACTTGCTGAAAGAGAGGAGCTATTTCTTGGCATGTAGAACTGAGCAACACAGCATAGATTACCTTGGGGTTACAAGTGAAGCATCACAACCAAATGGCTGAAGCCCCTGGCCAGAGATAAGAACTCAGAGGCATCTCCACCACCTGGGAGACCAGGCTCCATGCTTTCCCACTGCTTCCTTTAAATGGATCATTCAGGCATTTGCCTGCAAACTTAAAGTGACCCGCACCCTATTCCCTTTTATGTACCACTAGTTGGCCACATTCTCTCTTTCTCGGGCTGACTCTTCATTCTTGCCTTGTGTGATGCAGGAGCAGAAAACTGTCCTCTTGATTCATTGCACCCTCCCTGCCCAGGATGTGTAAGTAATAAAACTTTGAGCTTATTTTCTATATGGTGGTGTATTGAATTTGCACCTTTCATCTGAAGACCTAGGAACTACCGCAGACTGGGTTTTCCCTCGGGGAGACTACAAGGTTGGGCTTCCAGTGCCAGAGCGATGATCGGGCAGACATAAACTGGACATGGGTCAGACAAGAGCTGCAAGGGCATCAGCAGTTATAAACAAGTTCCTCCTGGGAGACATCCCCTGGTCATGGATAGGAAAACTAGGCATGAGGCTGTCTACCAGGTAAAAGAAGCATCCTGTGAAAGGCACGCGTAAACACCCAGATTTACTTCCCCTCACTGACAATTAGGGCAGGGTTGTTAGCTGCTGTAGTACTGGAAACCCAGTTTAGCCAGTGGCTCTCAAAACAGCACAGGATCTGAAGTTATTGCTATCCTTTTTTTTCTTAAATCTATATATGTTTAAAACACAAGAACCCCTTTGTGATATTAAAAAGTCCTCATAACCTTCCCATGATAAGTCATCAGATTTTGAGGACTATTGATTGAGAAAATATGCAATGGCAAAAAGTCACTATGATTTCATTTGTGCTCACAAATGCATGTGCCTTTTAAGCCATGTCAGCTTGACTGTCTTTATTTGTGTGAGGCAGATGGGTTAAGCAGATTCCAGAAGTGCTTGGTATATAATAAGGTTTCCTGGATTCCTACAAGGTTTCTGCCATCTTACGTCAAAGAATTATATCTCTCCAACTTCATCCAGTAATGGAAAATTGTGACCATGTGTATTGTTTGATGTTTGATAGAGTTATCCAATCCTTTATTGTCCAATCCTCTTTTTAATTTTTCTTCTGAAAGAGACACTGGTTGGGAAGCTGCACAAGTTGTAGTTGGGTTTTTTGTTGTTGTTGTTTTTGAGACAGTTTCACTCTTGTTGCCCAGGCTGGAGTGCAATGGCGTAATCTCGGCTCCCTGCAACCCCCGCCTCCCAGGTTCAAGCGATTCTTCTGCCTCAGCCTCCTGAGTAGCTGGGATTACAGGCGCCCACCACCACGCCCAGCTAATTTTTTGTATTTTTAGTAGAGACAGGGTTTCAGCATGTTGGCCAGGCTGGTCTCAAACTCCTGACCTCAGATCTGCCTGCCTTGGCCTCCCAAAGTGCTGGGATTACAGGCATGAGCCACTGCACCCGGCCAGAGTTGGGAGATTTTATGGTTGGGAACCTGTGTGCATAAAATCCCCCAACTCCATCCAACTTGTGCGACTAATCACGTGGCCTGTGAAATCCTTCAATGTGACAAGTAGCAATGAACTTAACAATACTCAAGTTTCATCCATGGAGCAGAAACCTCAGTTGGAAGGTGGCGGTGAAACATTTATGCCAAAGACAGCCTGTCCCTGCCTCTAACTGGATACATTTAAGCCTAGCCCTATTTTTATTTTGGTTTTGTGACTTCTCAGCATTATACAGAAATGGAATATTCTGACATTTAAATAAGGAATATTTATCTCCCAAATTCAATCTATTTGTGTCCAGAATCTTGCACTATTTCCTATCACCACCACCATCAAAAGTATTTTTTCTCTCCAGCAAATAGTTCAGTGACCCTCTGAGATCATGAGAACAGAGGTCATAGGCTCCAGGATATTATTTCTGAACCCAAGGTTACTTGGGTCTTATTTTTCTCTAGCTCATTTTTTTTCTTATTTGTCAGATTTATTGGGCCTTTGTTTTGTCCTTTTGAGAGTTTTTAAATTTGTCTTTAAAACAACATGGGTGTTGGGTCACCATAGGCAAGAGAGAAAGGAATGAGTTTCTCATTGCTGCATCTGGGAGGATGGACTTGCCTCA
Source organism: Nomascus leucogenys (assembly GCF_006542625.1). Classification (NCBI taxonomy): domain Eukaryota; kingdom Metazoa; phylum Chordata; class Mammalia; order Primates; family Hylobatidae; genus Nomascus; species Nomascus leucogenys. The sequence goes on from NC_044398.1 coordinate 93,370,113, forward strand.
CGTGGCTTTGAGTCAAGATGGTGGAATTAATGAAGCCAGGCCCTCAAGGTCAAAGCTCAGATGGTCTAGCTGATCTTACTCTGCTCCAAGGCCACAGACCACATCCCCAAATCTGATACGCAACTTCCTTTCATCTACAGGACAACTGGGCAGGGAGAGGATATGGCCCCAATTCTTTGTCCCCCAGGCCATCTTCAATTGCAGGACCACAATTCAGAACTCACAATGACTGAGTCCGTTGTCATTGAGAACACGAGCCTGCCAATGAATCTGTGCCCTAGATTTCCCATAAAAAAAGTTGTTCCTTTGCCATTTCCAATTCCAGTCAGGCTTCTGAGAAACCCAAAGTACCCAACCCCAGGCAAGACATGAAACAGGATTGAAATGGGGTCAGTTACCCTCTCGGTGTTCACAACAAACCCTAATGAGATCAGCAGCAACAACCGTCTGACGTCTTTCAGCTATAGATGGAAGTCTGTTCCCTGTGGGAAACCACCAGGCTCTGTTGCTGGGATCTTTGATTGGAACATACTCGCCCAAGAGCCAGCCTTGATTTCTGGGTTTCAGAGTCTATTTCCTCACCCCTTTGCCTGGGGCTTCTCATATTTCTTCCTGTCTTGGGCTCTGACTGATCCTCAGATCTGTGGATCACAAACTAATCAAGGAGACAGGAGCCTTGCGTTATCCACAGTTAGTGCAATGTTATGAACCACATGTACCAAGACCTGTGCCACAGACTGGGGGTACAAGGAGAATAAGACAAGATCCCTGCCCTGTATAAACTCACCTCCCAGTGACAATTACATTCCAGTGTGACAAATTCTATACAAAAAAAAATTCAGGATGTTATGGTAGAGGAAACCATGGCCTCATCTTTACATTCCTGTGCATTCAGGGAAGAATTCCTGAAGGTGGATACCTCTGAGCTATACACCAAAGATAGCTATTGCCAAGTTTTCAGCACAAATACCATGCAGCTGGTATATCCAGAGTAGACTGTAATGGGTGATGATATTGGTGACAGTTTAAAATGAATCCTTGCCAGCAGTTTCTTGTAAGTGCATTTCTCCCAGTCACTGCATAACCTCGGAACAGGAAAGCTTAAGCTGCGTCTTCTGTCTGACTCTGAAATCAGGACAGGACTCTAACACTGACTGTGTCACCAGGACAGAGTTGACTGGTGACCTTCCTCCACATGGTAGCACCATTGTACACATTTGCAATTTGAATGAGACATTGCACACTCACTCATCACAGCTTACCTCTATTGTATGTGAGGAGACACTGGATTTCCAATCAGGGGGGCCATGACTGGAGAAACATAAGCAACAACTGAAGAATCTTGGGTCCACTAAGAAAATAGTTGGGGGTTCACTACAGATGTACATGTGATGGCCTTGCTGTTCCCTGGGTACCCCAGACTTCTTAGCATGAAAATCGAGTTCTTAGCATTCTGGCTTCTATTCCTCAGGCTCCTCCTTTGATCCCCTCTTCCTTCCCAGAAATCCTGAACTGCTCTCTGATCTTAACACTCCTTGTTTCTTCCTGCCTCCAGCCCTATGCAAATCCAATCATCTCATTTTGCCATAACTACTGGTTTTCATGACTATCCCTCTCACAGGAATGAGCTCCTGGAGGCCAAAGACTATCTGTAATTCATCTCTATATGAAAATACAGAGATGTTTCCCACATGTTAAGTGCTTTAGAAATACTCTCTTTTCAATGAGCGAATGAATGAGCAAAGAAAAAAACAAATGAAGTCCTCAGAAGACCAAAAAACAACAGCTTCCTTGACCAGACACGAAATAGAACATCGAACTCAGCTTCTCAGAACCACATACTCTCTCTTTTCATCTTTCATCCCTGCCTTGGGTCAGGTGCTTTGGCAAGAAACCAAGAAAAAAAAATATGTAGACATGTGCCTGTGGAAGCTGATTTTAGAAGATACGTTTCAGCACATTTTGGATAAAGCCTAAAGGGTACAAGTTCAAAATGGATTTTTCACAAATGACCTCAGGGGAGAGGTACTTGGGAAGTTTGAAGGCTAGTCACATTGCTTGCTGTAAAATCCGTTCCCAAAAACTGCAGTTCCTCTGGAAGTGCTGAGAATGAGTCTTAGGGCAAATAGAGAACTAATTTCTCTTACTTTGGATATAACAGAGCCTCCACGGAGAGCTGAAACTTCTCCCTGGACTTGTGTTCTTGGGATCATAGATAGAGTGAGTTAGAAGGGCACGGAGAGCGTTATGTGGTCCATCCCACCCCCCAGCTTCCCTGATTTCAGGCAATAATATCTCCAGAAATACTTATTTTGTAATTAATTAGTGTATGCCAGGCACTGTGTGTATGCAACATCATTTAATTCTAACAAAACTCCTATGAGATAAATTCTGATGTACTCCCATTTGCTAGATATTAAAACTGAAGCTTAGAGTGATTAAGAAAATTCCTTAACCTCTCTGCACCTGCGTGCCCTCATCTGTAAAATAGACCAGCCACATTAAGTTTACATGAGTTAATTTTTTAAAACTCTAGTATAGTACCTGAAGGACAGTCTATTTTATGTAATTTTGTTAAATAGAAAAATAGATACATGAATGGATGAGTACTTGCATAAAGTAGAGTACCTGGACCATGATCAAAGAGCCGGTACCTGTGGAAGGCGAGAGTCTAATGCAGGCCGTCTGACTCAGATATTGAGTGTATTAATACCTCTGTGTTACTATCTAGACCTTAGCAGGTGATTGGATGTGCTCCCCAAAATCTTCAGGGAAGGGTGCTTCCTTTTATATCTCATTCTAGTGTTTTCTACCTGAAACATTCTTTCTTGTAATTTGCTGGACGGTATCTAGTTGAATTTTCTTTCACTCCTTTTTGCAAATGTAAAACCCCCGGCTTCCACCTTGTCAGTGGGTGGATGGGTAATGGGAGAAACTCCTCCACTGTCTGCATCCTGTCTGTGCCTTTTGTCTAACGAGCCTTCTTACAGCCTGACCCAAGCAGCCAGTGGAATGGAATGGAAGCAAGTTGGAGACACACACAACACTGCCTCAATTATCCTTGCCTGTTCCCTTTTAGATTCTGCATCTCTCTGACGGTTGACTCCTGAAACGCTATTACTCTGTCTTTTAATGTTGCCAGCATTAGGAAAAGAGTGACCTTGACACCTTGCTCCTTCTACTGAACTTACAGCTTTCCTCAGGATGGTGCAGAACTAAGTGGTTGGCAGAGATACTTGTGGCTGCAAACATCTCCCCTGAAAACAGATATAGGAAGAACGGGTGCAAGTTCCCACAGGCGCAAAGAAGTTCTGCAAATGTGCATGAGCTTACTGTCACTGGAGGAGGTGGAAACACAAAAGGAGAGGGCTCTGGGCGTTACACGGGGACCAGTCCGCTCCGGTGGGGAGACAAAGGCAGTGTGGTTTGACTGCAACCCCACAATTTCCCAGGCTCCATCTGTTCCCAAGAGAGCATTTAGCTTGTGTCTTCCCAGCAAGAATGAGTCTGCTTCGGGAAAGAGATTTAATTGCCCATTTACCAGCTCTGGTTCACAAGATCACACGGACAAAGATCACAGCCTCTTTTTAATAGGAGAAACTGACAGCAGAATAAATATCATAGAGCCACTCCTTGGAAAAACGACATTTGATGCTTCACCCTACCTAAAGGATGCACATTTCCCAGCCTTTCAGTCTCAAGCCCACTGCAAGTTCCCCTTTGCTTTGTATTCCTTCTATTTATATGGCAGAATAACTCACTAAACAGATTTGAACACTTCTGCAATGCTGCCCCGTTTAAGCCTGGGGATGTAAGAAAAGAAACAGAAACAGAAAATATGGATTCAATGCTCACTACGTGCTGCAGGCCACGAAAAATATCAAAACCATAAAACATGGTCCCTGATCTCCCTCCAGGAGATTACAATATACTTGAGTAAATTAAAAATGAAATAAGAAAGTATTTGAACTACCGTTCAGTACGCTAGTCAAAGAGGGCCACGGGGCAGGAAATGATTAATTTGAAAATGATTGGAACAGGCTGTAATTGGTAATGAGAAATGCGCATTTGCTCTTTTTTTTTTTTTTTTTTTGAAATTGAGGTCTGCTTTACCAGGTTGATTTCCTCTAAAAAGAGATATTGTTTGGGCAAAGGGCAGAAGGAAATCTTTTTATTTACATCTTGAAAAGAATCAAGATGATGTTTCTTATATCAGACTACCCTCCTTACAGGCTTACAAACCTGGCTTGCTTTGAGGCAACACCGATAGGAAGATGTTCTGGGAATCTGATGAGTCATAGTGAGAAGACCCATTTTTGTGTCCTCACAGACTCCAAAGGGTCTGAGCACGGTAGCTCACGCCTGTAATCCTAGCAATTTGGGAGGCTGAGCCAGTTGGGTTGCTTGAGCCCAGGAGTTTGAGATCAGCCTGGGCAAGGTGGTGAAACCTCATCTCTACTAAAAATACAAAAAATTAGCACAGCATGGTGACGTGTGCCTGTTGTCCCAACTACTTCAGAGGCTGAGGTGGGAGGATCACCTGAGCCCAGGGAATTGCTGCTGTAGTGAGTTATGATCTCACCACTGCACTCCAGCCTGGGCGACTGGAGTGAGACCCCATCTCAACAAAACAAAACAAAATACCTCCAAAGGGAGGGGGAAGTCAACAGCACATTGTATTTTGAAAGGGATGGCACTGGTGTTTTTGTGAGAAGAGGAAGCAGCCGTGCAGGTCGGACGTACATGGTGGGCAGAGAAATCTGGATGAGTTTGAGATAGTGTTGGTGGACAGTGAGATATTATTTCAAAGTCTCCCATGACCTTTGTGAGTGTGTGAAAGCATGGGAGGCTGTTGGAAGAAAAGGAATTGAACCAAGATACCCTCTTCTCATCCCTTTACCTACACAACTGATTGATCAGCACCCATTTTTGTGGGTGAGGAACTTGAAAGGGGATGGATTTCCTATTTTTAAAAAAAGAACTCGTTAACATGTATGCTTTTTTTCTGGTTAATACATTTGAGACCTTTAATGAGTCACTTAGTCTGTAAAAAGAAAACTAGGAAAATCTCTGTCCATCAAAGTGAAGAAAATGCAAGGAGGTTTACCATCTGTTTGAAGCTGTCAGTAAGAAATTAAAGCCCAAATGAGCATGTGAGTTCAAATGTATGCTACTTAAATGGTGTAGTAATCAAAGTAAAAATTTTTCCATACAAAAACTCATACATTGAAATTCCTGGAACCATGACAGAAGCAAACCCAGAAACTCTCTGTAGGGATGTTTCTATAGCCTAGTGTTCTTGGGAGGCCCATGGGGCTTAGAGGGAAAATAATTCTGCAGAAGATCGGCTCATAGTCAAAAGTTAGAGATGTCACAAGGAAGTAACCCACCATGAGAGTCAGAACACACAGCAAACAGAGGAATGAGAATCTCAAGAACTAAGGTGGGGGTTGGGGGGAGTAATCTGAAAGACTAAAGGTTTAAACTTATTAAATATTTAAAAGTTTTAAAAATCATAAAAGGGTGGCATATTATGATAAAAAGAACAGGCAGAACTGTAGAAGAACCAAATGAATATCACAGTTAAATAAAATTAAAACATAAAGCTAAATATTATCAACAAAAGAATAAATTAATGGGAAAATATATCTATTGGAAATCACCCAAATGCAGCACAGAGAGAAAAAAGAATGCAAATATTAAAACAAGGTAAATAACCTAGAGAATGAAGAGTTTCACAGTATTTTAAAGTTTTCAGGAAAAAAAAAAGATAGGACTATTATATGCCATTAGGGAACTGCAAGTGGAAATAATGAGCTAGTACTGCATCCCTATGAGAGTGGCTAAAACCCCAAACACTAACACTAACACTGACAATGAAAAGGGTGGTGAGGACTTGGAGCAACAGGAGCTCTCTCATTCATTGTTGATGGGAGTGCAAAATAGTACAGCCACTTTGGAAGAAAGTTTGGCAGTTTCCTACAAAGCTGAAACACAGACTTATCGTATAATCTAGCAATAATGCTCCTAGGTATTTACCCAAATGAACTGTAAAAACTGTACCACACTAATGCAAGATGTTAATAGGGAAAATTGAAGGGAGTGGGGAGAGGTAGTATATAGGAACTCTCTGTACTTTCTGTTCAGTTTTTCTGTAACTATAAAACCACTCTAAAAAATAAAATCTATTAACTTTTTAAAAAAGATATGATGGGGAGAAGTAATATTTAAAGCCATAGCAGGTGAATTTTTGCCAGAACTAAAATTGTAAGTATTCAGATTGAAGAATCATACTAAGTCCAGAGCCGAACCAATAAAACAAACCCACACCTAGAATTCACACCAAAGAGAAAGTGAAATTCTCAAAAGCAACTAGAGAGAAAATATAGATTGCATAGAAAGTAACGACAATTAGATGATTAGCCAACTTTTCAACAACTGCCATCCAGATCAGAAGAAAACTTAACATCCTCAAAAGTCAAGGAAAAATAATTGTCAACTTTGATGTTTATATTCAGCCATATCATTCAAGAGTGAGAACAAACCAAAAACAATACATGCTAATTTCACGTAACTTAAAAAAAGACCAATATTAAACCATTATGAATGACTTCTTCAAAAAGAATTGATATAAACATTTAGAGTATTTCCTTAACTTTTCTCTGCATGTCCCCATTACATCTTAGAGATCATGTATATACATATACATATATACTCATACTTTTCATTTAACATACGCATCTTCCTTGATTTTTACTGTCCTTGAAAGATCATTTTTAAAGGCTGAATCATAGTCTAAGTGCCATAGTTTAGTGAATTGCTAGACAGTATAATTGCTAGACGTTTAGATCACAGAATTTTCTCCTAAATGGCAACTGGATAAAATGCACATAAAAGAGAGACAGAATAATTCTAAGCATGCCTACTCTTTACTTCCCCCCATTGGAAAAAACCACCTGGTTCTTTAACTGCCTACTGAAGTTGGGGGGTGGGGATAGTTTAGTTTGCAAGGGGCCATTCAGAGCCAGCTGGATGTCTCTTTTCAATTAAAGTTTTGTGCCCTAAGTATACTGCTCATGTGTGACTTTTCTAAGTAATCCTGAATGTTCTAAAGAGAAAAAAAGAAACACATATATTTGAGGATTGCCATAGGCCAGGCACTATATTAGGCATTTTCTTCACAACAGTAAATAGTAGCAAACATACTACTTATGAAAACTTACTATGATCTGGGTCCTTTAGGGATTTTATACATTCTCATCTCATTCAATCTTCATGGTGACTCTAGGAAGTATGTTCTATTATTATGCCTATTTCACAGGATAACTGTAGCTCCGAGGCCACGCAGCTAGCAGATGATCAAGTCAGAATTGCAATGAAGTCTTTCTATTGTCACGTTCTGCCCTTTTATTCCCATGTCTTGTTCCAAGCTTGGGTGGGTGTTGGGGGCAAGGGTAAGGGAAAGCGAGGTCAGAAAAACATAATTACCAAAAAAAAAAAAAAGACAAAACTCCAAAAAACAAAACCAGGAACTGTGCTAAGTTATATATATGTATATAATATATAAATACATATGAATAGAGAATAAGTTTGCTATACTCTAAGTTTGCGTGCTCTCTCTCTCTCTCTATATATATATATATATTCTCTATTTTTATATATAAATTCTGTCCTCACTGCAACAATATTAGGTAGGCTTTGTAATCATTATTATCTTCACTCAAGAAGTGAGCAAATGGAGACCCAGCAAACCCAGAAACTTGTCTTAAGGTTACATAGCTGTGAGTTGCACATACTCTGTTCCAAACCCAGAAGCATCTGCCCCAGAGTGCATGTTCTGGTCCTCACTGCCTGTGAATGTTGTGATCTGTCCAGGTGAGATGGAGGAGCTGGAGACCCTGTGGCTCACCGGGATCTGCCACAACGAGAAGAACGAGGTGATGAGCAGCCAGCTGGACATTGACAACATGGCAGGCGTGTTCTACATGCTGGCCGCGGCCATGGCCCTTAGCCTCATCACCTTCATCTGGGAGCACCTCTTCTACTGGAAGCTGCGCTTCTGTTTCACGGGCGTGTGCTCTGACCGGCCTGGGTTGCTGTTCTCCATCAGCAGGGTCAGTACCCCCGGTGGCTACTTCCTTGCACCGCAAGCAGGTTTAGAAAAGCGTGGGGGTTCTTGACGTCTCAGTGGGGTCTGCACTTCCTCCCCTTACCAGCCCTTCTTGGGCTTGTCAAAAGAACATCCAGGTTTTGTGCATTCATAAGCCAGGTGTTGCAAACCTAGATGACTAAGGAAGGCAGAAAGGAAATGGGAGTGGGTGCAGCAGGCGGGACGTGAGAAAAATAGCACGAATGACGTGAAACGGCAGCTAAACCTCAGTATCAAAGTGAGAGAACAATAGGGAATACTGAGGACTGTGGCCAATTGCATAACGTTTACCTCACCAGTAGCGGGCAGCCATCCTCAACTCCTGCTGAGTATTGTCTTATGGGAACGTAGGGTCAATATTATCAGGTCTTCTAGTTTTTTAAAAAGAGAAAATGTCATCTGATTTTGTTAGAAACCTTTCCATTTTTAAACATTGGTAACTAATTCCATTTAAAAATTTTTTGGCCGGGCACAGTGGCTCACACCTATAATCCAAGCACTTTGGGAGGCTGAGGCGGGCGGATCACGAGGTCAGGAGATCAAGACCATCCTGGCTAACACGGTGAAACCCCCTCTCTACTAAAAACACAAAAAATTAGCCGGGCGCCTGTAGTCCCAGCTACCCTGGAGGCTGAGGCAGGAGAATGGCATGAACCCGGGAGGCGGAGCTTGCAGTGAGCCAAGATAGCGCCACTGCACTCCAGCTCCAGCCTGGGCAAAAGAGCAAGACTCCGTCTCACAAAAAAAAAAAATAAAAAATAAATAAAAAATAAAAAACACTGGGCCAGACACAGCCAGCCTGTGGCTCCCGTCACTAGCACCCAGGTATGTTGTATAACACTACTAATGCTGCTATGCAAGATGTTACAGTTTGTATGCATTGTAACAGAACATGCACAACAAAACAAAATCTACTTGCAGTGCTATGCAATATGTATACACATCTAACAAAACACAAAGAGCATGTGGAATGCAATAGCACATGAAATGAAACACAGGTGTAAAGTAACAGAAGACAATGCACACGTATCAAGAAGAAAACAAAGTTTACCTTCAACTCAACATAAACAACAGCACAGAATACATATGTATCTACCTTCTTATCCATATGTCCATTCATTCATTTCAGCCATCTATGCATCTATCTATTTATCCACTCATCTCTCTTATTTGCCCACCTTGTTTTTTTCTTTTTTGTTTTTTGGTTTTTTTTTGCCTTGGAAGAACTTCATTAATTAGGATTTGAAAAATGGTGTAAATTTTTTGGTTAAAAACATCTAATTGCAGCAAACCAACACAGCACATGTATACATATGTAACAAACCTGCATGTTGTGCACATGTACCCTAGAACTTAAAGTATAATAATAATAAAAAATAAAAAACACCTAATTTTATATACTATTGTTTACTGAGAAAGCTGAATAATTGCTTTAAAACAAATTTGTATATTCTTAGCATTTGCTAGTTACAAGAACTGTGGAGATTCAGAAGGTACACATTAGTTTAGTGAGGAAGATGTATTTTCTCCACTCAGTTGCACTCCAAACTCGGGTTCTGTGCAAATACGTATTTCCTAATTAGCTTGATGGCATCTAAACACATAGATTGCTTAAAAATAACAACATACATGCACAGAGCTAGGTATTATGCCAACTTTAAGCTAATTCTCCCAGCCAATTACCAAAGGCTTTTCATATCCAAATGATTCTGGGATTATCACCAAACAAATGCACACTGTTGCGTTTACTTCTAAATCTTGCTTGTTTCTGGAAGAGCATTTCCTCTATCTAAAACACCGCTAAGGAAGCCAAGTTGATTTATCAACATTTTAAGAAATGAAATAAATCCGTATCTTCCTTTCCAAAGGATGGGAATGGAAGGCAAACTGTGCAGCACAGGGCAGGCATTGTTGGTAGAGTTCCTTGATCAGCTAGAATTTGAACTTTGGCCTCTCCATCCCTAGGGGAGAAGGACCCCAAGTTTTATGGGACCAATGTGCTTTTATTGATTTTATTTTATTTTTTTTGAGATGGAGTCTCCCTCTGTTGCCCAGGCTGGAGCGCAGTGGCGCGATCGTGGCTCACTGCAGCCTCCACCTCCTGGGTTCAAGCAGTTCTCCTGCCTCAGCTTCCCGAGTAGCTGGGATTACAGGCACCCGCCACACCTGGCTACTTTTTGTATTTTTAGTAGAGGCCAGGTTTCACCATATTGGCCAGGCTGGTCTTGAACTCTTGACCTTATGATCTGCCCACCTTGGCCACCCAAAGTACTGGGATTACAAGCATGAGCCACCACACCTGGCCGAGAGCAATGTGCTTTTATGGGAACTTTTGTGCTCCCTTGGGAACTCCCAGACATAATTATTGCTTCAAAGGTTTCAGGAAGCCCTATTTGTGGGGACCCTCCTTCTCCCCAGATAATAGTTGTCTTTTCAAGTAAGTGCAGCCTGTTGTGTCTGAATAGGAAGATGTCATACTGAGTGATACTTTCCTGCCTCTCTCAGTTAGGGGTACTCAAAATAGGCTCTGCCCCTGACGTGGTGCACAGCAAAGCTCTGAGTTTCTTAAAAAAAAAAAAAAAAAAAGAAAAGAAAAATGACCTTCCTTTCAGTCAAGGGCTACTGCCACCACTGAAGCTTGTCTTCTGCGGACTTTCACACATATGTCATCTTACATGTATGCCTACATAGCATGGAGAGCACATACAGAAAAAAAAGTGAATTCATTATGTACACACAATCATTTTCTGTAACAAAATCTGCAGTGGGGAATTCCCAGGCAAAGAACCTACTTTCCACAAGTGCAAGATCACAGCTACAGAATGAATTATGCCTCCTGTGTGGATGAGGACTTGTTACTTCTAATCCTCTGAGGTTGACATGATCAGACCCATCCTATGGATAGTAAATTTGAGGCCCCAAAGGCTACCTTTGTGGTTTTACCTTATGTTTCCTTAAAGCAACAGGAAACATCTCACTTCATCTATCACACTAGAAAAAGATATGAAAGAGGGAACTAGTCTGTTTATGCAGGGTTGGGTTGCAGGCTTTAGTCCACTCCAGAATTTAAGTCTTTTTTTTTTCCTTAAAGACACTGATCCAGGATGCTCTGCAATTTACTGCCTCCCCAAGGCAGGTTTGGTTCTGCTTGGAAACTGGATCTCTCCATTACCAGTTCTTCTCTTTTTAGCAAGTTGAACATCAATAGATGTAGAACTATTACCATGCAGCAGACTTACATAGCCTTATGGGCTCAACATCCCCAGGGAAGCCCCTGCACAGTGCAATGCAAACACACACTGGAGATATGTGCATGCCTGGCACTGCAGAGGGAGAAGGCCAGCACTCTAAAAAGGCATTTGTTTAACATTGGAACCAAGCTTCTCCCAGGGCGGTGGCCCTTGGCTTTTACGACTTAGAAAATGCATCCTCCTCCCTGTGGGATGCTCTTAACTTTTGTTGTCTCTCCAAAAAGCCTTCCCTCCCATGTAGAATAAAAGAATTCATTGTCATCAGCAAAAAGAGCTGCCTCAGTGAGGCATGAGAGACATAGCAAAGCCAAAAATGAGGGGAATGAAAATGGGCAGTCTTTCCAGCAAGATCTGATGAGGGGAGCTTGGAACAGAATGGACAAAGCCTCATGCTAACCCACAATTGGGACCAACAGAAATCAGATGCTTTAGGGATGGGGTCCAGGCTCAAAGGGACTGAGGAGGACGGTAGACCCATGGCCCATGGAGAATATTCTGAGAGGTCACGCGCCCTTTAGGAGAGCAGAGAAAATTGCCTGGAACAACATCTTGAGTCATCAATGTTGGTTTTTTCTGACTCTGAGCCCACGGTGGGACCAAGAGGGCATCTTATTTCCACAACCCATAAAATGTAGCTGGGATCTATAAATAATAGAGAAGAGAAACTAAAGACAGAGCCGTTGCAACTAAGAAAGAAACTGTAGCCCAGGGATTTACTTGGTTCCCAAGGTGGGGTTTGGTCTGCCTGTCTAAGGAGAAAGCCAAAGTGGCTACTGAGAGCAAATCTTAAGCAGTAGAGCATGGCATGCATTTCCTGCAGCTTCAACCGTATGGGCACTGCATGCTCAAGCTCGTGGGAAAGAAGGGAAGGTCAGAGATGACTAGGCCACTGGTCCAGCTCACATGTACTGACCACCTATGGTGTTAGGGGCTTTGTTTGCATTATTTTACCTTGCCCTGGTGCCCACCTTACGAGGGCATAATTCTCATTTTCCAGATGCAGAAACTGAAGCTCAAATAGATGTGGCTTATGCAAGGTCACAGAGCTAATCCATAATGGAGCCAGGACTCACATCTAGTGGATTCCAGGCCTCTGGCTCTTCCTGTTATTCTGTAATATGCATTCCCTCTCCTCAACAGCCCTTCTAGAAGATGGGTCAACTCAGTTGGAGAATGCTATCATCAAAACCTGGGGTGAACCAGTGTGGGCAATAGAAAGACCCCATCTCTACAAAAAATAATTTTAAAAAATTAGCCAGGCATGATGACGCATGCCTGTAGCCCTAGCTGCTCAGGACGTTGAGGCAGGAGGATTGCTTGAGCCTAGGAGTTAGAGATTGCAGTGAGCCATGATTGCACCACTGTACTCTAGCCTGGGCAGCAGGGTGAGACCCCATCTCTAAACAAACAACCAACCTGGGCTAGACACTGGGTCCACCACTTTGACTTTTTTCCATGGCCTCACCAAGCAGATCAACACCTGGGAACTGCCTTAGCCATGTTGCATGTGTCCCAGGAAGACCAGGGATGAGAGAGAGACATCAACAGCCATCCTCCCATCTCCTGCAACATAACTCAACTCCCTGATCACTTCTGTGGACCTCCTCCAAATAGAAAGACAGCCAGCACATCTTGGCAGTCAGGAGCATGTTGCTGTGAGGGTGGAGGGGTGGAGGGCAGTTCTTAGAATCTCCAGGTGGCAGAAGGGAGTGTGTTGGAATCAAAGTACAAATTTAGGGGGAAAAAAATCTTAAAAACTTCTGTTTTCATAATACTAACAGGAACAAGAGGCACGGACCTAGGCTGATCCTGACAAATAGAATCACACTAATTTTCAACCATAGTGGGAGAATCCCTCTGGGTCAAAGTATAAGATTATTATATTACAAGGTTAGGTGAGAAAAACATAGGTTAACACAAAAGGTTAAGCAACTCTGTAATATGTGAAATACATGGCTTTTTTGTAAGATTTCCACATCCACAGTCTGGATGCTCCAGCAGCTCGGAAGCAATGAGGGCAGGGGCAGATGTTATTTTGTGGCAGGACGAACAGCCAACCACACATTATATATAGAAGACTGCAGATAAGTTTGCAGGAAGGCAGGAAAGGGTGTAATGCCAGTGCCCTGGGCCTCAGGGGGCCTTCACCAACCATGAAGCCCGGGGTGGAGAGGATCAGAGAAAGAGCAGCTCAAACTTGCAACTGTAGGCTTTTGTGTTTACGGTTCCTTGAAGGCTGGAGTGGAGAGACTGTCTACTACAAGAAAAATGTAGCAGTGCAAATGAGTTGAGGCTGTCACACTTCTGTGAGCATCCCTGCAGGGTGAGCTCGTCCCCACCATGGGGGACCGATGGAGCCACCATTGTCAGAGTCCACAGTTAATCACACATACTTTCCTGTAGTTTATGCCAAAGTCAGCAGCCACTGCCAATTCTGCCCTACAAACCCCTTCACAGTTTGGCTCCCTGTCAGCCTTGGGAAGACCAGGTCAAATCCTGCAGCCTTGATCTATCTGACTGTTTCCTGTAGGTACGGCCGGCTGCTGAAATCTGGGGTAGGAGTGGGGAGAAGCAGGAGAGGCCACAGATCAAAATGTTCCAGACGTCCTTTTGCCTGTTATTGTGGTATATATCAAGGGCTCTTCCCTTGATAACAGTTAAACAGCTACTTTTAACTGAACATAAACAGTTGTTTTCTAAAGAAAGAAAGAGTAGAAAATGAGGAGACATATAGATGGAGGTGCTTGCATTTGGGCTGCCCAGGAGCCCTTAAGTCATTCAGTTCCTTGGATGGATTTAAAGGCGGTGTCACTGTCATCAGAACTCTTCACTGTGACTAGTAACTAAAACCCAGTTCTAACTACGTTGAATAGACTCACACACAAACAAACATACAAGGAGTAGATTGAGTGGATTAAGCAAAAAAGTTCAAGGGAGTGGCTCCAGGGGTTTAAACCATGTCTTTCTCTATCTCTTGGGCTCTACTTTTCACTACAATGGCTTCACTGATAGGCTCACACCCCCACATGATGGTAAGACTGCAACTCCTGCTATCCAAGCATCCATATCTATCCCCCCAACCAAAGAGTATGATGAGTCTCACATGAATTTCATGCCTTCCTTTAGATGAATCAATGTGTGCATGGAGAAGAGGTTTTCTGATTGGCCACTTAGGACACATTCTTTGATTGTTAGCTTTCGCATAACAGTAGGGGTAATTCCAGAAAAGAATTAACAATGGATGATCCTTTCATGCTGTGTTTGTCAATAGTTAACTCTCTGGTGCCTAAACTTTCAAAGACGAAGCTGGGAAATAATAAAAGCTTGGATTGGTGACCCGGGTGCTGGGAGGCTCAGTTATCTGTTCTTATATGCCACTTTGGAGACACTGAAGCATTGACAGTTGTATGAGCATCGGTTGATACCTTTTGTCAAACTCCATGTGTGACTCTTTGCAAAGGTGTCAGCTAATCTTGAGCCAGAGCAATAAGATAAACCCTATGCTTTGCAACTTGCCTCATACCTGTAAGAGACATTATCAGGATTCAGAATGAATTTTGCTGTTTCTCCAGGGCTCCTGCAAGAAGTACAAATCTCACCTTTGCAGGTAAAGTTCAAGTGCAAAGTGGTTTCACGTTCACTGCTGCTGCTGCTGACAGTGCTTTCTGTTACTCCCCTACAGGGCATCTACAGCTGCATTCATGGAGTGCACATTGAAGAAAAGAAGAAGTCTCCAGACTTCAATCTGACGGGATCCCAGAGCAACATGTTAAAACTCCTCCGGTCAGCCAAAAACATTTCCAACATGTCCAACGTGAACTCCTCAAGAATGGACTCACCCAAAAGAGCTGCTGACTTCATCCAAAGAGGTTCCCTCATCATGGACATGGTTTCAGATAAGGGGAATTTGATGTACTCAGACAACAGGTCCTTTCAGGGGAAAGAGAGCGTTTTTGGAGACAACATGAATGAACTCCAAACGTTTGTGGCCAACCGGCACAAGGATAACCTCAATAACTATGTATTCCAGGGACAACATCCTCTTACTCTCAATGAGTCCAACCCTAACACGGTGGAGGTGGCCGTGAGCACAGAATCCAAAGTGAACTCTAGACCCCGGCAGCTTTGGAAGAAATCCATGGATTCCATACGCCAGGATTCACTATCCCAGAATCCAGTCTCCCAGAGGGATGAGGGAACAGCAGAGAATAGGACCCACTCCCTAAAGAGCCCTAGGTATCTTCCAGAAGAGATGGCCCATTCTGACATTTCAGAAACGTCAAATCGGGCCACGTGCCAGAGGGAACCTGACAACAGTAAGAACCACAAAACCAAGGACAACTTTAAAAGGTCAGTGGCCTCCAAATACCCCAAGGACTGTAGCGAGGTCGAGCGCACCTACCTGAAAACCAAATCAAGCTCCCCCAGAGACAAGATCTACACTATTGATGGTGAGAAGGAGCCTGGTTTCCACTTAGATCCGCCCCAGTTTGTTGAAAACGTGACCCTGCCTGAGAACGTGGACTTCCCAGACCCCTACCAGGATCCCAGTGAAAACTTCCGCAAGGGGGACTCCACGCTGCCAATGAACCGGAACCCCTTGCAAAATGAAGAGGGGCTTTCCAACAACGAGCAGTATAAACTTTACTCCAAGCACTTCACCTTGAAAGACAAGGGTTCCCCGCACAGTGAGACCAGCGAGCGATACCGGCAGAACTCCACGCACTGCAGAAGCTGCCTTTCCAACCTGCCCACCTATTCAGGCCACTTCACCATGAGGTCCCCCTTCAAGTGCGATGCCTGCCTGCGGATGGGGAACCTCTATGACATCGATGAAGACCAGATGCTTCAGGAGACAGGTAACCCAGCCACCGGGGAGCAGGTCTACCAGCAGGACTGGGCACAGAACAATGCCCTTCAATTACAAAAGAACAAGCTAAGGATTAGCCGTCAGCATTCCTACGATAACATTGTCGACAAACCTAGGGAGCTAGACCTTAGCAGGCCCTCCCGGAGCATAAGCCTCAAGGACAGGGAACGGCTTCTGGAGGGAAATTTTTACGGCAGCCTGTTTAGTGTCCCCTCAAGCAAACTCTCGGGGAAAAAAAGCTCCCTTTTCCCCCAAGGTCTGGAGGACAGCAAGAGGAGCAAGTCTCTCTTGCCAGACCACACCTCCGATAACCCTTTCCTCCACTCCCACAGGGATGACCAACGCTTGGTTATTGGGAGATGCCCCTCGGACCCTTACAAACACTCGTTGCCATCCCAGGCGGTGAACGACAGCTATCTTCGGTCGTCCTTGAGGTCAACGGCATCGTACTGTTCCAGGGACAGTCGGGGCCACAATGATGTGTATATTTCGGAGCATGTTATGCCTTATGCTGCAAATAAGAATAATATGTACTCTACCCCCAGGGTTTTAAATTCCTGCAGCAATAGACGCGTGTACAAGAAAATGCCTAGTATGGAATCTGATGTTTAAAACTCTTCCATTACTGTTTTATCTATAGGGAAATATACGTAATGGCCAGCGTTCTGGAGGGTAAATGTTGGATGTCCAATAGTGCCCTGCTAAGAGGAAGAAGATGTAGGGAGGTATTTTTTTGTTGTTGTTGTTGGCTCTTTTGCACATGGCTTCATGCCATAATCTTCCACTCAAGGAATCTTGTGAGGTGTGTGCTGAGCATGGCAGACACCAGATAGGTGAGTCCTTAACCAAAAATAACTAACTACATAAGGGCAAGTCTCCGGGACATGCCTACTGGGTATGTTGGCAATAATGATGCATTGGATGCCAATGGTGATGTTATGATTTCCTATATTCCAAATTCCATTAAGGTCAGTCCACCATGTAATTTTCTCATCAGAAATGCCTAATGGTTTCTCTAATACAGAATAAGCAATATGGTATGCATGTAAACCTGACACAGACAAAATAAAAACAGTTAAGAATGCATCTGCACTGTAGTGCGATTGACACGTGCAAGAGATTAGGAAGTTTGGCTCGTAACAGTTTCAGCTTTCTTGTTATGCCTTCCATCACAGCCCAGGCTCACCCCAAGAACTCCAGGCTCCCCCAAAGAATAGCAAATCAGTGTGTTCATGGTGACTGTGCTACCTTCATTATGGTTCATTTCTGAGACACATCTGGAGCCAAAGGCCTGAGGGACCCTCAGGTGGAGAGAGCTACAGGAATCTCTTTGGATGTTGATGTGTGTTTCTCTCACCCTCGGCTTCGATGGTGTTGTTCAGAGCTGCATAAACTAACACATTTATGTCTCCGAGATCTAAGTGTGGATCTTCTGTCTGTGACACAGTGGCCATTGTAGTTTATCCCGAAGACGCCTATGTACGTAAGTTTGCATTTCCTCCCTTCTGGTGATGACTCAGGGTTGTATAGTATCTGTTACCCCTTCCCTCCCAGAGTAACCATAACTCGTTCCGTTTCCAAACAGCCATGGTGGTGTCCAATTAGCTGTGTATCGCTCTTCCCAGAGTTGTTAATGTGGTGACATGCACCAACAGCCGTATGTGTACTGTGATCTGTAAGAAGTACAATGCCATCTGTCTGCCGAAGGCTAGCATGCTTTTAGGTTTATCTTCCTTCACATCCAGAAATTCTGTTGGACACTCACTTCCACCCCAACCTCATCAAATCAAAAGCCTTCAAAACATGAGGCACTCTTGGATCTACCCTGAGTATCCTCCAAACTGTGGATAGAGTTTAGTGAGACAAGTGATTTCTCCCTTCTGAGTTATTCTCTCTGTTGGTGGCAAACCACTTCATAGCACCAACAGAGATATAGGAAAAATTCCTCAAAGCATTTGTCATTTCTGAGTCACCTGCATTATCCCATTCTTATTCTACTCAAACCCGTGCACATACGACATGAAATGATACCCATTTTTTTTAAAGTTAGAGACAGAGAGGGGAACACTTATGCATGGGGAGCCTGTTAGCACAGTGCCTGCCACAAAAAAAAAGTGCCCCCGACAAGATAGTTGCTATGTTATGACACTTTATCAGATCAGGATTTTCTAGTTTAAAAATTAAATATCATAAAACCAGCAAATAATATTAACTTTTTATATAGTTCTACTCTGTTAATTAGTGTATTTCATGTACATGAATATTTTTGAAGTATTTGGGATAACTAGCCATCAGTGTTTGCAGAAGACCTCAGTCTGTTTCGGGCCATTACGGAAACACTAAGCTAATGTAGACTCGCCTGGCCATTTCCTGGTTTCCTCCTGCATTCTGCTTTACATTCTTGAAGAAAGGGATAAAGTGGCAGGTTGAAAAATTATCCCATTTCTTCTCCTCATGGTGTGCGTTCTGTTTTGTAAGTATTATTTTCTTGCATGTGGGCAAGTGTCAGGGATGATTCTCTTAAAGCTCAAGGATGCATGGAATAGCTCCGTCTTTGGGAAAGTACACCTGACCTACAGTGTTCCTATAATGATGAAAAGTGGTTGCAATAAATTTCAGGGTCAGTGATAGAGAGACAGAGGGAGGCAGTGGGTGAGAGGAGCTTCCTTTCATTTTTGAAAGGAAGAAGGGGCTGACTAGGTGCTGGGGATGCATGTGCTTGAAAATGACATTTTATTTCCCGGATGCTGTACCTCTGCTGCCCCAAGACCCAGCCATGGAGAAGCCTGGATCGAAGGGCCTGGAATAGTCACCCCAACTTCTGATCCTAAATCTAAATTTCCATGACTGTGTAGCCTTTTAGCCCTTTCTACCTTCTGCCCTTCCAGTGCATTCCAGACCTTTATCCACCCCAGCAAGGATCACCTCCATTTCCTCATGAGTCTGGTATGTTTTGACATGAATGAATTAAAAACCCTCTCCAGAATACAGAACAGTGATTTGTCGTTAAGCCAAAGACGCTTTCTGTCTTCCTCTGGTGTCCTCTAAACCCAGGGGGCTGCCAAATGCCACAGAGACCTCCAGGGAGAGTGAGAGTCATACTTCGACTGACATCATTGGTCAGAAAGCCTTCCCCTAACAGCAGCATTATTTCTGCTATTAACCCCATACATCTCCGGATAAAGAAACTGAAAACATGGCCTTTGGAAGAATCAACAGTAATGTTATGAAAAAAATCTATATTCTTTTCACTACCGAAAGTGTTTTTTAAATAAATAATCAGAAATTTTATGCTACACAAAGTTTATGGTTTCCCTTCTCTACTAATTCACTGACTTTTCAATGTGATGATCCCAAGCGAAAAAAAAAAAAAAAAATCAACTACTGATCAGATGGTCAATTTCTAAGGAAAAGATGAAGAGTTATTCAAAGGTCATCTAAGTCAGTTCAGTTTTTGCAAAAAGAATATCAGGAATGTAACGTCCAGTGGTAAATGGAACCCACAGTATGAGAAGTAACAAGAATTAAATAGGAAGCCTGAGACTATAGATCCATCACAGAAGATTCCTGTAACATATCCTAGCTCTGAGATCTTAGATTTGTTGATGGCAAGGAGCCCAAATCTCTGAACACAAATGCCTGAGTTTCAGCTGGCTTAAGTCAGAGCTGGCATCCATATGATATTTTGTTAATTCTAATTGGTTTTCCCCACTTGAGAAGGACCCAACTGGTCCTCAGATAGGTACACATGAATGCAAATTGTTGGGTCTCTGTCCGTGGGTAATAGCACGTACATACAACCAATTTAAAATACTCTGGGTAAGAGAGTCTTCTAGATCATAAACTGTACCTGAGAAACCTTTGTGCTTCTGGAAAATGGGTTTCATCATCCTTATATCTGCAGGTTCTTAGGCCACTTATGGTTTCAATGCTCTGAGCTGGCAAGTCCCTATAGGTCTATCTTTCTACCAGGGAGACTTGCAGGATTATAATCTCATAATCTCACCACTCATTACTGTTATGTCCTCTGCAAATCTCTCTGCATTATTTTAGCCAGCACCATGACTGGGCATCCATGGATTACTCTTGATTTTCTCTTCCCTGATTCACAGGGTGCCAGAGAGTCTTAGTATTTAACTTTTCTGGTGAAAGCATTAAAATTCACACATTGCAGCAAAATCTGTCAAATCATTTCACGCTTATTTTCTGGGGAGAAAAAAAGAAAATTACACCTTGTTTACAAATGAAATAGTTTCACTTAAATGGGACTCTAGCCAAGGCAGTTAATTAGTCAAAAGATCCACGGCTGTCATATAGTCACACATTGTTTATCTATTTGATATGTCGACCACTGATGTGTATTTAATATTCTGCATCCTTCTCAGGAAATGACAAATGCCCTGAATTATTTGCAAATAGAATTGCTAATGAAAAAGAAAAAAAAGTTGATGTTAATTAAATGGTGATTAAAAATTTATCTCCTTTAAATCTAAAAAGTGCAGCTTTAATAATCAGTTGTCATATAAATAAGTATCTTGTACTGAAATCCCTTGTGGTTTAAGACCTAAATAAACACCAATTTGAGAAATCTAAATACCTTACAGAGGAGCTGGATATATTTGTTAACATTATGCACATTCCTGTACTGTTTCTTTGTGCATAGCTGTTGTGCATGAATCCTTGAAAAGGGGACATGCGTTGTTTCTGAAATGGAGCCTGTTTTTATTAACCATGGCTATAGTAGACATGATTGGACTCAGAAAGAAGTTTGAGTAGGTGGAAGCTAAATGTGTTGGTTGATATTTAATGAGTGAAGGGTTCTATGTAAAGGCAATTTTCCTTCCAAAAGTACTGTTTATTTTCACCGGAGACAAAATTAGACCTTTCCGGGTACCCCATCTCTTTTTGGTGAACAGCGTTGAAAGTGATGTGGGGTCTATACTTGAAAAGTTCTCCCAATATGCAGTTACTGTTTCCCATTCAATCCCTATACATTGTACTGTGTTCATATCTAATTGTATCAGATGAGGTCAGCTTGCCACTTGATATAGATCAGAGATGATCAAATGCACTTATCCTGTGAATACAACTGCTTGTGTACACATGTATATAATATACATGCTTGATTTCTACAATTCACACGTAAGTGTATTATCCAAATAAAATTGTACATATTGTAAAGTTTATGTTAAAAATTAAATGGTGATGATGGTATTAACACATGGAAAACCCATTCTGGTTATTTTTATGGGAGGATATTTCTGTAGAGAGGGCACTATATTTTTTTAATCTCAGTGGTAGGGAGGATGACAGAGCCTAAGTAGAATTTGGGTGTTGGCGTTCTTCTTGGCCCCTTCTTTAAAAAACAAAACTCTGGGATGGGGGGTATAGAATATATTCTGCTTGCATTTGCTTCTGAAGACAATGCCGACGTGGACTTGTGTGTGATTTCCTTAAACACATCAAAGGGCACGGATTTCCTATTTAAATTCCTTATCCTCTTTCCTCACCTGCACTCTTTCTGTGCCCAGCAGTACTTTCAGTATAGTATTAGCTAGAAGTGCCTGCCCAGAAGGGTCTTAGAAAAAGAGTTTGTAGAACCACACTAAAAGTTAGGAGAAGGGGAGGAGAGATGAGAAAAATGAAGTTTACAAATGGGCAGTCGCCTGTTTAAGATCATCAAGTTAGAGAGTATCAGAGCGAGGATTAGATCCAAGACATGGTTCAATTTCTGGCTTGATTCTCTGACCAGGCTGACTTATTTCTAGGTTTCTTTCAAGGGGACACTCCTGAATACCTCTGGAATAAGAGGCAGAGATCCCCATAAAGCTGCCTTGGCTTTTTTTTTTCTCTTTTTTTGCCTCTTGCCCTAGAAAGACCTACCCATGCTTCTTTGAAATTTGGTTTTCCTTTAAACTCCCTCACAATCCCTGTCTTAAAGTTCCTAGAAAACTTTTTTCAAAGACCGTCTCCTTAGGAAACATCAACAGGGATATTGTTTAAAACCTCAAACTGAAGACAGATGAAAGGTTCGCAGTGACCATTGAAATAATTGAGTTCTATGTACCATGCATTGAGGAAGAACCAAGCACATTGACCAGCTAGTAGGATTTCACTGAATGTCCACTTTATTTTGGAAGCCAGTTTGGGATTGTGGGGGAAGGGATGCAAAATAAGTAGGAAATATAGTCTCTTCCTATAAGTAGCTTATGGTTTAGAAGTTCAGTTCTCTAATACAAAGGATAACCAAGGACCCATGAAATGCAAACAGAGACTAAACAGCAAAAATTAGAAATGACAACTAAAGTTGTAGCCAGGAAAAAAAAATAATCTGATTCTATGAGCATACCTTTGTTTTTTTGTTTTTTTGTTTTTTTAAAAAAAGTCCTTCCCTAAACCTTTAAGTAACTCTGGAGAATAGAGCTAGTGCTTCCGGAAATGCACTTGATTTATTTTAATCTTCAAATAACGTGCTTAGGAGACCCAGGAGCTGCTAACCAGGTGAACACACTCACACTCCTACATTTTTGCACAGGAAGGCTTTGGTCTGGTTCCAACCAGTTCTCCAATCCTTGCCAAATCATGCCTCTTCCCAGCCTTGCGTTATGACATGTGCCTCAAGAAAAGGTTGAAAAAATTCCCCAAAGGATTAGAAAATAGACCATGATGTAAAAAGACGAAGCATTTCCCTAAAGCTTTTTTGTTTGGTTTTGTTTTTGACGTTTGAAGAACCCTTTTGATAGACCAGGGTATGAATGTATCAGGGAAGGGTAGAGGGAGAATTCTTTATCGAGTTCCAAGTGCCTACTGTTGTGGCTGACAAAAGAGAAAGCATCAGGTTCCCTAGAGAGAAGATGGGGCAAAGAGATGGCAAAAGGAATATAGGTGTATTTTAGGAAGGATGGCGAGGTGGAGAGAGAGCTTTTGTCACTCTGTCCATCCCATTCTGTGCATTCTTGGAATGTTGTATTTTCTGCTTATCGTAAGTACTTGCCATGGATCTGCACCTGAATTTGAAAATATCAAAATATATCTAAATTGAGTGTAGGTGATATTCTAGGCCTATCCTAGAATGTGATCCTCAAAATAACCTTAAGATATAAATATGATTGCTCCCATTTTACAGATAAGGAAACTGAGGCTCAGGTTTTTCTCAGCCTCATCAGCAACTAGAATTAGCTAGTAAATCCCTAACGTTAGACATATTCTCAAAGTGCCTGGTCTCCTCCAGGGAGGTCAGAATAGAAGTCAGAAAGAGAGGTCTGCTCTTTTGAGATTCCTGGGCATGTACCCTTGAGTGCCAGCCTCTGTGACAGGGAAGTTTGTTAGGGTCTTACCCCTCATTGCCTGATTTGTGTGTATGGAGAACTTCTGGGGATCTCACCTCTGTTCATAGTTCCTTCTGAGACTTGAACACTGTTTGTGTCTCCCTTTCATATGCTTGCACTCAGCATTTAAAAAAAATTCCTGGGGAGTTATTTTCTCTACTTAGCATGTGCCTAATCTTAAATATCTCTTTCCTAATGTCTCATCTTTTTATCCGTCAACATCAGGGCTAATTCCTTTAAACATATGTACATAGTACATGCTCTCATGTGTGTGGGTATGCACACACACACACACAGCCATGTGGCCCTCCATTAAAGTCCTCCTGAATATTGTGACCCATGTTCAAAGGGGTGATATTATTTGCAAGTTGACTATTCCTCCTATTTCATGTCTATGTTTGGTTATCTTTGCCAGGCAGATGGAATGAGTTTCAGAGGTGGGACAGGGAATAGGAAATAGAGTTTCTGCATGAATGATGGAGAGCTTTGGTAGTCAGAATGATTGAGGACCAGCTATTAAAATGTTGTTGTTGTTTTCCTTCTTGGTCTGTTCTTTTTTTTTTCCAAATTGTCTTAGAGATAATTCCCTGCTCACTTAGCATTAGGATAGTGACGGTTATTCTGTCCCACTGAAGAGTGTTGAATTGGAACGCTTCCACCGGGCTTTATAGGTACCCAGAATGGCCTAGTGTTTAACACATCCTGCAGGCATACTGCTGAGCACACACTGCCTTTCTTGCATTCCCCCCTCTCCATGGTCTAAGCCACATTTCTTTCCTGGCATTTATATTCACCGAGAGGTGAGGGGTGCATTAGGCCCATTTGATGGATGAGGACACTAGGGGGGATTTGAAGGAATGTCTTTCTGGGAGTCTCCGTGAATTCTCTGGAGAGTTAGCTAACTTAACGCAAGTTAAGTGCTAGTCCACGAGAAAAATTCCTCAGCTGTTTTCGTCTTTCAAGCTGGCAGTAAAAAGCCTTTTAAGACAGAAAGATTATTATTTGTTATTTGGAGAGCCTGTTGTTGGGTCTACAAGTGCGTGACCGTGTTCTCCTTGCAATGTTGAGCTATGCAGAAATGGAGCACTCCAAAGAACAATTTGACCAATAGCATTTCTTCTCTGGGGGTTGTATTTCAAAGCATGCAACTCTCCAGAGAACCAGAACTAAATTGCTTAAAATGAAGTCATTCCTCAGATTAACTTCATCAGATAAAGTGTCAGCAGTCTGCAGAAACGAAGAAGACAAAACTGAGATTATCACTCATAATTCTCTCTTATTTACTATGTCAGTGAAACAATGAGTTTGCATTTTTGCAATCCTAGAACATTCTTCATTAGCCCTAGGTCATGACCTCTTCCAGTTAATTCTCTTTAACACCTTTAGGAAAGATTTAAGATGAACCTTCAATAGGATATTAACATAACTCGTAGCCAATACCACAGCTGCCTTTCAAGTTAATGAGGTTAATTGTTCTCCAGCAAACATGAATTTGTCTTTGGCATTTTAAACGCTTCCCATTGATCTGACATTTTGCTGTTTTAAGTTTTAAAGGGCTCAAATCAAAGACTATTTAAACTGAGCAAAGAGTGAAGGTCCAGAAATACAAAAACATTGTCTTTTTTTTTTCCATGAAAAACAATCATAGCCTTTTGAATTCAATCAAAGTTTCTACATGAGCCATCTAAGACTTATTGAATTATTTCCATTCTCGGTCAAGCTAATTCAAGTGAATGAACAGTATTGACTTTTAAAATCTTTTTTAAATTTTTTTAAATCTTTAGTTTATTAAGTTTGTAGACACAGCTCTGGGGCCATGACCACTTACATAAATGTTTCAGTTTAAAAACAAAATATTCAGGCCTCTAATTTGAGCCAAATCCAGGTGATCTTCTTTGAAATTTTTGATAAATTTGAAAAGACGAAAGTGGAACTTTTAACATTCATGTTCCTCAAATTTTTCACTGGGAAGGGATGCTAATTGCCTACTTAAGATATAAGTTCAAGAATCACATTTTCATAGAAAATGCAGAAAACTGCTTGACACAGCAATGACATAGTTAGATGTGGCTCAGATGCCTTCCAAACCTGAGGGTCCCCAAAGATTTCTTTACCAGTTGTTTTCAACTATGAATCTTAATCTTGTTCATTCCCCTGCCAAAACAAATTTAAAAGCATAAACCTGCTGAATTAATTGGCAGAATTCACTATAGTTTATATCACCCCAGAATGTTTATGTGTATATGTTTATGCGTAGTATATATATTTCAAGCTGAATGTTCATAAAGAATAAGGTGAGTTTCTTGGTGGCTTGAATAAGAATTAGATCATAAAAATTATAAATAATGGCCTTCTCAGACAGAAAAAAGGATAAATGATTCATTTTTCACTCACGTATTAATAATAAGACTTGTTGCATAATACACAAGCTGGTCATTGCCTGCAAGAAAGTTATTGAATTAAGCAGCTATCCAGGTTTATGTCTGAGTCGATTTTTAACCCAATATGGCTAGGATTGAACTCCATATGCAGAGGCTTTCTATTCACAGCTACATTCAAACAGAATCCAAAACCCACATCAGAACTGACTTGATGTCTTGTATGGTGGAGCTCAAAGCAAGCTGTGTGCTCTACGCAACGGTCTTCATTTGGGAATTAATGTTCACTGATCAACTGCAGCAGTTTATATCTGTCATGTTTTAATCCACTGCATGAGGAAGTGCTAATAAGTGTATTAAATATTTCCAAGCATAGCTACAAAATTACATGTTTGCTTAACACCTTTCTATGATAGAGGAAGTATATACTATGGTTGTCTTCTTGTAGTATGTCTTTTAATTTTGTTCAATGTGTTATCAACTGTTTTAAGGAATGGGGATTGAAATGTGTGTGCAAACTGATATGTACATAACTCCTGAGGCAACAGAAGTGCCCGGTCATATGGTGTAAAAATGTAAATACAGGAAAATTTCATTTTTCTAATAAAGATAATTTCTGCCAATTGATATGAAAATGAGAAATTGAGTTGTGGTCTTTGTTGTTGTCACTGTTGCTGCTGTTGTAAGCATCACTGTGTTAGTCTGTTTTGCATCGCTATAAAGGAACACCTGAGGCTGGATAATTTATAAAGAAAAGAGGTTTGTTTATCTCATTGTTCTGCAGGCTGTACAAGCATGGTACCTGCATCTGCCTGGCTCCTGGTGAAGCCTCGGGAAGCTTTTAGTCATGACGGAAGGGAAGAGGAGCCAGTGTGTCACATGACAAGAGAGAGCAAGAAAGAAATGCCAGGCTCCTTTAAACAACCAGATCTCTCCTGAACGAATAGACAACTCACTCATTACCGTAGGGTGGACAGCAAGCCATTCATGAGGGATCCGCCTCCATGACCCAAACATATCCCACTAGGCCCCACCTCCAACTTCTGGTGATCACATTTCAGCATGAGATTTGGAGGGGACAAATACCCCAACCATATCAATTGCTAATGTTTCAGGCAGACTTAATGTTTGTACAAAGGGGAAATAACTTGAGTTCCCCACTTTGTGCAAGGGGAAAGGGTCGAGGGAGGCATGGAATTCAGGACTCTTCTTGGCTTGGCTTCAGGATTTCAGCCAAAAGTTTAGCCACTGTCTCATACCTCGATCTCATCTTCCTGTGCAGTTCCTGTGCTTGTAGCCTTGACCCTGATAATGTTGACCTTTACCAAGAAGCACCCTTATGGCAAGAGGGAAAAGGGGATTCTTGCAATAGGGGGAGGGGAACTATTGCAACAGGGAGAATTCTCTGACAATAGGTCTGCAAGCATCTCAGGGTTAGGCAAAAGCGTTTTTCTTTTACAGGGAGAAGTAAATAAAGCTAGAAAGAACAAGGTATAGGAAAGTGAGATGAACAGGAGTGGCAAAAACAGGAATCCTACCTATATGACTTAGGTAAGATTCACAGATGCTCCCCCGTTCTATACCCCTACCAAGGCCAGACACAGGTCTTCCAAATGCCTATTCTTTGCCTAATAAATGATTAACTGAAATTTTGAACCCCACTGATCAGTTGGAACAAAATGCTTGTTAACCAAACGTTGATTAATCTTCCCTCCTTCTCCAGGTCCTTGAACTCTGGCCAAACCTCAGCCCGAGCCAGCCTAAAACCTCTCCCTAACAGCTCCTTCTGGGAATACGCGAGTCTTAAATTCCCCATCTATCCACCTTCTGACCAATTGTGCCTCTCCTGTTCATCTCACTTTCCTATACCCTGTTCTTTCTAGCTTTGTTTACTCCTCCCTGTAAAAGAAAAACCCTTTTGTCTCACCCTGAGATGCTTACACATCTATTGTCAGAGCATTTTCCCAACTGCAACAGGCCCTCTCCCTCTATTGCAAGAATCCCTTTCTCCCTCTGCAATAATCCTTTTGAATAAAGTCTCTCTTTACTAAACCCAGATTTGAATTTGGCTTGACAACCCCCGTCTTCAGATCAAGTGACATTTCTGCAACCCAAATCTGACCATGTTAGTTCCACCTCTCCTAGACTTAAAACCTTCAGCTTGGTTCCCCATGACCCACAGGGAAAGCCCAATTCCTTGCCATAGTGCACAAAGCCATTCCAACCCCTGCCATACCCTTTCTACCACGTATCTTATGCTGTATCTGAATCAAAGATATTTTTGACCTTCCCCAAGGACACCATGAGCTCTCATACTCCCATGCTTTTGCTGATGCTGTTCTTTCTTCTTGGAATGGTGGTCTCCTTATCAATGCTTAATTCTTTTTTATGGTCTATTTTAAAGATAAACCTCTTCTTAGTCTTTCCAAGCTTCCTCCAGAAGCATAATTGACAGTTGATTTCTCCACCATCCATAGCCCCATGTACACACCTCTGTTATATAATGCATCAAGCTTTACTACATTTTTAGGTGTGCTACTTTTCCTTAGAATGCGAGCTTTTCCGAAACAGGGGCCATAAAATTGTTCACCTTTAAATCCTAGCACCCAGTACGTCATGTGATACTAAGCATTTTTTGGATGAGTAGGATAGCTAGATGAGAGAGTGGATGGCTGGTGGGTGGGGGATAGATGGAGTGCTTTGGAATCAGTTCTCAGCTTATGGTACTCTTCTACCTAGCTTATTTTACTCAGTCCTGTGACTTTAAATGCCACTGATTACCCCCACATTTTTATATTCGGATTCAACTTTCTCCGTAAGCTCTATACTCCTATCCATATTTCCAATGAGAGATCTTAAAGATACCCAAGACCTAAGATGTCTTGAAAAGTACTGTGGACATCCCATCCTCCCGACAGAAATCTGGTCCTCTGCCATGGTTCCTCATCTTGGGAAACTGCATGGCTATTGACCTGATATCTCAGGCCAAATGGCTGTTAGTGATTCTTCCCTCCTCTATTCCCCTTCACATCCAATCATGTGTCTTCATGACATTTATTTTATTTATTTATTTACTTATTTATTTATTGAGATGAAGTCTCACTCTGTCACCCAGACTGGAGTGCAATGGCACAATCTTGGCTCACTGCAACCTCCACGTCCCAGGTTCAAGCAATTCTCCTATCTCAGCCTCCCGAGTAGTTGGGAATACAGGCATGCACCACGACGCCTGGCTAATTTTTTGTATTTTTAGTAGAGACGGGGTTTCACCATGTTCAGGCTGGTCTCAAACTCCCGACCCCAAGTGGTCCACCCACCTTGGCCTCCCAAAGTGCTGGGATTACAGGCACAAGTCACCACGTCTGGCCTTCATGACCTTTAAAATACATTCAAGACCTATCTATTTCTCATTACTCCTTCCCCATAACTCCAATCCATCATCTCTGATTTATACTACTGCAACAGCTTTCTAACCCATCTGCCTGCCTCTCCCCTGGCTTCCTTCTTATCCATTCTCCAGAGAGAAGACAGGGCAATCTTTTAAAAACATCAATTAGGTGATATTATTCATCTGCTCTCAGGCCTTTAGTATCTTTCCATCACAATCAGAATAAAATCCAAATTCTTCCGTATGACCTCAGGGTGCCAGTTGGTTTGCCTCATCTTCCATCTCATCTACTACCGTTCTGCACCACCCTCGTTAAGATCCAGCCACACCGAACTTCTCTCATTTCAAACAGAGGCAATTTGGGGTGTTGGTACTTGCAACTGCCTCTCCCTGTAACTCTACCCCTAGATATTTCTGTGCTTTCTTCTTTTATTATACCTAAAGATCTGTTTAAATCTCATCTCAGGAAGGCACTGTCTGACCACACTTTTTTTTTTTTTTTTTTTGATACAGGGTCTCACTCTATCACCCAGGCTAGAGTGCAGTGGCATGATCAGAGCTCACTGCAGCCTTGAATTCCCGGGCTCAAGCGATCCTCCCACCTTAGCCTCCTGAGTAGCTGGGACTACAGGCATGCATCACCACACCTATTTTTTTTTTTCTGTTAAGTTTTAGTAAAGATGAGGCCTTGCTATGTTGCCCAGGCTGGTCTCGAACTCCTGAGCTCAAGTGATCCTCCCGTCTCCCAAAGTGCTGAGATTACAGGTATGAGTCATTGTGCCCAATCTGGCCACACTATCTTAAATAGAATCTCCCCCATCACTCTCTATTCCCATACCATACTTTGTCCTTATAGCACTTAACACTATCTGTAATTTTATCATATATTTATGTGTATTTGTTCATTGTATGTCTTCTTCACTGAATAAGAATAGTGACTTGATGTATCTCATTCACTGTTCAAACACCAGCAGTGTCTGATACATGGTGGGTATCCAGTAAATGTTGCATGAACAAATGGATGAATGGATCAATAAGTAATAGCTGATGGATGAAAAATTGATTGGATGAATGAGTGGACAGACAGAGGGAAAGGGTAAGTACATGACTGGATATGTGGCTAAATAGATGAAAGTATGAATGCATGAAGGTTGGGTGAAAAGAATGCTGTTGATTAGGATAAGTAGCTCCTAGCCTCCAAGCTCATCCCACCTTGCTCCTGGGCACTTCCCATGTGGCAAGTTATACTTTTTCCTTCAGAGTTAGGGCCCCACATCGTGGTAACTAAAAGTATATTCCAATGATGGGTTAAAAATATCCTTCACGTCTCCTCAGTTTTTCCCCTAATCTCTTTAATCTTCCCAAGGATACCCAAAGGGCAGTTTATAAAGGATGCCTTGTATACCAACCCCTATGAACCCAGGACACATACAAAAGGGTTCATGGGGACCCCATTGAACTAGTAACGGAGTCCAGAAAGTCACGTATAAGACTGCGATACCTGGCTCTGGCAGCCAGAACTCTGTTTTCTGAGAGGCAATGGAACTAGGGGAAAAAGCAAGTCTCTCATTCTCTCAAAATCCACACACGCACTGTGTACTTAATCTGTACAAAGCCTCATTCTTTGGGAGATTACAGTCTAGTGGTCACTTCTGAACCTTTAAGACGATGGTGGCTTCGCATAGAGACTCTTCTTCTTGGGGCCTGGGCTAGATTGCAGCCTCCTCACAGTTGGGTAAGGCTTATGTTCCTTTTCAGGAGCCCCCACGTGGCTGCCAAGTCCCACAGCCTTCTGGGAAGAAATGGCGGCTGCTCTAGCCTGAAGAAGTCACTGCCTTCATTCTGCCTCAACAAGGCAGACCCTCTTCCCTGAGGCTACGGAAGACCCCAGCCCTTGCAGTAGACCCTTCTGTACGTCTGAGCTAACCTGATGGAGTGCAGAAAACCCTTGAGAGAGTTTCTAGTGGGGCACCGCCCCTGTGTTCGTGGTAAGGGCAGGAATGGGATAGCTCGTCAGTCGCACTGTGTGGCAAATAGCTTTCACCCATGGAAAGATTTGATCTAGGGAAGTTTGTCTGGGGCAGAGTTGTAACTTCCAGAAATGCTGATTTGTTGGAAGATCATGAAGATAGAGCTCGGGCGAGTAATAATCAAGTGGGAGTCCCTAAGAATCAGGGTTTATGGTCCTTAAAGACAGTAAGGTAGACAGTGCCTCAAGCATAGGTCTCAAAATCTTTCTAGGTTTAGGAGCCTCAGACTATCATAGAAGTGGATGGTTTTATAAGGGTTATGAAATAATGAGAAGACACGTGGTATCCAGGAGCCCCCTTTCTTGTTTTTCTGCCTGGCCCAGACTGTAATGAATTCTGCCCCCTCTCATCCCCTCTCGTTATAGATGGGGAAACTGAAGCTGGGAGAAAGGGTATATGTCATTCAAGCTCGCTCAGATCTTAGCAATCAAGACTTCATGATTGAATCTGGCACCAGGTGCTGAGATGGGTAAAGAAAATCAACATTTCTTGAATACTTACTATGTACCAGCCTGAGCCACGTTCACAAACATCATAATATTAAATCCTTCCAACCAAACAAAAGCTCAGATTCAAGAGTCTTTCCTGATTCAACGCACTTTAAACTACAACTTGTGTATCTACCACAGGGCCAGCAGATCAATCATATCATGAAGCAAATGTCATCATGCACAAGAAAACGCTTCTTTGATCCCAAAATAAGTAATCTATAAGGTATGAGGATTAGAAGAACACAATGGCAACTAACATTTGTGTGCTGTTCTATGTTGCTGTAGAAAAGAGCCCTGTGAGGCAGGTTATATTGCAATTTTTATTTACTTCCATGTAACAGATAAGGAAATTGAGACTCAAGAGATAAAAGTGACCCAGCCCAGATCGCTGAATTGATATGCGGCAGAGAAAGGAGGCCTCAAACCCAGATGGTCTGACTCCATGCCCCGAACCACCCCCTAACCTTTTTTTATTTGAGACAGAGTCTAGCTCTGTCACCCAGACTGCAGTGCAGTGGCACGATCTGGCTCACTGCAACCTCCGCCTCCTGGGTTCAAGCGATTCTCATACCTCAGCCTCCCGAGTAGTTGGGACTACAGGCATGCACCACCACACCCAGCTAATTTTTGCATTTGTAGTAGAGACGGGGGTTTCTCCATGTTGGCCAGGCTGGTCTCAAACTCCTGACCTCAGGTGACCCACCTGCCTCAGCCTCCCAAAGTGCTAGGATTACAGGCATGAGCCACCGTGCCCGGCCCTTGAACTCTTTACAGCACAGTACCTCCTTCGAGGAAATGGGCAAAGGCTTTTTTTTTTCTTGTGTCATTCCCTGTCTTCTGAGTTTCTCCTTAACCTCAGCTTTTTCTTTGGAGCAGCTGAAGATGGGCTATTTTCAACATTTTTCTGTTAACTGAAGTGGCACTAAATACTATCGCTACTATGAAACTAATCAGCAATTTGTGGGATGCCTTAACACCCATGTAGCCCCATTTGGGGCCATAATTATTTCCTAACTGGGAGGTGATTTATACTTGGGACTTGGGACATGTGCATCTGCCAGTGATGTGGCTATGTAGGATGGCTTGATTCTTTTTTTGTCCCCCAAGATTCTGCTGTCTAAAGCCAAATGGCCATACAGTTGAGCAAATTTAATTAACAGACAGTTCTGGTCCTGTGAGAGGGAAAAGCTTTCATTTCCCAGTCAAATTTGCAGTAATTCCAAGGATAAAGCCAAAAAAAAGTTTTATCTTGCAATATCCTGTAGTCTTCTGCTGGTAATAGAGTTTTTGGGGTCATCTTTTTTTCCTTAGAGTTCTGACAAAATTTGTCAAAGTTCATTAAACTAACCCACCTTTAAAAAGAACCGTTAAAAATATCCTTGCAGCACTCCTTTGCAGCAAGGATTATAACCCCCATTTTATTTTATTTTATTTTTACTCAAATAAAAATATTTATTTTATTTTTTGAGTAAAAATAAAACCAGGTCTTTCTGTTGTCCAGGCTAGAGTGCAGTGGCACAATTATAGCTCACTGCAGCCTCGAACCCCTGGGCTCAAGCACTACTCCTGCCTCAGCCTCCTGATTAGCTGAGACCACAGGCATGTGCTACCACACTCGACTAATTTCTTATTTTTTGTAGAGTTGGGGTCTCGCTATGTTGCCAGGCTGATCTTGAACTCCTGGGCTCAAGTGATCCTCCTGCTTCAGCCTCCGAAAGTGCTGGGATTACAGGCATGAGCCACCATGCCTGGCCGTTTTACATATGAGGAAACCAAGGCTTGGAGAGTTGAAATGACATCTGTAAGGCAATAGGATCAGGTGGTCATCGTGAAGCTGGGATTGGGAGGTGAGCGCATGTCAGTTGGACTCTACATCCTGTCATCTTGTACCTTTCCTGTCATGTTCACTGTTACCTAGATTCCAAGAGAGTGCAGGCAGAAACTGCCCTGGGTCACTAATCCCTTGTACACTGTAAGGACTCAATAAATATTTTAAAATAAACAAGCAGCAGAAAGAGGAGGCAGGAATCCTGGGGGGTTCTCCACATCCTAAGCTATGTGACTTTAGTCCATCACTCTACTTCTCTGATTCTTCTCACACATATCTGTAAAATGAGGATATTTACCCCACTTCTGACTGCTTCATGAGGTTGTACAGAGGGATTATTAACTATACAGTACAAAGGATAATTCCTTTTGCAATTTTTTTTAGTTCCAAAACGTAGCAGTTGTGTTCAGGTTATGTCCACAGAAACAACAACTTACTTCCTGGAAGTTACCTTCCAGGCAACTTCCAGTGCCTGGAAATCCTGGGGAACATGTCTTTTCACAAAGGTGAGAATTTTCCATGAATTAGAGGTCATAGGTCAGGCCTTTCTCTCAAGTAGATGGAAAAGTGGCCACAGGCTCTAATTCTGTGCTTTCGTTGGTTCTGAAGGTTCCAGAGAGGTATGTGCAAAACCATCTTTACCAATCTCTTACACAGCAGTTAGAAAAGAGGCACATATTTTTTACTCCTGGAATCTGCAAGGTGCTAAAAGTTCTGAGGACATATGTGCAAAGCCTTCTGCACTCTGGCTTGGTAAAAACTTCCATACAGTGTACAGGCTGGCAGAAGCCAGGAACAGTCCGTGCTGTGACTTTCTATTTGAAATTCTTTACTTTCCCTTGAAGAAGTGTCCAACTCTCTTCCATTCTCCACCTCCCACTGACACACTACAGTGTCTCAGAACTTTTCTTTCTTTCTCTTGCCTTTCTCTCACTCTGTCTCTCTTCTTACCTGAGGAAAAAACAGCAGCCTTGCTCTTCTTAACTCAGCAGTACTGCAGGCAGGCCTGCCTTCTAAAGAGTAGCCTCCTCCTCTTCCATTTCTTCCGAAGTCAACAAGAAGTCCCGGCCACTATTTTAAAGGCTGGGATCCCAGGAGCTGGTGACATTGTATGTACTCAGGGCTCCCGTTACTTATGATTGCTTGGAGCCTCTAATGCAAACAAGAGCCAAGGAAGAGGAAGGTGCAACAAGAGACAGAATGAAGAGACGGTCGGCTGGGCACGGTGGCTCACACCTGTAATCCCAACACTTTGGGAGGCTGAGGCGGTGGATCGCGTGGTCAGCAGTTCAAGACCAGCCTGGCCAAGATGGTGAAACCCCATCTCTACTACAAATACAAAAATTAGCCAGGCATGATGGCGGGGGGTGCCTGTAATCCCAGCTACTGGGGAAGCTGAGTCAGAGAATTGCCTGAACCTGGGAGGCGGAGGTTGCAGTGAGCCGAGATAGCGCCAATGCACTCCAGCCTTGGCAACAGAGTAAGACACCGTCTCAAAAAAAAAAAAAGAATGAAGAGATAGTCATCCCTCATTAGACAGCACCCAGGTCCCACTCTGTCTTTCCTATCACCAAGCACAATGAAAAACAAGCACACAGACTTCTCACTTGGAAAATTATAATGCTGTGGCTCAAGAAAGTGACTATCTGTAGCCCTCCCGGCATGCTCGGCACAATAGAAAGAAATCAGGGTCCAATCTGGCTCACAGAACCATAGCATACTTTACTGACTTCGAGGTGCAGAAACATCATCGCGATAGGTAATGTGGTGGCATGAGCCTATTTCAGTGCAATCTGCATGCACAGGAGACGTTATAATCTTGGGTATTCCAAATCCACTATTGTGGGTAAAACTGCAAAGCAAATTCTACATCTTTCCCAATTCTCTCCCATCATCTTAACCCACATTCTATCATAAGCTGCAGGTAAGAGTCATTTAGAGGAAGAAGTGTGAG
The DNA here is from genome assembly GCF_006542625.1 of Nomascus leucogenys. Lineage (NCBI taxonomy): Eukaryota > Metazoa > Chordata > Mammalia > Primates > Hylobatidae > Nomascus > Nomascus leucogenys. The sequence goes on from NC_044398.1 coordinate 93,405,780, forward strand.
CGTTGATATTGCCATTAGCACCAGAAAGCACTCACCTAATTTAGGGTATTTTTGATGTTTGGCTATAAAGAATTGAGCTCAGAGTCATGAAACTCACATTTATTTGTCAAAGATAAGGTAAGCAATAAGAATATACAGATACATAGTTTCAGCTGCCTCCTGGATATCTTGAAGGCGCCCCTAAACCCAACGTAAATGCATCCTCCCCCACCCCCTTCCACCAGCATTTACTTGTTTTCTCTTCTAGAGTTTTCTTTCTCAGATTAGAGCATCATCATCCCCTAGTCTCCAGGACAAAATCCTGGTAGTCACTTTGACTCTTCTGTCTCCTTTCTTCCCCCAGTCTGGCTAATTTCTCTGCCTGTATCCTCCTGTGTGCCTGCTGCTCTTCATTTCCACTACCTGATTTCCATCTCTCATCTTCTTCTACATGAATGATTGTGACAATCTAATAACGGGTCTCCCTGCCTTCAGTATTGACCCACCTTTAATTCTCTCTTCATATGCTTGACGGAGTGATTGTTCTAAAATAAAATTATGACCATGTCATCCGCAACTGAAAGCTATTTGACAGCTCCTCATGACCTAGAGTATAAAGACCAAAATCTTGGGTATGTCTGACAAGGACTTTCCTAGTCTGTTCTTGCTGACACAAATCTTCTAACCTCATCTCCCACCACTTCCTCAAACACAGGTGCTGATGCAGCCACAACAAACCTTTTGTCATCCCCTGAATAAGTCCTTAAAAATGTTTTCTTTATGAATACTGTTTAGCCATTTGGCAAATATATAATTATCTTTTAAGGCCTGGCTCACACATCACCTCTGTGAATCCTTTATTGGTTTCCCCAAAGAGAGCCAGTGGCACCCTCCTCTAAGCTCCCATAATGTTTTGGAAAAGCTCTCCAGAGCAGCATGTTATGTGCCCCTTTATATGTCTACTTGCCCCTCCTGTGAAGTTCCCCTTAAAGATAATGTCCTCTTTGAGTTACAGGAAAAGGATCGAGCTAAAGACAATTTAGGAGTCATCAAGACACAGATCATAATTAAAATCGTGGATGTGGATAAGACCATGACAGATAATATGTTGGATTCAAGCCATGTCAATCTTCTAATTAGAGTAGGCCACAACAGATATTTTCACTGGAGATTTGGAATGAAAAAGTAACCATTTGTTTTTATGCCTGGACAGTCGGGGCAGGACCTTCTGTAGCTCACACACATTGTGTATGTGCTGGCTTATCTCATCGGTGTGAGGTGGCAAGCCACCCTGCACCGCTTCTGCCATCCACTGGGTCCTCCTTCAGTTTCTCCAACTCCTGGGCCAGGTGTGTGTTTAACTCCATGACAAAGGGTACCAACCTCTGCAGCAGGACACCCACATCAGCAAGATTTGAAGCAGTGACAACTGACATGGGTTCCAGTCCCTTGTCATGAATTCCAGCTCATTCTCATGGGATCCAGGTGCCCTTGCTCTCTCCCTCCCCCTTACATCAATCTGCTTCCTGATAACTTCAGTCTTCAAACATCAGCATTGGACCTGAAGACAATAGCCCTACAGACATTGATTAATCAGCTCCCACAATTGCATGAGGTCAAATCCCTGTAACAAATCTATCAGCTGTCTATTATCTATCTATCTATCATCTATCTATCTATCTATCTATCATCTATATATATCTATCTATATCTATCTATATCTATCTATCTCTATCTCTGTATCTACTATCTAGCTAACTAAACTATCTTCTAGTTGACTACCTATTGACCTTTCTATGTGTCTATATATCTAATCTCTCTGTCTTCTATCTGACTATCAATGTATTTTCCAGTGATTCTTTTCTGATTGAATCCTGACTAATACAGAATTTGGTACCAAGAATGAGGTGATGCTCTGTATCAGTTATCCACCATTACAAAACGAATTTTCCCAAAACTTAGCTTCAAACAACAAACGCTTATTATCTTAAAGTGGGTCAGGAATTTTAAAGCAGCTTCTTTGGGTGGTCTGGCTAAGGGTCTCTTATTAGGTTATAGTGAAGAGGTTGACTAGGGCTGCAGTCATCTGAAGGTTTAATTGGGGCTGGAGGATCTGCCTCCAAGCTCACTCTCAAAGCTGTTGGAAGGAGGCCCCAGTTCCTTTCTGGCTGTTGACCAGAGGGCTCCGTTCTTCACCATATGGGCATCTCCACAGGGCTGCTTGAGAGTGCTAAGCACGTAACATCTGGCTTGTCTAGGAAAAGCAAGTGATAAGAGAGAGAGAGAAAACTATAATACCTTTTATAACAGTCTCAGAAGTGAACTACCTGCTCTTTCATTATATTCTAGTCAAGTGAGTTACTAAGTCCAGCCCACACTCAAGGAGAAGGAATTAAGCTTCACCTCTTAATGGGAGGCATATCAAAGAATGTGTGCCTCTATTTTAAAACCACCATATAGGCCGGGCACGGTGGCTCACGCCTGTAATCCCAGCACTTTGGGAGGCTGAGGCGGGCGGATCATGAGGTCAGGAGATCGAGACCATCCTGGCTAACACAGTGAAATCCCATCTCTACTAAAAATACAAAAAATTAGCCGGGCGTGGTGGCGGGCACCTGTAGTCCCAGCTACTCTGGAGGCTGAGGCAGGAGAATGGCGTGAGCCCGGGAGGCAGAGCTTGCAGTGAGCAGAGATTGTGCCACTGCACTCCAGCCTGGGCAACAGAGTGAGACTCCGTCTCAAAAAAAAAAAAAAAAAAAAAAAAAACAAAAAAACCACCATATATAGAGAAAGAGCTGAGTACAGAAAAGGGCCAAGTATGCCCAACCTCATTTATCCAAGGTGGCTCAACTATTTCTTTGTTTCTCATCTTTTGCTGTGTGTGAGCATGTCTTGCCTCCATCCAAGCCCTGGCCATAGAAATTTAAATATCAATTTTATTCCCCCTACAAAAAATTGAAAGTTTTTCTAGCCTGGAAATATTTTCTGTTCCTGTAGTCACATGCTAACAATTGTATTAAGTTGCACCCTGTAATGTAACTATCAAACTGATCTGAAACCCAGTAAATGTATATTTGTTGAATGAATAAATTGATTCTGTCATTTAAATATTTGCTGATTAACTCACATATTCATTCACTACATACTCATTGAGCAGGTATTATGTGTTAGGCCCTGTACTAGGCTGTGAGAAATACAAAGAGGAATAACATCTCTTCCCTATATTTAAGGAGCTCTCATTGTGCCTAAATGTCAATTCATCTCCCACATGAGGACTCAAGGGTGAATTTGCCTTAAGCTCTTAAGAGCAGAAGCCCAGCCTTCTTCTCACAGTGATAAGTTCTTGAAATTCTAAACCAGAATCTTGAAGAGGGTAGGCCAAGTGTTCCTGGAGTGGATGCCCTGGCCAGAGTTGAGGTGCCCTTCTTTTGGGACAGCCACGAAGTTGGGTCTCCCAGGGTCAGCTTGAGTGGGTGGGGTGTGCTCAAGGTGAGATGCTGCAGAAAGTCCATGGGTGGATCAGAATAGCTCCCCAAGTCTCTGCTCCCATCTGGCCTAGTGACATACATGAGGAGTGTGCCAAGGGGAAGGTGATATGTACAAAACCCCAGCTCCGCCTCCTGCTTTACTCTCTGGCTATTTTTGGAAAAGGTACCCTAGATCTACTCTATATCACAACAAAAGTTGTCACTTCAGAGCAGATGTAGGGGGGGACAGAATCAGATTTTCACTTTGAAGGGCACCCAGAGATTGCATAACTCAATTTGATGAGCAGATCCTTCCTATGACATCTCCTTCTTTTTTTTTTTTTTGAGATGGAGTATCACTTTGTTACCCAGGCTGGAGTGCAGTAGTGCAGTAGTGCGATCTTGGCTCATTGCAACCTCTGCCTCCTGGGTTCAAGCGATTCTCCTGCCTCAGCCTCCTGAGTAGCTGGGATTACAGGCACAAGCCACCATGCCCAGCTAGTTTTTGTATTTTTAGTAGAGACGGGGTTTCACCATGTTGATCAGGTTGGTCTTGAACTCCTGACCTCGTGATCCACTGCCTGCCTCAGCCTCCCAAAGTGCTGGGATTACAGGCGTGAGCCACCGATCTCCTTCCTATTATATTTCTACAAGTGGTGGTCTAGCCTGGATTTGGGAAACTCCTGTGATGGGGAACTCACCACTTCCTAAAGCTCTTCCTTCTACAGGGGGTTGTTCCTTTCAAATGCGGGTCATTTCTACCTGTTTGAAAGACCCTCCTAACTCCATTAGGATGAAACCAAATTCTCTAAAACTGGCCATTTGCCTTTATGGTATCTTCTGGACTCACCTAGAATAACTTCACTTCCCTTTTCACAACAAAAGCATCATCAAGTGAAATAATAATAATGGTAATAAAAGCTAACTTTCTGAAGGGCTATTTGCAGACTAAGTACTGAATCCTTTACCTGAATTACACTGTTCATCCCTAAAGTAATCCTATGAGGTAGGTACTATTATTACCCCCATTTTACAGATGAGGAAACTGAGGAAAGAACCAGAAGATAAATATCAAGTTTCACCAAGTCTTCTCTTTTAAGGCTAACTATCCTTCCATTTTATCAGCTCTTTCTCTTTCGTCTTGAGAGAGACAATGTAGTAGGGTGGAAAAAGTATAACCTTTGAGTCAGGCCAACCAAAGTTGAAATTCCCCTTTTGTTTCCTGCACTACCTTCAACAAATCACTTAACCATTGGAGCTGCTGTCCCCTCATCAGAGTTGACATATTATAAAGCCAGGAGAAAAATGGAAAGGCTGCGAGTGTGAAGAGCCTAGCCAAAGCCTAGTACAAATTAAGTTATTGATGCTAAATGTTTCCCTGTCAGCATCCCGAACACCACTAAGACTGAGTGGGGTCTGTAAAAGTTTTGAACGTATGACACGCAGGATTGCATATGTCACACTCTAGGCATCTTCTGATAATCTCAGAAGAGACAACAGTATGTGTCCCCTCCTTCTGGGGAGACAGTCTGAGATAAGCATCTTTTGGTGGCCATGCCATGCAGATGAGACACACTGCATTTCCAGCTGACTCAGACCCCAAAGCCTATCTCCCCTATATGCTCTAATTAGAAGTAACACCCCATCATGTTTTTGGACAGTGGACATTTGGGACCCAACTGCAGGAATTTATACTTAATCCACTTAAACTACCATCTATTAAGGCATTTTAGATCACAAACTCTTGTCAAATGTCTCCCTATTTCCTTCTCCTCGAACCAATCTTAGTTTTGGTGAACAGCTCACTGGATGATTAATCCAGTGAAGGGCCCACGGGCTCTTCATGGTCCACCTCTGCCTTTCTTTCAGTACCTTCACTAACCTCACTTTTCCTATCTCCCTGAGCTCCAGCTCCATGCAGCAGTATTGGGTCCCAAGCGCTCTCTACACTTCCTGCTGCAAGAGGGAATCTGTGCCTGCCGTCCTTCCGCCTGCAGCAACGCCACCCATGCCCTCTGCCTTGTTAACACCTGTACATCCTTCAGACCTCAGCTTGATTAGCAGTGTCGGCTCAGCAGCCAACTGCCTGGTCCAGCTCTGCCATTTGCTAACTGTGTGACCGTGGGCAAATAAAACACTTAACCTTTGTGCATCTCAGTTTCTTTGTCTCTAAAATGGGCATAATAGCAGCAATAATAGACCTACTGTGAGGATAACATGTAAAGCATAAAAAAACCCTCAGTGTCTGACATATAGTAAGTGCTGTAAAGTATTAACAATTATTATTACATAATAATAAGTATAATTACTTAGGAGAGGCTTCCCTGAACCCTCATACTAGATTAGGGACTCAAGGGGTATGTGTGTGTGTGTCCCTATTATATAGATGTGTGTGTATATATGATAAAATTTAGGCTGGGCATGGTGGCTCACACCTGTAATCCCAGCATTTGGGGAGGCTGAGGCAGGATTATTTGAGGCCAGGAGTTTGAGACCAGCCTGGGAAACACAGCACAACCCCATCTCTAAAAATAAAAAATTAGCCGGGCATGGTAACATATCTCTGTAGTCCCAGCTTCTCAGGAGACTGACGCGAGAGGATTGCTTGAGCCGGGGAGTTTGAGGCTGCAGTGAGCTGTGATCACACCACTGCACTTCAGCCTGGGTGACAGAGTGACAGCCTGTCTCTAAAAATTATTTAAAAATCAAATTCACATATATTTATATCAAGGACCTTATTTTTTTTATTGTACATTTATTTGTTCATTATTTGAATTGTCTCAGTCCCTTCCACTAAATTGTAAGCTTCACAAGGGCAAAGACTTGTGTTGCATCTTACCACTTTTGCTCACTTCAGTGTCTGGGCCATGTCGTGGCACTTCTAGGAGTACTCACTAAAGGTGCAAATGCAAGTTGTTGAACGCAGCAGGCACAACTTCGGGTTAATCACGGTTCTTTGGCCTATCCATTCATCCATACACCCACATCTAGAATACTATCAGTCAGTTCCAAGCCTTCATGATGGCTCAGTCATTAATTTTCTGGCACTTGTTCAAGGTTATGGATATAGCAGATAAAACACTGGCTTCGAGTAGGGAAGGCTTAGTCTCAAATCCCAGGTAAGCCACTTGCTGCGCTTGGGTGTTCAGATTAGTCCTTTAACCTCTTTGAACCTCAGTTTGAGTATGCTGGAAACCAGGAGAGACAGGAAGAGGTAATATTAGCACCTGCCTTAGAGGGCTGTCATGTGAATTAAATAAGATAAAGATTACTGATATTTATGAGACAGTCACCACGTCTCAACTAAACTCCTTAATCTTTTACACAGGCCATCCCATTTAATCCTCGCAACAAAGCTCTGAGGCAGGTGGTATGATTTCCTCCGTGACATAGAAAAAGACATGTAAGCCTAGACTGATTAAGTATCTCTACGCGGGAAAGGGAGAGACCATGTTTGAACCCAAGCTGTGTAGACCCGTTGCTCCTGGAGCAGACCAGGTTCTTGACCTTACTGCATAAAATAATTTGAGAGTGGGTCCAAACTAAAAGTATGCAAGAAATTTAAATGCAAAGTGAAAGTACACTCTGACACCTGATCAGAGCGGGGCTGCTCAAAGGCAAGACAGCATGACTCACACTAAGATAACTGTCTTTACGAGAGGCTGTCATGATTACTCCTAAAGGGATGGGAAGGGTTGTTGTCAGGAAGCCTGTTATCGGCAGTTTTCTGTCGGTGCATGCTCTGTGGTTGTACATGCTAGTACATACATCCCATGTCTCATTAGCATCTTAAATCTCTACCCAGCGTGTGTTTTTAAATATCATCACGTCCATAAATCAGCCCAAGGACACTAATCATGGGTTTCTGCACTTGCACAAGTTTGGAGATTCTCTCTTCTGTTCTTCTACCTCCTTGCTGCAGGGTGTCCTAACCATGAGCCTGGGATGTGGTTTGTACATTGTGGAGTGGTTTGTTCTCTCCCTTTATTTAGCAAGTGCATTCTCCTTTAAGGGAGGCTGTGACCATCCTGTCCAACCTACCTCAGACCTAGAACCTGAGCTCTCATCTCATCTTCCCCTCTGCCTCATGCGCAGTATTGAAGATGTGCCTGGTGCAGGTCACACGTTGGAAGTACTGGTTGAAACATGCTGACGTTGAGAATGGCCCACATGAGAGATGCTTGCATAATACTCTACTCTTCACAAACACATTCGTTCTCATTCTCTCTCCTACAGCTTCCCCAAAACATCCACTGACATCATCTCAAGATTATCTACTGACATCAACAACTATTCAATAGGCATCAGGGACTAATCAAGAGAGAGATTTTCTAAGAATAGCTTTTATTTTCTCCATGCCACTGGCTAATACTGTCCCCATCTACACGATCTAATCAGAATTCTTGCTGATTTGAAAGCAAATATAATAACAATAAGAGCACCACTTATTTGCATGCAGCTTAGAAAGTGGCTCATCCCAAATAGTCTATTTTTTCTTTCCACATGAGAGGTTTGGAGATTGCTTAGATGAGCCAGATATTACTTGAAGGCAGGAAAGGGGAGAAATATCTGAAGTCAAAGAAACTCCACAGAGAGTTATCAATGATCTGCCTTTTGCTGCTGGGAGTTTGGAATGAGACTAAGAAAGAATGTGGTAAGAATCAAGGAATTGTAGAGTCAGGACACAGGCTGAGGGACCAGGGAGGGGCCCAGGAGGGAAAATAGCCCTGAAGCCTGCTGTCATTTGCAGTGACCTTATGATGTGATTGGGACATTAACACGTATCATTTTTAATCCTCATAAAACCTTGGGCTATAACATTCTCTTATTTTATAATAGAAGCAGGGCTTACAGAGGTGGCGTAACTTGTCAAAGTTAGAAAAGGTTGTCAAGGGCTGAGGCAGAATTCAAATAGCTGTATTATCCAGCTCATTGTCCATATTGTGTATCTGTGTGTGTATGTGTGTTGGGGGAGAGGTGTTGAATTGCAGAGCATGTAAGACTCAATCTCTTTTTCTTATTCTTTCTCCCTTTATTCTATCTAGATCCCCACTCAGTCTCATGGCATTCAATACAATCTGTAGGCTGACAACTCGAAAATATGTATCTCTGATCTAGGCCTCCCTTGTGAGATTCAGACTTGTAATTTTCATTTGCCTACTTGACATTTCCACTTGGATATCTAACAGCAATCTTAGACTTAACACTCCTAAAACTAAAATCCTGATCTCGTCCCAATATCCATTTATTCATCTTGCAGCCTTCTCCGTTGCAGAGTTTGGCGCCACCATCTTCCTAGCCCAGAGCTAGGAGAGCAGGGAGTCATTCTGATCACCTTCTCCTCCCTTGGCCTCACACATTCCCATCCCATGGCTCCATCCTGCCTATCTCAACCCACTGCATTCCATTTCTACCATCACCACTGCAATGATTGCCTTCCTCTTTCCTGTTTCCTATTTCCTTTTCCTATTTCCTACTCAGCCCCTAGAATAAAATCCAACTTCCTCAAATGACCTTTAAGGTACAATGTGATTTAAGCTCTTCTTGAGTTAGGTACCCCTCTTCTTCACCGCGCGTCAGGCACTCTGGCCATTCTTCAGTTCTCTGAATACATCAGTCTTCTCTATGTCATGATAGTCATACAACCTGCATTTAATCTTCTAAGATTCCTCTTCTGCTTTCTCCACTGACTCCTATTCATTCTCTAGATCTCAAAGTAAATGTCACCTTCTCAAATAGACTCTCCCAAGCTAACCGAGCTATATAGTATGGGAAGAATTTTCTGTATGTTACCTGTTTTAATCATTGGTTCCTTTTTGCTCATTGAGAAGTCATTAATTACTCTTTCTTACGACTTAGTGAAGTAAGCACATTTTCCCCTGTTTGTAAGAAAACTAAAAATAGACCAGTTGAGTAACTTTTCTAGGGTCACAGGGCTAAGAAGTTACAGGACTAGAACTTGAACCCAAGTCATCCTAACTCCAGAACCAACACCCCTATCCATGGCACCATGTCACATTCCCACCATGCTGCCTGCATGATGCTGGGTGCGCAATAGATGCTCAATCTAACATAGTTCTCACTCTTTTCCTCCTACCCTTCATTGAGTAAGTTGCAGCTTAAGTGAATGTGCACATTACCAGTGTTCTCTGCTGTGTTCATCTCTCCTGTGCTAGTGAAAACAAATGGCATGTTTCAAGTAATCTCTCAGCTTTTTGATAATGGGACCTTCCAGGGAGCGTCATTCCTCTATTTACTAAATAATTCTGACCTCTTTGTCTGAAGCTCTTTCTCTGAGATTGTTGCTATTTTTACAAATGTGCTCCCTTACAAGCCTTAGAAAGAGCCATCTAGTTCCCATTCCTTTATTGCATAGAAATGATGAATATGGAGCTGAATTCCCCCTGAATGAAAGTCTTTTTGCTCAGAGTGCCTAAAATCTAACTGGGGAGACTTACAAGCAAATAGACAATTACTACACGATACGGTAAGTGCTCTAATAGGCTAACTCCTTAGAGACAGAGGGTCAGAGCATCCCATGGGCATACTGCTTGACCCTGAGGCAGTCAACCAAAAATGTTTGACTAACAGCAACAAAACTGTTCTCTGTTCATCTGGTGCTCAAATCCCGGATGGCAGTTGAGCCAGTTAAGGATGAATTGTGTCATTTTGAGTCACCCTTGGTTTAATAATCTCAGGACACAAAGACCTGAAGGACAATTCCTGGCAAAAAAAAGCAAGAGGGAGGAATCTTATTTTTAAATGCCCGGGGCTTTCATTTTAGTTAATCATGAGCCTGCTCCCTTTCTTCTTTCTTCCTTCCTTTTGTTTATCCCTCCTTCCTTCCTTCCTTCCTCCCTTCCTCTTTCTCTCCCTTACTTCCTTCCATTCATTGATATTTATTAAGCATCTTCTATGAGTCAAACACCACCCAAAGTTTGGAAAGTTTATAGTGAGTGACAGCAGCCACTGTCCCTGCCCTCATGGAGCTCCCAGTCTAACAGAGAAGAGCCAAACAATCACACTAATCAGCATATGATTGCAAAGGATGGTAAGACTTCTGAAGCAAAGAACATGGTTATGGGACATAATAGTAATAGTCTGATCCAGACTAGGAGATTGAGAGAGTCATCTGTGATGAAACAAAGGCTGAGCAGGAGAGTTAACCAGGTGAAGAGGGCTGGGGCAGATCAAGTTGCATGGAGCAAAAAGCCTCTGCAAAGGTCCTGGGGTGGATGGAACATGATAAGCTCAAGGAATGAAAAGAAGAATGTGTAATGGGAAAACACAACTGTGTTCAAGCTATACGCTGGTTTGTTGTGCAGGTAACCAGCTGTGCAAAAGATTTCTGCTCTGGTGAATACGCTGGAAAACACTCAGGGTGATGGTGATTATATAACAATGGCAATGATTGCCTCTTTGAATGCAAAATGGTGAATAAATAGCCCTGTCAACTTCTATCACCTGAAAATATGGAATTTCTATCCCCGACCTTCGAACACAACTAGGACATCCTATGGGGAAAGGAAAATTAATATATTGGAAGAAGTCAGCTGAATTCGGGTTTTTTGAACTGTGTCCACTTTCAAGTGAGATATGGCAATGCAAACAAGATGTGCTACACAGCCAGGGCAAAAATTTCATTTGGCCCCAAACTTACTGAGTGCTGTCAAAATAAGCTCTCACCAGACAGAGCCTGGGGCACTAACTGTCATTGGGCATCTCTTAGGGGCCAAGCACAGACTTCAGCCCTTGGTCCATTGCTTAGTGTAATTCTCACTATAAGCAATGATGAAGGTACTGTTTGTTATGACTCACTGTGCAGACAAGCCAATGAAGCCTGGCCGGCCACCCCCACTCCCATTCACTCACCACTTCATGACCGCAATTTACTTTCTTAAGTCATCACGTGGATTCTGTGTGCACTTGCTCTCTCTTCCACTTCAATGCATGCTACTCAAGAGCAAAGCCATGTCTCTCATATCCACCCCTGCATAACCAGTGTGCTGTGCAGTGCAGTGCCAAGCAAATAGAGGACAAGCAATAGGATTTCTCAACAAATTAAGCAACTTACCCAAGGTAAATTAGTCCACTGTGGCCTCATACCCATGCACTAAGGAAAACAAACCAAACAGAATCCTGGCATGGCAAGTCTATGGGATGCATTTTATCACTCAATCTCCTCACTTGATATAGCTCCTGGCATAGAATAGGTGCCCAGTAAGTGTTTATAGAAGCAGTGAAAGATGCATACATTTTATAGTGGGGCTTGGCATTTCCCTTACGGCAACGTTCATCAACATGGGCATCAAACCCTCTGGGGTTCCTGTTAAAATGAAGATTTCTGGGCCCCTTCTATATATACTGAATGGAGTTTCCTATTAAGAACTTATTGAAGGAAGCATAAAAACGCTTATTGAAGGCTCTCACAATTGATTCGGAGGAACATGAAATATAGACATTGATATAGTTTGGCTTTTGTCCCCACCCAAATCTCATCTGGGATGGTCATCCCCATGTGTCAGGGGAGGGCCTGGTAGGAGGTGATTGGATCACGGGAGCGGACTTTCCCCTGACTGTTCTTGTGATAGTGAATGAGTTCTCATGAGATCTGGTTGTTTGAAAGTGTGTAGCACTTTCTCCTTCGCTATCTCTCTCCTGCTCCACCATGGTAAGACATGCTTGCCTCTCCTTCGCCTTCTGCCATGATTGTAAGTTTCCTGAGGCCTCTGAGTCATAATTCCTGTTAAGCTTGTGGAACTGTGAGTCAATTAAATCTCTTGTCTTCATGAATGACCTAGTCCCAGGTAGTTCTTTATAGCAGTGTGAGAACGAACTATATACAGACATTTTCCCTAATCCTGTGCTTTTCCTCTTTCACTAGCCTGGACTGGGTTCCTTATTTAAATCAATTTTCAGCAGATGGGCTGCACTGGTGGGGATGGGGGTGGGGTTTAATGAGGAACAACCTCTGGCTTTGTCCTTTTTCATTGGAAACCTTAAAAAGCCCAAGACATTGCGTCCAGTAAGGCAACAAAAATGCCCTAATCTGTAGGTGCTGCCCCATCCACAGGGCCCTGGTCAGCCTCTGGAAGACATTTCCATTTTCATATTTCAAGATGAATCATTGAGAGGCTCCATGGTGGAGTAGAAAGTCATGCCTGAGTCCAATTTCCACCTTTATCGTTTACCAGCTGTGTGATCCTGGCAGTCAGTTAACCTCCCAAAGCCTCAGTTTCTTCATCTGTAAAACAGAGATCACACCCAGCTCCAGGACAACGGGGAGCAGCAGGAAGGGAAGTGATATCCGAGAGCACCCACAATAGCGATTGGACAGGCGGGTACGTCATAATTAGTGCTGTATCTTTTTAAAAATACCAATCATTATTTGAGTACTTAACATGTGTAAGACGGGCACTTCACTAAAGGTAGGTAATACACTGATACAATATATATTAAATATGATATAGCATGTATAATAAATACAATATCATATAGTCATATTATAAAATAAATTAATACAAATATATAATATAAATATATTTTATATAACAATATGTGTGTATATATGTGTGTGTGTATATATATACATATACACACACACATATATATATATATATATATATATATATGAGAGAGAGAGACAGAGACAGCAAGAGAGAGACTAATACCTTCGTGCAGCAGGTTATACTATCTGTCTTTTGCATATACTGAGGCCCTGAGAGGTTCTGCAATATGCCCGAGGCCACAAGGCAAGCGAAAAACAGAGCAGGGTTACAGGTTTTCGGTGTGCATTCTGACCAAGGGATATACTGTTTTGTCCTTTGTTACCTCCTAGGATAGAATTCAGAGAAGAAAACAATAACTAATGCTCTGGGGAGTTGGTCCTGATCTGGTTCAGCTTTGAAATATATGACCTGTTTACCAAAGAGAGTAACCCCTTATCTCCCAAGTTACTGTCTGTGCCTTGATCCCTGTGGCCCTAGCTGAATGCTTCCTGGGTACAAATTGTTTAGGACACTGGTTCTCAAATCTTGCTGCACAATAGAATCTTCTGAGGAACTTAAAAGAATATCTATGCTTGGTCCAATGACATCTGAATCCTTGGAAGCAGGACCCAGACATCACAGTTTTTTATGGCTGCCTGGGTGATTTCAATGTGCATTCGGGATTAACACTGGTTTAGAGTTTTAAATAGTGTGGGGTCTGCTGTGCACATGACTGATTTCCCTCTTCTAGATCTAACACGTAATTCATATGGATGGAGACACATTGTTTATAGATTACCTCCCTTTTTTTTTTACTTCAGAATGAGAGAAAAAACCCAAAACTTGATCATAAACTCCCAGGCAGAAAACCATGGCGACCATCTCCTGGGTCTAATAAAAGTTGGATGATTCAGTGTCTCAAATAACTGTATCCAAATTGAGCCTGATCACATTCCTTTTTAAAAGGCCACATTTCAGTTACATCATTCTATAGAAATAATTGCTCTGAGGACACTCACAGCATCATTTCACACAGGTAAAATAGTCCTGGAGGTGGTCAGGAATTCCAGGCACATTTTCTCAGGCACATTGATGCCTAGCTTGTGAATTGTGAAGCAACGTATTTCAATGCCTGAAAGGTTACCACTGAGGTTAGGGAGCATTGTGAAAAACCAAAAGTGAGACCCAGCTAAGTGTTTTTCAGCCTCCATAGGTTTCCTCTCCACAACCTGGGATGCCTGAATCTCCAGCAATGACAAGAAAAGACTACTGTCTTTAGAGTCAGACATTGCTGACTCTGAATCTTGGCTTTACCTCTTTCCAGCTGGGTGACCTTGGAGAAGTTGCTAAGCCTCTCTGATCACTGAGTATTAGTTTAGTAGAAAAAAGTGTCCTTTAAGTCCTTCTAGAAGGAGAGGCTAGACTCAGATGGCTTAGATGTCATTTCCGGGTTCCATATGTTATCAGAAAAAGCTCAGATTCTGCAAATCTAAGAATAACCAGAGAGTCCCATTGTGTGGGTTTACTAATAAAAGTGTTACTCTCCTTCATTTCCTTTTCTGGGGTTCTTACACAAAGATGTAATATATCTTCTACTGGAGGTTAGTTAGAAATATCTTTATTTGAAAAAAAAGAAAAATTACCTGTAATCCCACCAGCCACTGCTAATATGTTGGGGGCATTTCCTATCTGATATTTTTCTACACAGACATACTAAGGTAAAAATATTATTTTAACATCTGGACTTGATTTTCTTTTAGCGTCTTAAACAATACATTGGAGAGGCATTTATTGCAGAAGGTGAGGCTGGGGAAATTGGTGTGGTTCAGACAGAGAGGGAGGTGGGGGGAGAGAGGAGGAAAGTCACTCCTTGGGTAGAAGAATGAGAGAAATGAGTACAGGGCTCCTGGGAGGGAGGCATAAAGAGATGAAAAGGAGGGAAATGAGGAGTTGCCAAGTTCATGTGAGGCTATGGCCAGTGGAAATTTTCTTGGGAGATTATTAATACACTGGGAAAAAAAAGGATGCATGTTACTTAAAGTCGTTTTTAAGTCGTTTTAAGTTGTCTTTGTATTCATTCAATTTTACTACATTGATAAGTGCTTTGTATGTCTCTGTGTGTGTGTGTGTGTGTGTGTGTGTGTGTGTGTGTGTGTGACTTTGTATGTGAGAATGGCCTGAATTTCACACTGCTGCAGTGTAGGCTGAAACAGGTGCAGCCTGAGAAAATCATGATCCTGAAGTCAGTGGTGACTTTGAAATCATAGCACTTTTTTCCCCCTGTCCCCCAGCTAATAACCTGAAAACTTGGGAAGGGCTCTAGACTTCCATGGAACATGAAACTGCTCACCCAAGCTCATCTTACCTTGACTTCAGGGATGTGTAGGTGTATGTGTGGGGTGTGTGTGTGTGTGTGTGTGTGTGTGTGAAGTAGGATGCTGTCGGCTGCTCAGACTTACAGCGAGAGCAGGTAGCAATTTCCTTATGCCATGCCCCCATTCTCACCACTAGATTCTGCATTCACTGATATGCATGGAAATTTTATTTAGTAGTTGGGGAAGAAAGAAGGAGTTCTGATTTGCATTTCTCTGATGGCCAGTGATGATGAGCATTTTTTCAGGTGTCTGTTGGCTGCATAAATGTCTTCTTTTGAAAAGTGTCTGTTCATATCCTTTGCCCACTTTTTGAGGGGTTGTTTGATTTTTTCTTGTAAATTTAAGTTCTTTGTAGAGTCTGGATATTAGCCCTTAGTCAGATGGGTAGATTGTAAAAATTTTCTCCCATTCTGTAGGTTGCATGTTAACTCTGATGGTAGTTTATTTTGCTGTGCAGAAGCTCTTTAGTTTAATTAGATCCCATTTGTCAATTTTGTCTTTTGTTGCCATTGCTTTTGGTGTTTTAGTCATGAAGTCCTTGCCCAGGCCTATGTCCTGAATGGCATTGCCTAGGTTTTCTTCTAGGGTTTTTATGGTTTTAACAAGTCAAACCCACAATAAGATACCATCTCACAGCAGTTAGAATGGTGATTATTAAAAAGTCAGGAAACAACAGGTGCTGGAAAGGATGTGGAGAAATAGGAACACTTTTACACTGTTGGGACTGTAAACTAGTTCAACCATTGTGTGAAGACAGTGTGGTGATTCCTCAATGATCTAGAACTAGAAATACCATTTGACTCAGCCATCCCATTACTGGGTATATATATACCCAAAGGATTATAAATCATGCTGCTATAAAGACACATGCATACGTATGTTTATTGCAGCACTATTCACAATAGCAAAGACTTGGTGTCAGGCCTCTCAGCACAAGCCAAGCCATTGCATCCCCTGTGACTTGCACGTACACATCCAGATGGCCTGAAGTAACTGAAGATCCACAAAAGAAATAAAAATAGCCTTAACTGATGACATTCCACCATTGTGATTTGTTTCTGCCCCACCCTAACTGACTCTCTTTTCGGACTCAGCCTGCCTGCACCTAGGTGATTAAAAGCTTTATTGCTCACGCAAAGCCTGTTTGGTGGTCTCTTCACAAGGACACACGTGAAATTTGGTGACATGATTCGGATCGGGGGACCTCCCTTGGGACATCAATCCCCTGTCCTCCTGCTCTTTGCTCCGTGAGACAGATCCACCTACGACCTCAGGTCCTCAGACCAACCAGCCCAAGAAACATCTAACCAATTTCAAATCCGGTAAGCGGCCGATTTTTACTCTCTTCTCCAACTTCCCTCACTATCCCTCAACCTCTTTCTCCTTTCAATCTTGGCACCACACTTCAATCTCTCCCTTCTCTTAATTTTAATTGCTTTCATTTTCTGGTAGAGACAAAGGAGACACGTTTTATCCGTGGACCCAAAACTCCGGCGCCCGTCACGGACTGGGAAGGCAGCCTTCCCTCGGTGTTTAATCATTGCAGGGACGCCTCTCTGATTATTCACCCACGTTCCAGAGGCGTCAGACCACGCAGGGATGCCTGCCTTGGTCCTTCACCCTTAGCGGCAAGTCCCGCTTTCCTGGGGCAGGGGCAAGTACCCCTCAACCCCTTCTCCTTCACCCTTAGTGGCAAGTCCCGCTTTCCTGGGGCAGGGGCAAGTACCCCTCAGCCCCTTTTCCTTCACCCTTAGCGGCAAGTCCCGCTTTTCTAGGGGGCAAGAAGCCCCAATCGCTTATTTCCGCACCCCGACCTCTTATCTCTGCGCCCCGATCCCTTATGTCCGCTCCCCGACCTCTTTTATCTCTGTGCCCCAATCCCTTATTTCCGTGCCCCAACCTCTTATATCTCTGTGCCCCAATCCCTTATTTCCGTGCCCCAACCCCTTCTCTGCTTTTCTGGAGGGCAAGAACCCCCCACCCCTTCTCCGTGTCTCCACTCTTTTCTCTGGGCTTGCCTCCTTCACTATGGGTAAGCTTCCACCTTCCATTCCTCCTCCTTCTCCCTTAGACTGTGTTCTTAAGAACTTAAAACCTCTTCAACTCTCACCTGACCTAAAATCTAAGCATCTTATTTTCTTCTGCAGTGCTGCTTGACCCCAATACAAATGACAGTAGTTCCAAATAGCAGGAAAATGGCACTTTCAATTTTTCCATCCTACAAGATCTAAATAATTCTTGCTGTAAAATAGGCAAATGGTCTGAGGTGCCTGATATCCAGGCATTCTTTTACACATCAGTCCCTTCCTAGTCTCTGTGCCCAATGCAACTCATCCCAAATCTTCCTTCTTTCCCTCCCCCCTGTCCCCTCAATCCCAACCCCAAGCATCACTGAGTCTTTCTCATCTTCCTTTTCTACAGACCCATCTGACCTCTCCTCACCAGGCCGAGCTACCTCTCAATTCTTCCTCAGCCTCCGCTCATCCACACTATAATCCTTTTATCACCTCCCCTCCTCACACCCAGTGTGGCTTACAGTTTCATTCTATGACTAGCCCTCCCCCACCTGCCCAGCAATTTATTCTTAAAAAGGTGGCTGGAGCTAAAGGCACAGTCAAGGTTAATGCTCCTTTTTCTTCATCCCAAATCAGATAGCGTTTAGGCTCTTTTTCATCAAATATAAAAATCCAGCCCAGTTCATGGCTTGTTTGGCAGCAACCCTGAGACGCTTTACAGCCCTAGACCCTAAAAGGTCAAAAGGCCGTCTTATTCTCAATATACATTTTATTACCCAATCTGCTCCCGACATTAAACTCCAGAAATTAGAATCTGGCCCTCAAACTCCACAACAGGACTTAATTAACCTCACCTTCAAGGTGTACAATAATAGAAAAAAGTTGCAATTGCTTGCCGCCACTGTGAGACAAACT
The DNA here is from genome assembly GCF_006542625.1 of Nomascus leucogenys. Classification (NCBI taxonomy): domain Eukaryota; kingdom Metazoa; phylum Chordata; class Mammalia; order Primates; family Hylobatidae; genus Nomascus; species Nomascus leucogenys. Next base: position 93,424,019 of record NC_044398.1, read on the forward strand.
CCAGCCACATCTCCAGCACACAAGAACTTCCAAACGCCTGAACCGCAGCAGCCAGGCGTTCCTCCAGAACCTCCTTCCCCAGGAGCTTGCTACACATGCCAGAAATCTGGCCACCAGGCCAAGGAATGCCCGCAGCCTGGGATTCCTCCTAAGCCGTGTCCCATCTGTGCGGGACCCCACTGGAAATCGGACTGTTCAACTCACCTGGCAGCCACTCCCAGAGCCCCTGGAACTCTGGCCCAAAGCTCTCTGACTGACTCCTTCCCAGATCTTCTCAGCTTAGCAGCTGAAGACTGACACTGCCCGATCGCCTCCGAAGCCCCCTAAACCATCACAGATGCCGAGCTTCAGGTAACTCTCACAGTGGAAGGTAAGCCCATCCCCTTCTTAATCAATATGGAGGCTACCCACTCCACATTACCTTCTTTTCAAAGGCCTGTTTCCCTTGCCTCCGTAACTGTTGTGGGTATTGACAGCCAGGCTTCTAAACCTTTTAAAACTTCCCAACTCTGGTGCCAACTTAGACAATACTCTTTTAAGCACTCCATTTTACTTATCCCCACCTGCCCAGTTCCTTTACTAGGCTGAGACACTTTAACTAAATTATCTGCTTCCCTGGCTATTCCTGGACTACAGCCACATCTCATTGCCGCCCTTCTCCCCAACCCAAAGCCTCCTTTTCATCTTCCTCTCATGTTCCCCGACCTTAACCCACAAGTATAAAATACCTCTACTCCCTCCTTGGCGACCGATCATGCACCCCTTACCATCTCATTAAAACCTAATCACCTTTATCTGGCTCAATGCCAATATCCCATCCCACAGCATGCTTTGAAAGGATTAAAGCCTGTTATCACTCTCCTGTTACAGCATGGCCTTTTAAAGCCTATAAACTCTCCTTACAATTCCCCCATTTTACCTGTCCTAAAACCAGACAAGCCTTACAAGTTAGTTCAGGATCTGCGCCTTATCAACCAAATTGTTTTGCCTATCCACCCCATGGTGCCAAACCCATATACTCTCCTATCCTCAATACCTCCCTCTACTACCCGCTATTCTGTTCTGGATTTCAAACATGCTTTTTTTACTATTCCTTTGCACCCTTAATTCCAGCCTCTCTTCGCTTTCACTTGGACTGACCCTGACACTCATTAGGCTCAGCAAATTACCTGGGCTGTACTGCCGCAAGGCTTCACAGACAGCCCCCATTACTTCAGTCAAGCCCAAATTTCATCCTCATCTGTTACCTATCTCGGCATAATTCTCATAAAAACACATGTGCTTCCCCTGCTGATCGTGTCCGATTAATCTCCCAAACCTCAATCCCTTACAAAACAACTCCTTTCCTTCCTAGGCATGGTTAGTGCGGTCAGAATTCTTACACAAGAGCCAGGACCGCACCCTGTAGCCTTTCTGTGCAAACAACTGGACCTTACTGTTTTAGCCTAGCCCTCATGTCTGCGTGCAGCGGCTGCCACTGCTTTAATACTTTTAGAGGCCCTCAAAATCACGAACTATGCTCAACTTACTCTCTACATTTCTCATAACTTCCAAAATCTATTTTTTTTCCTCATACCTGACGCATATACTTTCTGCTCCCCGGCTCCTTCAGCTGTACTCACTCTTCGTTAAGTCCCACAATTACCATTGTTCCTGGCCCAGATTTCAATCTGGCTTCCCAATTATTCCTGATACCACACCTGACCCCCATGACTGTATCTCTCTGATCCACCTGACATTCACCCCATTTCCCCATATTTCCTTCTTTCTTGTTCCTCACCCTGATCACGCTTGATTTATTGAAGGCAGTTCCACCAGGCCTAATCGCCACACACCAGCAAAGGCAGGCTATGCTATGGTACAAGCCACTAGCCCGCCTCTTAGAACCTCTCATTTTCTTTCCATCGTGGAAATCTATCCTCAAGGAAATAACTTCTCAGTGTTCCATCTGCTATTCTACTACTCCTCAGGGATTATTCAGGCCCCCTCCCTTCCCTACACATCAAGCTCGAGGATTTGCCCCCACCCAGGACTGGCAAATTAGCTTTACTCAACATGCCCCGAGTCAGAAAACTAAAATACCTCTTAGTCCAGGTAGACACTTTCACTGGATAGGTAGAGGCCTTTCCTACAGGGTCTGAGAAGGCCACCGCAGTCATTTCTTCCCTTCTGTCAGACACAATTCCTCAGTTTAGCCTTCCCACCTGTATACAGTCTGATAACAGAGCAGCCTTTATTAGTCAAATCAGCCAAACAGTTTTTCAGGCTCTTAGTATTCAGTGAAACCTTTATATCCCTTACAGTCCTCCGTCTTCAGGAAAAGTAGAACGGACTAAAGGTATTTTAAAAACACACCTCACCAAGCTCAGCCACCAACTTAAAAAGGACTGGACAATACTTTTACCACTTTTGCTTCTCAGAATTCAGACCTGTCCTCGGAATGCTACAAGGTACAGCCCGTTTGAGCTCCTTTTTATTAGGCCCCAGTCTCATTCCAGACACCGGACCAACTTAGACTGTGCCCCCAAAAAAACTTGTCATCCCTACTATTTTCTGTCTAGTCACACTCCTATTCTCCATTCTCAACTACTCATACCTGCCCTGCTCTTGTTTACACTGCCGGTTTACACTGTTTCTCCAAGCCATCACAGCTGATATCTCCTCGTGCTATCCCCAAACTGCCACTCTTAACTCTTGAAGTAAATAAATAATCTTTGCTGGCAGGACTCTGCTGAATCTCCTTAGGCACTCTCTAATCAGATGTCCTGGGTCCTCCCAATTCTTAGACCTTTTATACCTGTTTTTCTCCTTCTCTTATTCCACTCAGTTTTTCAATTCATACACAACAGTATCCAGGCCATCACCAATAACTCTACATGACAAATGTTTCTTCTAACAACCCCACAATATCACCCGTTACCACAAAATCTTCCTTCAGCTTAATCTCTCCCACTCTAGGTTCCCATGCCGCCCCTAATCCCGCTGGAAGCAGCCCTGAGAAACATCGCCCATTCTCTCTCCATACCACCCTCCAAAAATTTTTCCCGCCCCAAGACTTCAACACTATTTTGTTTTATTTTTCTTGTTAATATAAGAAGGCAGGAATGTCAGGCCCCTGAGCCCAAGCCAAGCCATCGCATCCCCTGTGACTTGCACATATATACACCCAGATGGCCTGAAGTAACTGAAGATCCACAAAAGAAGTAAAAATAGCCTTAACTGATGACATTCCACCATTGTGATTTGTTTCTGCCCCACCCTAACTGATCAATGTACTTTGTAATCTCCCCCACCCTTAAGAAGGTTCTTTATAATTCTCCCTACCCTTGAGAATGTACTTTGAGAGATCCACCCGTGCCCCCAAAACATTGCTCCTAACTCCACCGCCTATCCCAAAACCTGTAAGAACCAATGATAATCCACAACCCTTTGCTGACTCTCTTTTCAGACGCAGCCCACCTGCACCCAGGGGAAATAAACAGCCATGTTGCTCACACAAAGCCTGTTTGGTGGTCTCTTCACACGGACGCGCATGAAATCCACTGTGAGACAAACCCCAGCCACATCTCCAGCACACAAGAACTTCCAAATGCCTGAACCGCAGCAGCCAGGCGTTCCTCCAGAACCTCCTTCCCCAGGAGCTTGCTACGTGTGCTGGAAATCTGGCCACTGGGCCAAGGAATGCCCGCAGCCCAGGATCCTTCCTAAGCTTCATCCCATCTGTGTGGGACCCCACTGGAAATTGGACTGTTCAACTCACCTGGCAGCCACTCCCAGAGCCCCTGGAACTCTGGCCCAAGGCTCTCTGACTGACTCCTTCGCAGATCTTCTCGGCTTAGAGGCTGAAGACTGACGCTGCCTGATCGCCTCGGAAGCCCCGTAGACCATCACGGACGCCGAGCTTTAAGTAACTCTCACAGTGGAGGGTAAGTCCGTCCCCTTCTTAATCAATATGGAGGCTACCCACTCCACATTACCTTCTTTTCAAACGCCTGTTTCCCTTGCCTCCGTAACTGTTGTGGGTATTGACAGCCAGGCTTCTAAACCTCTTAAAACTCCCCAACTCTGGTGCCAACTTAGACAATACTCTTTTAAGCCCTCCTTTTTAGTATCCCCACCTGCCCAGTTCCCTTATTAGGCCGAGACACTTTAACTAAATTATCTGCTTCCCTGACTATTCCTGGACTACAGCCACATCTCACTGCCGCCCTTCTCCCCAACCCAAAGCCTCCTTTGCGTCTTCCTCTCATATCCCCCCACCTTAACCCACAACTATAGGACATCTCTACTCCTTCCCTGGCAACCGATCACATGGCCATTACCATCCCATTAAAACCTAATCACCCTTACCCTGATCAACGCCAATATCCCATCCCACAGCACGATTTAAAAGGATTAAAGCCTGTTATCACTTGCCTGCTACAGCACGGGCTTCTAAAACCTATAAACTCCCCTTACAATTTCCCCATTTCACCTGTCCTAAAACAAGTCTTACAGATAAGTTCAATCTGCGCCTTATCAACCAAACTGTTTTGCCTATCCACCGTGTGGTGCCCAACCCGTACACTCTTTTGTCCTCAATACCTTCCTCCATAACTCACTATTCCATGCTTGATCTTAAAGATACTTTTTTCACTATTCCCCTGCACCCCTCGTCCCAGCCTCTCTTCACTTTCACTTAGACTGACCCTGACACCCATTAGGCTCAGCAAATTACCTAGGCTGTACTGCCGCAAGCCTTCACAGACAGCCCCCATTACTTCAGTCAAGCCCAAATTTCATCCTCATCTGTTACCTATCTCGGCATAATTCTCATAAAAACACATGTGCTCTCCCTGCTGATCATGTCCGATTAATCTCCCAAACCTCAATCCCTTACAAAAACAACTCCTTTCCTTCCTAGGCATGGTTAGTGCGGTCAGAATTCTTACACAAGAGCCAGGACCGCACCCTGTAGCCTTTCTGTGCAAACAACTTGACCTTACTGTTTTAGCCTAGCCCTCATGTCTGCGTGCAGCAGCTGCCACTGCTTTAATACTTTTAGAGGCCCTAAAAATCACAAACTATGTTCAACTCACTCTCTACATTTCTCATAACTTCCAAAATCTATTTTTTTCCCTCATACCTGACGCATATACTTTCTGCTCCCCGGCTCCTTCAGCTGTACTCACTCTTTGTTAAGTCCCACAATTACCATTGTTCCTGGCCGGGACTTCAATCCGACCTCCCACATTATTCCTGATACCACACCTGACCCCCATGACTGTATCTCTCTACCTTTTATACCTGTTTTTCTCCTTCTCTTATTCCATTTAGTTTTTCAATTCATACAAAACCGTATCCAGGCCATCACCAATAATTCTACATGACAAATATTTCTTCTAACAACCCCACAATATCACCCCTTACCACAAAATCTTCCTTCAGCTTAATCTCTCTCACTCTAGGTTCCCACACCGCCCCTAATCCCGCTCGCGGCAGCCCTGAGAAACATCGCCCATCTCTCTCTCCATACCACCCCCCAGAAATTTTCGCCGCCTCCACACTTCAACACTATTTTATTTTTCTTATTAATATAAGAAGGCAGGAACATCAGGCCTCTGAGCCCAAGCCAAGCCATGGCATCCCCTGTGACTTGCATGTATACACCCAGAAGGCCTGAAGTATCTGAAGAATCACAAAAGAAGTGAAAATGCCCTGCCCCGCCTTAACTGATGACATTCCACCACAAAAGAACTATAAATGGCTGGTCCTTGCCTTAAGTGATGACATTACCTTGTGAAAGTCTTTATCCTGGTTCAAAAAGCTCCCCCACTGAGCACCTTTTGACCCCCACTCCTGCCCACCAGAGAACAAACCCCCTTTGACTGTAATTTTCCTTTACCTGCCCAAATCTTATAAAATGGCCCCACCCCTATCTCCCTTTGCTGACTCTCTTTTCGGACTCAGCCCGCCTGCACCCAGGTGAAATAAACAGCCATGTTGCTCACACAAAGCCTGTTTGGTGGTCTCTTCACATGGACGTGCATGAAATTTGGAACCAACCCAAATGTCCAACGATAGACTGGATTAAGAAAATGTGGTACATATACACCATGGAATACTATGCAGCCATAAAAAAGGATAAGTTCATGTCCTTTGTAGGGACATGGATGAAGCTGGAAACCATCATTCTGAGCAAACTATCACAAGGACAGAAAACCAAACACTGCATGTTCTCACTCATAGGTGGGAATTGAACAAATGAGAACACTTGGACACAGGGTGGGGAACATCACACCCCAGGGCCTGTCGTGGGGTACGGGGAGGGGGGAGGGATAGCATTAGGAGATACACCTAATGTAAATGACGAGTGAACGGGTGCAGCACACCAACATGGCACATGTATACATATGTAACAAACCTGCACGTTGTGCACATGTACCCCAGTACCTAAAGTATAATAATAATAATAACAAAAGAAAGGAGTTCTGATTGTGGATGATCAGGAAAGAATGACAGAGGTATGAATGAATTTTTGTACTAGGTAGGACTGCTGGATTCAACCAAGGAAATCCAACTTAAAATTGCACAGGGAGAGAGAGAGGCACTGTATTGGCTCATTTACCTAAGTAATCCAGGAATATTTGGCTTCAGACATAGATGGATAGATTCAAGTGCTCAGTCAGTGTGGACAAAAGATAGAATGTGTGGTAGGAGTGATTCCCAAAGGAAAGCTGGAGTCCTGGAATTCAATAAAAGACTTCCATCTAGGTAAGCAGAAGCCACAGTATCTCTTTATGCCCTAGATCTTAAGATCAAGTTTGGTTCTTTTGTTAAGTAGTCATCCTCCTCCTTCTCTTTCTCTTCCTCCTCCTCTTCTCCTTCTTCCTATTCATTTTCTGACTCCTCCTCTTCTCCCTCCTTCTCTTTCTCCTCCTCCTCTTCCTTTTCTTCCTCCTCCTCCTTCTCTTCTTCTTCCATCTCCTCTTTCTCTTCCTTCTCCTCCTCCTGTTCTCCCTTCTTCTCCTCTTCCTCTTTCTCCTCCTGCTCTTTCTCTTTCTCCTCCTTTTCCTCCTCCTTCTCTTCCTCTTTCTCCATCTTTTCCTCCTTCTCTTCTTCCTTCTCCTCCTCATCTTCCTCCTCCTCTTCCTACAAACCTAAGCCTCTTTCCTGATTCCCTTTTACACTGATGCAAAGAGAAAGAACTCTCAATCAGCAGCAACAAGGAGTGTATGTTCAGCTCCACACCCCATCAGCCATCACCCTCTCCTCCCTGTGGACTGACTCCGAGTGTGACCAGGAAGTACATCTCTCACAAGAATGGGACTTCAACCTCTTAGAATTGGAGGAAGAGGATGGGAGGGGATATGAGATTCACATTGCATGGGAAAGTACTCCTCTCCTTAGTCAGAAGAAAACACCTGGAAAGGAAGGAATGATAAATGGATGCTTTGCTGTTTGCTTGGAGGCTGCTGCTATCTCTACTCTGGAAGCTCTGGCTGTGGCTATTTGAACCCAGGGAGGAAGAAAAGGAGAAGGAGGAAGAGAGAAGATCCCAGGATATTTTGCAGACTCTGAGTGATTCAGAGGCAGAAAAAGTTAGTAGCTTTCTCTGTGTGCTCTCTACCAGTGAGGCAAAGATGATCCTATCCCTGGGGGTCTGGTAAAGGGGAAGTTGTTACCCTTGTTGGTGTGATGTGGCATTCCAGAGCTTGAACTCTGGGCTCAGCCAACCTCGGTTAGAATTCCAGAGCCTTGGGCCTCTTTGAGCCTCAGTTTCCTTATCTGTAACATGTGTATGCTACATTGATTTTTTTAAATGCCCCCAAGTATTTATCACTTCCTATATCCACAACTTTGCAATGTGACCTTGAAGCTTCTCTAATCAAGGGTGGATTCTGAGTCTCACCCCTTGAATGTGGGCTGGGCTTGTGATTTGTTTTATGTAGTCAGTAACATGGAGTAGGGTTAACAGCATGTGCTTGTTCTGAGCTAAGGTCTCAAGAAGCCTTGTGTGCTTCTATTGTTGTTCTTGGACAAATCCAGGATAGCTTGCTGAATGATGAGTGACTTGGGACTCATCATCACCACCACCCACCACCCAGCCAACAACCAGCCACCACCAGGCATGTGAGTGAGGCATCCTATGTCGGCCAGCCTCAGCCAACCAGCCAGTCGACCATAGGTTCATGTCCATGTCCCGTAGGGATCAATCGAGTCTGTCCCACATGAGCAGAATTGCCCAGTCAAGCTGCAGACATGAGCCCCAAATGAACACTTACAATCTGAAGCAATGGATTGACTGTGTGTTGTGTGTGTGTGTGTGTGTGTGTGTGTGTAGATTCTTTTTTTTTTTTTGAGATGGACTATCACTCTGTCCCCCAGGCTAGAGTGCAGTGGCATGATTTTGGCTCACTGCAATCTCCGCCTCCTTGGTTCAAGCAATTCTCCTGCCTCAGCCTCCCGAGTAGCTGGGAGTACAGGCACCCGCCACCACACCTGGCTAATTTTTGTATTTTCAGTAGAGACGGGGTTTCACCATATTGACCAGGCTGGTCTCGAATTCCTGATCTTATGATCTACCCGCCTCAGCCTCCCAAAGTGCTGGGATTACAGGCGTGAGCCAATGTGCCTGGCTGTAGATTCTTACAGTGGCATGTACCATATGCCAGGCATAGTCCTCAACAGTTTTCACCTATCAGGTTTTTTAATTTTTACAACAACCATGGGAAATAAGAGCGACTATTATCAATTCTTTTGGAAAAGGAATTTGAGTCTAGAGAACTCAAGGCTATCTGGTTAATAAGTGGCAGAACTACGATTTAAACCAGGCAGGCTGGCTTTAGAGATAATTTTTGTTATACTGGTGGTTCTTCCCAACTGTAAATTGCAAGTTTTGAAATTGCAGATATAATATAATCCGATTTTTATTTTAAAGCACATATGCAATCTCTATGTATATATGTATGTACGGAAATGAACAAAAAATTTAGGTCTGGAAGGGTGGGCTGTGACATTTTCACAGTACAGATAGTCATGCCGAGCAAGAGGGGCTATGTCAGCTTTTACGTCCTTCTTTCTACCTTTTAAAATTGCTGGCTTATTTTTATATGGAGTATGTGTTATTTTTATAATCAGAAAAAAAGCAAATAAGGCGATTTCCACTTTGGGAAGAGAAAAAGCAAAGCAGGAGGCAACCATGAGCCTTGTCTAGAAATGATCTCCAATGCTAAGGAGCCCACTTTACACCCACGGGTGTCCTGCTGGGATTTTTCTGGGTTCTCATTTTTTACTGCCTATGGAGTCACATATTTTACACCCCCGGCTTCACCTGGGCCCAAAGTGTGCCCCTCAGAGAAATAATACTCCTTATGCTATTGCCCATTTACACAGAGCTTTAATCTGATCACATATGACCTTCAATGTTAACTGCCATCTGTATTAGTACGCTTGGGCTGCCATAACAAAATGTCATCAACTGAGTAGCTTATAAACAATGGAAATTTATTTTGTCACTGTTCTGAGAGCTGGCAAGTCCAAGATCAAGGTCCAGCAGGATTTGGCTTCTGGGCAGCTCTGTTCCTGGTTTGCACACAGCTGCTTTGTCCTCACAGGGCCTTTCCTTTGGGGAGGGAGAGGAGAGAAAGAGAGGGAGAGACAGCTCTGTGTTGTCTCTTCTTATAAAGACACTAACCCTATCAGATCAGGGCCCCACTCTTATGGCCTCATTTAACCTTAATTACTTGCTACCATCCTGTGTCCAAGTATAGTCACACTGGGGGCTAGGGCCTCAACCTACACATTTTGGAGAAACACAATTCAGTCCATAGTCCCATCCCATTGACACACGAGGAGACTGAGAGTTGATCACTTATCTCTACTCACTGCAGCTGGAAGCTCACTTTTCTGGAAACTGTAGCTGAAGCCTTTAAGCTCCTTGTAGATTTTTAAGTATGTTTTGATGGAAAGTTTTTATAAAACATTTTTGACACTACCCTGTCTTATAAAGATGGGATAAAGCCAGCTATGATAAAACCAGTTGGATGATCAGTTATCTTATATTGGAGAGCAGTATGGTGAGACTGAACTACCTTAAGCTTTGGGGACAGACCAGGGTTCAATTCTGGTCACTCATTTACTATGTGGCCTTGGGAAAGTTACTTATCTTCTCTGACTTTAGTTTCCTTATCTGTGAAATGGAACACACAGGTCAGTGCCTCCCTAGGATTATTGGGAGGATTAAATGGGGCTACAAATGTGACCATGGCAGAGATAATAATAGCACACGACACACAAAAACGCCCTAAACACTAATTCTCTTTCTGCTTATATTTAAGAGTTTAGATTTATGATTGATCACTTAGGAAAAGAAATGGCTAACTCCCAAATTCTTCCATCTGTCCATCCATGCATGTAGCCATGCATCCATGCATCCATCCATCTACACATGTATGCATATGGAAGCTCAAGAGGCAGAACACTTGGAGGGGAAGTTGAGTTCATAAACTGGAGTCATTCTGACTTTGCTTTAAGGCCTGACACTGAAAAGCAGGTGTGTAGCTTGGGCCAGTTTCTCAGCCTCACTACAACTGGTTCATCTTATAAACAAGAACATTAGTCTCCACCTGAAAGGAGTGTTATAAGGATTTAAAAAGCTAAAGTCATGTTTTTCAAATTCAGTCATTCACATAACAGTTCGTGATTTTTGCATGTGTTTCCTTTGTCATTATTACTTACTGTCTTTCTTATTTTTTCATTTCAAAATTAAACTTCATATACTGCTATAAAAGGAAAATTGTTACCACTTTTTATAGCAGCAGATGTCATAGGTAGAAGATATTCCCCATCAAAATACAATAAAAATAAACCAATGCCGTTAAGAATTTAGCTAAGAAATGTTACCTGCTGAAAGGCTATAAATTTGAGGTGTGTTGTTTTTATGTTTCAGAAAAAGTCAATGATTAAAGAAGATGAGTAAATGGTGAACTAGTTTATTATTATTTTTTGAAACGGAGTCTCGCTCTGTTGCCCAGGCCAGAGGGCAGTGGCACAATCTCGGCTCACTGCCAGCTCTGCCTCCCGGGTTCACTCCATTCTCCTGCCTCAGCCTCCCAAGTAGCTGGGACTACAGGCTCCCGCCACCATGCCCAGCTAATTTTTTGTATTTTTAGTAGAGGCGGGGTTTCACCGTGTTAGCCAGGATGATCTTGATCTCTTGACCTCGTGATTCGCCCGCCTCAGCCTCCCAAAGTGCTGGGATTACAGGCGTGAGCCACCGCGCCTGGCCACTAGCTTATTATTAAAGAGGATGAGTGACTGAGTGAGGCCCTTAGGTTGTGAGTTTCCGACCACTGCCTAAATGAATGGTCTTCCTCACGTAAATGGTGAACAAATGGGTAAGTGGTGAACTTACAACAGCTGATGGCTCTCTTCCACTATTGCAGGTGCCAGGGGAGACATGAGGAAGACAAAAGATGTCAGAGCACCTCTAGATCCCAAACTCGAATATGTGAAAGACCTATAGAAAAACAAAATGTAGTTAAGTCTTGGTGTAGAGTGAAAGGTGGCCTGGAAGAGAAGTGTGCTAGTGCTCGTGGACATGGATTGTGCTGGTGGAGAGAGTCCTAATTAAGCTCTTTCCTCCTCCTGACAAGCTATAGAGGCAATTACGCATCCTAGTTGCTATTGCGGGGCAAAGAAGCAGGAATACCTTCTGGAAGCTGTAGGGTGTCTTCAGGGTAGAACCATCTATGAGGGGACATGGCCAGTTGTAATGAGTGTGAGTGGATTGGCTAGCACCTGAGCATGTTAGCATCACCCAACACAGGTTCACCCCTGTGGGCTAGTCATCTGGACTGGTTACCTACAGTGAGCAGCTACCTTCACCTCATTCAAAAACAGTTCTTATGGTGGGGATTCTGAGAAATAAGTAAAGGTTACAAGGAAACTATAATCATAACTTCTAGTCAAACTCCAAAATAAAAACTCAGTGGATGGGTTGATCTTTGTGATGGCTAAAAATAAAAGTATAGATACATAGAATATTGGCTCAAAGAGGTTTCTCTGACATCATCAGGGGATGATAAAGAAATAGAATGACAGTCATAAGTTAAGAGCTTTGGAAGCTAGATGTAGTAGAAGTGTTGGAAGGAAATAAAATAGAAATGTAAAGGAGGATTATTTGAAAAAGGAATAACAGAGAAGAAAGAATTGATGGCTACATGCATGTGTGTATAGATGGATTCATGGCTTTATGGATGCATGGCTACATGGCTACATACATGGATTCATGGATTCATTGATGCATTGCCACATGCATGGATGAATAGATAGATGCATGGCTACATGCATGGATGTGTAAATGGATGCATGGATTCTTGGAAGCATGCCTACTGCCTACATGCATGGATGCATAGATGGATGAATGCATGGATTCATGGAAGCATGAATATATGCATTGATGAATAATGGGTAGAAATTATGCAAAATATGAATGATGACTTCTAGTATAGCCTAGCTATTTAGGGAGGAAAGGAGAAACTTACTCTGTAGAGGGAAGGGCTCTCTGCAAGAGGAGAGGCTTCTGGTTCTTCTGAATGCAACAGAGGAGAAACGTTTTAAGGTATGGATAATAGGGGTCTGAGAAATGAGGGAAAAGCAATCCTGAGGGACAAGTAAGTGGCTTAGAGAACGAAGTGAAACATTTTATTTTGGGCCTCACATCTGAAAACTGAGGCTTGATATTCCAACTGAGCTTAGCCAATCAATCAAGAAACACAGTCAATATTTCAAACTGGCACCCAACAACCCACACACTTTTATTTGCCTGAACAATGTCCTGACTCACAACAGCCCCAAGAATGGAAGTCTGCGTTCTTTCCAGTCTCAGTGAGCCAACGTCTTAAAAAATACGTATGTATTTAGGGTTTTCAAAAGAGATAATAAGCAATTGCTAATAATTATTTGAAGCCAATAGAGTTGGGCCCAGCACAATTAGTGCTAATGTTGGGTCTTGATAATACCAGAAAGATAATTAAACTTGGTACAACGATGGCTGCCAAGGCTTGCTCAACAATTGAACTGAATTTTCAAACATACAGATGTAATTTTTTCAAGTGGTACAAATTCAAATGAATTGACTTACAACAAAATGATGGTCCCTTGTACATTTCCTAGGATATTCAGAATGGAGAAGCAGGTGTTCTCAGGAGGAAACAAGTCTGTAAGATGCCCTCGTTCCTCAGGGGTGGGATGGGGTGCTGACATGTAACACCAGTTTGGAGCAGAACCATGGAGGACTCTTTGAGTCATGACATCTGTGTTAGTTTCCTGAGGCTGCTGTAATAAATTACAGCAAATATAATGACCTAAAACAATGGAAATTTATTTTCTAACAGTCCTGGAAACCAGAAATCCAAAATCAAGATGTCACCAAGGTTGATTCCTTCTGGAGGATTCAAAGAAGAATCTGTTTCATGCATCTCTCCTGGCTTCTGCTGCCTGCTGTCAATTCTTGGCATTCCTTGTCTTGTAGATGCATCATTTCAATCTCCACCTCCATCTTCGTATCATCTTCTCCTCTGTGTGTCTTGTCTGTTTTTCTTCTCCTATGAAGACACGTGTGATTGGATTTGGGGTCTAATCCAGAATGAGCTCATCTTGAGATCCTCTGCAAAGACCGTTTTTCAAATAAGGTCACATTTACAGGTTCTGAGTGAACATGTATTATGGGGGGAACATTACTCAGCTCACTACAAATTCTGGGACAAAGTTCCCACCTCTGATGCCGTTTCTTACCATGTTACCCATCACTTTTTAACTCCAGGCACCAAGCCTCCTGCCTGTTCCTCAAACACACCATGTTCATCTTGAATCAGGAAGGCTGCTCCCATGTCCTGGGAAGTTTTGCTGGCATCTAGCCATTCAAGTCTCAGTTGCAGTGTCCCTGCCCCGAAGCGAACTTCCTAGATTACTCTCTATATATTAGCATCTCAGCTTCAGTTTATCTCCATCACATTATTCCGTTGTATTTTATCCATGGCATTTATCACTATCTGAAATTATTTCAGATATCTGTTCATTTTTTGGTGTCTTTTTGATAAAATATAAAGCTCCATGAGCTCGAGGCTCTCCCTGTCTTAATGACCAAAATAATAAGATCCCCAATGACCCGAGCAATTTCTTCCCCATTGTAGATGTTCCATGTTCAATAAAGAGTTGTTAAATAAGTGATTGACTATAAAGTGCCATTTAGGGCATCACAAAGTCAGGTTTATAACTTGAGAAATTGCTTGACCTTCCAAAATGAGAAGTTTTCAGAATCAAGGCCACAAGATATGGGACAAGGAAAGTTCTCCTGACAACAGGGAAAATCTGATACAGAAGAGGTATAAAGACCATAGTCTCCAGAGTCAAACAGTCCAGGCTAGCATCCATTCCTGCTCAGAAATAATCAATGTGACCTTCTGCAAGTTCCTTTGAATACTTGAACCTTAATTTCCTTATCTATAAAATCGACTGTATCAGTTGCCTACCTAACAACTAACCACGTCTTCCTCCTTTCTAGAGGAATCCCAATTTTGATCAACCTCTTCTGAGAGGCCATGTAATTTAAGATCCTCAGTTCTGGTTATGAAGGCATATGAATCTTGACTAACTTATCCATTTGGGGACCTCCAGTAGAACTTTGGAAAACACACCAATGGCCAGGCCCCACCTCCAAATGTTTGGATTCAACTGGTTTGTGATGGGGGGGACCAGGCACTACCATGGTTTATAAGCATCACCTTGTAATTCTATTGGGTTGCCAGGATTGAGAACCATTGATCTAAGCCAGTCATGAAAATTCCATTTTTTTGGTCAAATGATTGATACCATGATTTGGACATGTGACATAAACCTGAGTAATAAGCCAGGAGGCTAAGTAAGCTGGAAATAGTCTCGGAAAGTTTCTCTTCCAGTTAGAAAAGGGACACAGACAGAGATGCTGTTGCCACTCCTGGATGGCACTGTCCTTGTAGATTATGGACCAGACCTTCCCTGTGTGACTGCAGAGAGACTACACTGCATATGTCACTTCTTCTGCAACTTTCTATCCATGTCCTACTGGAAGTCCTACAGAAGAAGTCTGGCCAGTATTTTATCATCCAAGGATATGGCATCATCTGGACAATACGATTTTTAAAATTTGCTGTAATTAGTTATTTGTCATGTTATTACTTGCCATATATATGACTGCTATGTTACTTGTATTTCTGTGTAGGTAACAGAAAAAAGTGAATTTTTTAAAAAGCAAAAGCATGTGTTATCTCACATAATATGATGTTGACAGATAGGATGGTTCCAGGTCAGGGTTGAAAACTTAAAAAGCACGATGATAAGGGTGTTATCTTTCTCTGTTTCTGATCTGCCATCCTCAGACAGGGTTCCTTCTTACCTCATGGCCTCAAGATGGCTGCTAAAGTTCCAGGCATCACACAGAGTCAATGACACTCAGGGTCAGAGAAGAGAAGAGATTACAAATGTCTTCTGTTCTTTTTCTCAGTGGAAGAAAAGCTTTCTCAGAGTCCACTCCCAGCTGACTTAGCTCCAGGGCCCATTGGCCAGATTTATGTCACATGCTTGAGTTATCACATCAATCACTTTAAATAAAGAAATGGAATTTCCATGACTGGCTTAGGCCAGTGGTTCTCAACCAACTAGGTCAGTTAACAATCATTTGTTACACAATGCTCCAGGGCACTGGAGGCACCATGGTGAACACAAACAGACAGGGCTCCCACCCTCACTAGCATATGTAAAGATAGATGTTCCATTGCCTGGCAAAGGGGAAGTAAAGCAAACCACCATATTCATTCATTCCTATATTTATTGAGATCCTACTTGTACTGGATATGGCCTGGGTTCTCAGTGTACATCAATGAACAAAAAGACTCCTGCCCTGGTGCAGTTTACATTCTAGTGGGAGGAGGCATATAATATGTAATAAGCATAATAAGTAAATTATATCGTATTTACATGAAAGGCAGTAAGTGAAATAAAGAAGAAAAAGCACAGTGGGGAGAGGGAGATTGGAAGGTCTGGGGTGGGTGTGTTTGGGACTGACAGTGGGTGTCAGTTTTAAGTTGGGTAGTCATGGAAGACCTTGCCAAGAAGACAACAGAATAAAGACAGGAAGGGCGTGAGGGAGTGAACCATGGGAATATTTGCAGGGAGAGCATTCTGGGTAGAGGGAACAGGCAGGGCAAAGACCCAGAGACTGAATCATGCTGGGGTGACTGAGGAACCGTGAGAAGGCCAGACTGAGCAAGGGGGTGGAGGCAAGGGAATGAGGTCAGACAGAAGATGGTCAGGGGTGTGGGCCATGTAAGGCCCTGGCTATAGGGAATAAATACATGTTTATGTGTATGACTTTTTTCGTCACTCAGTCATTAATTATTTGGTTTCGTGTCAATGACCTAACCCTCTATCTGTAGTTTCTACATCCTTCAGTGATTGGGGAAGAACCTTGGCTTTCCCATCTTAAGTCTTCCCTGCTTCTGTATTATTTCTGGATAGGAAAAATGTGTCTAAGGAGGAACATGCAGTTGACATATGTGTGCCAAGGTAAGCCTGAGCTGTTGGACAATGGTTCTTCAATAAACAAAGACTCCCAGACCCAGAGAAAACACCCCTGGACCCAGAGGCCACAGTGTCCTGGGTGCAAGTCCCAGCCCGGGCTGCTTTACCCACTACGTGGCCTGGTGGCAACCCCAGGCTGCAGCTTCCACTCTGTAACATGGATAAGGGGCTTTCCTGACCTTAGTTCTACCCTGTACAATCTCTCATGCCCGAGAAGTCAGAACCCAGCAAACTGCAGTCAGTGGTCTTTGGCACCTTCGATTTTTCTCTTCAAGCTGCTCTGAGGTGCAAAAGGAAACCAGTCATTAAAGAGAATTATGTCCCAGGCAGTCTAAGCATGTGCTAATTTACTAGTTAGAAGCCGGAAAACAATTCCAGCCAGATGGAGGTGCCCTGCCTCTGTTACCAGCCACCAAATTGTTCACATTTTATTTCTCAGAGGGAAGCTGTGCTGTAAGATACCAGAAACAAAATAAGGGTTCTTTGCTACCCTGATGCCTCAAACTCTTAAATATTTTTCAAATGCTTAAAACAGACTCACAAACAAAAACCCTCCCAGATAGGCACTCTTAATATATATCTGTGAAATTATGTTCCAAAGAGATGTGCTTACAATTTGCAAGATTAGAATATTTCACATCAAGTGAAAGGTATAAATCTGAATCCCAAGCCCCAGTTCTAAGCATTGATATTCTCACTAGTTTTTAGGTTTTAAAGGAAAAGCATCTTTGATATCTTCTTAAAGCAACAGCACCCTGCCAGCACCTGCTGGGGTGCTGAATTGTCAGAGTTCCAAACACCAGCTGCCAGAGACCCCCCTCATCCTGTCAATTCTCATTGCTTATGAATCCCATTGAATAGACTCAAGCAAATTTGATCAATCATAGATAACATGAGTACATACTTATAATATACCAGGCATTGTTCTAAGCATATTAATAATCATCACTGAAACTTTCATAGCATTTGTCACGTGTCAGATGCTGCTTCAAGTGCTTGGTATATAAATACATGTTTAAAGCAGGTATGCCTGCCCCTACTCCCCCAGCCAAATTAGAGCCTCCCTCTTGTTTTTCTTAATAGCACATTTGGCAATTTGAAATGAAATAATTCACCCTATGTTTAATAACAGTCCTTATGCTGGACTCCACAGGGCAGGGGCTGTGTCTGTTTTGGTCCACATTGAATTGCTAGCATTTATCCCAGTGCTTGGCATGGAGTCCATGGCCAATAAATATTTGTATGAACACTTGAGACCACGTATAAGAAATGTCGTCAAAGGAGCTCTGGAGTATTAGAACAACTCTATTAGAAAGAAGCCCCATTTAGTGAACTTTTGGGCTCCCCAAGATCTTTGTTCAAATTCTAGCTTTACTCCTGAATGGCTGTGTGGCTACTATTGCATTCTATAGTAGCCTTATGAGGTCCATGAACATCTACATTTTGCATTTGAGGAAACTGAGGCTCAGAGAAGCTGAGTAAATTTCTTGACAACCTTCAGATAGTGAGTGGCAGATTTGGGTTTCAAACCAAGTCAGGCCCCAAGCTTTGAGGTCAATGTTGCTCATATGGTTTGGCTCTGTGTCCCCACACAAATCCCATGTCAAATTGTAATCCTCAGTGTTGGAGAAGGGTGCGAGGTGATTGAATCATGGGGGCGGACTTCCCCCTTGCTGTTCTTGCGATAGTGAGTTCTCACGAGATCTAGTTGTCTAAAAGTGTGCAGCACTTTCCCCTTTGCTCTCTCTCTCCTGCTCCACCATGCGAAGATGTACCTGCTTCCCCTTCACCTTTCACCATGATTGTAAGTTTCCTGAGGCCTCCCCAGCCATGTTTCCTGTACAGCCGGCAGAATTGTAAGTTAATTAAACCTCTCGTCTTCATAAATTACCCAGTTTCAGATAGTTCCTTATAGCAATGCAAGAACAGACTAATACAATTACACATGTTGAAGCCGTCTCCCATGCAACTACAGCTTTTGCTTTGTGGCTGGGAAGAGGACTCATCTTTACAAGTGCTTAACACTTATCAGGCACTATACTAGAAATGGATATATACTGTATTTTTATTTGAATCTCAGAGAAGCTGTACAAATAAAGTAAATATTTGCATTCAACTCATGAGAAACCCGAGGTTCATAGCTTAGGTAACATAACTGGGGCCACACAGCCATTCAGGAGTAGAGCTAGAATTTGAACAAAGATCTTGGGGAGCCCAAAAGTTCACTAAATGGGGCTTCTTTCTAATAGAGTTGTTCTAATACTCCAGAGCTCCTTTGACGACATTTCTTATACGTGGTCTCAAGTATTCATACAAATATTTATTGGCCATGGACTCCATGCCAAGCACTGGGATAAATGCTAGCAATTCAATGTGGACCAAAACAGACGCAGCCCCTGCCCTGTGGAGTCCAGCATAAGGACTGTTGTTAAACATAGGGTGAATTATTTCATTTCAAATTGCCAAATGTGCTATTAAGAAAAACAAGAGGGAGGCTCTAATTTGGCTGGGGGAGTAGGGGCAGGAATACCTGCTTTAAACATACAATATATGCTGAACCTTGAAGGATGAGGCAGCATTTGCAGAGAAAGAGTGAAGCAGAAGTGCATTCTAGGCAGAGGTAGCAGAATGTGCAAAGGCCCTGAGGTGGAAACAAACTTGGTGCTTTGAGGAATGGAACAGTTAGTAGAGCTGTATTAGCACTGATAGGGCCTAGGTCACAGGATAATACTAGAGAGGTGTTGGCAGGGCAAGGTGGCTCATGCCTATAATCCCAGCACTTTGAGAGGCTGAAGCGGGTGCATTGCTTGAGCCCAAGAGTTTGATACCAGCTTAGACAACATAGTGAGATCCTTTCTTTACAAAAAATATACAAATTAGCTGGCCATGGTGATGTGTGCCTGTAGTCCCAGCTACTGGGGCGGCTGAGGTGGGAAGATTGCTTGAGCCCAAGAGGTTTCAGTGAACCATGATCATGCCACTGCACCTCAGCTGGGTGACAGGGCAAGACCTCGTCTCAAACAAACAAACAACAAAAAAAAACAAGAACCAAAAAACATTAGCAAGGTGAACTTCTTGGGGTTCAGCCAGGGAGCACTAGCAAGGAATATGAGCTGCAGACTCAGAACCAAGCCATGAAGGTGAGTGGGTTGCAGTGACTGACCTCAGAGAGACAGCGAGCACCCTCCCATACCCATACTAGCCCTTTCTTCACCCCTAACCCTCCCTGTCACCTTGATTCAGCCCCTGGGACTTTAAAGTCTCCCTGCCTTTTGGCTGACTTCATCTGACCCATGTCAGCTACCATGACCTTCTCTTTAAAGATTTCAGGATAAAATTAAGATGTCTTTAGGTGAGCACATCACCCTTTTTGTGGTTTGGGATCTGCCCACCTCTCTGACTCTCTCCATCTTCTCCATCCCATAGAATTTAAGTGCCACCATGAGATTCTGTAACCCCCTGCCTTGTACTGGTTGATGATTTGACAGATTATGTCAAAAACCCTTCCTCAGCTTAAGAAGCTTTTGGGCTGAGACTATGGGGGCATTTTCTGATATGTAATCTTGTTGTCTGCAAACAGGGATAGTTTGACTTCCTCACTTCTTATTCGGATACCCTTTATTTCTTTCTCTTGCCTGATTGCCCTGGCCAGAACTTCCAATACTATAATTTAATAGGAGTGGTAAGAGAGGGCATCCTGTCTTATGCCAGTTTTCAAGGGGAATGCTTCCAGCTTTTGCCCATTCAATATAATGTTGGCTGTGGGTTTGTTATATATGGCTCTTATTATTTTGAGGTGTGTTCCTTCAATACCTAGTTTATTGAGAGAGTTTTTAACACCATGGAATACTATGCAGCCATAAAAAAGTACAACATCATGTCCTCTGCAGGGACATGGATGGGGCTGGAGGCCATTATCCTTAGCAAACTAATGCAGGCACAGAAAACAAAATACTGCATGTTCTCGCTTATAAGTGGGAGCTAAATGATGAGAACACATGGACATATACAGTGGAACAACACACACTGGGTCCTGTGTGGAAGGTGGAAGATGGGAGGAGGGAGAGGATCAGGAAAAATAACCAATGGGTATAAGGCTTAATACCTGGGTAACGAAATAATCTGTACAACAAACCCCCATGACACACATTTACCTATGTAACAAACCAGCCCCTGTACCCTTGAACTTAAAATAAATGTCTAAAAAAGGGCACAAGCATACAGTGAGGTAAAAGGAATAAATTCAAGGATTGATAGCAGAACAGGATGACTATGCTTAGCTGAAGAGTATTGTACTAAGGTGGTGAACACCGTGACTGGATCACTGCGCATTATATACACGTAATGAATTTTCTCATGTACCCCATAAACTTGCATAAATAAAAAATAAAGAAATAAAATGCAATGCCTTTGAAGATAAAATTTAAAAATCCTTCCTTGTTCTACAAACCCAAGAAAGAAATGCAAACTCTCTGTTTTAGTAACAGACAAGACAGGGTTACATTTTTCTCCAGCACCTCCCTTTTGAGCAAACCAGAGTTCTGTAATCCTGCTTAGCCATTGCTCAATGCAGAGCCCCATGTGAGCTCTATGTCCATTTCAGATTCATTAGATCCATTTGCCTCTATTTAGGAAGACACACCCTTAAAATGGTGGCTTGGGGAAGAAAGCTGCCCGGAGAGTTTATTTTGTGTGGCAATGTGTCTAGCAGATATACTGAGCTTCTGTTGCCTTCCAGGAGAAGGGGAAGGGAGGCATTTACCCAGGGGTACCAAACACTCTTAGCCTGCTCTCTTGGTCTCCTTCATGTCCAATGAGTAACTGACAGTTTCCCGATTGCTTTATGAAGGAGACTTTCCAAAGGAAGAAAGCAGCATTTATTAAACTGAGAACCCAGAAGACAGGAGGGTGGCAAGAGACTTTCAAATGATCTCTGAGTTGTAAATGCACGATCTTAAAGAGACTGTGGAATTACATCATCGGAAGAGTAGCACGCTGACTGAATTATTGGTGAGTGCATGTGTATTCTCCCTGCTCAGGTGACCGTTGGCAGTCTACACTACTCAGCTAAAGGACACAGAAATTCCACTATGAGAAAGAAAGAAAAAGAACTCTTAAGTTTTGCTGCAAAACTTCCAGCAGGCCTTTTGTCCCAGCAGCCAGACCAGCCAGACCTTCTCGCCTCCTGACCTAGCTCTCATTGGCTGTGAAGTGTTTTCAATGGAAACTTTTGTACCCTGAGGGCATTTTCATACTGCCCCCCACCCCATGGCAGCGTACTCTTTGCCTCTCATCTGACTACTCCTTACTGCTCACTTCTGAACTCTGCCTCTTGACTTTTATCTCCTTCTGCTTCCCCATGGCCATTGGCTTAGTTCAGTATTCAGCATCTTTCAACTAGATTACTGCTATGGCCCTCTGTCTGATCTTTTCCCTTTGTTCTAATTTTTTCTCTACACCATTAAAAATGAACTCCCCAAAGCACAAATCTGACCACCTCCTTGGAGTGCTCCCTGCTGCTTGTAGATTACAGTCCTAAGTTCTTAGCTGGAAGATTCCATGTCTATCTCTGAAGGCTGGATTAGACTGCCAGGCTCCAGGTTCATGTCTCCAAGTACTGACTGCGCCTCTCCAGTGGGAAAATTCCATGATTGCCTCAAACTCAATGTGGCAAAAATCGATAGTTGTCTATTTCCTTCAAAACCTACTCTTCCTCATGCAGCCATAATTCTGGCAGGGAGTTCTTAGTCAATCAAGCCAGAAATTTGGGAGTCATTCTCAGTATATCCCTTGGCATCATCTCCTAGATTAAGTCCTAAAAAGGAAAAACTCTCAAACCCATCAGTCCAGGCTGGGTCTCCCTAGCTCAGCTTGATTACTGAGACAGCCATCATGACCCATCATTTTACCCATCACAGCCATCATGACCTCCCTAGATGACTGTATTAGTTTCCTGGGGCTGCCATGACAAAGTACCACAGACTGGGTGGGTTACACAACAGAAATGCATTTTCTCACAGTTCTGGAAGCCCAAGATAAAATGTTGACAAGAGTTGTTTTT
The DNA here is from genome assembly GCF_006542625.1 of Nomascus leucogenys. Classification (NCBI taxonomy): domain Eukaryota; kingdom Metazoa; phylum Chordata; class Mammalia; order Primates; family Hylobatidae; genus Nomascus; species Nomascus leucogenys. Next base: position 93,446,682 of record NC_044398.1, read on the forward strand.
TTCTGAGGCCCCTCTCCTTGGCTTGTTGATGGCTGTCTTCTCCCTATATTTCCACGTGGTCATTTCTCTGTGCATGTCTGTGTCCTAATCTCTTCTTCTTCTAAGAACACCAGTCATATTGTATTTAGGTCCACCTGTATAACTACTTCACCATACTTGCCTCTTTAGTGACCCTATCTTCAAATACACTGACATTCTAAGATAGGTTAAAGATCAGGACTTCAACATATCAATTCCAGGGAGGCACAATTCATCCCATAATAATGACAAATCTGAAGACATCACCCTTTTTAATAGCTCCTCAAAGCTGTGGGATAAAATCAGAATACTGTAGGTGAGTTTGCAAGACCCTTTGTGATTTGATGTTCGTGCACCTGTCATGGTGGGACTATTTCCTCTCACCTAATCATCCTGAATTAATGAACCCAGGTTGCTCACTGCAACCTCCGCCTGCTGGGTTCACTCTGCCATCATAATGTGGGGTTTCATAACTCCTTGCCTTGACAAGCAGGTTTCCTCTAACAAAAGGTTCATTTGCTCTTTCTTTTTTAAACAGCTCATTGAGGTATAATGGACACACAAACTACATTGTTTAAAGTACACAATATAAAAAGTTTTGACATGCAAATGTACCTGTGAAGCCATCACCACAATCCAGGTAATGAACCTATGCATCAGTTCAAAAAGTTTCCTCTTGCCCCTTTATAATTCTCCTCACCTTCCCTGTCTTCCATCCCTGAGCAAATTGTTGGTTGGCTTTCCATCATTATAGGTTAGTTTGCATTTTGTTGAATTTTGTATCAATAGAGTCATAAAGCATGTGCTCTTTTCTTTCTGGCTTCTTTCACTTTGCATGATTATTTTGAGACTTATCCATGTTGTTATGGGTATCAACAGCTCATTCCTTTTATTGCTGTACAGCATTCCATTGGATGGATAATAGATACACAATGTGTTAATCCAGTCACTTGTTGATAGACATATGGGTTATTTTCAGTCTGAGGCTATTACAAATAAAGCTGCTATAGAAATGCATGTAAAAGTCTTTATATAGACATAGATCTTATCAGCTGAAGAATCACGAGGTTTATAACTTTGGAGAGGAGAACTTTATTTCTGTTTGTTATTTTTTTGAGACGGAGTCTCGCTCTGTCACCAGGCTGGAGCGCAGCGGCATGACCTCGGCTCACTGCAACCTCCACCTCCCGGGTTCACACAATTCTCCTGCCTCAGCCTCCTGAGTAGCTGGGACTACAGGCGTGCACCACCACACCCAGCTAATTTTTATATTTTTAGTAGAGACAGGGTTTCACCATGTTGGCCAGGATGATCTCGATCTCCTGACATCATGGCTATTCCATAGGCTGGGAAATGTAGCCTTCAATAGAAACCAAAAGCAGCCATGTTGAGGAAGGAAAGATGGGACAGGAATTTGTGCTGAACTAGTTGGCTAGCTACACATATTCAACAGGTTATAGGAGGAGCTATGAATATTTACAAAGGGTGGGTGCACATGCGTAGTAAGCAAATATGCATGCTACATATGTCCTGTTTTCACACTGGGGTGGAGACTTAACATTTAAATGCACTAAAATTAGGCTTTAAACATCAAAAAAGTAAAACGGAGGACACAGAGTTATCCTACGTGCAGCCTCAGTAAACTAGCCAAAACAAGTCCATGGTCTGTGGTCTCTTATCAGGAAGGAATGCTGGTCGGTTGTGTCAAAACCACAAAAAGCAAGTAGAGTCCAGCAAGTCTTTTGAAAGAGCTGGTGTCTGCTTAGCCCTTAAGAAAGAAAGCCTAATGGTGGTTAGCAAGGGAGAAAGTGTAACAACGCATGTTCAACCTCCTATCCCATCACAACCAGGTACTCAGTTTTTAAGGTTTCTCTGGAGTCCCCTTGGCAAAGAGGGGGTCCATTCAATTAGTTGGGGGGCTTAGAATTTTACTTTTATTCCTCAACCTTTATTTTTCTTAGGTAAATACCTAGGATTAGAATGGTTGTGTCATATAGTACAGTATTATCTTTGAGTAGATCCTGAATAATCAGACATTGAGTTGTAGAAAAAGGTGATGCATGTGAACCTCTACATATAGTTGTTGGATGTTTACATGTGTTTATCATGGAACTAAAACATTTATTCTCTTTTTCTTCATCCTTCTGTCAACTGTCCTCTGTGTCCAACCAGTTTCTGCCCTGCTGATTTTCTGCCTTCAGAAACAGAGAAGAATCCAGCTTTTCTTCATGATGTAGGATGTTGTATGTACATGGAGCCATCCTCAGTCACAGCTGCCCCTTCATGCTTCCAAGGTAACTTTATAAGAGACTACCTTTGCCTCCAAAGGTAGGGACAGGCTCATTGAATATTTATCCTGCCATGGAAGTCAGAAAGACAAATATGCATTAATATCATAACCATCAGCCAGGCACAGTGGCTCATGCCTATAATCCCAGCACTTTGGGTGGCCGAGGTGGGCAGATTACAAGGTCAGGAGTTCGAGACCAGCCTGATCAACATAGTGAAACCCTGTCTACTGAAAACACAAAAATCAGCTGAGCATGGTGGTGCATGCCTGTAGCCCCAGCCACTCGGGGGGCTGAGGCAGGAGAATAGCTTCAACCTAGTAGGTGGAGGTTGCAGTGAGCCAAGATCACCCCCCTGCACTCCAGCATGGGCAACAGAGGGAGACTCCATCTCAAAAAATATATATATTATAAGCATCTCCATATTTCACCACCTTTTCCAGGCAGCTAATATTGATGCTTTAGAGACAGCTCTGGAGTCAGACTACCTGGATTTGAATCCTGGTTTCTGCCATTCTCTAGATGGAAGACTTTGTGCAAGATACTTAACCCCCTGTGCCTCAGCTTCCTCATCTGTAAAAGGTAGACGGTGAAATCTCTCTGAGGATTCAGGGCAAAAGCACAGTGTCTAGCATACAGTAAATTCTTTGAAAATGGTATCCTTAATATTATCCAGTTTCCTCTCAAGCCAAGCCCTGTCATCACTATGGCAACCCATATAAAAAAGAGATCACAGGTAAGCTCTCCTTTGATGCTCCAGAAGTTTAAAGCACCACCGCCATCTTCAGCACTCAGCTTTGAAGACGTCTTGTTAACCTCTATTGTTTTGTATCAGTGGGCTACGTGCTCATCTGAAGAATGAATGGAAATAGCACAGGTATTTTTAAGCAATTAGTTGGAGCAATAGAAATGCCCAAAGGAATGAAAGTAAAATAAATGTATGTCAATGCATGCCCACTCTCTGCCATTTTCGTTGAGATAGTGTCAAATATCTAACAGAATGTTGGTGAGTAGGGGGAAAGTGCAGGAAAAATAAAATTTTTCCCTATATGAATCCTGTTTTACTGATATTGAACCTTGATATGATTAATGTTATGCCCAGGTAATCCTGACTTATTAATATTCCTCAGCACATGGCACCTCTGGGAACCTCACCAAGTTCAATGGTACTAGGAGGCTTTGAAATAGCTAAGGCTGAGTGGGGCTGTCTTTCAGGGATAAGGATCTTTTTGAGCTCCGTCTGCTGTTTTGTTTTCTGAGGTCTCCACAGTGGGGCTGTAGGCTTCCCCTTCACCCATCTGTTGCCTTGTGCTTCTCCTTGGTGTCTTCTTTTAGTTGTGCAAACAACACGAGAAAATTTGCCGCCAGTACAGACTCAGAGGCTTGCATGTGCTTTGGGCAATGCGGCAACATTGCTTCTGGAGCTTCTGTTGTATTTTGACATCAAGGTTGCTGTCTCAATCTCTACTTCTCACTGGGGATTCAAAGAAGCAAGGTAGCTGCAAAAGTAACCACTGGTATACCAGAGATACATTGCATATGTATAACAAAGGTCAGGTGCTTCATTTTGTTAACAGAAAAACCAAACTCTAAAATATTTTAAAGAGGTTTATTTTGAGTCAATATGAGTGACTCTAACCCAGAGAAAACACAAACCTAAGAAGCCTTGAAAAACTGTGCCCAAGATGGTCAGGTTTCGGTTTAGTTTTACACATTTTAAGGAGGCAGGAGTTGCAGGCAAAGACATAAATCAATATAGAGAAAGTATAAGTCGGTTTGGACTGAAAGGCAGGATATCTTGAAGCAGAGGCTTATAGGTTATAGGTGGATTCAGAGATTCTTTAATTTGCAATTGGTTGAAAGAGTTCAGCTTTTTCTAAAGACTTAAAGTCTTTAGTGCAAAGGAATGCTTAAATTAAGATAAGGAGGCCTGCTATCTATCACGTGATGGTATAACAGACTCAGGTTAAAAAGTAAGCCACATTATACTAGATTTAAGAAAAAACAAAACACTTAACAAGATTTTATGGCCTGTAGGGCATGACTTAACCCTTGCCTCTCATGGTCTTAGGTCTTGTTTATAATCTGGTATCTTATTACCACAAAGAGTCTATTCTGTCAGTCTTATGATGTCTATTTTAACATTAATGCTGGTCTGTGCTTAAACTCCAAAAAAAGGGGGTATAATGAGGCATATCCAACCAACCTTCTGGTCATGACTGGGAATTCAGTTTTTAAGGTTTTTCTGGGGGTCCCCTGACCAAGAGCAGGGTCTGTTCAGTTGGTTGGGGGGTGTAGGATTTTATTTTTAGTTTATAATTTTCATTTGAGATTTGCCCCAAAAAGGGAGAAGGTTACAAATAACTCAAAAGAAACATTTTAATGCACTTAATGAACGAATGACTTGAGCTTCTTGACTTTCAAGAAGTCAAGAAGCAGATAGCTACTTTGGAATAAATTGAGTTTACAGTCAGAGAGAACTGAATTTTAGTTCCGGCCTTAGTTACCCACCAGCAGGGTAGTCTCTCATCCTCAGAATTTCGAGGGAATAGGCCTATGGATGTCAATTACGCAGCACACAAGAAAGCTCAGCACCATAATCTTCATCCACTGGGGCAAAGTGAGTTTCCCTTCTCCCTTCCTGAGATTCGCTTTCCACAGCTCAAGTGAGAGGCAGAGCCCAGATGCCCCAGAAAGGGAAGAGTCCATGATGGCAGGACTCACACTATATCCCAGAACCTAGTCCTGCATGCATAGTAGGCGTTCCATAAATACAAGATTAAAAAGTACCAGGATCTAGGATCAAGGCAAGATTGTGACTATACATCACTGTATGTGCCTGATACTTATGGGAGTACTGTACATGAAGTTTTGTGTTTTGTGTTGGTTATTTTTTTTAGCTGTTTCAGTCCTAATTAAAAATGTGCTTGATAGAAATTCAGCCTCCCAAACACATCTCACTACCACCTCCCTGCCACCACCAGCTTTGTTAGTCCTTGTTCTTCACAGCTCCTTGTCTGGCTGACATGGGTCCCGCTCAGCCTCCCTCTGTCTCCAACATGGGTAATTACTTCAGTCCAAGCTGCAGCTCATTACCTCCCTGCAGGTGTTAACCAAAGCAGGGCTGACCTCTTAGGAGTTCATTAGTCAGATGCCTGCAGTAGAACCTGGACTCCAATTGCTAAGGCCTCCGAGCACTATAGACTAGAAGTCTCTCTGTTTGAATGGTTTTACACTGGCATGTTTAAAAGAAAAATAGTAACATCCCATCAGGTCGTGGTTATCCCCCTGTAGGATGCCTTCTTGCCAAACTTCACCTTGGCATGATGTTACCCACCTGTATGTAGGAGCCAAGTGAGAAATCTTCCTTTTAATTTTTTTTTTTTTCCTTTGAGACGGAATCTCACTCTGTCACCCAGGCTGGACTGCAGTGGCGCGATCTCAGCTCACTGTAATCTCTGCCTCCCAGGTTCAAGCAATTCTCTGCCTCAGCCTCCCAAGTAGCTGGGATTACAAGCACCCACCACCACACCTGGCTAATTTTTTTTGTATTTTTAGTAGAGACGGACTTTCACCATCTGGGCCAGGCTGGTCTTGAACTCCTGACCTCGTGATCCACCTGCCTCGGCCTCCCAAAGTGCTGGGATTACAGTCGTGAGCCACTGTGCCTGTGCTGCCTGACACATGTTTGTGCCCTCCATTATCTGCTCGTTCAGCACACATTCACTGCCCTCTGGGCCTGTTCCAGCAACCAAGGCAAGCCACGGGGAGAAGCAGGCAGAGATTTCCATTTCAATGGGCTGGCAGCCCACCAAGATGCCCGTGGTCCCACCCCTCAGAGAACTGTAAGGGTGGCTGAGAAATCACCTTTTGTTTTTGTGTTTGCTCTAAGGCTCTTGCAAAGCTCATTATCTTACACAGGGCCCTCCCTCTGAGGAGCCCTTGGAGAAATTTTTGGATTTTAGTATGACAAAAAGCAGTGCTTCTCCAGAGCAGCTGACAGAAGATGCCTGCCACAAAGTGCGACGGGAAAGGGGACAGGTCTTGGAGGAATCGGACCTGGGAATGAATCCTTACCACGTGACAGCGCTGCAAAAGTGGGCCTCTCTTTCATCCACAAACTTGTAAGATATTGTCTAGCTTCCAGGGCTGTTGTGAAGATGAGATGAGATAATATATGTAGAGGCCTGGTATTTAGTTTGTGCTCAATAAATGGTAGTTGCCACTGTTGTTTGTTTTTGTAAATGGCTACGTAACTAATGGGTATGTTGGAGATCAACATACACCATCTCCAAACAGGAAGGATTGTTGAGGTAAAAGCAACTAAGAAAAGGCAAACGCAGAAAAGCTCTCTGCCCTTCCTTCTATTTGACCAAAAGCATGGCATAGACTTACGAAGACAAATTGTCCCACTCCCCCTCTCAACCAGGGAGAACAAAGGTAAATCACTGAAGATACACCCATGATCCTTATTGGCCTGGAGATGGTACCAGAGGAATCTACATTAACAAGCTTTGCGAACTAGCCTATATGTGTCATCTACTTACCTTCCTGTAGAGACTTAATGTTCTTTTTCTTTGTCTTGCCACTTCTCTAAAAACTTACGGTTCTCTGAGGGGTGGGACCACGGGCATCTTGGTGGGCTGCCAGCCCACTGAAATGGAGATCTCTGCCTGCTTCTCCCCGTGGCGTGCTTTGGTTTCTGGAACAGGCCCAGCAGGCAGTGAATGTGCACTGACCGAGTAGATAATGGAGGGCACAAACACGTGTCAGGCAGCACAGGAAAGGTGCTTGCTCAGAGTACCCCTCCCTCTGCATCCAGACCAACCCTACTGCTTCCCCTGTGGCCCTGCCTAACTATGCTGTGCCTGCCTTTTGGGAACTCTGACTATCTTCAGTTTTATTTATCTGATCTAGAGGACTTATTATACTTCAAACTGCTTATTAATACACAAGAATTAGAGTGGCCTGGAATGACAAGACACTTTGGACACAAACAAATGAGAACATATGAAATAGGCACCTTTTTCCAATATTCTGAACAAGTTTAATATTTTAATACATGAGTTTTTTTTTTCAGGTGGGAAAAAAAACTTACTGTTCTTTGTTGAAGATGCTATTTAAGCTGGAATTCAAAGACATCTCTCTAAAGAGTCCTCCTTCCTTAGGTATCTCCCATGTCTATGTGAAATACACATGTTAACACACTTCTGTTTGTTTTTCTCTTGTTAATTTGTCTTTTGTTATAGGAATTCATTCCAGCTAGGAATTTATATAGATTGAACAAAAATATTTCTTTCCCTGCAACTTACTGTCGTTGTCTTTTCCTGTTGGACATCAGGAAGTACAGAGGAAAATCTGCAGCTGACCAACAGCAAGTGTCCAGGACCCCGTGGCATAGATTTTGTGTAATAAATCTTGCTTCCCTCACTCTATTGTTTGTAGTTTGGATTTTTTATTTGCATCTTCTTAATTAATTAGTTATAATTTCTGAACTATTGCATATATCTTTGATAACTGCTTCAAGTCCTATTTGGAACAAGCTAGAGTAAAAACATTCTAATACAAGATTAAAGAAAGAACGAAAGACACCCTCTGGCATTTCAATTTTCAGTGGTCAATTTAAAAAATTTGGAAGAAAAAAATCAATATAGAGGCTCCCAGGAAAATGATGAATGTTCACTCTTTAAAAATGAAAGGTATGTGCTTCCACTAGGGGCTTCAGAAGTGGATGGATCTCGCTGTTGTCTCCTTTAAAGTTTATTTTCTTGAAAACCTATTATTGGTCTGAGTTGAGACAAATGTCAAAGTTTCCACATCAAGGTTTTTTAGCTCTTATTCCTATTCATTCATTCTCATTTTCCTCTTTCATGGGCTGGATTCCTTTCAATACAAATATTACAGTCCCATTATGGTAGATTCCTAGGACTCTCCCAGTTATCAAAGTCAGCAAGAGCTGTGGATTAGACCTGGGTGACCCTGAGTGTGTCACCTACCTTTGAGCTCATCCTCTTCACTTGCGAAATAAAGAGGATAATTTCTTCCCTGTAAACTATTCACATTAAAGACAATAATGCACTCGAGGCCATCTGGCAGGTGCTCAATAAATGTTATTTTCTTTTCTCTTAGCTTTCAGAGCCTAGACGAACTCCATTTTAGATTTTTTAAAAACAAGTTGTTAGAAACACCTGTTCTTCCTCACCCAATCTCCTTTCTTATTGTATAAGCTTAGTGCCTTTCCAATACTAATACTCTGGATCAGTTTCCATTATACTATAAACTAGTTTCCACTGAAACTAGATGATAATAAATTGTATTTAAAGTAAATGGCTCATCAGCTTGGTCATCATTTGGCTGTATAGATGTCTGCAAAGATGGTCCATCCAGCCCAGAAAACCATCTCTGAAGGTCATAGAGAGATTTATAGTCTTGTGTTGTCTTATATCTGCAATGCCAAACTCTGTCATTATAATAAGAAGAATAGCTAATATTGAACACTTAGCCAGGCACCTTGCTAAGTTATTCATTTTGAAAGCATTATCTAGTTAACCCTTTGTATTAATTTTCTACTACTGCATAACAAATCACCACAGACTTGGCATCTTAAAATAGCAAACATGTACTACCTCTCATTTTCCATGGGTTAGAGTTCCAGGAAGAGCTTAGCTGGTTTTCCTCTTCAAGGTTTCATAAGGCCACACTCAAGGTATTAGCCAGGCTGCATTCCGATTTGGAGGACTGACAGGGTGCTATGGTTTAAATGTGTGTCTCCTCCAAAACTCGTGTTGAAACTTGATTCCCAATGTGGCAGGATTGAAAGGTGGTGACCTTAAGAGGTGATTGGGTCATGAGAGCCTCTGCCTCCAAGAATGGATTGACCCATTCATGAATTAATGGATTAGCGGGTTGATGGATTAATGGGTTATCATGGGAGTGAGACTGGTGGCTTTATAAGAAGAGGAAGACAGACCTGAGCTAGCATGCTCAGCTACTCACCATGGGACATCCTGTGCCACCTCATGATGCCCTGTGCTACCTTCCGATGCCCTGTTCTACCTCGTGATGCCCTGTGCCACCTCGTGATGCCCTGTGACACCTTGTGATGTCCTGTGCCACCATGACTCTGCTTAGAGTTCCCACCAGCAAGAAGGCTCTCATCAGATGCCCCCCTTTGACCTTGGACTACTCAGCCTCCAGAACCATAAGAAATAAAGTTTATTTCTCATAAATTTCCCAGTGTCAGGCATTCTGTTATAAGCAACAGAAAACAAACAGGCTAAGACACTGGGGAAACATCTGCCTTCAAATTCCTTTCAGTCACTTGGTAGAATTCATTTCCTTATAGTTGAAGGACCAGGATTTTATTTGCAGGCTCAAGTCCCTGTGATTCGTCCCCGCCTCTCATAACATGACAGCTTAATTCTTCAAGATGATAGGGAGGATCTTTTGCTCCAGTGGGCTAAGATGGAGCCTTAGATAATGTAATACAAACACAGGAGTGATTATCCCATCATCTTTTCCATTTTCTATTGGCTAGAAGCAAGTCACAGGCTAAGATGAGGCATTATATCATGTAATACAAACACAGGAGTGACTATCCCATCATCTTTGCCATTTTCCGTTGGCTGGAAGCAAATCACAGGTTTCTCCTTACTCAAGAAATTCTACCAAGTAACCTAAAGAAATTTGGAAGGCTCGTACAGGGCAAGGATGCCTGGCAGTGGGAATGATGGGACCATCTTGGAATTCTGTCTGCCATACTCTCCATCACAAGTCTCGAAGGGAGGTATTGTTATGAAACCTGTTGTTCATATCAAGCACCACAATTTGTATGACACAGTGCAGTACATGTTGGAAATGTGGCACTAAAGCCTGAGTTGTCAGCTTCAGAGTCCATGTTCTTCAAACAATAAATTCTAGGAAGAAGCCTTTCCTCGCATTTTTTCTAAAACTACCTCCTTTAAGCTCTAGGTGTAAAGATGGTGTTTGTGATATGGGATTTGAGGAGCATCTGTGTGTACATGATCCGTAATCAAAGAATATATAGAGCTGGAAAGGATCTTAAACCTACTGTTCACATCCTTCTCTTTGGTATGTGAAGAAACAAAAGATCAGAGAAAGAAAGGATTTGTTTAAGGTCACAGAAGTAGTAAGTAGCAGAGCTGGTATTGGACAGCAGATGCAGCAGACATTTTTATTTTTTCTTTCTTTCTTTTCTTTTTCATTGTTTTCTTTTCCTAACTAGTTACTAACTAGAATCCCTTCCCCTCTCCATTTAGTTGGCAACAAGACCTTAATTTTCCTTTGGATGACACCTCCTCTTTCCTCTCAGCCCTTGTAATTTAGGTTAAGCTGGTCTCTCCCAGAGAGGTACAGAAATAGCCAAATGATCCAGGCATGTCCAGGGAGAAAAATGAATCTTCATGACTGCAGAGATGGTTAAAATAGGCTTATAATTAAAGTAGGGTCAATAATAGGCAACGAGAATCAGACTTAAAGCTTATTCTGGGATTACTGAGAAAGAGGTGTCATCTTTTTGGTAGGATCACTACTTAGCTAGGATGAAAACCAGGAGCTACTGGTAAGCATCATTGCCATCATGCATAGGGAGCCATATTGAGGAAAAAGCCAACACAGAGGAAACTATGTAGAGGACGAGATTCCTAATGTTACTGTGTGCTTGATCAAGCCATACCTGAAGCTAGTTACTTCCTAGAATTTGAGGAAACATAGCCAATATATTTTGTTAGGTCAGTACATTTTTGTTCTTCTCTTTAACACAATTTGAGATGGTTTCTGACACTACTCACTGAAAGAATTCTCATTGACTTGGTCTCCTGACTTCGGTTTTAGTGCTCCATACCTTGCACTTTGATTTTTTAAATTATTGACAGAGATTTCAGAGCCCTAGTATCTTCTGCAAGAATGTTAACACTTTCCATCTTATACTGTTAATCGTCTTATTCACCCCTTTCTCTATAGTCTGAATACATTAGGATTTTCTTGACATCAGATGCAAAGGAGGCTGGGTGCAGTGGCTCACGGCTATAATCCCAGCACTTTGGGAGACCAAGGCAGGTGGATCACTTGAGGTCAGGAGTTTGAGACCAGTCTGGCCAACATGGTGAAACCCCATCTCTAGTAAAAATACAAAAATTAGTTTGGGGTGATGGCACACACCTGTAATCCCAGCTACTTGGGAAACTGAGGTAGGAGACTCTCTTGAACCTAGGAGGTGGAGGTTGTAGTGAGCTGAGATCGCACCACTGCACTCCAGCCCAGGCGACAGAGTGAGTGAGACTCCATCTCGACAAACAAACAAACAAACAAACAGATGCAAAGGCATCACCAAATGGGACACAAAGATGCTTGGGTGAGTTAACATTTTTAATTCTAAAAATGACCAATGTATATCAGACCTTTGGCTCCAACCAGCTATTGGGCAGATTTTTTTCAGGAGTAGCATGACAGTCATCAGTGGATTCCTCTGTGGATCTCAGCTGCTAGCTGTGTGTCCTTCATTCTCATGAGTACAGAATGGATTGCTTTTCCTTATCTATGTTACTGCATTTAACATGAGTAGCCTCAACTCCGTCTCTTTTCCAACATAGTCACCTGCAAAATTGGAGTGAGGGGTCAGCTTCTAAGGCAGATGTGTTGCCAAAGGACAGGGCTGCAAGCCATAGAAGGTGGCCATCCCCTTTGCAAATCACTGGGAAAGAACAAAGGCTTAGAAAGCAATGAATTGTCTTAGGTTGTTACTGTTTTATTAAACAAAATTGTATTGGGACTTGATGATCCAATTCCAGCATTTAAGGGCTGCCATCAATCACCATTATCTAAGAAAGGAAATCATAAGCTTTATGCTTGCAGATAATAAGATTATTATCTGAAATCAGCACATGCTACTGGAAGAATAATGGGCCTTACAGCTAGCAAAACTGAGTTCAAATCCTGCTTATGCTACCAGTTGTGTGCTGTTGGAGGAATTTAATATATAAGTCCTCATAAAAGGGGATAATATTTTGCAAGTTGGGGGAAATCTATAAGGTAAGACCCTTAAGCTACTCTGTCTTTAATAAATACATTTTTAACTATTCCTACTCTAGAATCCATTATATTCATTATAAGCATAATGCAATGCCTTAAAACTAGCCAGATTATTTCAATCCTGGGTGATATGAAATGAGTTCACAACATCTTTCCTCTCCCACTGACTAGAGATGTAAAACCTAAGCATAAGGTATGGATCAGCTATTAGAAAACTCTGGAAAGTAAAAAGTAACAGGCAGATTGGGGGGAAAGATTAAAGTGCCACAGACTCATCAGGAAGTTTAGCATTTTTCCCTGTGGTATCCACAGCCTGGACTCAACGTAGCAGCAAACCCAAGAAGCGGGCATTGGTGGAGTCAGAGATCCAGAATTCCTTTTAGTTCAGGCTCAAGGAGCAGGAAAGGAATATTCTGGTAGTGACAGCAGCAGCCACAAGGGGCCTACAGATCTAAGGGAACGAAACTTTCTAACTGAAGAAGCTGCGTTTCTAAGTGGATAGGGCAAAAATTTGCTCTTGTTTCCTCTGTCCTCATATGACTTGGCCCCATACATGGGCACGTTCATGGTAGTGCACAGCCAAGTGAGGGAAATAAGCCCAGTTCTCTGGCTAGAGGACTAAAAAGAGGTGAACCAGGAAATTTTTAAAAGTATAAGGAAGGTCTTGGACAGGTAGGAGCTCAAGAAAATGCCTCCATAATGTTGTTCATAATCTATGGCGCTCACCCCTGAGCTGAACCTGTGTGGGTATGTTTCTTTTCAAAGTATCTGATGTGGTTTTGCTCTGTGTCCCCACCCAAATATCATCCAGAATTGGGAGGTGAATGGATTATGGGGGTTTCCCCCATGCTGTTTTCGTGAGAGTGAGTGAGTTCTCATGAGATCTGATGGTATAAAAGTGTGACACTTCCCCTCTGCGCGCTCTCTCTCTCTCCTGCTGCCTTGTGAAGTAGACACTTGCTTCCCCTTCACTTTCTGCCATCATTGTAAGTTTCCTGAGGTCTCCACAGCCATGCAGAACTGAGAGTCAATTAAACATTTTTTCTTCATAAATTACCCAGTCTCAGGTAATTCTTTACAGCAGTGTGAAAATGGACTAATACAGTATCAAAGACTTTAAGAACTGAACTAACAAATAGACACCAGCGAGCTCCCAACTGACTAATGAGTGGCTCATGAAAGAGTCAAATCCAAACAGCACTGAAAAGCCTTTGAGAGTAGAGGTAACACTGAAACTACGACCTAGAAAAAGATGGCAGAAACTGTGATCCAAACTCACTGGATCAGTTCCACATTAAAACAAGAATACCTATTTTCAACAGGACTTAAACAACATCCAAAGTCTCATAATATTAGGATAAAATCCAATATTATGCAGCATATGAAGAATCAGAAAAATTCAACTTTCACAGAAAAAGGCAATCCAACAAATGTCAACACCAAGATGACACAGATGTGGAAATTATATGAAAAAAAGATTAAAACACTGATGACAAAAATGTTCCAAGAGACAAATATTTTTGGGATTATAAAGACGTTAAACGTTTTGCAAAGAAATAGAAAATATAACAAAGAACCAAACATAAAATTTAGAACAGAAAAATGCAACAAAATAAAAACTGACTACAATGATGCAATAACATAACAAAATAATAGAGGAAAACAGTAAACTTTCATATAAGTAGAAAGTATCCAAGTTGAACAACAGAGAGAAAAAAAAATTTCAAAAACTGAACAGTCTCAGAGATAACACTAAAAGACCTGTTTATGTTATGAAAAACAGAAGAATGTGAGGCAGAAAAAGTGTTTTTGTTAATAATTGCTAACTTCCCAAGTTTGGCCAAAAAATTCATAAACCTGGAAGCTTAGTGAACCCCAAATGGGATAAACCTCAAAACTTTATGCCAAGATATAGCATATCAAACTCCAGAAAATTAAAGACAAAGGAAGATATGGAATGCACCCAAAGGGGGAGAGGAGGAAAGTATATTACTTATAAGGGAACAATAATTGTAGTGACTATGTATTTCTCAGCAGAAACTCTGGAAGCCAAAATGAAGTGGAACAATATTTTTAATGTGAAAAAAAGTAACCGTCAGCTCACAATTTGATATACAGAGAAAATATCCTTCAGGAATTAAGGTAAGGTATAAACATTCTCACATGAAGAAAAAGCAAGAGAATTTGTTGCTAGCATGTGCTCTAAAAGAATTGCTAGACCAGATGCAGTGGCTCATGCCTGTAATCCCAGCACTTTGGGAGGCCGAGGCAGGTGGATCACCTGAGGTCAGGAGTTCGAGATCAGCCTGGCCAATATGAAGAAGCCCCGTCTATACTAAAACTGCAAAAAATTAGCTGGGTATGGTGGCGCATGCCTGTAATCCCAGCTACTTGGGAGGCTAAGGCAGGAGAATTGCTTGAGCCTGGAAAGTGGAGGTTGCGGTGAGCCAAGATTGCACTGTTGCACTCCAGCCTGGGCAACAGGAGTGAAACTCTGTCTCAAAAAAAAAAAAATTGCTAAAGGAAATTCTTTAGACAAAAGCAAAACAGTGCCAGAAAGAAATTTGGAACATTGATGATGAAGGAAGAGCAACAGAAATTATAAATATCATAGACTATTCTTCTCCTCCTGAGATTTTAGAATAGCTTCAACAGTTGATAGCAAATATTTTTTTGAAATATTTGTCAAATATTGTCCAATGAAATTTTAAATATATTTATATAGAATTTATAAGACAACACTAACACAAAGAGGGAAGGAAAAAAGACCTATATGGTGGCAATAGTTTTACATTCCACTTGAAGTGGTATATTATGGATTCAAAATAGACTGAAAAATTAAGTATTTTTAGAGCAACCACTACAAAATAACTACACAAAGAGATATGGTGAAAACCATATATATGAGTTAAAATGGGATATTAGAAAAAGGTTCACGTAACACAAAAGAAGGCAGACAAAAGGAAACAAAGGGTCAAAAACCAGCAGGAATAAACAGAAATCAAATAATAAAGTGGTACATCATCTGTTTCCAAATATGTCAATAATTGCAACTAGTGTAAACGCTCTAACATGCCTATTAAAAGCAGTGATTGTAAAAGTGAATTAAATGT
The DNA here is from genome assembly GCF_006542625.1 of Nomascus leucogenys. Taxonomy (NCBI): domain Eukaryota; kingdom Metazoa; phylum Chordata; class Mammalia; order Primates; family Hylobatidae; genus Nomascus; species Nomascus leucogenys. The sequence continues at coordinate 93,462,151 of NC_044398.1, forward strand.
CATGATCTTATATGCTGTCTCTAAGAAACTAACTTCAAGTATAATGATATAGGTAGTTTAAAGGAAAAAAACAGTTATAAGGAACAAAAAAGTTATAACTTGTACACAAAAGAAAAAAGAAAAGCTGGGTGGCTATATTAATATCAAGCAAAGTAGACTCCAGAGCAAAGAAAATTATCGTGAATAGAGACAAATATTATTTAATGATATAAGGTAAATTCACCAAGGTGATATAACGATACTAAATGCGTATGCATCTAACAGAGCTTCAAAATATATAAAGCACATGCTGACAGAACTGAAAGGGAAAATAGACAAATCCACAATTATAGTTAAATATTTCAACACTTCTCCCAACAACAGATAGAACTTGCTGATAGATCGACAAGGATTTGGAAGAAATGAACAATATCATCTAAAAAACCTAAATCAAATGGACCTTTATAGAATAGTCCACCCAAGAATAGCACACTTCTCAAGTGCACATGAAATATTTACCAAGATAAACTATATCTTGAGTTATAAAACAAACCACCGATTTTAAAAAATCGAACTTAGACAAAGTATGCATCTAATCACAATATAATTTGTCTGTAAATGAGTAACAGAAAGACAACAGAAAAATTTTTTACAAATTGGCAATTAAACAACACATTCTTTAATAATCCATTAATCAAAAAGGAAATTTTGAAGAAAATTAGAAAATATCTGAAACTGAATGAAAATAAAATACAACATATCAAAATTAGTGAAATAGAAATAAAGTAGTACTTAGTGGTAAATTTATAATTAATTGACTTACATTAGAATTAATTACTTTTATTTGAAAAGAAGAAAGGTCTCAAGTCAACACTTTAAGCTTTTGCTTTAAGAAATCTAAAAATAATGAGCAAAAATCTCCCCAAAATAGAACAATGTTATCATACTTGTTTTCAACAAGGAAATGAATAAGAGAAGAGCACTAGTAAATTGACTTGAGATCAGAAAAGCAATATGAAAAAATCAATGAAACCAAAATACACTGGTTCTTTGAAAAAGATCAATGCATTTGATCAGCCTCTAGCAAAACTGGTAAAGAAAACTGAGAAGAAATAAATTACTAATATTAGGAATAAATAAAGGATAATACCACAGACCCTGCAGATATTAATGGACTAAAAAAGAAATCCTACAAACAACCCTATAAACATAAATTTGAGTACTTACATGAAACAGACCAATCCATTGAAACAGACCAATTCATTGAAACTATCAAATTTATCAAGATGAAATAGCCCCAGTAGACTTAGATCTATAAAATACATTGAATTAATACTTTAAAGCCGTCCAAAAATAATCTCTCAACCAAAATTCTAAACTTTTTGTGGAAAGTCAAAGGACCTAGAACGGCCAAAATAATTTAAAAACAAACAATACAATTAAAGGAGTCATAGCAATCAGTTTTAAGAGTTAACTACAAAAATCACAATAATCAGTACAGTATGGGATTGCCAAAGGAATCAACATAAGTAGATAAATGAAGGAGAATAGAGAGTCCAGACATAGACCCAGATAAATGTGTTCAATTGATTTTTGGAAAGGTGCAAAGGCAATTCGAGGGAGAAAGATATTCTTTTCAACAAATGATGTTGAAAGATTTGGACATCCACATGCAAAAAAAAAATAGATCTTTGATCAACACCTCACACTTAATGCAAAAATGAACTCAACGTAGACGATAGATCTAGAGGTAAAAAGCAAAACTACAAAACTTTTAGAGGAAAATATAAGAGAAGATATCTGTGACTTGGGTAAGGCAAAGAGTTATGAGATGTGACACTAAAAGCATACTCTACAAGAAACAAATGGATAAATTGAACTTTATCAAAACACAAAACTTTTTTTTTCTACGAAAGATGCTGTTAAAAAAAAGTGAAAAGACAAACAGTAGACTGGGTGAAAATGTCTGCATATCACATATCCAACCAAGGACTTGTATCCAGAATATATATAAAGAACTCTCAAACTCAACTGTCAGAAGACAATCAAGTTACAAAATGGGCCAAAACAAACAAACTTCAACAGACACTTTGCCACAGAGGGTAGATGTAAGGCAAATAAGCACATTAAAAGATGTTTAACGCCATTAGCCATTAAGGAAATTCAACTTAAAACCATAATGAGGTACTACTATACATCTATTTAGATGGCTAAAGTAGAAAATACTGCCAATACGTAAGTAAGGGATGCAGACAGACTAATTAGAACTGTCATACTTTGCTATTGCAAATGGGAATGCTACAGCCATTCTGGAAAACAATTTGGCAGTTTTCAATGAACCAAACATACACTTAGTTCATAACCGAGCATTCCCACTCCTGGGTAGTTACCCTGGGAAAATGAAAACTTATGCTCCCATGAAAACCTACACATGTACATTTATAGTAGTTTAATAATCTCTAAAAGCTGAACTACCACAAATGTCCTTCAATGAGAGATTAGATAAAATGTGTGGTACATCCACACACTGGGATACTACTCAGCAGTGAAAAGAAGCAAACCACCAGTACATGCAATAAGCCAGTTTCAGAATGTTATTAATACGTACTCTATGACTCCATTTATATGACATTCTCTAAACTACAAAGCTATAGAGATGAGAACAGTTCTGTGGCTGCCAGGAGTTAGAGGTAGAGAGAGGGTGGGTTGTGACTGCAAATGGGTAGCATGAGAGAATTCTGGGCAAGTGATGGAATTATTCTGTATACTGATTATAGTGTTAGTTATACAAATTTATACATGTGTTAAAATTCATAGAACTGTGTATCAAAAAAGTCCATTTTAGCATATGTTAATTTAAAATTCTTTTTTAATTCTGATGATGTCATCTTCTATGGAGGAGGATGGAAATGATGCTTCTGATTCAGAAAACATCTTAACAAAAGAAAAATGTTATATGATTAATAGCAAACATTTATTGGGCACTGACTTAGCAAGCACTGCAATATTACTCCAGTTTATCTAATTTAATCCTCCTAACAACACTAGGATAGTCATTTTGTTATTATCCCCTGTAAGCCAAAAAGTATCTGAGACAAATATTTCCTGTTTCTAATTTTTCTAAAATTTTCAATCAATTTAGATTTTTTTTTTTTTTTTTTTTTTTGCCAAAGTTTTGGATCTTGACCTGTGACACAGCCTCAGGAAGTCCTGAGAACATGTGCTCAAGGTAGTTGGGCTATAGCTTAGTTTTCTATGTTTTAGGGAGAGACAAAACATCAATCAATACATGTCAGGCATACATTGGTTTGGTCCACAAAGGTGCGACAGCTTGAAGGGGTGGTGAGGCTTGGAGGTCATGGGTGGTTTCAAAGATTTTATGATTGGCAAATGGTTGAAAGAGTTATTATCTAAAGACCTGGAATGAGGCCATATGTGGTGACTCAGGCCTGTAATCTCAGTACTTTGGGAGGCCAAGGCAGGTGGATCACCTGAGGCCAAGAGCTTGAAACCAGCCTGGCTAACATGGTGAAACCCTGTCTCTACTAAAAATACAAAAATTAGCTGGGCATGGTGGTGGGCACCTGTAACCCCAGCTACTCCTGTGGCTGAGGCACTAGAATGGCCTGAACCCAGGAGGGTTGCAGTGAGCTGAGATTGTGCCTTTGCACTACAGCCTGGGTGAAAAGAGCAAAACTCCTTCTCAAAAAAAAAACAAAAAAGAAAGAAAGAAAAAGAAAAAAAGACCTGGAATTAATAGAAAGGAGTATCTGGGTTAAGATAAAGAGTTGTGGAGACCAAGGTTTTCATTATGTAGATGAAGTCTCATAGGTGATCGTCCCTAGAGGCAATATATGGCAAATGTCTCTGATTCAGACCCTTAAAAGGCACTAGACGCTCAGCCAATATCTTCAGGATCAGAAAAAGACCTAGAAAGCAAAGGGGATTTGCTATAGAATGCAAATTTCTCCCACAAGAGACAGCATTGCTGTGCCATTTCAAAATATGTCAAAGAAATATATTTTGGGGTAAAATACTTTGGTTTCTTTCAAAGCCCGGCTGTCATGTGATGCTATACTAGAGTCAGGTTGGAATTTGATATCTTATTGCTACAAAGAATCTACTCTGTCAGTCTTAGGATATCTATTTTAATGTTAATCCTGATCAGTCGTGTACCTGAACGCCAAAGGGAGGAGGAGATAATGAGGCATGTCTGACTTCTCCCTCCTGGCATGGCCAGAATTAGTTTTTCAGCCTCCATTGGCTGAGAGGAGGTCCATTTAGTCATTTGGAGGCCTTAGAATTTTATTGTTGGTTTACACCCCATTTTGCAGATGAGTGAAACTGAGCCCCAGGTTAGGTGGTTTGCCTAGACCCATGGCTAGCAAGTGAAGTACCTGATGTTTGAACACAAGTCTTATCAAATCCAGAGTTTTGAGTTTTGTGTCAACTACTTCCTAACTGTTTCCGGGGTTCCAGTATTCTGCTTTTCCTGTTTTAAAATCCTACATATTAACTAAGTATAGCCTTGCCAGAGAGAAACATCATCTCTGCTCTGCAAATAAGCCCTCTCCTCACCACTGACCTCCAGTTAATGAGAAATGCTGACTCTTTGGCTAAGGAAATTCTCTAGTATCAATCTCCATTGTTTTCTTTATTTAATACAGCTGTTAACTTCTTTTAAACAATGTAATTCATCATGAGATAGCCAAACCCTGGTTTTATTGATGCAACAATTAATTAGTTGGCTGCCCAATTCTGCAAAGTTTGTTCCAGATGAATGCCTGGCCAGGCTCTGGAGCCATGATGCAAATCTAGTGAACGCTTTGGACATATTGCTGACTTAATCACATTTGAGACGTTGTTGGAGGTTTAGTCCCTCTGCCCTTGCCTCTGGGATGGCTGGTGGCTGGAGCTGCTCTGAGAGTGACTGCAGGAGCTGCCTCTATTAGCACCAAAGTGGGGGGGGCTAGTCATTCCTGGCTTTTCCCAAGGAGGGTTTCTGGGGCCTTTGAGAAAAAAAGTAAAGTAGGAAGTTTGAGGTTTATGTTCATGCTAAAGTATGGCTGTGCTGTGTAGTGGATAAGAAGACAAGTTGCAAAGTACTTGCAAAGTATGGCTGTGCTCTGTAGGGGTCTGTGGTCAGACTGCTTGGGGTCCAGTGGTTGTCATTCACTAGATGGGACAAGGGACCACTAATCTTTCAATAGCTTTATTAAGATACAACTTACATGCCATACAATTCACTATTTATGCAATGACATTCAGTATATTTACAGAATGGTATAAACATCACCAAACCTAATTTTAGAATACTTTTCTCACCCTGATTCCAGGAGTCTGGGAGAGGTCCCCAAATACTGTTGGGACTTCAACCCCAGCCAGTGTCTAGGCTCTTGACAGCATCATGAGAAGGAGTTCAAAGATAAGCCAGAAAACAGCGAAAGTAGAGATTTATTGTAAACCACAAGGTACCCACTCAAGAAAGAGAAGTGCAGGCATACTCAAAAAAGAGTCACACAGTGGGTTTGGGGTTTCTATCTTTATGTGTCTCTTTAACCAAGGGGTGGAATATTCATGAAGATTCCCAGGAAAAGGTGGAGATTTCCCAGAACTGTGGTGTCGCTCATTTTTAAAAGAAATATGGGTGTTCCTGGAACTGTCATGGCACTGGTGTATGTTTGATTTAGCATGTTAATGAGCATATAATGAGGTCCTATGTAAAACCTAGGTCAAATCCAGTGCCACGTTGTGTCCAGTCAGTCTTAGCCAGCTTGATTCGCACCCTGGTTTTTCAGGATCTTATCAGTCTCTAGCTTCTGCAACTATTTCAACAGTTTTCTTTTACTAGTCATGTGAAACTGCTGCCTGAAATTTTCTATTCTCCTGTGACCACCCTGTATTATTCCTGTCTCAAACCCCAAAGGAAACCTTATCCCCATTTGCAGTCACTTCCCATCTCCCCACCCTAGCCCATCCCTTAAGCAATCACTAATCTACTTTTTGTTTCAATAAATTTGTCTTTCCTGGAAAATTAATATAAGTAGAATGAGACAATTGTGGTCTTTCTATACCCAACTTTTTTCTCTTTGCATAATATTTTGAGGTTCATCCATGTTGTAGCATATATCAATACTTCATTCTTTTTCATGGCTGAATCATATTCCATTGCATTGATATACCACATTTTGTTTATTTGATCACCAGTTGATAAACATTTAGGTTGTTTCCACTTTTTGGTTGTTACGAATAATGCTGCTATGAACATTCCTGTACAAGTTTTTGTTTGAACATATGTTTTCAGTTCTCCTGGGTATATATCTAGGAGTGATGTTGCTGGGTCCTATGGTGGTGCCACGTTTAATACCTTGAAAAACTTCCAAACTATTTCTCAAACTGGCTATGTCATTTTACACCCCCACCAGCAATGTGTGTGGGTTCTAATTTCTCCACATCCTACCCAACACTTATTATTGTCTGTTTTTTTCATTCTGGCCACCCTCATGGGTATGAAGTGGTATCTCGCTGTGGTTTTGATTTGCATTTCCCTGATGGCTAATTATGTTAAGCAACTTTTCATGTGCTTATTGGTCATCTGTATGTTGTCTTTGGGGAAATGCCTCTTTAAATCCTTTGCCAATTTCTAAGTCAGGTCATGTGTCTTCTTATTATTGATCTGTAAGAATTCTTCATATACTGGGTACACACTCCTATAGGCTGGCCACTTAAACCCTCAGCCTCAACTTTGCCTCTAGGCTGCTTTACCAGTGTTTCATTCCTGTAGATCCATACCCTCCTTTTCACCTTGTCTGTCCTTTTTTTTGTTTCCTAATCCTTTCCCATCAGAGAAGGAAATCAATGTGACACACTCACTACCTCAAGAGAATAAAACCCTAGACCCACCAGTGCTCACTTTCAAAAGAAAGGTTTCTAAAAGAGCTCCTGAAGGAAGCACTAAACATGGAGAGGAACAACCGGTACCAGCCACTGCAAAAACATGCCAAATTGTAAAGACCATCGAGGCTAGGAAGAAACTGCATCAACTAACGAGCAAAATAACCAACTAACATCATAATGACAGGATCAGATTCACACATAACAATATTAACTTTAAATGTAAATGGGCTAAATGCTCCAATTAAAAGACACAGACTGGCAAACTGGATAAGGAGTCAGGACCCATCAGTGTGCTGTATTCAGGAAACCCATCTCACATGCAGAGACACACATAGACTCAAAATAAAGGGATGGGGAAGATCTATCAAGCAAATGGAAAACAAAAAAAGGCAGGGGTTGCAATCCTAGTCTCTGATAAAATAGACTTTAAACCAACAAAGATCAAAAGAGACAAAGAAGGCCATTACATAATGGTAAAGGGATCAATTCAACAAGAAGAGCTAACTATCCTAAATATATATGCACCCAACACAGGAGCACCCAGATTCATAAAGCAAGTCCTGAGTGACCTACAAAGGGACTTAAACTCCCACACAATAATAATGGGAGATTTTAACACCCCACTGTCAACATTAGACAGATCAACGAGACAGAAAGTTAACAAGGATATCCAGGAATTGAACTCAGCTCTGCACAAAGTGGACCTAATAGACATCTACAGAACTCTCCACCCCAAATCAACAGAATATACATTTTTTTCAGTACCACACCACACCTATTCCAAAATTGACCACATAGTTGGAAGTAAAGCTCTCCTCAGCAAATGTAAAAGAACAGAAATTATAACAAACTGTCTCTCAGACCACAGTGCAATCAAACTAGAACTCAGGATTAAGAAACTCACTCAAAACCGCTCAACTACATGGAAACTGAACAACCTGCTCCTGAATGACTACTGGGTACATAATGAAATGAAGGCAGAAATAAAGATGTTCTTTGAAACCAACGAGAACAAAGACACAACATACCAGAATCTCTGGGACACGTTCAAAGCAGTGTGTAGAGGGAAATTTATAGCACTAAATGCCCACAAGAGGAAGCAGGAAAGATCCAAAATTGGCACCCTAACATCACAATTAAAAGAACTAGAAAAGCAAGAGCAAACACATTCAAAAGCTAGCAGAAGGCTAGAAATAACTAAAATCAGAGCAGAACTGAAGGAAATAGAGACATAAAAAACCCTTCAAAAGGTTAATGAATCCAGGAGCTGGTTTTTTGAAAAGATTAACAAAATTGATAGACCGCTAGCAAGACTAATAAAGAAGAAAAGAGAGAAGAATAAAGCAGATGCAATAAAAAATGAAAAAGGGGATATCACCACCGATCCCACAGAAATACAATCTACCATCAGAGAATACTACAAACACCCCTATGCAAATAAACTAGAAAATCTAGAAGAAATGGATAAATTCCTCGACAAATACACCCTCCCAAGACTAAACCAGGAAGAAGTTGAATCTCTGAATAGACCAATAACAGGTTCTGAAATTGTGGCAATAATCAATAGCTTACCAACCAAAAAGAGTCCAGGACCTGATGGATTCACAGCCGAATTCTACCAGAGGTACAAGGAGGAACTGGTACCATTCCTTCTGAAACTATTCCAATCAATAGAAAAAGAGGGAATCCTCCCTAACACATTTTATGAGGTCAGCATCGTCCTGATACCAAAGCCTGGCAGAGACATAACCAAAAAAGAGAATTTCAGACCAATATCCTTGATGAACATTGATGCAAAAATCCTCAATAAAATACTGGCAAACCGAATCCAGCAGCACATCAAAAAGCTTATACACCACGATCAAGTGGGCTTCATCCCTGGGATGCAAGGCTGGTTCAACATATGCAAATCAATAAATGTAATCCAGCATATAAACAGAACCAAAGACAAAAACCACATGATTATCTCAATAGATGCAGAAAAGGCCTTTGACAAAATTCAACAACCCTTCATGCTAAAAACTCTCAATAAATTAGGTATTGATGGGACGTATCTCAAAATCATAAGAGCTATCTATGACAAACCCACAGCCAATATCATACTGAATGGGCAAAAACTGGAAGCATTCCCTCTGAAAACTGGCACAAGACAGGGATGCCCTCTCTCACCACTCCTATTCAACATAGTGCTGGAAGTTCTGGCCAGGGCAATCAGGCAGGAGAAGGAAATAAAGGGTATTCAATTAGGAAAAGAGGAAGTCAAATTGTCCCTGTTTGCAGATGACATGATTGTATATCTAGAAAACCCCATTGTCTCAGCCCAAAATCTCCTTAAGCTGATTAGCAACTTCAGCAAAGTCTCAGGATACAAAATCAATGTACAAAAATCACAAGCATTCTTGTACACCAATCACAGACAAACAGAGAGCCAAATCATGAGTGAACTCCCATTCACAATTGCTTCAAAGAGAATAAAATACCTAGGAATCCAACTTACAAGGGATGTGAAGGACCTCTTCAAGGAGAACTACAAACCACTGCTCAATGAAATAAAAGAGGATACAAACAAATGGAAGAACATTCCATGCTCATGGGTTGGAAGAATCAATATCGTGAAAATGGCCATACTGCCCAAGGTAATTTATAGATTCAATGCCATCCCCATCAAGCTACCAATGACTTTCTTCACAGAATTGGAAAAAACTACTTTAAAGTTCATATGGAACCAAAAAAGAGCTCACATCTCCAAGTCAATCCTAAGCCAAAAGAACAAAGCTGGAGGCATCACGCTACCTGACTTCAAACTATACTACAAGGCTACAGTAACCAAAACAGCATGGTACTGGTACCACAACAGAGACATAGATCAATGGAACAGAACAGAGCCCTCAGAAATGATGCTGCATATCTACAACTATCTGATCTTTGACAAACCTGACAAAAACAAGAAATGGGGAAAGGATTCACTATTTAATAAATGGTGCTGGGAAAACTGGCTAGCCATATGTGGAAAGCTGAAACTGGATCCCTTCCTTACACCTTATACAAAAATTAATTCAAGATGGATTAAAGACTTAAATGTTAGACCTAAAACCATTAAAATCCTACAAGAAAACCTAGGCAATACCATTCAGGACATAGGCATGGGCAAGGACTTCATGTCTAAAATACCAAAAGCAATGGCAACAAAAGCCAAAATTGACAAATGGGATCTAATTAAACTAAAGAGCTTCTGCACAGCAAAAGAAACTACCATCAGAGTGAACAGGCAACCTACAGAATGGGAGAAAATTTTTGCAACCTACTCATCTGACAAAGGGCTAATGTCCAGAATCTACAATGAACTCAAACAAATTTACAAGAAAAAAACAAACAACCCCATCAAAAAGTGGGCAAAGGACATGAACAGACACTTCTCAAAAGAAGACATTTATGCAGCCAAAAAACACATGAAGAAATGCTCATCATCACTGGCCATCAGAGAAATGCAAATCAAAACCACAATGAGATACCATCTCACACCAGTTAGAATGGCCATCATTAAAAAGTCAGGAAACAACAGATGCTGCAGAGGATGTGGTGAAATAGGAACACTTTTACACTGTTGGTGGGACAGTAAACTAGTTCAACCATTGTGGAAGTCAGTGTGGCGATTCCTCAGGGATCTAGAACTAGAAATACCATTTGACTCAGCCATCCCATTACTGGGTATATACCCAAAGGACTATAAATCATGCTGCTATAAAGACACATGCACACGTATGTTTATTGCGGCACTATTCACAATAGCAAAGAGTTGGAAGCAACCCAAATGTCCAACAACGATAGACTGGATTAAGAAAATGTGGCACATATACACCATGGAATACTATGCAGCCATAAAAAATAATGAGTTCATGTCCTTTGTAGGGACATGGATGAAACTGGAAAACATCATTCTCAGTAAACTATCGCAAGGACAAAAAACCAAACACCGCATGTTCTCACTCATAGGTGGGAATTGAACAATGAGAACTCATGGACACAGGAAGGGGAACATCACACTCCGGGGACTGTTGTGCGGTTGGGGGAGGGGGGAGGGGGGAGGGACAGCATTAGGAGATATACCTAATGCTAAATGACGAGTTGATGGGTGCAGGAAATCAACATGGCACATGGATACATATGTAACAAACCTGCACATTGTGCACATGTACCCTAAAACCTAAAGTATAATAATAAAAAAAAAAAAAGAAAGGTTTCTCCTCTTTACTTCCTATACATTGGAAACATTTTCCTCTTCCTCCTTCTCCCCTGCACCCCAACCAAAAAAAAACCCCTAAATTTGGAAGCAACATTCCAGAATTTCATGCCCTGCTCAAAGGCAACGAGGTATATAAGAAAGAGACAAACTTGGAGTTTTACTGTTGTGCTGTCAAATTCCAGCTGTGCCTTCTCTATCTGTGGGACTCCAAGCAGGTTGCTTAACCTCTCTAAGCCTAACTTATCTAACTTAAGTTAGTGCTGAAATGAGGAAGAGTATTTTAAAAACATGATTAGTGAAAGCAATGATCACCTCTTAAGTGTACTAAGCATTCAGTACAAGAATTTCCTCTGCTCTTTACTCATGCAATCTCACAGCAACTTTATGAAGTGGGTGTTACTATCTCAACATTACTAGGGACAGAACAGAGACTCAGGGAGGTGCACCACTTGCCCTAGGTTACTCAGCCAGTGAGGGGAAGAGCTGGGATTCAAACCCAAATTTCACTCTCTTTAGAGCTTCTGTTCTTCTTAATGAGTTGCAAATGGAGGGTCCCCACTGTAAGCTATCACCCTATTAGAGTAATTTAGAGAAAATAACAAAATCCTAGCAAGAGCTTCCCTGTGGGGGGATTATTTGTCTGCAATATGTGTGCTTTGCGTGGCTGACTGAATCTTTATTGAGCAAGGGCACCGTGGGAAGTATGCGGCACACCAGTGAACAAAACCAGAAGGAGCTTCTTCCCTAAAGCCATTAAAGAAATAAATACGGGCCAGGCACGGTGGCTCATGCCTGTAATCCCAGCACTTTGGGAGGCCAAGGTGGGAGGATCACTTGAGGTCAGGAGTTTGAGAACAGCCTGGCCAACATGGTGAAACCCCATCTCTACTAAAAATACAAAAATTAGCTGGGCGTGGTGCCGGGAGCCAGTAATTCCAGCTACTCAGGAGGCTGAGGCATGAGAATCACTTGAACCCCGGAGGCAGTGGTTGCAATGAGCCAAGATCATACCACTACACTCCATTCCTGGGCAACAGAGCGAAACTCCATCTCAAAACAAACAAATAAGTTATTATTTCATTACACATTGTGCTAAGTATCTGGGTTTGAATTCCCGCTCTGCAGTTTATGACTTGGGTTCTTTGAGCTTTGGTTTCCTCCTCTCCTCTGTACAATGGTTTGGTTATTTCCTGCCTCACTGGCTGTGGGGAACCCTAGGGATGTGTCAGCATGTGCTGGTCCTGCTCTGTAGCCTGTAGTCTGCACCCAGTTAAGGGCTGCAGCCAGACGTGACCACTTTCTTAAGCTCTGGTTTTCTGAGGTCTGCTTGCAAACACATAGCTCCACTCTGCTGCTGTGAGGCCGAGGCCAGCTTCCTCTTCTCTGCGCTGCAGCTGCCCATGAAGCTCAGGGAAGCCGACCTCTGTGCCTTCTTTCGGAGGAAAACTACAACTGACAAGCATGCCTTGAAAATACTGCACCTCCACACGGAACTGCAGAGGAATCGTGCACACGATTAGAGTTTCAAGGAAGTCAGGTAAGAACAGGCCACGCTAGGGTTCGGCATTCCCACTGCAGAGGAGAGAAAATCAGAAGCCATATAAGGAGACTTCATTATATTATAAGCCTGTTTTTGAATAAACCAGGGCAGTTGTTCTTGCAATTGTATTTAATAGTAGGCCAGAGCTTCCCTGACATGGAAAGACAGGGGGATAACGTGATGAGTGCATTGGAAAATCCTTTGCTTTGTCTTTCTGCTTACAGACAGAAATTTAATTTGACTCCAGTATTTGGTTCTTTGGGTGAAAGCGCCCAGTGAATGAGGAAATGAAAAATCTGCAGATGAAAGATATTCAGGTGTTGCTGTTGCACAACATGTATAAGCCCAAACTTTGTAACTTAGCGTCTAAAAACCTTCACCACATGGACAATGGATTTCTCTCCTGCAGTCATTCATGTCAGGGAGCTGGAGATTGGCTCGCTGAGTTCAAATCCACACTGTCTCTTGCTAGCTCTTTGATTTTAAGTGGCTTAGCCTCTCAGAGCCTCATTTGCCTTGTCTGAGACAAGGGCTGAAACCATTACCTCATAGAGTTATAATGAGGATAAAGGGGTTTCAAGTTTATAAGGTGATCGGCCTTATATGTATACGCAGCAGAGCTTCTCCAGCTCAGCACCACTGGCCCTGGGAGGGGAACAGTCCTGCGCACTGTGGGATGTTTAGAAGCATCCCTGACCTTTACTCCTAGAGGCTAGTAGCATTCCCTCTCCTACCACAGCTGTGACAACCAGAAATGTCTCCAGATATTGGCAAATATCCCCTGGAGGAGAGACAAAATCACTCCGATAGAAAACCCTTGGCACACGGTTAAGTGCTCTCAATAGGGTTGTCATTATCATCTCCCATCACTTGCCTCTGAAATCCTCCACTTAAATCCAATGACTTGAACGTCTCTGGACTAGAACGTGCTTTCTGGCAGTTCTCTGCTCACACCTTCCCTTCGAAGGCCTTTTGAGGCTCCAAAGCCTCAAAGCCCTTTTGTGCCTTCTTTTCCTGAGTTCTCCTGCTCATTCTTCAAGACTCAGTACAGGCACCACCTCCTCCAAGAAGTCTTCTCTTGCCTTCTCCCCTCAAAGGTGGGGACGTTTCCCATGCCAGGGAAATCAAGAACGCGGACACACAAGGAGTGGGGTTAAGAGCGGAGGTTTAATAGGCAAAAGAGAGAAAAGCTCTCTCCTGCAGAGAGAGGGGGTCCCGAGCGGGTCCTCTGGCCCGTGATGAAGTGCAGGAGGTTTTACAGATGAGCTTGAGAAGGCAGTGTCTGATTTACACAGGACACAAAAGATTGGTCAGACCAGGTGTGCAATTTACATAGCATGCGAAGAACTGGTTAAGACTGGGTGTGTCAATTGCATAGTGTGTGAAGAAGCTGGCCACTCACCCTTATGTTTTATTATGCAGATAGGTTCTCTACCTGGCCAGTGCCATGCTGCCTGCTCTTTTACTGTACACTTGGTGACAAAGAAAAGGGAAGATGGAGCCTCCGCATTGAACATGCCTGGCTCCCAGATAGTCCTTTCCTATTGGTCCAGCTGCCGGCATTCACCTGTGCCAACTTCGAGCTTGCATGTTTGCAGCTTGATTTTTCAGGCTGCTCTTTGTTAGAAAAGAAACGACTTGGGGGCTGCATTTTGTTAAAAGGGAAGCCTTACTGAGGACTCCTTCACCCTATCTGCCTAAATAATTTCTTTCTAGCTCCTGTATCAATATTATCACAGAGTTATCACAGTCTGTGTTTCTCTCCCACATAAGACTGTGATACTCAAATGTCAGAGTTGTGTGCATGTAGTAGGGACTCATTGAATGCTCGGTGCAGGGAGTGGCAAAGGGAAGAGTTAATGGCTGGGGTCCTTCCCAAAAGGACAAGGAGACCAGCAACCCCAGCTTCAAGACTTCTCCCTCCTGCTTTCATCTGGCTCCCCAGGGCACAGCCCAAGAGGCAGCAGGAGCTGTGTGAGCCTCACTAAATACAAACGGCTCTTCAAAAACATCATTAGAAACTCATTTACTGCAAGCCACCAAAACCGCGTGAGGCAGAGAAAATCGGCCCATCCCCGACCGTCTTTCTCTTGTTCTGTTTGCTCTCTTCTTTTGTCTGTTTTTTTTTTCCCCTCATGTTTTGCTGATTCTCTTCGTTTCCAAAGAATTGTTTCCACTGCTCCTTGCTGCCAAGTCCCCAAACAATCATGCGCACATACTTGTGTGTTTCTAGAGGCGAGAAGAATGCCTTTGCTGCGGTGTAAACTTTCTGCAGTTTGCAAAGTTTTTGATTCCAATACCCAAGTTGCTGGAGCCCAGCTTTGATCACATATTAATGTCCAACTGTTGGACTTAATTTCTCTGCATAAAAAAAATGCACATGGGGTTTTTAATAGAGTTAAATAGTTTGTGTTTTATAAAACTTTCTGCCTTCCATTCCCAATTCTAATCAGTGCTATTGGTTGGCCCAGAAAACGACTTAAACATTACTTGAACATTGGCTTAAAGGTGAATTTTAAAAGTCATTTTCCATTCATTCATACTTTTCTTAATTTTTAGCAGGGATCCTGTTCAGTGTCTGTGCTTCTGCTGCTGTTCTTCTCACTTTGAGAAAAGGAAGGAAAAGGGGAAACAGAATGATGCTGGGGACCCACCTTGTGCCTCTCCCCTTGGGAGAAGTACTCGTTAGTCCACTCTTACAGCCAAGGGCTCTTGGGCACAGGGACGTCAAGCAAGTTTCTGACAGTCACACAGCTAATGATGACAGACTCAGGATTAATAACAGAACCAGCTCCTGGAAAACTTGAATGCTGTCATTTTCTCTGTCGTCTTGCTCCTCCATTATTTGATCCCTAATAATACCTCCTACCAGGACCCATCCAGTGCAGGAGCAATGGAAATCCTTTCCAATCTATTATAAAAGGGGATTCTCATTTCCAGCCCTTCCAAGGGCCATTTTAAGGATCAAACCTCACAAATTGATGTTTGTGCAGCTGGGCACCCAGAAAACAGTTTATCATTATTGTCTGTTATTATTTCTTCCTTCCAAACTTATCAGTCTTCTATCCCATTCTCCAGGTCCTGCCTGCTATTTAGAAATTTTTCTAAAATTTCTTTATAAGTTCTTTAAGGATTGGGTCCACCTCTGATCCTACGCCTCGTGTCAAATATAATGTCCACCATGAATCTAGCAAAGCCTGGCTGAATTGAGCAGTGATAGTGGTAGCAGGCTAAATGAGTAAAGGGTACATTGGCAAATCTCTTTCCAGCTGAGGCAGTCCAATGCCATCAGCTGTTACAAATGCAAGTCTAAGGACCCTAATGGATCATGCTAATGGCAGAAATATGAGACGTAATAGCAGGCTATGGGGGACACACTTAAGAGTAGATGAAATTTTTTTCTCCTCTAGTATATTATAAGGATTGTATCTTCTTTTTTTATTTTATCTTATTTTATTTTATTTTTTGAGATGGAGTCTTCCTCTGTCTCCCAGGCTGGAGTGCAATGGTGTGATTTCAGCTCACTGCAACCTCCGCCTCCTGGGTTCAAGCGACTCTTCTGCCTCAGCCTCACAAGTAACCGGGACTACAGGTGCACGACACCACGCCTGGTTAATTTTTGTATTTTTAGTAGAGACAGGTTTCACCATGTTGGCCAGGTGGTTCTCAAACTCCTGACCTCAAGTGATCCCCCCACTTCGGCCTCCCAAAGTGCTGAGACTACAGGCGTGAGCCACTGTGCCCGGCCTGCATCTTCTTTTTGCACATTGGAACTGTTATATTTTTTTCAACTTGGGCTTTCTAACATTTTGTTTTTAAGTGTTAACTATCTGCTAGATGATCAGTGCTATTATGGATATAAGTATGATGATATGGTTTGGATCTGTGTGTCCCTCCCCTCACCCCACCCCCAAATCTCATGTCGAAATGTAATCCCCAATGCTGGGGCCTTGTGGGAAGCAACTGGATCACGGAGGCAGATTTCCCCCGGGTGCTGCTCTCGTGATAGTGAGTAAGTGCTCACCCAAGATCTGGTTGTTTAACAGTGTGTAGCCCCTCCCCACTCTCTCTCTCTCCCTCTGTGCTCCTCCTGCTCTGGCCATTAAGCCCAATAGCAGTGATGGGAAGGGATAAAACAGAAAGGAATCTATACTCCAATCTTTCATGTTTGACCTGCTATTATTCCCCCTTCCCTATAACACAAATTCAGAGGAAATTCATTTATTAAACATTTATCATGTCCCAAGTACTGTACACATTGCATTCATCATTTGATTCACACAATAAAAACATATTAAGGTAGAGGTTATTATTGTTCCCATTTTATGGATGAAAAAACTGAGGTTCAGACTGGTTAAGTAACTTCCCTATAGTCACAGCACTCCTAAGTGGCAGAGCTGGGGTTGAGCTCCAAGTCTGTGAAAGTGAAAGGGTCGTGCCTTTAACCAAATGCTACACTATCTCTGTGTTCTTTCTTTCATAGAGAAGCTTCATAAAGGGTTCTTAGATGTGGGAATTCAAGGAATCCTGGAAACACAAACACTGGGCTTAGGTCTATGCCTGCGGCATCCTCTGGGTACAGCCAGAGTGCTAATTAGCATTTGTTTATCGCCTCTAATTATCTGAGACTCTCTGACAGTTTGAGTTCACGAATGCTAATGTGAGCAGAGAGTTGTGAGAAGTGAGAAGCAGAGGCCTCGAGCTTATAGAGACAAACGTTGTGTTTTAGCTGACCCAATGGCTCCTGGTGGGGCAGAGAGACCAGGACACGGAGTTAGAAACAGATTGAAATGAAGAGAGTCACTTACCATGTACCTTTTATCCCAAGAGCTCTCACTTTGCTGGAATTATGCCCTAAATAACCCAGCTCAAGGACTAATGAGTTTCAGAAGATTGATGTAGTAATTTTAACATTTGTATTGCAAAAGGTTGTAGAGCACACGTATTATTTTCTGCCTGCCCAGCAACAATTTTTCTTTCTTCTGGTAATAGGACATTGATTTTGCCTGGGAAGACACCCGCTCCAGCTTAAAGCCCATGTAATTCTGATGTTGTCCCCCAACCTATACCCCAGCCCCAGGCTCCAAGAGGGACCCTGTAATTCACACCTGGCCAATTACCATATTCTATCTTCATGGCCTCCGTGACTGACTTGGGAATAAGCCAATGAGATTCAATTCCAATTTGTCCTAAATGTTGGAGAAGTATCTAAGTTGCAAATAGATCCGATTGGCTTTAGGTTCAGCTATATCCAGATGATCAAGCATGTAAACAAGAATCTGTCATTCTCCATCTCTGGTCCTGTTTTCCTTTCTGTTGCTTCAGTTTTTTGTACACATTCTCTACATTTCAAGCTGGGCCCCTCTCAGCCTTAGGCTCCATATATCAAATTTCACAAGAGAATTCTTCATTGCTCCCACTCACCTGCACAGTCTACCCCCTTGGCCAATTACAGCTGGGAAAATGTAGTTCTATGACTGGCTGTATCCAGGTCACCGTTGCAGCTGCAGGGAGGTGGGGCAGTAGGTGCCATCAAGTTCCCTGTCTGTGGAGGATGAGCAGTTTCTCCAAGGTAGGCAAATGCCCCGCACAGTTCCTTTCAACTATGAATGGGTCCCTATCTTTTTCACGTGTCCAGAAAATGCACTATGTCATTAGACTTTTCAGACTTGGAAGGGCACACTGGCTCTGTCAATGGTGTCACTGGCCAAATCATATTCCTTGGAAGACTTACAATCCAAGTTATAAGCAGATGTTGGTGACATAGTAGCATGCTACTGCCAAGACACAGGGACATGCCAATGGACTCACTTGAGAGGATGCTTAACGGCCCATTTCCCTCCAAAAGCAGGAGACAGAGGAGATGGTGAGTCCCCCGTGCCACCCAGCATAGCCTCCCTCATCCTTCCTTTCTCCTCTAGTCTCCCTCTTTTTTTTTTTTCCTGAGGGAGTCTCACCCTGTTGCCCAGGCTAGAGCGCAGTGGCATGATCCTGGCTCACTGCAACCTCCACCTTCCGGGTTCAAGTGATTCTCCTGCCTCAGCCTCCCAAGCAGCTGAGACTATAGATGCCTGCCACCATGCCCAGCTAATCTTTGTATTTTTAGTAGAGACAGGCTTTTGCCATGTTGGCCAGGCTAATTTAGAACTCCTGGCCTCAGGTGATCTACCATTCCCAACCTCCAGTGTCCCTGTTATACCCCTTCTCAACTCCTGCCATGGTA
Source organism: Nomascus leucogenys (assembly GCF_006542625.1). NCBI lineage: Eukaryota > Metazoa > Chordata > Mammalia > Primates > Hylobatidae > Nomascus > Nomascus leucogenys. Next base: position 93,481,033 of record NC_044398.1, read on the forward strand.
TTATTCTCAATTTAAGCTACTGATTCACTCTTTCTAAATGTCTGCGGGTCCTCATTTTATAGTTCAAAATCCAAGGTTTTCAACTTGGCATCTGGGCTATTTCCAGCCCATCCAGAACCCACCTGTTGTTTTAAAATTTTTTTAAGGCTGGGCACGGTGGCTCACGCCTGTAATCCCAGCATTTTGGGAGGCCGAGGTGGGCGGATCATGAGGTCAGGAGATCGAGACCATCATGGCCAACATGGTGAAAACCCGTCTCTACTAAAAATACAAAAATTAGCTGGGCGTGATGGCACACGCCGGTAATCCCAGCTACTCGGGAGGCCGAGGCAGGAGAATGGCTTGAACCTGGGAGGAGGAGATTGCACTCCAGCCTGGGGTGACGGAGTGAGACTCTGTCTCAAAAAAAAAAATAATAATAATTTTAATTTGTTTTGAGATAGGGTCTCACTATGTTGTCCAGGTTGGTCTCAAATTTCTACCCACAAGCAATCCCACTTCAGCCTCTTGAGTTGTTGGAATTACAGGCGTGAGCCACCACACCCGCCTCTTCCCCACCTTTCTAATGACGACGCTTCCTTGTTTCTCTACCTCCTCATTTCCTCCATTCTTTGTCATGCTCCAACTGCACTGAGTTATTTTTTTTGTTCCATGTGGGTACTGGTTCTTTGGCACCTCTGCACCTATAACTGTGTTGCCTAGGACACGTTTGTCCACGAACAATCTTTTAAAAACTCTCCCTCTATTAAGCCTACACTACACTGTCATCATCTGAGACAAGCTTTGAGAGCACAAATTCTGGAAGTCCAACATTCTGATTCTACCATTTATTACCCGTGTGATCTTGGACAAGTTAGCCTCAGTTTTCTCATCTGTAAAATTTGAGACGTTAATAATAATACTGTATCTTCCTCTCGGAATTGTTGTGAGGTTTAAATGTATTAAATTATCTAACACACTTGGAGCAGTGCCTGACACAGGAACACTCCAAAAGTGTTTGCTTATTGTTATTTTATTCATTCCCATACCTTGTAAACTCTAGGCTCTTTGAGGGCAGTGAATGTGGGTTTTTTTTTTTGTTTTTTTTTTTTTTCTGAATCCTCAGTGTTTATTAATTGCTCTTTTTCCTTCCCTAACTGGGTTTCTGAACACTGAGCATCAGCATCTCCAGTCTCATCATGGGAGACACTCATCCAGAAGCAAATCGCAGCCAACAGGAGCGGAGCCAACGTGGGTGGCTGCAACTGCAGTAAGATCGCCACCATTCGGGGGCCAGCCAGGATCTCATGCCTACTGCTGCTTTGGTGGCTATGATGGACCATTTCAACAGGTGACCACATGGAGAACTGAACGACATATTCTTAGGGAAACAGCACCTGTACAGGGAAAGGCAGGGCATGTGGGGAAACACAGGAAACAACACAGAGGAAGAAGAAGCACTTGAGGAGACGGTGTTCCTCTGAGCTCGGCATGCTGTGTTGTCTGCTGGGCGGCTGGCGGAGGACCAGGGCACAGAGCAGTATTTAACTGCTCAGCTCTTGCTCTGAACAGCTGAACGATAAATGCTCATACCTCAGCTGAAGAATAAGCAACCTAATCTGAACTTGTATTCCAGTAAAAACAAAAATACGTTGGGTTGGAAGAAATAGAGTTGCATTGCCTTTTGATTTCACTTACCACCTCTTTTATTGCAAGAACTGTATTGCTGCTCCTCCAGCTGTGATAACTCTTTCAGGAATAATAAGAGCTCTCATCTGTCTTAAACAGACCAACGAAAGAATCTATTCCTTCTGCGCTGTTTGTGGATATTGAGTTAAGTAGTAACTGGCACTTATAGGCCACCTTAATATGCATTATCATTGTACCCTCAGGGCAGTCATTGGAGGTAAGTGTGGCAATCATCTTGGTTATAGATGAGCAAATGAAGAACAGAGAAGCTAAGCAGTTTGTTCAAGGTCACACAGCCAGCCTGTAAGATAAGACGGTATAAAGGAAAGAGCACCATTTTGAGGTCAGATAGTTCTGGGTTGTAATCTCTGTCCTGTTACTTAGTAGCTGGGTGACCTTGTGTTTCTCCTCTCTGAGTCTACATTTCCTAGTTATTAAAATGGTATAGTAATGTTCACTCCATGGATTTATTATAAATTCAGTGGAATATTTATATAAAAACACAATGTCAAATATACTGCTTAATAATTCCTTCTCCATTTGCTCCATTTTCTTTCTAAGAAAAACAGTTGGAGCTTGAACTCAGACCAGCTGATCTCCCAGCCCACGCTCTTTGCACCCCTCCACGCTGCCTGCCGTCTCTACCCTCTGCCACTATGACAGTACAATGGCAGGCGGGAGGTGATGCCTTCTTGTAAATCATCTGTGATACAGTGAGGAAGATCCCTGGGTACTAGAGGAACATGCATTTATGCACTTATTCAGTGAGCGAGCTCCATGTGGATTTAGGGGGAGGGCGGGTCCAGCTTTGAATATGTGCTTGTTAAATTGTCTGTGTGAGGAGCCAAGGGGCACTGTTCAATAGGTAGCTGGATATGCAGAGCTGAAGCTTGGGAAACCAGTCTGAGCTTTGGCTGCAGATTTATGATTCATCATTGTACAAGGGATCAGAATATAATACCTGCTTTCACGACTCTCACAGATGGTGGAAACAAGGTGTGGCAGAGACAGAAATAATTACAATACAATATAAAATATGACAAAAGCTAGATTACAATAAATCCAAGAGGACAAGAACTTTGTCCTCATGGAGCTTAGGTTGCAGTGAAATTTAAGAGACATGAATTGAAGTTTCCATTCAAATGTATGCTAAAAATTGTAGTAACGAACTTTCCAACTGGGTCTGTGGTGACTTCAAAATTCATTAATTTAGTTGTCCATCCTTACAAAAGTTATATTTGTTTTTGTTTTTGTTTTGGGATAGAGTCTCACTCTTTGCCCAGGCTGGAGTGCAGTGGGCCGATCTCAGTTCACTGCAACCTCTGCCTCCCAGGTTCAGGCGATTCTCCTGTCTCAGCCTCCCAAGTAGCTGGGATTACAGGTGTCCGCCACCACACCTGGAAAATTTTTGTATTTTTAGTAGAGATGGGGTTTCACCATGTTGACCAGGCTGGTCTCAAACTCCTGACCTCAGGTGATCCACCTGCCTTGGGCCATGTTGGGATTACAGGCATGAGCCACTGTGCCCGGCCCATCCTTACAAAGGATATTTATTCTGCTCCTATTATAAACCAAACTCTATGCTGGGTTCTGGAGATAATGTGATGAGTAAGAAAAGATGCATCCTTTTTCTCCCATGGAGCTTAGAGTTTATTGGAAGAGACAGATAGATAGTAATCAAATGTTTGCATAATATACATAAAATTGCAACCATGACAAGGGGTATAATGAATAGCAAATGATACTAGAAAGTATTAACCTAGACAGAAAGGTTGGGAAGACTTCCATGAGGAAAGTTCTAATGATATTAGAACGAGGTACTAAAGGATGATGAGGCATGAACTAGGTGAAGAAAGAAGGATGGAGAACTTAAAAGAACAGCATGTGCAAAGGCCCTGTGGCAGGAAGAGTGTTGTGCCTAGAAAGGACTGGCAAAAACCAGTGTAGCTTCATTCAGTGGGCTTCCGGCTACAGTTCAAAATCCATCACTGTATCTTCAGTTACAGTGCAGATTTAGGTCCCATATTATCTAGTTACCTTGATTCTAAGATGTCAATGATCGTAAGTTATCCCATTGGTTTGTTAACATTGTTTTTTTAAATTGAAAATTGAAACAAAAAAAAGGTGAGAGCTTTACTACCACATTCAATGACTACATCAATTTTTTTTTTTTTTTTTGAGATGTTTTCTCACTCTGTCACTCAGGCTGGAGTACAGTGGTGCGATCTTGGCTCACCGCAGCCTTCGTCTCCTGGGTTCAAGCAATTCTGCCACGTCAGCCTCCCAAGTAGCCAAGATTACAGGGGCGCACCACCACACCTGGCTAATTTTTGCATTTTTAGTAGACAGAGTCTCACAATGTTGGCCAGGCTGGTGTCAAACTCCTGACCTCAGGTGATCCACCCACCTCGGCCTCCCAAAGTGCTGGGATTACGGGGGTGAACCACCGCACCTGGCCTACATTGATTTTTAAGTGGACTTTTTATTTGGGTAATTTTAGATTTACAGAAAACACATCAATTTAAAGATGCATTCTGAACTTCAAATTGTGAAGAAGACGCTCCTTGGAATTGAAGCAATTTTTATGATTATGACCACCTGAGCTAACATAATTAACTTTTTACTTGTACCAGACACTCTGCTAAGCACCTTTAATTTAAAACTCAGACAAAACAGAAACAGGTACAAAATGATTAACACACTTTCCTAGAGTCACCCTGTTAAGAGTGACCAAGTCAGGGCTTTTACCCCAGCTGTTTGGGTCCAGACCTCTGTGACAACTCTATGCCCCCTGGCCCAGCTCCCCTTCCCAGGATGTACTTTTCTTTCACCACTTGCTTTTGGGAATAGGTGATGAGCTGACTGACAAAGGATGAGGCTGAAGGGGGCTCTGTTCTTATCTGATGACATAACCTGTGGCTTTGGGCATGTCTCTTTCCCCTCTGTAATCTCTTTTCCCAAGCCAGACCAAGCACAACATGAAAATGTCACAGATTCCCTGGGGAGATGATTGTCGCCTCCAGGTTTAAGGCCAGCCTGTTCACACCAGCTGCACTAGTTCCAGGAGCTGGACTTCCCAATAAAGAGGGAGCCCAGGGGCTGATGAAATCCAGATGATTATTCACGTTCCTTTCCAGACAATCATAGTCATCTCTAGATCTCATTTATCTTGTCCCCTCCTGGGTACCACGACAGGAAGTTAGCCATTACTCATCACTCAACCGTTGATCTCTTTTGCTAGCTTGTTGGCTGGCTTCATGACAACTTTGGTGGCAGATATTAAAGTGAATGACAGAGGTCCACCGTAAGGAAGGTTAGAAAAAATGAAATTTACTCTTACTCATTCTCAACCATATGAAAGACCCTGTACTTAAGGATAGCAATAGCTGTCACTTATAAGGCCTGAGGGTTCCAGTATTCCTTCCTTGGCATAATGCACACATTTCCCATTCTTAATTGTTTCTCTGGGCTAAGATATTTATACATTTTATATTTATATGTTTATACATTTTATGATTGGTACAGAGACACGTAACCCATAAGTGTTAGAGCTTAAAAGCATGGGTCTATATTCAGACTATCTGGGATTGAACCCTAGCTCCACTATTTTCTGTGGGAACATAGACAAGTTACTAAATTCTCCAGTCCTCAATTTCTTTATCTGTAAAATGAGCTTAATAATAACACATAACCTTATAAATTTGGGATATGTCCCTTCTCTCCTGTGCTCTCACACAGCCTCCTGTGGTCTCCATAAGTTCACTGATGATTCTGTTAGCCTGATTAAACTATGTCCCTTCAAGGGCAGGAAGTGCACTAGACTCAAGGATGTTTTCACTAAATTTTTGATGAACAAATAAATATTGGGGGAAAACCCAGGCAGAGATCCACGTCTTGATTCCAGTCTTACTTCAACCATCAAATTACTATGTGACCTTAGGTAAATCTCTAGCCCCCTCTGAGTGGAGAGTTCTGTGTTATAGATGTGCAGACTTGAAAATCTTCAGAGTCCTCTCCTTAGTTCTGAGGTTCTATACTTCTCCTTCTCTCTCATAAGAGAATTATGACTGTCTTTGTGGAAACAATACATGATTGTCACTTAAATACATGACATAAAACATTTAAATAAGTTTAGGCGTGGTGGCTCATGCCTGTAATCCCAGCACTTTGGGAAGCCAAAGTGGGAGGATCGCTTCAGCCCAGGAGTTCGAGATCAGCCTGGGCAACATAGGGAGACCCCAACTCTACAAAAAATTAGCTGGTCATGTGGTGCATGCCTATGGTCCCAGATACTCAGGAGGCTGAGGCAGGATTGCTTGAGTCTGGAAGGTTGAGGCTGCAGTGAACCAGGATGGCACCACTGCTCTCTAGCCTGGACAACAGAGCGAGGCTCTATCTCAAAAATCAAAAACAAAAGCAAAACAAAAGAAATAATTAACACTTAAGTAATTCAGAAAAGTGCAAAGAAAGAGTAAAAAATGTACCCCAAATTCCACCATCTAGAAATTCCACCATCTAGAAATAATGATGGCTAGCATTGGATGAAGATCGTTCCAGACATCTTATGCTTATATCCTAATAGAAGCAAGATCAACAGATAGAAATAAGATTACAAAAACAGGATCATAGCATCCTGACTCTTTTTGAAATACAGTATTGAATTAATTTTTTTATTGGATAGAAGAAGAAAGTAAAAGAAGAGTAGAACTGGAAGAAAAAAACTGAAATGAAACTAAACCAATTGCTGAACTTCAAAGTCCTATTATCCTGACATCAAATACTCATGAGGCTACAGCCTGACAAATACCAACAATTCTGATGCAAAGACATTTCAAATTAGAGGACAGAACAGGTGCCTTTTAATTCTGAGTGTGAGATCTCAGCTCTAAACTGGAAGAATAGGCTGCAGGGTCTAGACAATTTGATTTAAGCAGGCTTGTGAAGACATGATGGATGGCCAGCTCCCCAGCCTTGCACTGTAATTGATGGCAGCGCTGTATTAACCCAGACTATTCTGCAAAAGAAACCGAGTTTCTGAGGCTGTCAACTGGGGCTGTCAAGGAGCCAGGAGAGGGCCCAGGCAAACCTATCCTGTGAGCCCCAATCCTGGGGAATCGACATCCCTCACTGCCTGACAAATCCTCCCCAGAATCCAAAATGATTGAGGGCAGGCGGGGGTGGTTTTCTGGCAGATCTAAAGACAATGTTCTGATTTGATTCCAGGGGCTTTTGGCAACAAATTACACATTTGGCTGAGATTGGTCCATCCCCGCCCCACATCCCAATCCCTCTTTGCTTCTGCAAACTTCCAGTCTGATTTTATCTACTCGGAAGGTGGGGGTGGCTGTGACTCGAAACAGAGATAGATGTCTTGATTCACTAAGCAAGAGCATAGGCAACATAGGGTAGAGCACTAACTGTGGGATTTTAGGGTAGGACAGAAAAAAACGGGTCATCACTGTGGCACAGTGCAAGTGTCGAGGTTCTGGGTTTGAATCCAGGGTCTGCCTTATATAAGCTGTGCAAACGCTGACAAGTGTCTTACCTTTCTCTGCATCAGTTTTCTCACCTGCCGATGGAGTTGATAATAATAGTGACTGCTGAAGTTTATTGTGCGTGTAAAACAGCTGATGTACACACGGTTCTCGCTAAGCGAAAGCCATTTGTACGACCTTAAGCAAGTCAATACGGTCTCTTTGTATTTCAGTTTTATTAAAGTTAATAACAGCTCACCATAAATAACATGCATTGAATTCATAGTATGTGGTGGGCACACCCAAAGATGTAATGGAAGAGAGTTGAACAAGGGTTCTATTTACAAAGGTGTGGGTCAGATTAAGGGATGTGATAAAGGACTACCAGGGCTAGCAAGAGTAGGAAACCACTCATCCTGAAGGAGTGAAGGGAACTCGAGAGGAACCAGGGCTTTAGGAGAGGGCTGCCTGACAGCAGCTCAGGGTGGCGCAGAAAGCCAGCGGGTGAGCAATACCCACTTCCTGCTCTCTAAGGTGCAGCCCATGGACCAAATCCAGCTGGTAACTGGAGGGACGGGGAATCCAGGGATGATGCAGTGGAAGAGGTTTCAGCTTATGGAGCACAGAGAAGATTAAGAAGCTGCTATGCTTTGGCTGTGTCCCTACCCAAATCTCATCTTGAATCGCAGCTCCCGTAATTCCAACATGTCATGGGAGGGACATGATGGGAAGTAATTGAATCATGGGGGTGGGTCTTTTCCGTGCTGTTCTCCTGATAGTGAATAAGTCTCATGAGATCTGACGGTTTTATAAAGGGGAGTTCCCCTGCACAAACTCTCTCTTGCTTCCCATCATGTAAGATGTCCCTTACTCTTCCGCCATGATTGTGAGGCCTCCTCAGCCACGTGGAATTGAGTCCATTAAACCTCTTTCCTTTATAAATTACCCCGTCTTGGGTATGTCTTTATTAGCAGCATGAGAACAGACGAACACAGAAGCATAAAGGGGATACACAGCACAACTCCGTAGGTGCCTTTTGTTGTTGTAGATTTTTTGAGATGGAGATTTGCTCTTGTTGCCCAGGCTGGAGTGCAATGGCGCCATCTCCACCTACCGCCATGTCGGCCTCTAGGTTTAAGTGATTCTCCTGCCTCAGCCTCCTGAGTAGCTGGGATTACAGGCATGAGCCACCACGCCCGGCTAATTTTTTTTTTTTTTTTTTGTATTTTTAGTAGAGACGGGGTTTCTCCATGTTAGTCAGGCTGGTCTTGAAGTCCTGACCTCAGGTGATCTGCCTGCCTCAGCCTCCCAAAGTGCTTGGATTACAGCACTTTTATTTCATCCTTGCCACAGCCCTATAGGTGAGGACTGTTGTCCCCTTATCTTCCACATGAAAGGACTGGGGACTGAGAAAAGGCTCTGAGAACTTAGGAACCTCGACCAAGTTGCACATCAAGTAAGCGGCAGAGCTGGTATCCAAACCTGGGCCTGTCTGATTTTGGAACTCATGCTCATAATTATTTCTGTTAGAGACCATGACCCCTGCTTCTGTATAGAGAGACCATGACCCCTGCTTGTGTGTAGCATCCCTAGGATGATCCCATGAGAACGGGAATGAGACAGGGAAAACACAAGACACACAGAGAAGGTAACAGGGCCATTGTCCTTAGCCATGAAGATGACTTTTCCGAAACGTACACCGGAATCAAACCCACACTCCATTTTCATGGCTCCCCAACATCCTCACGAAAAAGTTGTCATTTTCCTGCTCCTTCACAAGCTGTGTCTTTCTCCACTCCCAACCATATTCCCTATCCTCCGGCCACCCAGAAACATTACCCATTTCCTACACACAGTCAGGGGTCTCCAAAGACGCACAACCAAGAAGATAGCTATACCTATACATATACGCATACTAAGAGATTTACTTCAAGGAATTGGCTTACATGATTTTGCAGGCCAGCAACCGGTTGAGGCCAGGTTATGAAACTGGCTAATTTTTGTACTTTTGGTAGAGACGAGGTTTCACCATGTTGCCAAGGCTGGTCTCGAACTTCCCGGCTCAAAGGATCCACTTGCCCTTGGCCTCCCAAAGTGCTGAGATTACAGGTGTGAGCCACTGAGCCTGACTGAGAAGGGGTTGTGGGAACCCTAATTTATAGCTGGTTGGTCAGAAGAAGGGGTCGCAAGGTGGGACTTGCCATTGGCTTGTGAAGTAGAGGTAGTCTTGTGCAATGGAGCCCTTAACCTGTGGAATCTGACACTGCTCCAGGTAGATGGCATCAGGATTGAATTTAATTGAATTAAAGTACATCAAGTTGGTGTCCACTAGAAAATGTCTTGTTAGGTGAAGGAAAAAAAGTCCCACACATGTCAGTGACTGAAGTGGAGTGTGTTGAGTATGAGTAGAGAGAGAAACAGTTTCATTTTCTCCTTTACGGGTACCTTATTGCCCCCACACTGATAGGTTACTTGATCAGCTAATTATCACCACCAGGCTGAAAACTCAGGCAGGCTTTTGTGCTGCAGACTTGAAGCGGAATTTCTCCTTCTCCAGGAAATCTCAGTTTTGCTCTGAAGTCCTTCACCTGATTGAGGGAGGCCCACCCATATTCTAAAGAGTAACTTTTTTTTACTTAAAATCAACTGATTATAAATGTTAACTACATCAATAAGATTCCTTCACAGCAACGCCTATATTTGTGTTTAATTAAATGGCTGTGGACTACAATCTAGACGAGTAAACACATGAGACCAGCCATCACAACCTCTTCTCAGGCCGCCAGGCCTTTGTGCAAGCTGTTCCCTCTGCCAGGGCTTCCCTCCCAGCCTTCTCATTCATGCCATTCCTAGAGGCACAGTCCAAATGCCCATCACACCCTCCCCTTTGTAAAGCCTTCCCTGTTTTCCTCACGCAGAGTGAGATCCTCCTCCCTCGTGCTTCTGAAGCATCCCCCAGGCTCAGTCTGTCATAGCATTTATCACACTGCATAGCAAATATTTACCTTTACCCACCACCCCACTAACCTAAGAAGCTTCCTGGGGCAGTAGCTGGATATTCTTCCAGGCCAGTGTCCCCAGCATCTTGCACGTGTCTCAGCACATGAAAGGGCTCAATAAATATTTGTTAAATGAGCCAATTTGTTACAGATAAGAAGGAGAATGTGAAGGAAAAGAAAACCCTGAAGCTCAGTGGAGACACGGAAAGATTTCAGTACTCATAAAACTCACCAATGTGTATCTTTTATCTCACTCAGCCCTAATTTCAATGTCTTTCCCCGCCCCCCACCCCCCCCCCCGCCACTCCCCACCCCGGCTGCTGAGAGCCAAGTTAAGGCAGGACTGCCATAAGACCAGCTGAACCCTTCATTAAAAAGCCGGGGGCTGGGGGACTGGGGATGAAGGCAAGCAGGTCTGCAGAAAGTCACCAGCTACTGCTTTCTGTGACAGGCTCTGCAATTGGTATTTCACAGTATGTCGTCTCTTTTAGCTTCCTGCTGGAAAACACCAAGTGGCTGTAAATCATTCCACTGCAGCTCTCCGAGTGAGAAGTGGCTGGGAATTGGGAAGGGATGGGGGATGTGCTCCCATCCTCAGGAGCCATATGGGCTGTTTCCAAGGCTTGGCAACTTATGCTGAAAATCAAGGGGCTTGGTTCTTTAGCTCCCAAATCAACAGGACTCAGAGCAACATTTGTTCTTATAGTGGGGTCATTGGCAAAAAGATGTTGGGAGCCAGGTATCTTGGGAGAGATCCTTCAGCAGTCTTGTAGTGCGGGCTCTTGGAAAGGTGGCCACTTTGATGAAGAGGTAGAAATCTACCTCTAAGATCGTCTAACCTTGAAAATATTATTTAAACTCACTGAGCCTTATTCTACTTGTCAGTGAAAAAGGGACAAAATAACAGCTACTTTGTAGACTTGTTATGAGAAATAAATATGATGTGATATATATATATATATATATATATATATATATAAAGCATTTATAACAGTGTCTGGTGTGTGGTAACCACTATGTCAATGTTTGCTCCCATTACCATCATCATCATCATCAAAATCACCATCAACATCAACACCATCATCATCCCTACTGTCCCCGTCATTCACCATCATTATTTCCATCAACATTATTATCACCATCATCACCGTCATCCTTATTGTCGCCATCATCACCATCATCACCACCACATTATCATCTTTGTCGTTATTATGATTGTCTTGTCAAACATTTATAGATCCTGTTACATACCAGCTTGTGTACTAGGCTCTGAGAATTTCTAGAGATTGAAAGGTACAATCCTTTTATAGGAAGTTGGGCATGCAGACCTCCCAATGGTGCTGCAACAAAGGTTTGTTCGAGGGGCACAGAGAAGAGGTAACTGAAGACTCCAAGAGGAACAGTGTTTGAATGACGCCATAGCAATGTCCAAGAGGAGAGCAAATTAGTAAGGCAGACAAAGGGGTGTTGTTTTGAGTGCAGGATAACATTCTAGGTAGAAGAATAGCATGGAGCTCCAGACCCAGAAGATGCATTCTGGGAGCTACATGACCTGGCACAAAACCTGGTCAAGAATATGACAGCAGAACTGGTGACCCCTCAAAATGTCCCTAAGGTACATTCTGGCCACAGCAGCTTCCTGGGCCTCAACACACTCTATAACATATATTCTAAGTAGGTGAACATTTTCCTGTAAGCCTCTCTCCATAATATCAATAGGAATGAGGATAATGCTGGATGCATAAATCTCAGGTAAATTGGTCCTAGATTCCCTTTTTTTTCCCCATGAAAGCTCACAAGAAGGAAATGTTGCCACTGAAATTTCCTATCTGTAACATGTGGTTTGGATTTCCAAGTGGACACATAGTATTAATAACCTTCAACTTAATGGGTTTCCATTTTATGCACCTGACACTGTTCCAGACAGTTAACACATGGTATACTATGAAATCATTACGACAACTACAAGGAAAAGAAATTACTAAACCTATTTTATGGAAGAGAACACTGAAGCTCAGAGAGCTTAACTGACATGTCCAAGGTCATGAAGGCACTGAGTTACTGTGGTGGCATTCAAACATCATCCTGCTGAATCCTAAGGTTTTTGATTCCTCTAGAGACGGCACTGTCGAATTTGGTAGCCACACGACTACCCTAGGTGGCTACTTACACATAAAGTTAAATTAATTTGAATTCAATAAAATTAAGAACTCAGTTACAAGTTACACTAGCCACATTTGAAATGTTCAATAGCAACATGTGGCTAGCGGCTTCCATATTGGATGGTGCAGATACAGCATATTTCCTTCAGCAGAGAAAGTTCTACAGAATAGCGCTGATTTAGAGAACAAGGCATACCCTCCCTGCATGTCTTGTGCCATCAAGAGATCATGCCGCATTTAGTTATGACTGCAACATCATACTTAAGATGCTCCAGAGACCCACAAACCTACCCTCATAAGGTTACCACCCAGGAATAACCCATTTGGAAGGCAATTAGACGATATGAATCATGAAAGGTGCAATTAATCAAAGGAAAAGGCAGAGAAAGAAGCCATGGAATGTGGCAGCTGCTCCAACAGGGAAACCTCCCTGAGAAATGAGCAGGTAAGCACACATGAGCATCCTCTCAGTCACAACTTGTGCCCTTCCCTGGCCCCAGGACTTCAAAGCTGTGTTTCACGCTATTGCTGTATGGCCTTCCTCTGTGTCTCTGGAGCTTGCCTCATAGGACCCTTTATGGATATTAACTCATTCCAGCATAAGCCCATGCATATTATGTACCAGGAATACTGCTAGACACTGTGAAGAAAAATCCACTATCATCATCATCCTCAGAATCACCATCACCATCATCATCACAATCACCACTGTCATGAGAATTGGGTTTAAGGCCGACTCTGCAACTCACTTAGGTCTGGCACAAGCCCTTTGCGGCTCTGGATCTCAGTTCTGGATCATCTGGAAAATAAAAATTCAGAAAAAAAATGTGATCATCAAATGAAATGATACATGTGAAAAATCTCCCCTGCAAGCTGAAAAGTACTGCTCTGAAGGTCACTGTTTTAATCAAACTTCCAGGTTAGCCCTGTGGCACCAGTGAGCTTCAGATGGCCGGCTCAGGGAACAAGAGACTTGTTAAGTCCTCATTTTACATATGAGAATAAGTGAATATGGGCTAAAATGGCTTTTGTGAATGGACAAGAAAGCCAGAGAAACAGAGGGGGACTGAAATTTCCCAATTATACATCTCTCTTCTTTCCATTCTGATTATCTTTCCATCGTTGGCCAAGCTGTGAATCCCTCTCAGCTTTCAGGACCCACAGGTTTTAAGTGGGCTTTCATTATCTGAGGTCGGTAAAAAAGGCCCTGGAGACCATTCATTGAACACTTAGTATGGGCCAGATGATTGACATCCATGCTGGTGTTTAATCCCCATATGCAGACTATAGAAGGGGAAACAACATCAGAGAAGTTCAGCTTACTGCCCAAAGACACACCACTGGCAATTGACAGAGGAGGTGACGAAGCCCACACTTTTCTGACTTTGAAGCTTTTCACAGCTCACGGTCCCCTGGGGCAGGAGCAATTTGTAGTTGCCAGGGGGCACAAAGAGGCTGGGGAGGAAGGATGCTTCAGGGGTCAGTACCAGGGCAGGGAAATACTGGAGCTGCTTTCCCAAGTGCTGATTAAAATGTCCAACAGGACTGACCACCCTCGGAGGTGATGTTTTGCTAAAGCCCCTTTGTCCCTCCACCTGGCTAAGAGAGGACAATTATTGTTAGGGCAGAGCTTCCTGAAGGGAGGAGGTAGAGGTGATCACTGGGGAGTCTTCCAAGAAAATTGAGAAGGCCCCTCCAGGCCCAAGCTCTGGATTTCCTCTTCCCTGCTGGAATCTGCATGCTTTTCTTTTTACTTAACCAAACTTTCAGGTGAAAACAGTTCTGGAGGAATTTCCTGATTAAATGAAGATGAAATATTCTCAAATTATTTTAGGCAAACTCTACTTCTATTTCCTGCTTAGAGTAGAAATTAAAATCCAACGTTAACCTTTTAGAAAGATCAAAGTAAGTTCTGTTCCTGTATATTTATTCCAACTGCCTCCTTCTCCTCTTCCTCCTCTTCTCCTTCCTTCCTCTCCTTCTCCTTCTCTTTGAAAATTTACATCTGGGGTTTAGGTTGAAGGTAGTAAACTTAATTGGGGATTAGAGGGTAGTATTTACAGAAGTTATTGTTAAAGCCCTCGACTTCAGCATGTGTTCTCTTTGCTCATTGATCAGCACGCCTATGCTAGCATTGACCAGCATGCCCATATTAGCAATGTTCAGCACGCTCATACTAGCGTTCATCAGCAGGTTTATACTAGCATTGATCAGCACGCCCATACTAGTATTGGTCAGCACGCCAGTACTAGCATTGATCAGCAGGCTTATACTAGCACTGATAAGAACACCCATACTAGCACTGATCAGCACGCCCATGCTAGCATTGATCAGCATACTTATATTAGCTTTGATCAGCAAGCCCATACTGTCATTGATCAGCATGCCCATACTAGCATTGATCAGCATGTCCTTTCCAGCATTAATCAGCATGCTTAGTTCTGTGATAGCTTTGCTCTTCCAGAGATTACTCATTACTTTGCATTACAGCATTAGTCCAGCTTGTAATGCCATCTCTGTGTGTGCAGCCGCGTCCCCAGCCTCCACAGCCCTGATGCCTAATAGATGTCCAACAATTATTAATTTTGCTTTGTATATCCTTCAAACATTTCACACTACCTGACCTTATTTCATTTTCTCTGTCACTAGAATGTAAGCTGCAAGAGGACAGAGACTGTCTTTAGTTCACTGCTATGTCCCTTGCACTAGGAGGAGGCACTAAATCAATATTCATTGGGTAAACAAAGCACGGAAGAGCCACAGTTAGCCCTGCAGAAGGAGCTGACCATCTCAAATTCTAAATTTAGGGTGAGAAAAGAAATGAAAGGCAGCACTTGGTTTCTGCAAGGAAAACAAATTAGGGGCTTGTGAATCCAAGCATGGTAAACAAAGCTGTCAAATAGGAGTACTCTAGTTAGTAAACATTTCACAGATAGCTTATGAAAATAATATCTAACATTGTTTGCCAACTACTTGAGATGCATTTTGTTTGCATTATCTCATTTAATCCTTCCCAGCTGCCATAGGTGATAGATGTCATTATCCTTTTGAAAAATATATATAAGATGAGAAAACCAAGGTATGCAGGGGTTAGGGAAAATGTCAAAATCGTATGGCTGGCAGGGTGACCTTTGTTGCCCACCCTGAACTATTACCTTCCTCAGAATGAAAATCAGCCATTTACAGTTGTGCTGATACCATTAACCAGTCAGGGGTTTAATATTCAAGCATAATTAAGTGACTTGAGCTAAAGGAAAAAAAAAATCAGCTTCCTCTCTATCTTTGTGTTGCAACAAGCATCGCTATGTTTCTCCTGAACTAATCCTTTTATTTCCACAATTGATTCATCTTTTCTCTTTGCTTTCCTGGTTAAGTGCTTTAAAATACATTTTACCCCTTATGCTTCTTCTCTTATCTACTATGCTAAAGATCTCTTGACAGGTGCCTCAATTTTGCCTCTTTGCTCTTTCAAGTCTCCGTAATGTAGGATTTTTTTTATGATGCTGCAGCTCAGCTCCTAGAGGGCAGGGACCTTGTCTTTTCTGTTTCCTGTTCCCTCCCCAGCATCTAGACCAATTCCAGGCACAGAGAAGAGACAGCATAAATATCACTAAACGAATAAGTATGAGTGCTTTAGCCATAGGTAGACCAACAGGTCTTAGAAAATTACGGGGGTAAGTGGGGAAATCTACATGCCCCAAAGTCTGGAGGTCCTGGAAAGGTGAAAACTGG
Source organism: Nomascus leucogenys (assembly GCF_006542625.1). NCBI lineage: Eukaryota > Metazoa > Chordata > Mammalia > Primates > Hylobatidae > Nomascus > Nomascus leucogenys. The sequence continues at coordinate 93,497,068 of NC_044398.1, forward strand.
GATCTGTTTTGTGAGGAACATCTGGAGGTATATATTATATGATATAGTTTGAATATTTGTCCCCACCCAAGTCTCATGTTGAAATGTAATCCCCAATGTTGGAGGTGGGACCCACTGGGAAGTGTTTGGATAGTGAGGGCTGATCCCTCATGAGTGGCTTGGGCCATCCCCTTGGTGATGAGTGAGTCTTCACTCTGAGTTCACATGAGATTCTGGTCATTTAAAAGTGTGTAACACCTTTCCTTCCCCCCTCCCACCCCCCCACCCCCCCACCCCGCCGCACTTTGCTCTCTTCTCTTGCTCCTGCTCCTGCCGTGTGAAGCTCTTGCCATGTGAAGCATCTGCTCTCCCTTTGCCTTCTACCGTGATTGGAAGCTTCCTGAACAATGAGCTAATTAAACCTCTTTTCTTATAAATTACCCAGTCTCAGGTATTTCTCTATAGCATTGCAAGAATGGCCTAATACATTATAATTATGGAAGGAAGCAAGATTGGGAAGAAACTATAAAGACAATATTGCAATGTTGGATGAGTCTGGGTTGAAACCAAATATGGTCAGCTCTCAGGAAGCTAAAAGAATCTAAAGTTCTTTGACCTGAACCATTCCCCTTCTATATTTTAATAAGAATTACGTTTGTGGGACAGGGTCCTGGTACTGGTGACCATGTGACCAGATAGATCCAACACAACTGGAAATCTTCACTTAAATCTTTGAAAATCCAATTGATTTCAACAAAGTCTACCTAAGTCAGATTTTGTCTTTGCCTTGAGCAAAATAAAAGCCGTGAACCCTTTGCAAAGCACTCATGAAGATTTAGACCTCTGGATCTTTGGCTAATGAGAGACACGGCACCCAGATTCAATCCCTGGTGGATAGTGATCTGTTTGGCTGCTCTCAAATCAGAGCTAATGGCTCTAAGTAATTTCCCATTCTTATTTGAGAAAGGACAGATCACCAGTCGTATTAGTCTCCCAGAGCTGCAGTAACAAATTACCACAAACTGCATGGTTTAAAATGGAAATATGTGATCTCACAGCTTTGGAGGCCAGAAGTCCACAAATCGAGGTATTAGCAGAACCATCCTCTCCCCTAGAGACTCCAGGGGGAGATCCTTTCTTGCCTCTTTCTGGCGTCTGGTATAGCAATACTTGGTGCCCCGGGCTTGTAACTCCATGGCCCCAATTCCTGCCTCGGTCACCACATGGCCTTCTTCCCTTTCTCTGTATCTCCCTCTCCTTATGAGGGCACAGGTCATTGGATTTAGAGCCCATCCTAATCCAGTATGATCTCATTTTAACTTAATTATATCCACAAAGACCCTATTTCCAAAGAAGGTCTCATTCACAGGTACAGAGGTTTAGGACTGGGACATATCTTTTGGAATGGACACAGTCCAACCAGTCCAACCAGTTTTTTTTTTTTTTTGACAGAGTCTCACTCTGTCGACAGGTTGGAGTACAGTGGCACAATCTCAGCTCACTGCAACCTGTGCCTCCCAGGTTCAAGCGATTCTCCTGCCTCAGTCTCCTGAGTAGCTGGGACTACAGGCACGCACCTCTACTTTTAGTAGAGATGGGGTTTCACCATGTTGGCCAGGATGGTCTCCATCTCTAGACCCTGTGATCCACCTGCCTCGGCCTCCCAAGGTGCTGGGATTACAGGCGTGAGCTACCGCGCCCGGCTGTCAAACCAGTTTTATCAGGTTTCTTTGTTCTTGGTGTGAACTCTGAAGTGGGGGATTGACTTATCAAGACTCTTTGACCAAAAGCAATTAGAGGAATCATGGATTGCTGGTGCACCACACTGCTGATGGGCAAGGGATCATACCTATCTCATGTACCTTTCCTGGACTGCAGAGCATCTCCAGGTTTCTGCATCTAACTGAATCTTTTAACACCTCTTTGGGGCAGGTCATGGTGGCTTTTCTCTTCACCCTCCGGCAGGTCCTTAGAGAGCATCACCGTTACCCACTTATCTCACAAAGGAGTAAGCTGAGATACCCAGAGGTTAATGAACACCCAGGACCTCTTTAGAACTGCCAGTGGCTGGGGTCAGTCTGGGTTGCAATGACCTACTTACATTTTGCTGTGAGAATCACCTTTTTCTTTCCCCACAGACTATGTGTCACAGATGGGCAGTCACTTTCTTTTACATAAAAAACAAGAAAAATAGTGTGAGGTACTTTTTTCCCAGTACTTCACATGGCTTTCAGACTGAGCGGTCCTGCTGTCATTTTTTCATATCTCCTTGCACATATTTGGAACATAGAATTATCATTATCTCTTTGCATATTGATCTTCTCTGGAAGACTGTGAGCGCCCCAGAGAGAAGGTGAACTTTCCTAAAATCATCTTAGATTCCATGGTACAAGGTATACTTTGGCTACACCTTGGAATTGTATTTGAGTGGCTTGGCTTTAAAATGCATCGTAAAGAACTTTTTTTCTGTCTCTTCTTGCCTAAGCCTTGAAATGTATTTTGAAACTCCTTCTTTCTTTTCCCACCAGGCACTCTCTTTCACACTGCTTGCTTATCTAATGATGTGCTTGCTTAGAAATTCCAGGGGCTAATCTTAAACCAGACGGGAAGACCCAGCAGTGGAATTCTCCCCATCTAGAGATTACCTCAAAGTGATTAATCTATTATTACAACCCAAGCACTGTCAAGATGGCACCAGGCCTCACTCCAGGTGGACAATAATGCAAGATGGCCGTCGGAACAACACACACAAGACTCTGCACCACACCTGCATGCTTTCCGTGTAAAGTTTCCCTTCTTAAATCCACCCACTTGCCTAAAATATTGAGATGGTTTATCTGGGGCTCCAGTCCAACCATCTCCCAAGTGCTGGTGTTTGAATAAAGCTGCTTTCCTTTCACTGCACCTCACTTCTCACATTTTGGCTCTTGAGCAGTGAGCAGCTGGACTTGAACTTGTTTACAGAATCAACTGAGGAGCTTTAAAAAATACTGATGTCTGGCTTTTATCCCCAAATATTATGATTTAGTTGGCCTGGGATGTGGCTAAGAATCAGCAAATTTTAAAAGCTCCCAAATAACTTCAGTTGTTTTTCTCTCCATTTTTTGTTGATCTATAATAGTTGTACACATTTACGGAGCACTTGTGATATTTTGATACCTGCATGCAATGTGTTATGATCAAAATAGGGGAATTAGGAACTCCATCACCTCAAACATTTATCATTTCTTTGTGCTGGGAACTTTCCAAATCTTCAAGCTATTTTGAAATATACAATAAATTATTTACTATAGTCATCCTGCTGTGCTATCAAACATCAGAACTTACGTCTTCCATCTAACTTTATTTTTGTACCCATTTACCAATTTCTCTTCATCCCTCCTGTCTTGTTTACTTCCTAGTCTTTGGTAACCATAATTCTACTCTCTACCTCCATGAGATCAACCTTTTTAGCTCCCATGTATAAGTAGAACATATGCTATTCATCTCTCTGGGCCTGGCTTATTTCACTCAACATCATGACCTCTGGTTGCATCCATATTGCTGCAAATGACAGAGTTGCATTCTTTCAATGGCTGAATTGTATTCCATTCCATACATATGTTATATTTTCTTCCTCCATTCATCCATTGATGGACACTTAGGTTGATTCCATATCTTGGTTACTGTGAGTAGTGCTGTAATAAACATCAGAGTGTGGATATCACTTTGATACGCTGATTTCCTTCCTTTTGGATATTTACCCAGCAATGGGATTCCTGGATCAAATGATATATCTATTTCTAGTTTTTTGAGGAACCTCCACACTATTTTCTATAGCAGCTGCACTAATTTACATTCCTACCAACAGTGTACTGCGTTCCCCAGGTAACTTTGACATTCACTCAGCCAAGGTTGAGAACCATTGCCCTAGCATCTAGCATCCAGGGTTTGTAGTGGTGGTGACACCAGCAGCTAATATTTATTGATCCTTTATAATGTGGCTCAGGCACTGAGCTTTGCAATTTGTATGCATTGTTTCATTCAGTTATGCAACCATTCTAAAAGACAGCAACTATTGTTACCCTGATTTTGCACTGGAGGAAAATAAAATCTAAAGAGGTTGAGTAATTTACCCAAAGTTAACCAGCTAGGAAATGACAGAGTCTGGCTGTCAGCTTCCTTGAAATCGGGACCCTTTTCCCAACAGCATTATGCAATGTTGCATTCACCATGCTCTCTGCCTCCCTCTATTGGTGTATAGGAGATGTTCCATAAGCTGTTATTGAATAAATAAATGGAACTGTCAAAATCTATCTTTGACACTTCACATAGGTCACTCGAGATCCCTTAGGCATCTCCTTAGCTACCATAATAAGCTGGACACCACTGCCTCTTGTCCCATCTCACACTTCCTGCCCAAGGCTGTTCAGATATGGCTGGGAATCCTCAGAGCTGATGCCCTATGAACAAGTGTACTCCCAGCCAGGGATCCCCATCTGGGGATCCCAGAACACCACCACAGTCCTTGCTTGCCCAGTGGTCTGTAGGGCAGTGAGACCCAATTGGGGCACCAGAGGAGAGAATGCCTTGAGCTCATTTATGTGACGTTGTTAATGAAGTGCTACTCAAACTTTAATATGAACACAGATTACCTGGGGGTTTTGCTTGATTGGCTATTCTGATTCATCAGGCCTGGGGTAGCACCTGAGGTTCTGCACCACCAGTTGAGGCCAATGCTGCTTGTCTGCAGACCCCACTTTTAGAAGCAAGATGTTGGAGGGGTGTCAAGGCAGTAAAGCTTGTCAGCTTATCTGAGCATATCAATTCTTTCTACTCAGAGACCTCCTTTCTACCTATGACTAAGGCATCTGTGGACCTTGCCATATCACTCCAGCAGACATGAAGAGGCAGGGCTGAATTCCACCTTCATCTCAGCCTTGATTGTTGCTGCACACATATGTAAAACAAAATATAAATGCACCCCCAAATACCACTTATTATTAACCTCTCTCTGCAAGGTCTAGCGCTGCAGCCGATACATGATGGGTGTTCAGTAAATATGCAATAAATTTAATTCAATTAAGAATCAACTGTGAGTTTTTACAGCATTTGACATCAGCTCAAGACACGAATTGCCTTGGGTAACTCTCAAATAAAATAGTATTCCTGAGTTCACTGAAAGGTGGGCAATTCTATGAACTCTGAGAAAGTTGTTTGTTCTAATGTCACTGAGATACAGGGATTTTGATGGATTGTTGATTAGGCACAAAAAAATACCATGAATTTTTTTGGTATTGTTAGTGATTATATGTGCTTCTATGCCATATAAGTTAATTGTATATTCTATGTATTAGTTAAGCACCTAATTAATTAATCTTATAAATACTTATTGAATAATTAACATGCACTGGGTAATATTTCAGTGCTACAGATATAGTGATAACAAGAGAGCTAAGTTCTCTGTCTTTATGGAGCTTACATTTTAGTAGAACACGGATAATATGGGGAAAATATATGAATAAAGAAGATGCTTTTAGAAGGCTACAAGGATATGAAGATAATAAAGCAAGGATATTGAATGGAAGTTTTCTTTAGTTATCAGATTAGGTAAAATTTTACCTGGGGATGTAAAATTTGAGCCAAGATCAGAATAAAAAGAAGGGACCAGCCATGAGGAATATCCTAAAAAGAAGAAATGATTAATAAGATTAATCGTTAGAAGCTATAAGAAGGGAGCGTGCTCAGTGAGTTATGGAATAGAAAGAAAGCCAGTGTGGTTACAGCGTGGGTAGAGAGGAATGTATGGTTTTGTAGATCATGCTGAGAAATTTGGGCTTATATTGTGTGTAATGTGCACCTGTTAAAAGATGCTAAGCACGGGGTAGCATGATCTGAGTTGTATTTTTAGAAATTATTCTGTGGTCCCAGCTACTCGGGAGGCTGAGGCAGGAGAATGGCATGAACCCGGGAGGCGGAGCTTGAAGTGAGCCGAGATCGCGCCACCGCACTCCAGCTGGGAGACAGCAAGACTCCGTCTCAAAAAAGAAAGAAAGAAAAGAAAGAAAGAAAGAAAGAAAGAAAGAAAGAAAGAAAGAAAGAAAGAAAGAAAGAAAGAAAGAAAGAAAGAAAGAAATTATCATCTCTGCTGTGTCAACAATGGATTATTGAGCAACAAGAATAGAAGCAAGGAGACCAACTAGGGGGTTCTTAAGGTCATCCAGGTGAGAGATAATGGCAGGTTAGCCTAGGATGACACCAACATTTATGGAGAAAAGTGCACAGATGTAATGGTTTAGGGAAAGGAACCAAGCCCCCTTCAGAAATTGGACGAAGGGCATACAGATTTGAAGGATATAAAGACATTAAGAATGGATTTGGGAGATTTTAATAAAAGCAACTGAGTGGATGGAGGTGCCATTCTGACCTGGAGAGGACAAAACTGAGTTGGGGTTGTTTCGGAGCACGGTAGATTTGAGATGCCTTCTACACACCCTATTGGTGATGTTGAATAGGCAGGCAGAGTTATGATGCTGGCTGTCAGGGGACTTGTGAGTGCAGGGGACATAGATTTGGGTGCCTTCAGTGAGTAGATGATACTTGAAACCACACATATAAATAGGACCACCTTGGGACAATGTTCAGAGATAAGAAAGCCCAGGACTCTGCCCTGGGTACCTCCATCTCAGAGAGGCCAAGGAGAGAGGGCAGAGGTGGCAAAGAGGAAGTCAGAGAGTTGGAGGAGAACAGTCAAAAAATTTGACATCTCAGAACCAAGAGAAGTGTGCTGAGAAGCAGGGAGGGATTAATCAGAGATGATACCTCTCTGAGGATGATTTAAAAAACCATATAAAGTCATCCATTAAATTTGGTCCTGAAATCCTTCTGTATGTCACACATGTATGTTTAAATTTTATTTCAATTTAGTTTTTTAACTGACCAATAATTGTACATATTCAAGGAGTACATGAGGTTGTTTTGATACATATAATGTACACTGATCAGATCAAGGTAATTTGCATCTCCATCAGCTCCCAACATTTATCATTTCTTTGTGTTGGGAACATTCAATACCCTCCTTTTAGCTATTTGAAACAATATATTATTGTCAACTATAGCTATCCTACAGTGCTACAGAACACTAGAACTTATTCTTCCTATCTAGCTGCAATTTTGTATCCTTTAGCAAATCTCTTCTCATCCTTCCCTCGCTTCCACCCACCCTTTCCAGCCTCTAGTATCCTCTGTTTCACATGCATATTTATTTAACAATTCTCACAACATTCCTGCAGGTCACGTTGTATTATCCTGAATTTACAGATAGGAAATGGGGTTCAGAGAAATAAAGCAACTTGTCCAAGGTCACAGCTCAGAGGTGAAGGTGCGAGGCTTCGTCTCAAGAATGGATGGTCTTCCTGCCACAAATCCTACGGAAGGAGCATAAGCCCCTTGAGGACAGAGACCCTCTCTCCCAGTTGACTGTGTATAGAAAGGCCCAATACTGCCACTGTTAGAAGTATGGAGATGAAGGCAGATGGCTGAGTTTGGACTCAATTTTTTTTTTATCCACACAGTGGAAATGAGGATAATCACTTCTAAGACTTATTTTGAGGAATAAATGAGATAATCCATGCCAAAATGCCTTCACAGTGCTAGACAATAAGGAGTATTCAATAAATGCTTGTTTCCTTTTTAAATTCTTTTTCTCATCCTTTTATTCCCCAAAAGTATTTCAACAGGTACCACAAATAGAAACTATCCTTCAGTTTCTTGTGAAGCTGTGGTTATGAAACATGATCTGAAGTATTATCTAAAATAGAATTTTATAAAACTCAGTGTGCTGAACAATTACATAAAATGTCAACTTGTTTTGTCCTAACCAGGAGTGGGGAGGTCAGGATTTTAATTTCAAGTCTTTAATCTCAGCCTCAGTGTTCACTAGCTGTGTCACCTTGGGAAAATCTCTCATGTCAACCCTTGCTTTCCAGATATGTTGTGGTCCTATGGATAGGAAAGTTGAATATTTGCGCTATAAAAAGCAATGGGTATCTGTTTTCAGGAATCTTGCTACTAAGATCTATGGAAATGTCTCTCTAATAGGTTTATGTACAACAGAGAATGATACTGGCCAATATAACAAAGTTCAGTGAAGGCCTCAGGTATAGCTAGATCCAGGTGCTGAAATGGTATCAGTAGGAATTATTCACTTTCCACCTTTTGGCTCTGGTATCCCAGACTCTGGTTTCACTACCAGCTTCCCAGATGATGATAAAGAGGTAACTGGCATTGGGTTTACTTTCTTGCAGCTTAGTAGCCCAGGGGCAGCTCCGGGTTTCACTACAATTAAGTTAGCTCATGATACATTCAAGCCACAGCACATTGTAAGAAAGTGGACCACTGACCTTGGATTCTCCACACCCCTTCAGCTTCTTCTCACCAACAGACTGTTCCCCCTGTTTCCTCTGCACCCCTACAGGCTGTGTGGCCATCAATTCTGACACTGCCTGTGTTTTACCACCCTCCTCTGCTCCCGACCTCTGTGCTTCTTTATTTTCTCATTGGTAAAAAGAAAAGAATAATAGTGATAATAAAATCAATCCCATAGGATTGCTGCAAAGACTAGACAGAATATGCCCATGGAGATGCCTTACAGATAACAGAGATTCTGGTGATTATAGGCCTCTTTCCTTTGTATCTTCTATATAGTTCCTCATAGGTACAACAGAAGCGTACAACATCGTGATTAAGAGCTTAGACTTTCAATGCAGGATTTGAGTTCCGTTTTTTCTCCCCCTTTGCAGCTCAGTGCCTCTGAGTAATTTGGCCAATCTCTCTCTTTTTGTTTTCTTTTTCAATTTTTTTACATTCAGGGCCAGGTGCAGCAGCTCATGCTTGTAATCCCTGCACTTTGGGAGGCCAAGCAGGAGGACTGCTTGAGCCCAGGACTTCAAGACCAGCTGGGGAAACATAGCAATACCCTGTCTCTACAAAAAAATAACAACAACAACAAACAAACAAACAAAACAACTAAAAAAACCACAAAAATTAGCCAGGCTTGGTTGTATGCTCCTGTAGTCCCAGCTGCTTGGGAGGCTGAGGTGGGAGGATTGCTTGAGCCTTGGAGGTCGAGGCTGCACTGAACTGTGATTGCACCATTGCACTCACCCTAGATGACAGAGCGAGATCCTGTCTCAAAACAAATTTAAAAATAAATTATACGGGCAGGCACGGTGGCTCATGCCTGTAATCCCAGCACTTTGGGAGGCCGAGGTGGGTGGATCGCCTGAGGTCAGGAGTTCAAGACCAGCCCAGCCAACATGGCAAAACCCTGTCTCTATTAAAAATACAAAAATTAGCTGGCCATGGTGGGGGCACCTGTAATCCCAGCTACTCAGGAGGCTGAGGCAGAAGAATCATCACTTGAACCTGGGAGGCGGAGATTGCAGTGAGCCGAGATCGCAGCATTGCACTCCAGCCTGGGCGACAAGAGCGAAACTTGGTCTCAAAAATAAATAAATAAATAGGTAAACAAACAAATAAATAAAACTTAGATTCAGGGGATACATGTGCAGGTTTGTTACCTGGATATATTGCATGATGCTGAGGTTTGGGGTATGAATGATCCTGTCACCCAGGTACTGAGCATTGTATCCAACAGTTCATTTTTCAACCCTCGCTCCCCTCCCTCCCTCCCTCCCTGTTCTAGTAGTCCCCAGTGTCTGTGCTGCCATCTTTATGTCCACGAGTACCCAGTGTTTGGCTCCCACTTATAAGTGAGAAAGTGCAATAAATTTGGCTTTCTGTTCCTGCGTTAATTCGCTTAGGATAATGTTGGCCAATCTCTCTAAGCCTGCTTCCTCATCTGTAAGATGGGGATGATGCTAGCACCATCCCTTAAAATTGTACAACAGGTAGATGATAGAATGTATGCCCAGAATTTAGCCAAATGCCAAGCCTCATTGTAAACACTCCACATATGAACAAACATTTATTCTTTAATCTTCCTGAAAGGAATGGAGAGAGGACTTACTCTGTTCTAATATATGAAAAATGTTTCTAAAAGGCAAATAAATAATCATAATCTAGAAGGTACTTTCAGTCTTATTGTGGAGAATTGTGAATTGCTTGTGATGTTTCATGTCTATTTGGATTGAAATGAAACAACCAGATGGAAATTCTAAAATCCATACATCAACAGAAGCCGTTAGGTCATGTACCACCTTAAAATATATCACATATGCACAAACGATGTTTTCTGGTCCATGAAAGATTGCACAAGACCTTAGATTCACATTTTATATCTGATGGGTAACAGACAGACATCTGGCATCATGATTCCTACAAGGAAGATTTATGAGTATTTTTAATCTTAATATTTAATATTTGGAAAGAAGAGTAGAACATAAAACTGAAAATTTAATATCTTAAATGTTGTTGTCAAATATTCACTATTGCTTGGATAATGGGAGGAGTCCTATGTTATAATTTCAAACACCTGTTTTGCTAATGTGCAAAAAGCCTTAAGAGAAAACATTTACCTACATTCTATATGTTTCAAAGAATCTTTACATTCTGATTTTATCTAATTTTTATGACAATCTTGTGGGATAAAAAAGTAGTATCCCCATTTTAGGGCTGAGAAAACTGAGTCACCAGGAGATTAAATAGCTTAGTTCTGTCATACCCTGCAAAGTATTGGAAACTGAATCAGAATCCCAATATTAACTTCCCTTCATCTTAAAACTTACAGCCACTTATATGTCATAAAACTAAAAATAAGCTTTTTCTCTCCTTTTTTCCTCTTGAGCTTCTGCTATCTTTGAATTTTAGAGAAATGGCATAAGTAATGCATAAAACGAACCTCATGTTGAATAAATAGCATCTGAGAAGCAGAAAATTTTTATCAACTCATTGTCCGGCATTATCTCCTTTTTTTTCATCTTATTCAGAGTCTGCATCCTGTATTCTTATCTCTCTCAAAGCATTCACCACAAGAGTTTAGTTTCATAAAGCATGTGCTTTAAATTTTACTTTTGTATGTCTTTTACAAATTTTTATCAAAGCCCTATACATGGTTAAACATCAGACAGAACAAAAGGGCTCATAAACGGCTAGTGTCCTGCACATCACCAACTCGACATCTTTTCATTTCCTAGAACACACAACCTCAAAAATGACCTTATCTTCTTTCATTGTTTCTTCTAATAGTTAATTCCATACTTCTAAATAATGTAGTTTTTCTGCTCTTTGTAGGAGCAGATGAGTTTTATACATTATCTATTGATTTCTTTCTATGGTAGATGAGTAATTACTTCACTTAAACTACCTAGCCTCTCTCCTCCTCTCAGATACATCGCATTTGTAAATTCCTCTGCTGTAAATGTTTCTTAAATGTCTTCCTTTCCTGTCTTTCAGTTAGATGTAAGATCTGAACTCCATCCTTTGACCCCACCCCTTCCTCTTCCACTTCTTAATTTCTATCATCTGTGCTTTTATGTTACTGTCAAGACTGAGAGTATTTATATGGTGGTAAACAATAAGCACATATAATTAAATTCAAGATGCTACGGACTGTAAAATCCACCATTTTTATATGTCACAAAAAAGCAAAAGAAACATAGCCATTTGTAATTGCAAAGTACATCAAAGAGAAATCTCAATTTTAGAAATGTTAAAAAAATGATAAAATCCTCAGACGTCACTGATGGTACTATAAAATGGTACAACTGCTTTGGAAAACGGTTTGGTGATTCCTCAAAATGTGAAACATAGAGATGCCACATGACCCAGCAATTCTACTGCTAAGTATTTACCAAAGAACAATGAAGATATATATCCACGCAAAAAAAGCTTGTACATGAATGTTCACAGTAGCATTGTTCATAATAGACAAGAGTGGAAGTAAGCTGAACATACATTGATGGATGAATTGATAAACTAAATGTGATACGCCCATACAATGGAATATCATTCAGTAAATACAACCATTCTGTTTTTTACTTTCAGTACTGTATTCAATAAATTACATGAGATATTCAAAACTTTAGTATACAGTAGGGTTTGTTTTAGGTGATTTTGCCCAATTTTAGACCAATGTAAGTATTCTGAGCACATTTAAGGTAAGCTAGGCTAAGCTATGATGTTTGGTAGGTTGAGTATATTAAATGCATTGTCAGTTTACAATATTTTCAGCTTATGTTTATTATGACTTCACTCCATTATAAGTAAAGGAGCATTTGTGCACTCCAAATTTCTATAGATAAATTAGAATAGAATTATAAATATTCAGCTAACCCAGAGAAGGGCAATAAAAATAAAACATAGAAATGAAAAAGCAGAGAGAACAAGTTTAAAAAAAAAACACACAAGCCTAAGCCCTAACATATCAATAGTTACACTAAGTGTAAATGGTCTAAATATATCAATTTAAAAACATATTTCCAGAGTGGATTAAAAACATAACCCAAATATATCCTATCTGCAAGAAACTCATTTCGAATATATCAATATAGATGGATTGAAAGTAAAAGTTTTGTCTGGGAGTGTTGGTTCATGCCTGTAATTCTAGTGCCTTGGGATGCCAAGGCAGGAGGATTGCTTGAGGCCAGGAGTTCAAGACCAGCCTGGGCAACATAGAGAGACACCCACCTCTGCAAAAATAAAAATTAAAAAATTAGCGAAGCACAGTGGTATACACCTGCAGTTCCAACTACCAGGTGGAAGGACTGCTTGAACCCAGGGGTTCAAGGTTATAGTGAGCTATGATCACACCACTGCTTGGGCAGCAGAGTAAGACGCTGTCTGAAAAAAAGTTTGGAAAATATATACGATGTAAACATTAGTAAAAGTAAAAAGGAGGAATGGCAACATTCATATACAATAAATCAGACTTTATAGGAAAAAATAAAAAGAGAGATAAACATTATATAAAAATGAAAGTGTCAATAAAATAAGAAGACATAGTAATCCTAAATGTCAATGCACCAAAAAAAAAACCTGCAAAATATATAAAGCAGAAACTGGTGGAAATGAAAGAAGTAGACAAATGCACAACTACACTTGGAGACTTCAACACCCCTCTCTCAACAATTGACAGAGCAAGTGGAAAGAAGCTGTGCAAAGATATAGAGGAACACAACAACACCATCAACCAATCAGATCTTATCACCATTAATAGAACGTTCCACCACCAACAACAGAATACACGTTTTTCCCAGTGCTATGGAACATATTCTAAGAAGACCATGTCTTGGACTGTAAAACAACCCCTCCAGTAACTGAACAAGAATTAATTCTTACAGTTGCATTTTTCAATCACAATGAAATCAAACTAGAAATCAATAACAGGAAAATCTCCAAACAATTGAAAAGTAAGCAACCCACTTCTAAGTAATTCAAAGTTCAAATAGAAAGTATCAAGGGACATTTTAAAACATTACATGAATAAAATGAAAATACATCATATCAAAATTTGTGATATATGAGGCTGAGTGCAGTGGCTCACGCCTGTAATCCCAGCACTTTGGGAGGCTGAGGCAGACAGATCACTTGAGGCCAAGAGTTCAAGACCAGCCTGGCCAACATGATGAAATGCCATCTCTACTAAACATACACAAATTAGCTGGGCATGGTGGCATGTGCCTGTAATCCTTGCTACTCAGGAGGCTGATGCAGGAGAATTGCTTGAACCCGGGAGGTGGAGGTTGCAGCGAGCTGAGATCGCACCACTGCACTCCAGCCTGGGTGACAGAGCAAGATTCTGTCTCGGGAAAAAAAAAATATATATATGATATACAACTAGTCCACGGTGGTTACTTGGAGCATCATTCTCTGATATCAGCATCTCCCAAGAACCAGATGCAAACCACAGGACTGCTTCTTCTGGGTCAGAGGGGCTATTTCTGTGCCTAAAAAGGTGGACAGAAGGAAACACTGTTACATAGATCCCAGGCACAGGCCTGGCTGACATTCCGTGACAGATATTTAACAGTGAATGTGTTATAAATTACCAGAAATGAGGCATTGCAAAGAACATGGGGAGGGGACTCCCAGGTGTCTGAGCAATAGACCGAAGAGCCTAGAAAACTGTTCAGCCATTCATCCAGACTGATAAGAATCCCGTGGACAGGAACACGAAATGGTGTTACTGTCTCCTAAAGGGCTCCATCTGCGGCTGCTGTCACTGAGGCTAGGTCGGGATTGCAGACTGCAGTCTGGGAAGCAGAAGGGAGCAGGCTGAGATACTAACTGGCTTTGTGGTATTAACTGTGTTTGAGAAAGCTGAGCAGCCCTGGTGAATAGTGGGATGGAAGCCACGGTGTAAAATGATGCAGACTCTTTCTACTGGGGCTAGAAGCTCTCCCTCTTCCAAATGCATGAACACAGCTGAAAGCATTTGACCCACAATGGGCTGTTCTTGGTTTGTTTGGATGGAGTGGCCTCAGATTTTAGGGGGCTGAGGCTAAAGCCAGTAACAAAGAGGTGAGCTCCAAGAGCCGATAAAGTGAGTTGCTCTTATGTGCAGAACTTTTCAGGGGGGTGCTAAAGGACAGAATTAATCGTGCATCTCTCCTGGTAGATCTAAGAGCCATTTGACATTCTGGACCATGATTTCCCACCCACACTGTCTGCCTGATGCTTGTTAATGACCCGTCACAATGGTTTTCCTACTCTGCTGCATAGATTCAGAGCTGGACCTGATGACCTTCTTAAGAGCAGTCAGGGAACCCTGAACTGCATGAAGATCAGGTAGATGACCTTCACTGTTCTCCTGACTGACAGGTTACAAACTACAGAGGTTAAATGTCAAGACTGAAACTCATCTTTCTGAGAAAATGTTTCCCCCTCTTGTCTGCTGGTGAAAATGACATTGGGAAGGATTATACAGACTTGAGAAGCATGGCAAAAGGGGCAGGGCAGATTATTTAGTTCCAGAGATGCTGTCTGCACTGGAGAGGCAGGTGGCAGAAGGGGACAATTGAGTCACTCCATATTTATACTGGTGCATCTCAATTTTATTTTTATTATTATCTATTTATTTTTTTGAGACAGCGTCTTGCTCTGTCACCCAGAATGGAGTGCAGTGGCGTGGTCTTGGCTCACTGCAACCTCCACCTCCCGGATTCAAGCGATTCTCCTGCCTCAGCCTCCCAAGTAGCTGGGATAACAGGTATGCGCCACCACACCTGGCTAATTTTAGTATTTTTAGTAGAGACGGGGTTTCGCCATGTTGGCCAGGCTGGTCTCGAACTCCTGACCTCGTGATCCACCCACCTTGGCTTCCCAAAGTGTTGGGATTACAGGCGTGAGCCACTGCGCCCAGCCTGCTTCTCAGTTTTAACCTGTGTGAGAATCACCTAAGGACCTGAGCTTCTGACTCAGTATAGATCTGGCATGGGGCTTGAGATTCTGCATTTCCAAAAACTCACAAATGATGCTGGCGGGTTGGGGACCATGCTTTGAGGAGAGAGATTCCAGTCCAGACCAGTGGCTGAGGGAGTCATCTCTCCTCCCCTCATCTGCCTCCAGAACAGAAACCAGATTAATGGCAGTCATTGAGCTGGTACCAGAAAGAATATTTTTATTAATCAAATCCCTAATCTGTCCTAAGGGCTTCCCCTGCACTGAGGTAGGTATCATCATCCCTATTTGAGAGATGAGGACTAATATGGTTTGAATCTGTGTCCCCACCAAATCTCATGTCGAGTTGTAATCCCCAGTATTGAATGTGGGGCCCAGTAGGAAGTGATTGGATTGTGGGAGTGTATATTTCTCATGAATAGTTTAGCACCATCTCCTTGGTACTGTCCTGGAGATAGTGAGTTCTCATGAGATCTGGTTATTTAAAAGTGTGTTGTGCCCCTCCCCTTTCTCTCTCCCTTGCTCCTCTTCCTGCCATGTAAGAAGCTTGCTCCCCCTTTGCCTTCCACTATGATTGGAAGCTTCCTGGTGAGGCCTCCCCAGAAGCAAAGCCTCCATGCTTCTTGTATAGGTTGCACAACCATGAGCCAATTAAACCTCTTTTCTTTATAAATTACCAAGTCTTAGGTATTTCTTTATAGCAATGCCAGTGTGGCCTAATACAAGGGCATTGCAACTCAGAATTTTGGGTACTCATTTGTCCTCCTCCCCAAATTCATATCCTGAAGCCCTAACCCCCAGCACTTCAGATGTAACTGTACTTGGAAATAAAGTCTTTAAAGAGGTGATTAAGTTAAAATGAGGTCATTAGGGTGTACCCTAATTCAATATGACCGGTGTTTTTATAAGAAGAGGAGATTAGGACAATGACATGCACAAAGGTAATACCATGCGGAAGACACAAGGAAAAAGATGGTCATCTACAAGCCAAAGTGAGAGAGACTTGGAAAACAACAACAACAACAAAACGAATCCTGCCAACACCTTGATCTCAGACTTCTAGCCTCAGAGCTGCGAGGAAGTAAATTTCTGTTGGTTAAGCCACTTAGTCTGTAATACTTTGTTATGGAAGCTTTAGCAAATTAATACACCCACTCACCTACTATGTTCCAGCTATAAATAAGAAATCACAACCTTTGGGTTATGTTTCTTTTCTTTTCGGGTTTTTTTTTCTGTCTTTTTTTTTTTCCTTAGATGGACTTTCGCTCTTGTTGCCCAAGCTGGTGTGCAGTGGTGTGATCTCAGCTCACTGCAACCTCCGTCTCCTGGGTTCAAGTGATCCTTCTGCCTCAGACTCCCATGTTGCTGGGACTACATGCAAGAGCCGGCAAGCCCAGCTAATTTTTGTATTTTTAGTAGAGACGGGGTTTCCCCATGTTGGTCAGGCTGGTCTCGAACTCCTGACCTCAAGTGATCCACCTGCCTTGGCCTCCCAAAGTGCTGGGATTACAGGTGTGAGCCACCGCACCCAGTCTGGGTTATATTTCTTTCTTTTTTTTTTTTTTTTAGTGATGGAGTCTTGTTCTGTCACCCAGGCTGGAGTGCAGTGACACGATCTCAGCTCACTGCAACTTCTGCCTCCTGGGTTCAAACGATTCTCCTGCTTCAGCCTCCTGCGTAGCTGGGATTACACGCATGCGCCACCATGCCCGGCTAATTTTTGCATTTTTAGTAGAGATGGGGTTTCGCCCTGTTGGTCAGCCTGGTCTCAAACTCCTGACCTCAGGTGATCCACCTGCCTCGGCCTCCCAAAGTGTTGGGATTACAGGCGTGAGTCACCGCAGCCAGTCCTGGGTTATATTTCAAAACTGGGCATGGTGCCATGAATGTAATAGACAGTAAATGTGTTGACTTGATCTGAGAACTGTGAGCACGTAGCCAGGCAGTCAAACTCCTATTTTTTTTCCAGAGTGAATCAAATCTTTCCAGGCCTGCTCAAACCTCTTTGTAGAGACCTGGGTCACATAGTGAGCATGAAGAATTGGTTTAGCCACTAAAATACTCCCATTAGACGTAAGACATTAAAGAGAGTCTCCCGAACCATCCAAATTTCCCAGGGTCTTTTAGGTAACGCCCCTGAAAAGATGAGTTCTTGAAGTCTGGAGTGGCAAATAGGGTTGGAGCCTATGATTGTGCAAAATGCAACCTAAACAACCACCCACAGAGGCTCTAGTTATAGGGAATGTTGAAAACTTCAAATCCACAAATGTCAAGCCAGGATTATGTAGGAAGAGCTCAACCCTAGAGGAGAGAGCTGATGCAAGTTTGCGCAAACATGGTCACCTTGACTGACCTCATCTTGCTATGCATTCTGACTTAAGTGTCACTTTTGTTCAAGTGAGTTTTCCCTGGAAAAGGAAATGACAAATGGAATTCAAGAGCATCTTTGAAAAGTGGTAGTGACATATAAGAGTTTGCAATCCTGTATGTAACACTCCCTCACTTAGAGGTCATGTTAAACCATTTTCTGTTCATTTTCATTAAGGAGTGTAATCTGGCCACAAAAATAAAATGTGTGCTGTGAATTTATTGCCAGGACCAAACTCAGGGTAAAATAAATTTAGTGATTCAATGAATTCTCTTTATTGAACAAGATATCACATGACATTAAATCTTGTATCTAAAATCTAGGGCAGATGCGCTTGTGGCTCTTTAAGCTACTTACGCAATATGTACTGAAAATCTTCTTTTTGTCAAGACTGGTGCTGGCTCTGGGGATATAGGATTCAACAAGGCAACCACAGTGCCTACACCTTAGAGCTTTGATCTCCAGGGGATGCTGATAGGTGAGTTGATACAATACATCGTGAGAGGTGCTATGTGTAATAAGGGTAGTCCATGGTGGCATATGAGGATGGAGGAAGGAACCAGAGAAGGTTTCCCAGAGGTGACAACATTCAGCCTCATACCTAAAGGTTGAGTGGGGATTTCCCAGATGTCATCAGCTGAATTGTGCCTCCTACCCACATTCGTATGCTGAATTTTTATCCACCAATATCTCAGAATGAGACTATATTTGGATGGAGACGAGACCTTTAAAGAGGAAATTAAGTTAAAAATGAGATTTTTAGGGTGGACCCTAAACCAGTAGAACTGAAGCAGGAAATTTGAACACAGGCACATGCACACACATAAAGACCATGTGGGGCCACATTGAGAAGGCCGCCATCTGCAAGCCAGGGAGACAGGACTCAGAAGAAACCAAACCTACTAACAACACAACCTTGGACTTCTACCCTCCAGAACTGTGAGGAGGTAACTTTTATTGTTTAAGCCTCCCAGTCTGCAGTGTTTTGTATGGCAGCCCTAGACCAGTGGAAAAAATGAGCCTAGGTCCACAGTAAGAGAGAGTTTGGCAGTGTCAGGAAACTGAAAGCAGATGCAAGCAGCTGGAGGGTGGGCAGTAGGGTGGATGCAGGACAGGAAGCTAGAGAGACAGGCAGGCCCTGGAGGCATGGGAAGGAACTTGGTCTTTATTAAACGGGCAATGAGGAGCCATGGAGCATTCAAGCAGGGAGTGATGTAGTCAGGCAGCTCTGCCTTCAGAGTAGAGGAGCCCTGGGGTGGCCTGAGACCTGTTTATCTGTTTCAGTGAAGCAGGAGGGGAGGAAATACAGCAGTGATGTCCTGCTGACTTACTGATGGGACATCATCATTCTGAATACTTGCTGGGATTGAGGGGAGGAAGAGCAGGGCCTCTCAACCTGAACACTATTGAATTTGGGGCTGCATAGTTCTTTTGTTGAGGTCTGTCCTATGGAATGTAGGATGTTTAACAGCATCCCTGCTCCCTACCCACTAGATGCCAGTTGAGTCCTCCCCAACCGAGTCGGGATAACCAAAAGTATCTAAACATGGCCAAATGTCCCCTGGGAGGTACAAAATTGACCCTCTAGTTGAGAACTGCTGAGAGAGAGTAGAGTGGTTATGATGCAGGGCAGGAGAGCCCCAAATTGGGGCTTAGCCCATGAGGGTTCTTGGCTTCACCCAGGAAAGAATTCCAGGGCAAGCTGATGGTACAGTAGAAGAAAACAGCTTTATTGAAGCAGCAGTGTTACAGCTCCAGGTACACTGTTGCAGCTCCATGACTGCTCTTGCAGAGCAGAACGACCCCATAGGCAGTGTGCTGGGAGTAGCAGTTCACAGCACTTCTGTAGTCCTATTAAGGGGCAGTTTATACAGAAATATCTAGGAAAAGTATAGTAACTTCTGGGTTGTCAGGGCATTGCCATGGAAAGGGGTAGTAACCCCTGGGGGTTGCCATGGAAATGGTGAAATGACATGGCACACTGGTGGGTGTGTCTTATGGAAAGCTGTTTCTGCCCTGTCCCTGTTTTAGCTGGTCCTCAATTTGGTCCAGTGTCTGAGCCCCACCTCTGGAGTCAAGTCCCACCTTCTACTTCAGTTATACTTAAAGTCAACAGTGTGATCCCCAGACAGGCAGCATCAGCATCATCTGGGAAAGTGTTAGAAATGCAAATTACTAGGCCTCACCCAAAACTATAACCAGGGCCCTTTGATCTGTGTTTTAAGAAGCCCTCTGGATAATTCTGATTACCTCCAGGTGATTAGACTCTCTCTAGTCTAAGTGCTGCAAGGACTCAACCCAGGCATGGAGGGAAAGTTCCTGGGTGCTGGTGAGTGGGTGATATGATTTGGTTGTGTCCACACACAAACCTTATCTTGAATTGTAGCTCCCATAATTCCAATGTGTTGTGGGAGGGACCCGGTAGGAGATGACTGAATCATGGGGTCTGTTTCCCCCATACTGTTCTCATGGTAGCGAATAAGTCTCCTGAGATCTGATGGTTTTACAAGGGGAAACCCCTTTTACTTGACTCTCATTCTCTTCTCTTGTCTGCCGCCATGTGAGATGTGCCTTTTACCTTCCATCATGATTGCGACGTCTCCCCAGCAACATGGAACTGTGAGTCCATTAAACGTCTTTCTTTTGTAAATTGCCCAGTCTCAGGTATGTTTTTATCAGCAGCATGAAAATGGACTAGTATAGTGGGTCTGATAACTCTATTCACTTCAGGAAATAAGAAACATGTATTATGGACACATGTCTTCTAGCAGTGCCTCTCCCCCAAATGTTCACCTCTGTCCTTCAAACCTCAGTCACTGAGACTCTTCTGCAGGTTCAGAAATGATAAAGACACAGTCCTTACCCTGAGGAATTCAATGAACATTTTTTTTCCTGATATGATGAAGGAACAAACATTTGTCGAGTGCTGACTGTGTGCCAGAAATGGTGATAGCCGCTGTCTTTACCTGCTCATTCTCTACCTTCATGTAAATCAGGTATCATTAATAACCTCATTTAATATGTAAGGAAACAGCTCACAGGGGAAAGGGAATAGACAAAAGTCACCTACCTGACAGGTAAGTGGCGCTCAAATGCACACCAGCTGACCCTAAAGACTTTAGTCTTTTCTTGACACCATTATCTTAGTCCTTTTGGGCTGCTATAACAAAATGCCATAGACTGAGTGGCTTATAAACAACAGACGTTTATTTTTCAAGGTTCTAGAGGCTGGAAGTCCAATATCAATGTGCCAGCAGATTCCATGTCTGGTGAGGGCCAATTTTCTAGTTCATAGAACGTGCCTTCTCACTGTGTCATGTGGAAGGGCAACTCCAGTCCCAGCCCCTTATAAGAGCACTGATCTCATTCTTGAGGGCTCCACTCCCATGACCTGATCACCTCCCAAAGCCTCCACTTCCAAATATCATCACACTGGAGATTAGTTTTCAATATATGAATTTGGAGCTGACACAAAAATTTAGTCCATAGCAATCCTTCTGTATGTAAGTGATAATTAACCCCACGGTGGTGGATGTCATCAAATAAAGCAGAGTTTTGGATGTCCTCAAAATTAAATGAAAGGAAAAATGCGCAAGGGCAGAAGAGAGGATTTGAGAGGATATAACGGTATATACTGTCTAGAGTTCAGCTGGCGTCAATTCTTTATCAAAGTTGAGTAAGCAGATTTGATGAGCATTTGGAGAAGTCTTAAAGCAGAAAAGACAAGTAGCCCGAATGAGGAGATAATAGGAAGTAAACTTTATGGTAGGAACAGAGTGGAGTCATCAGAGAGGATGAGAATAGACACACAAGGCTAGCAAGGAAATCTCATGTAGCACCACGAGGCTCTTTGATATAGTAGCACAGTCTAGGACTCTGAAATTAGGAGACTTTGCAGCCACTGCCTCAGCCAGTCATTAAGGACAGATATAACAAGATATGGCATAAGAAAATACAACTGTGCAGCTGGACATAAATTGTGTCTAACAGGACTGGGTGATTCATGGTATCAGATGTAACAGTGTGTTACAAGGTACAGTGGCTCAGTAAGGTTGAAGCCACATAATTCAACATGACGGCTGAAATGTCGGGAGAAGAGGCATCTATATCCACATCTGTTGTGTTAATTTGGGTGGTAGCTGTATGGGAGGACATTATCAAGAAAAGAGCACCAGGCAGAGCTCACAGGAAGCTGGCTGGGGATGAAGATTATGAGCATGGAGAACAGAACGCCAGGACCATAGCAGTGGGCTGTCAGTGATCATAAGAGTTAGCCTTTATTTGTGCCAGCCTGTGAACAATCAACAAACATATGTTCGCTATGAGTAATTAATACATTATCTCATTTCATTCTCATGACGACCCTGAGAGTTAGAAATCATCCCCATTTTACTGATGATTTTACACAGCTAGAAGGTTGCAGAGCTGGGATTTAAACCAAGGATATCTGATTTCAAAGCCCACAGTGGCAAACATCATACTCTTCTCGGATTTCTTCCAATGTATGACATGAATGCTTTGGACACAGCAGGCAGTGGACGTGGGTGCAATAAATTAATCACTGAGTGACTTTTATCAGTTGATTCCATGGCCAGGTGATTTTGCTTAGAGGTCCTTGCCAATCAGATGTCCACAAATGTGTTTTGTTTGGCCCATAGAACATCAGTCCATATCATGTTTTTTTTTTTAAAGTTGTCAACATTTAAATATTAGAATATCCCCCTATAAAATCCAGATATTTTTGTGACTTTGGAAAGACTGGGAAATCTTGCAATGCCAGGTCTACTTGGCAACCCTACATTGGAGCTGACAATATCCGTATTCTCTGATTTGCAGCACTCCCCACAACTCCCCATTGCCTCTTCGAGTCTGAATCCAAATACTCCTTGACATTTATAATTGCATTTGGGTTATTCTTCTTTTAGGATAATTATAAAAGCAGTAAAATATTTATTATACCCATCTGAATCAAATGTAAGAAAATCAAATATAGACAGAGAGGACCACATATTTCAAGAAAATTTAGAATTATAGAATTGAAAAATATCAATCTGTTTTAATATGAATATAAGTTTTATCTATTTTCTCATCTGTGTCAGAAGCATATATCTTAGGATACCCAGCCTGCTTCACTGATTTTCATTTCCAGCTTGACCTTTGTATCGATTGGATGTTTGAGACCCTGGTCTAGATGGTCAACTTCAATAGCCCCATAGCACGCAAAGTCTTATCAGTATGAGGTTTGCTCCATTTGTGAGCAGTCAGGGAGATCTATAATCGGTAAGAACCAGTCACCTCGTTGTTACTATATGTGAACGTAGGGATTCATAAACGTTTCAGGACTTATATTTTCAAACCATCAATTTTACATTTCCTATATACAGCAGATGTCTATTGTAATATAGTGATAATAAAAATAACAAGAATTATTACTCTGTATTGAGTTACCTGCCATGAGCCAGGATATTTAATGAGTTATAAGCACATGCTATATCATTTATTTTAACTATCATAATCACCCTGTAATATAGGTATTATTTAATCCCAAATTTTTCAATAGGATAGTTGATGATCAATGAAGGTTAAGATATAAACTCAGGTCTAAGTCTAAAGCCCAAATTCTATTCACTATGTCATACTGCTTTGACTTTGATTGTAATATGGCCAACTATGCTCTCTTTCCTTTTTACATTTTTTCCTGATGTTCATTTGCTTCTCAAAATCTGCAACCTTTGCCATTTAAGACATTTACAAGCAACATAACTCAGATTTTAAAGACAATTTTTATAAGGGGTTTTTGCTTTATAATAAATATATCTCATATCATTTATACTTATTTTCGTAATAGATACATATGTATTTATGTGTATTTATTCTTTTTATTTTTTTGTATCTCTTCATAGTGAAACATCAGAACTCTGTATACAGTTGGTAATCAATTAACATTTGTGAACACAGGGAAGTGCTCAGCATCAATTAAAAGACAGGATTTTCAGGTAAAATTGGGCCATTTATTCCTTAGGTTCTAGGAACTGTCACAGTGAGACAGCCTGAGGTTTTCATCTTTTTCTTTTTCTCTCCTCTAAAGAGATTGAAGAAGTTTCCTGTCCAGAAATCCTAGCAAATATGGTAGAAAATTCAAGGAACATTACAATATTATACAAGCCGTTACCTCCATATATTTATAGCCAAATCTCATTAAGTTTCATTAAGACTGGAATCTGTGACATGTTGGATGGAGGCTGAAGGAAGTTTACCAAATTAACAGTGTAAATGAAGTTGCAACATGCATGCTGTTCCCACTTAGAGCAGGTTACAAGCACTTCAGAAGCATCTGTAATTAGATAAATCAGTGGATGCTAAATATCTGATAGGTTATGAATGGAAATGAGGGGTCTTAGGAGATACTCCTGTAAACTAGAACAAGTTATTGTATGCCTCTGTGCCTCAGTTTCCTCATCCCTGAAATAGGGATAAGGAGACCTAACTACCATCAGAATTAAATAAGGAAATATATTTTTTAAAGTGGTGAATTCTCCTGGTAAAGAGCACAGATCTGGCAATCAGAATTAGCTTAGAATCTCTGTTTTACCAATAACAGTGTGACTGTGAGCAAATGATTCATCTCTCTGACCACCATCAGTTAGCTCATCTAGTAAATGGGTAGAATAACATCCTTGGGCTACTGAGAACATTAATGAATGTGCAGTGCCTCAGCCAGTATCTGACAGACAGTAAGTGCAATAAAAGGTGGGTCTTATCACAATGTCATCCTCGTACTAATATTAATATTACCTTAATATGTAACGCTATGCTATTTTAGTATTCAAGGTAAATATTAATAGGTTAATACTAGAAATAACACAACTGCATACAGTAAGTGCCCAATATACTACATATTGTTATTCATCCTGGAGGAGGGAGAACTAGAAGCAGAAACAGTGGTTAGGGATGTCACTGTTGTCTTCCTTTCGGACTTGACTTACCTGGCACAATGACACCAAGTAAGTTTCACAGATGGACTAGAATGTGCCTTTAGTTCATTCATTTAAGGAGGTTCCCACGGCCTCTAAGAAGAATTGATCCTCCATTGAATGTCTCTGTCTACCTGAAAGTGGTAACTTATCTCTTCTAAAATACATTATATGGTTCATATTTTTCACTGATTCCAAACCTCTTTCCTCCAGCAATCATGAACCCATCCCTGGATGATGACGCATGTCCCCAGGATCAGTCTAGTGGTCCCTTTTCTTTGGCCCTCTTTCTTTCCTGTTTCCTGGCAACCTTCTCTAATGGAGGTGAGGATGCCAAGATCAGAGCGAGAAATGGGGAGAGGATCTGGGCAAAGAAGCAAGCATATCTTATATTTATATCTATTTCCCCCACTTCCCTCCTTCCTATCTTGCCATTTCATTCTCTCACTGTCTCATTTCCTCTCACTATCATTTCCTTGCTTTTATTTTCTTTTTTCCCCCTTCCTCCTCCCTTCTCCTTCTCTCACTTCCCTCCTCTCTCCCCTGCATAGGTCACAAGTACAGTCCATGATTTTGTTTGAAATGTTCTGTGAAAAATATTCCTTAATTAAATCACGGATAATGCCTCTAAGCAGTAGAAGAGAGAGCTCAACTACAACACTATCCACAACGGCCTTGAATTACCAAGCGATGAAGGACGGGGAGAGGATGAGAGAGAGGATGGAGATCGGGGGCAGACATTTGGTGCAACTGATTCTGTGTAAGCTTCCCAGGACCAAGGTCAGTCAAACGCAAACACACATCTTAACCTGGACAGGCTTTCTGTAAGGCTCCATGCGCCTAGCCCACTCCAGCTCCAGCAACTT
The DNA here is from genome assembly GCF_006542625.1 of Nomascus leucogenys. Taxonomy (NCBI): domain Eukaryota; kingdom Metazoa; phylum Chordata; class Mammalia; order Primates; family Hylobatidae; genus Nomascus; species Nomascus leucogenys. The sequence continues at coordinate 93,522,594 of NC_044398.1, forward strand.
AGAGGAACACAGAGCCAAGGAGAGCTCTCCCAGCCAGGCTCTCCATCTGACAACAGCGTAGCCAGTGACCAAGCGGAGTCAACTACCCCTGCTAGCAGGAACCCAGGCCCCTGTGAGTGCCCAGTGGCCAGCAGAGAGCTCTTCTTATCCCTATCTATTGCAGACCCTATCAGCTCTTCCCACACCCACCTCCCTCCATCCAGTCTCTCCCATGCAGGAGGCCCTTCCCTCCTCTACTTTTTCCCTGAGTGTTCATCCTGCTCCACAAAATCATGTTCCCAGAGAAGGCATATATTTTAATTGAGATGTAATTTACGTCTAAAGCCCATAATTTGCCAGATGTGGTGGCTCATGCCTGTAATCCCAGCACTTTGCTTGCTCCTACCTGCCTTTTGTCTCCAGTCCACCACACTAATGACTATTCCCAATAACCTAGATCTTATCAAAGCCAGTGAGAAATTAATTTATTCATTCAACAGCTATTAAGTGAGCATTATTTTGTAGCAGTATTTGTTTCAGGTTCGGGCATAAAAGTCTGAACAAAATAGACAAAGATCCCTACCTTCCTGGGGCTTATCTTTCAAAGGGTAATGAGGTTAAAAGTCATCTTTTTTTTTTTCATTCGGTCTGCAGGACCCCTCCTTACTGAAACACTTTCTAGCCATATGACCTTCGGTAAGACAAATATTCTTTCTGTTTTTTTTAGAGGCAGAGTCTCTGTCCATTACCCTGGCTGGCTGGAGTGCAGTGGCATGATCATAGATCACTGCAGCCTCAAACTCCTAGGCTCAAGTGATCCTCCCACCTCAGCCTCCAGAGTCACTGGAATTATAGGCACATGCCACCATGCCCAGCTAATTTTTAAATTATTTTTTTTAGAGATGAGGTCTCACTATGTTGCCCAGGCTGGTCTCAAATGCATGGGCTCAAGTGATCTTCCCAGCTTAGTCTCCCAAAGAGTTGGGATTATGGGTGTGAGCCACTGCAACTAGCCAAGACAAATTTGTAATACCTCAGTTGCCTCTTCTGTAAAATGTAGATGATCACATCTACCTGAGTGTGGTAATGGGGTTATTGGGAAGATCCAGGGAGGTACCATGGGACCAGTGCCTGGCACACACACATACATAGAAATGCGTTTCAAAGCCAGGTGCAGCAATCCCAGGGTTTTGGGAGGCCAAGACAGGAGGATTGTTTGAGGCCAGGAATTTGAGATCAGCCTGGGCAACATAGTGAGACACCATGTCTGAGAAAAAAAACAGGCATGGTGGCATGCAGCTGTGTGCCAGCTACTTGGGAGGCTGAAGCAGGAGGCTCCCTTGAGCCAAGGAAGTCAAGCTCCAGTGACCTGTGTTCGTGCCACTTCACTCCAACCTAGGTGACAGCGAGACCCTGTCTCAAACAAGAAAAAACAAAAAAAAAAAAAAAAGAAAAGGTCAGTTCCAGTTCCTAATGTGTTTTCCTTACCCCACAAGATCTTTAATTACAAACTATGTAACTTGTATTAGTTATGCTTGTAATTATAAAGTAACTTTCCGAATAACATATGCCAAGGAATTAAATTGCCTATAGTGCAACATGCATTTTTTTAACTTCCAATTTTATGGTCTAAACCAGCTCTCTGATTTACAGACTTGTAATAATCAGTTTCTGCCCGTCAGTGCCTGCCAACCCAGGCACAGCCTCGGCTTGTTTACCAAGAACTTACGAACCTTAACAGCCTGGCCAGCAGCCCTGTTCATCAGGAATCACATCCTGGGCTCTCCTCTTTCTCTCTCTCTCAATTTTTGATTTTTATAAAATTCTAGCTTATGGAAAAGCTGCAAGATGACTGCAAGAGAATGTCAATATCTTTTATCAATATTCACAAATTATTAATATTTTTCCATTCTACATATTTTTTATGAAACATTTGAGAAATTGGAGATATCATACCCCTTGATTATTAACTTTGGTATATATTTTTCTTTTTGAAACAGTGTCTCACTCTGTTGCCCAGGCCAGAGTGCAGTGGCATGATCATAGCTTACTGCATCCTCTAATTTCTCGGCTTAAGCAACTCTCCCATCTCTGCATTTAGTTGCTATATCTATAGTCTTCTTTCACCTAGAATGTTCCCCAGCCTTTTTTCTTTTTTTTTTTCTTTTTACCTTGATATTTTTAAAGAGCCCTGATTGGTTACTGTATAAGGCCATTCTTGCATTGCTATAAAGAAATACCTGAGACTGGATAATTTATAAAGAAAAGAGGTTTAATTGGCTCGTGGTTCTGCAGGCTGTACAGCAAGCATAGCTCTGGCATCAGCTTCTGGGGAGGTCTCAGGAAGCTTAAAATCATGGCAGAAGGCGAGGTAGGAGAAGGCAGTTCCCATGGTGAAGGCAGGAGAAAGTGTGTGTGTGTGTGTGTGTCTGTGTGTGTGTGTGTGTGTGTGTGTGAGAGAGAGAGAGAGAGAGAGAGTTGGCAGGGAGTGCCATATATTTTAAATGACCAGATCTTGTGAGAACTCACTATCACGAAGATAGCACCAAGCCATGAGGGATCCGCCCCCATGACCCAGACACCTCCCACCAGGTCCCACCTCCAGCATTGGTGATTACAATTCCCAAAATGAGATTGGGACGGAGACAAATATCCAAACTATATCAGTTATTTCATTGAATGTGCCTCAAAATCACTTGGTTAATGTGGTGTCTGCCAGGTTTCTCCACTGTGAAGTCACTACTTTTCCTTCATAGTAATAAATAACTTGTGCATAGATACATTGAAGCTGTATGTATCCTGTTCCTTAATGAAACCTTCATAGCATGGTTTAGTATTACCTGATGCTTTTCCAACTCCACTAATCCTTCTATATTTATTATTAATAGTTGTATTCTATAAGGAAGAGCTTGTCTTCTCCATTTACTCATTCATTTGTCATTACAAACTCACAGATTCTTATTTTAGTCAATGAGTTACAATCTACTATCATTATTTGTTTTAATACTCAAACTGTATCAGCTGAAGCCAGTGGGAGCTCCTTCATGTTGGTCCTGTGTGCTTCTGATATATCCACATTGCTCTTCATCACTTCCCTACTTTCTGGCACAAAAAGGAGTCTCAGGCTCAATGTATACTCTTTCTACCCCAGCTCTAGGTTTGGCCTTTTCTCCAAGGAATTAGAATTCCTTTCAGAGGAAACTGATATTTAGAAATCAATATCTGGGTCTAGATGTACTCACTGCTGTTACTATATCATTGCTTCTAGACCCTCTCAGCAGATAGACTAAGTTACACATACATGTCTGCACACACACACACACACACACACACACACCCCTATATTAAAAACCATGACTTTATACTGATACATTTAATTTCAATCCAACAGCACAGGGAACATTCCAGTTTTTTTCTCTTCCCATATTTGCAACTACATTTTCTAACAATGAAAAACCTAGATCTCATTATCTTCAAAATATTTGCACTTTTGCTAAAGCCCGGGATACACAAAAAATAGTTTCAGAATTGTCGATTCATTCCACTGTGAAAAGCAAACCAATTTACTGGAGTTCAAATTTTTAAAAAATGTTTCTTAAGGCAAAATATGTATAAAATAAAATGCATGCATCTTAAATATATAGTTCACAAATTTTGCAAAATGTGTATGTCCATGTAACCCACAATCCTATCAGTAGATGTAGCCACATTTCCACCACACCAAAAAGTCCCCTTAAACCCAGGTCCCAGTCAATTCCCGAAAAGAGACAACCATTGATCTGATGTTTTCCACCATAGACAAGTTTTACCTATTTTTAAAATTTTACGCAAGTTGATTCATACATTAAGTTCTCTTTCGTGTCTGGCTTCTTTCACTAAGCATGATATCCAAGTGATTTTTTTTTTTTTTTGAGACGGGGTCTTGCTCTGTTGCCCAGGCTGGAGTGCAATGGCGCCATCTCTGCTCACTGCAAGCTCCGCCTCCTGGGTTCAAGCCATTCTCCTGCCTCAGCCTCCCGAGTAGCTGGGACTACAGGCGCCTGCAACCACAGCTGACTAATTTTTTTGTATTTTTAGTAGAGATGGGGTTTCACTGTGTTAGCCAGGATGGCCTCGATCTCCTGACCTCGTGATCCACCCACCTCGGCCTCCCAAAGTGCTGGGATTACAGGCATGAGCCACTGCGCCAGGCCGATACCCAAGTGATTTATTCATGGTATTATATATATAAGTAGCCTATTCCTATTTATTTCTAGTTGTTATTCTAGGGTATAAATATGCTACAACTTGCTTACACACTTTTCTGTTAATGACTATTTTGGTTGTTTCCAATTGGGGCTATTATAAAGAAGCTGCTATTAGCAGGCTTGTACAAGTCTTTTGGTGGGCATATCTTTTCATTCTCTTTGATATATTTCTAGGAGTAAAATTGCTAGGTTGTTGGAGAGAAGCTGCCAATTCTTTTTTAAATGTTGTCGTGCCATTTATATACACCCACCGGCATTGTGGGAGAGTCCTGGTTGCTCTGTATCCTTGCCAACATTTGGTATTGTCAGTCTATTAGTTTTAGCGATCCAGATGAGGGTGTAGTGATATGCCATTGTGGCTTCGATTTTGCATTTTCGTGATGACTAATGTTGTTGAGCACATATTTATGTGCTTATTCAAAATGTCTATATCTTTGTTTGCAAGAGAATGCTCAAAGCTTTGCTTATTTTTAATTGCATCTCTTGTATTTTTATTATTGATTTATAGGATTTCTCTCTATATATATTCTCATGAAGTCATTTGTCAGCTACATCTTTCTCATTTTTTAAAATAATCTGTGGCTTCTTGGTATATTTTCTTAATGATGACTTTTGATGAGGAAAAATGCTTAATTGTGACAAAGTCTAATTTATTATTTTTTTTCTTTCTGTTTTTGTGTCTTACCTAAGAAATGTTTAACTACTCTCAGGTTGTGTGGATATTCACTTATATTTTCTTTTGAAACTTTAGATTTTTGACTTTTATGCTTAGATTTATGCTCCACCTCAAAATGATTTTTATGTATGCCATAAAAAAGATACCGAGTTCATTTTTCTTTCCCCAGTGAACTGCTTTTGGTATCTTTGTCTAAAAGCATTTGGCTATGTAAGCTTGAGTCTACTGCTGGACTCTGTGCCGAGGGGTGCCCAACTCAGGGGCCACAGATGGGTACCAATCCGTGGCCTGTTAGGAACCGGGCCTCACAGCAGGAGGTGAGCGGCAGGTGAGCAAGTGAAACTTCATCTGTATTTACAGCCACACCTCATCATTCACATTCCCGCTGGAGCTCTGCCTCCTGTCAGATCACCAGTGGCATTAGATTCTCATAGAAGCATGAACCCTATTGTGAACTGCACATGCGAGGGATCTAGGTTGCATGCTCCTTATGGGAATCTAACGCCTGAAGATCTGTCACCGCCTCCCATCACCCCTAGATGGGACCATTTAGGTGCAGGAAAACAAGCTCAGGGCTCCCACTGATTCTACATTATGGTGAGTTGTATAATTATTTCATTAGATATCACAATGTAATAATAATGGAAATAAAGTGCACAATAAATGTAGTATATTTGAATCATCCTGAAATCATTCCCCACCCCCTCTTGATCTGTGGAAAAATTGTCTTTCATGAAACTGGTCCCTGGTGCCAAAAAGTTGGGGGGATCACTGCCCTAGGCTGTTCCACTGATTCAATTGTCCTTCACTGTGCACACATCACACTTTCTTGATAAAGTAGCTTTATGAGAAGTCAGATAAGTAAGGTAGCATTAGTTGTCCAAAGCTGTTCACTTCATCAAAATTGCTTAAATATTCTATCGTCTTTATGCTGCCACTTTCAATTTTCCTTCCTTCCTTTTTCTTCCTTCCTTCCTTCCTTTCTTTTCCTTCTTCCTTTCTTCTTTTTTTTTTCTCTCTCTCTCTCTTTTTTTTCAGGGTCTCTCTCTGTTGCTCAGGCTGGAGTGCAGTGGTGTGATCTTGGCTCACTTCAGCTTCAACTTCCCAGGCCCAGGTGATCCTCCCACCTCAGCCTCCTGAGTGTACGCCACCATGCCTGGCTAACATTTATTTTTTGTAGAGATGAAGTTTCAACACATTGCCCAAGCTGGTCTCCAACTCCTGCCTCAGCCTACCAAATTGCTGAGATTACAGGTGTGAACCACCACACCCGGCCCCCATTTACATATTAAATGCAGATTTTATCAATTTATTTGTTTAATAAAGGCTTCTGGAATTATGATTGGAAGTGAATTGAATCCATAGATCAAATTAGCAATCACTGACATTTTAACAGTGTAAACTCCTCCAATCTATGAACATGATATATTTCTACATTTATTTAGGTGATGTTTAATTTTAATCAGCAATAGCTTATGGTTTTCAGTAGAGGTCTTACCCATTGTTTTCATTAAATTTAGCCTGAGATACTTTACATTTTAGGTGTCACTGTAAGTGGAAGATTTCAGTTTCTAATTGCTGCTAGAATGTAAAATTATAATTAATTTTTTGTGTACTGACATTGATCATATGATCATGCTAAATTCATTTATTAGTTCCACTAGTTGTTTTATTGATGCCTTCGGATTTTACTCTTAACTAATCATGCCATCTGAAAATAGATACAGTTTTACTTCTTTCCTTCTGAACTTAGGCACTTCATTTATTTTACTTGTCTTATTGCACTGGCCAGAAACTCCAGTATAAGGTTGAATAGGAGTGAATGGAGCTAGCTCCATTATTCACTATTGCTATTTCAACCAGTAATGACATCACCATCACCACCCACAGCCTCTTCACTCCCAGCACATTACCTTAGCCCCTAAAGAGAAATTAGAAGCAGGTGAGAAACAGCTCAAGTTTTTTTTTCTAAAACGGACTGGTATTCACACTTTGGTGGCTTCGTAATTAAGCTAAGTGGTACTGAATTTCTTAGAATCCCCTTCCCTGGCTGCTCCCAGTTGGGCCTCAGGAGAGACCTGAAGGAAGAGCTGGAGCACGGGCCATCATGCGGCTCACACATGTTGTTGTTGATCTGTTGACTTGTCCCGGCAAGTGGCAGCAACCAGACTTGCAACAGTTCCTTCCCCTGAATCCTCTTTCATTGCCTTTGGCTCTTGGGTCAGGTGCCTATGTTTGCCTAAGGGCCCCTGGCTTTTGCAGGACACTCATATCATTAATATCAGAGACAAAAACAAACAAACAAACAAACAAAAAACAAAAACCCTAATGCAAGTCTCCATCTGTCCTCCATCTGGAGTGTGGCTCCACCCACAGCTTTGGGTTCCAGCTTGTTTTTTATTTCCTCTACTTTACATCCATCTTCCCTTTCCTACTTCTTCTGCTATGAACTTCAGGTTCCAACATAAAGTGCCTAGCTCCCGACTGATCCCCAACTGGTGCACTTCTGCATCCTTTCCTCATCCTGTCTTATCTATCTTCCAATATATGATATGGTTTGGATTTGTGTCCCTACCCAAATCTCATGTCAAATCTCATGTCAAATTGCAGGAGGGGCTTGGAGGGAGGTGATGGGAGGGGCAGATTTTCCCCTTACTGTTCTCATGATAGTGAGTTCTCACGAGATTTGATGGTTTAAAAGTGTGGCACTTCCCCTGTCTCTTTCTCCTGCCACCATGTGAAGAAGGTCCTTGCTTCCCCTTTGCCTCCCATGGTTGTAAGTTTCCTGAGGCCTCCCAGGCATGTTTTCTGTTAAGCCTGCAGAACTGTGAGTCAATTAAGCCTCTTTTCTTCATAAATTACCCAGTCTCAGGTAGCTCTGAGAAAGCTAAATGGACTAACACACATCTCTATGCTCAGAATCTCATTATCCCCCACCTGCATCCACTCGTAACCCTTTCTTCTTTCCCTTAAGCCTCTCTCTCTCTTTTTGGTCCATTGTATCATTTTAAAACCAAGGTTCAAGTCTCTCCCATCTTAAAACGGGAATAACAAAATAAACAAAACAAGTAAGCAAACAAAAATAAAATGTCAAATTCCCTGAACGTCACATTTGTCTCTTCTCTTATTGCCCGATGGTAGCCTGTAACAATCTCAGGGTCTCTAATTCCCCACACCTCTTCACTCACCTACTCCTGATAATCTGGCTTCTGCTCCATTACTTCTGTGAAATTCTGTCATTTTCTAAAGTTCAGGGAACCTCCCCACAGAAAAACTATTCTGGTCCTGTTGTGACCTTAAACGGAGAAAATTAAATCTAATTCTAAATAACTTGGCTTGTTACTATATTTGTGAAGTCAAGAACTTCCATCAGGGAAAGTAATGTGATGTCTTGGGCTGGTCTCAGAGGAACTATTTTGACCCAGGCTTGTACTGATCATGGAAATCCAGGTTATATCAAGAAGGTAGCCTTGGATAGCTGTATTTCCTACAGTCCTAGAATGTTGAAGTCATTAAGACATTAAACATAAAATATTGCACCACAATGAGGTGACTGCAGAAATTGAGAGCCACTGCTTAAAAGCTTTTATGGCAATTTGCAAAATAATTTTGAGTCTAATAAATCTAAAAAAAAGGACTTGTTTTGATTTCATTTTTCTAGTAATTCACTGTTATTGTAAATTTTTTTGCAAGTATTGGTCTGTGAAGTATTAGAGGAAAATACTCCTTTTCCAAAGATAGCTTAAGAAACACTGTTTTAGGATACATTTGTTTGGTGCTCAGAATCTCCATGGGTCACTCAATCTTTCTTCTTTCCTGGTCCAACACCTGCATCTCTGACTTTAAAGATCTTAAATTTTCTAGCTCTTTCAACCTGAGGGGATTCTAGATTCCTGCAGAAAAATAAGAGGTTAGAGACAAGAAGGACCCATATGAAGATGTCCTGAAGCAATTCGCTCCATGAATAGGAGGAACAAAAAGAAGGCGTATTGAGATATTTGGGCAGTTAAATGCTTCTGCCTTAAGTCAACTGCTAATCCCCTAGGGAAGATGGAGTCTGAGAGAAAGTTGTAAATTCTCTGTCTCTTTTTGTTTTGTTTTGTTTTTGCTATCTGTAACTAAACTTGAGATTTGTTAACATTTCCCACTGACAGCCTCCTTGTTATTTCCATGATCAATACAAGCTTGGGTCAAAATAGTTCCTCTAAGACTAGCTCAAGACATCACATTGCTTTCCCCAGTGGAAGTTCCCGACTTCACAAATATAGTAACGAGTCAAGTTATTTAGAATTAGATTTAATTTCCCTTGTTATGAAATATAATGGAAAACCACCTATTGCATAATTTCATTCATATGAATTTTCCAGAAAAAGTGAATTTGTAGAGACAGAAAGCAGATGAGTGGTTGGAAGGGCCTAGCGAGAGAGGAGAATTGGGAGTAACAGCTTAATGGGTACAGAATTCTGCTTAGGGTGATAAAAATGTTCTGGAACACGATAGTGGTGAGGGTTGCACAACATCACGAATATACTTAATGCCACTGAACTGTACTCTTTAAAACGGCTAAAATGATAAATGTCATGCTATATCTATTTTACCATAATAAAAAGAAAATCTAATACAACTTTTCAATCTCTATTGCACTTAACTTCTTAGGGCAATTATACTTAATCGCTCACTCCTTTGACATCTTCTTTTCTCAAGGCTTTCAGGACCCTGTAGGTGCCCATCATTTTAATATGCTTTCCAAAGCTCCGCTGACTTTCTGATTCATCTCCGTAGCCCTTAATGTTGGTTTTCCTTAGGAAATAGTTCTATTCTTATTATACTGTTATTACATTGAGCACATTCCTTGGGATCTCTCACCCAATCCCATAGCTTCCTTTCTATTTCCATATGCATCCTCAGCCCACCCACTCTTGGGAGCTCTAGATCCTTATTCTAGCTGTCTCTTGGGCCCCCTACAAGATTATCCAGAAAGCATCTCAAGTTCAACATGTCCAAAACCTAAATGAACATTCCTCCCACCTGCTCCAAATCTGCTCATCCTCCAGCATTCCCTGGAATCCTACAGTACTCCCTATTTTACTAACTGTGTTACTTTGGGAAGGTTTCTGAAGCCAACATTACCTGTCAGGGGCATGGCCAGAAAAAGATAGCCTTTGCAAAGAGTTTATTGGTGGAATTCTCTGCAAAGTTATGGGCAGGCTTAGGAAAACTGATGAGGAAGTTTGAAGCACCCTGGGCTGGGAACTACAGAGTTAACATAACTCCCAAGTACAGGAAGAGAGAGAATTTACCAGACTTCAGCAAGAGCTATAAGAGAGAACCACCTAACAGGCGGTATAGTCTTAACTCATTTATGCTGGAGGGTGCAATTTGTTGAATTTTTGCAATTAGACCTTGGCAATGACCTTGAGCAGTAGGATATAAATAAGACCCACATGCTTAGCATTCCAGTGGAACACTAGGCATAAATGGGTTTAAGTAGCAGAACCCAGTCCCCGCAACTCACAACCCACCAGTGATGGAGGCAGAAGAAGAAGTACCTAGATCGCTCTTCCCTCCCATAACCCAATCTCTTGCTGGTCCTCTCATTGGCTGAACCCAACCAGAAGCCAGGTGGCCAGGAAACCTAGTTGAAGCAGCCATAGAGTCCAGTCTCCAGGTCACAGAGCAGAGTGGAGAAGGGTGGAAATAAATCTGGAGGGACAAAAAGGGAATATTCAGTATACTCACTATGCCTCAGTGTTCTCATATATAAAACACAGATTAGAATGATACCCACACTAATGGGTCTTTTGTGAGAAGTAAATGCAGTGTCCAGCATAAAAACTCAGTAAAAAGTAGTTACCATGTTACTTTCCTTCCTTCTTGTTCGCCTAATTAAGTGAATCAAAAAATTGCTTGAATAAAAACTTCTAGCTTCAACGGAAGGTAACTGTCCAAAATATGTCCAGTAAGTTCTAGTTGGTACAATTTGTATAACAGTATGATTTGCTTATCGACATCTGTTCTTTGAGAAACTGACAGGTAATTTTCTTACCAGTTAGGTACTGATTTCTCATGTGCAAGAAATAGCTAAAAGCATCCATCATACATTGTGAGGCTGACTTTATGCAGACCATGAAACTCAGTGGTCTGTTCAGATTATTGCTGGAATCCATAAATGAGCTCAGATTCATTTGCTCTGAATTTTATGAAAAACTAGATCTTTTATCATCATCTTCTGTCAAGTTGGCCTTGTGTTAGTTGCTTTAAAGTATTTAAAGAAGTAATCACATCTATGACTGTATAATACTTAATATACAGTTTAAATAATCAGAAAATATACATTATTATAAATGTGAAATATTCACAATCATATAAAGTCTATAAAATTATTTGTAGTTCCTCTACCCTCAAAAACACTATATAAATACAGCGTTTTCTATATTATACAGTAAATATTAAAAATTATATATTTTATTATGTATTACCATATAAAGGTTTTTGAGTCAGACAGCATAGGTTAAAACAAGTTTGGCTGTATGCTAATTCTGTGATCTTGGAAAATTTATGTATCCTCTCTCCAATGTATTTATCTTGTAAAATGAGGACAATGATGTCAAATTCACAGGGTTATTATGAGGATTAAACGTGAAACTATATATGAGATGTCCAGGTATTGTGCCTAACAGACAATGTGTACTCTATAAATATAGGATATTATTATTATTATTATTATTATTATTATTATAGACAGAGTCTCACCTCTGTTGCCCAGGCTGGAGTACAGTTGGCACAATCTCGGCTCACTGCAACCTCCACCTCCTGGGTTCAAGCAATTCTCCTGTCTCAGCCTCCTGAGTAGCTGAGACTACAGGCACACCACCATGCCAAGCTAATTTTTGTATTTTTAGTAGATACAGGGTTTCACCAGGTTGGCCAGGCTGGTCTTGAACTCGTGGCCTCATGTGATCCACCTGCCTTGGCCTCCTAAAGTGGGATTTTATTATTATAAAAATGATTCTGTTTATAAATTGTTAACGTTTAATAAATGGGTCATTGCTTTATCCCCCCCAAAGAGTTGTATCTGGAAGCAAGAATTAGGAGTAAACAGAAAACTTTACACTTTTAAGGTAGCCTTTGCCAAAGAGGGAAGGAGAGATTTTGGCTAGACATGGGGATGTCTTCTAGATACTTCCTGTTGCAGAAAGATTTCTTCCTCGTTGTCACTTACAACATACTCCTCTGAAGACAGATTTCCAGGGAAGGCCTGTCATTGCATCCTCATCTCTACCAGCTCTCGGGGGATCAGTGGTCATTTTTCTCCCATTTCTCACTGTCAGCCCGAGGACTCAGAGACATTATAATCTCGTCTGTGTAGCACTTTCCAAGAGACATTATAATCTCGTCTGTGTAGCACTTTCCAAGATGAAACGTCTATGGGCATTTCACACATGCAAAGAAATAAGGTCAGAAAACAAACAAAAGAAGGCCCTAAATAGTCAGTCTTGTTTGTCTCCTATCCTTCTGAGGCTAAATTGAGGGATAAAATTAAATCAACGGATGAAAAGTAAAATGAAATTTTAAAGGCTATGAGGAAATGGATTCTATTATCATGCTCCCTCAACCAAACCCTCTATTGAAAAACAGCCAGATAAGAAGGTGGTATTAAATCAGAGTCATGAGTAGACTACAGGGACATAATAATATTAGTAAATGTAATATTAACAATGGCTGTGGTTTTTGAAGGTTTACTCTGCACTAGATATGACTCCGAGTGCTTTTCTATCTATGAGCTCTTAAATCTTCAAAACAATTCTATGAAATAAGTACTATTATTTTCTAGATTTTTTTCCAGATGAGGAAACCAAAACAGAGAAGGCAAAAAATGTGCCCAAGGTCACACAGCTAATAAGTAGCAGAGCTAGGATTCAGAGCCAGGCAGTGAACCCTAGTGTAGAGACAGCGGCGCACTGATTCTGACCTCTGTCTCGGACGAAAACCCAGCCTTGCTGATATGAGTTTAAAGAGCAAGGAGACTCTGATATTTATAAACATTCCCTAAAATAGAAGCACATGCACTATTAGTGTAAGTTATTCTGGGAAGTAGGGGGAGTTGTGTAAGCCCCAAGAATAACAAGACAATAGCACAGAAATGATCGTGCTGTTTTCATATTCTGGCAGTGACCTACCAGTCCAGACATTGTCATTAACAGACAAATGTCATGGTAGGGGATCAAGGACCCAGTAAACTTCTGTCTGGGCCATATTATGACTGTTCCTGCTTATGTGGTCACATTGCACTCTTGAAAAGTTTCAGGCCGGGCACGGTGGCTCACACCTGTAATCCCAGCAATTTTGGAAGGCCAAGGTGGGAGAATCACTTGAGCCCAGGAGTTTGAGACCAGCCTGGGCAACACAGTGAGACCCTGTTTCTTCAAAAAATAAAAATAAAAAATTAGCCATGTGTGGTGATATAAGCCTGTAGTCTCAGCTACTCAAGAGGCTGAGGTGGGAGAATCGCTTGAGACTGGGACTCAACCAGTCTCAAGCGATTGCAGTGAGCTACGTTCACACCGCTGCACTGCAGCCTGGGTGACAGAGAGAAACTGTCTAAAAAAGTAAAAAGTGGCTAATAATCCATGCCATCTATAGTAAGTCTTGGCATGCATCAGTATAGTATATAATCCACCTGAAATACTGCAAATAATTAATCCTACGGGCCTTTTAGAGCCTTGATTCTTAAAGTGTGGTCTGTGGCCCAGCAGCACCTGAGGGCTTATTAGAAATGCAGTCTCAGGCTCTACCCTACGCTTACTCTACTGGGTAGAACTTTGTCTCCCAAAAGATACATTCACTTAGTACCTTAGAAGGTGACTTTATGTGGAATAAGAACCTTTGCAGCTGTAATTAGTGTAAGGATCTAGGGATGAATTCATGCATACTGCCGTCCTTATAGCAGAGAAGAGGACGCAGAGACACACAGGGGGAAGACACACAAGTGAAGATAGAGGCAGAGATGGGAGTAAGGTATCTACAAGTAGAGGCCGACATCTACCAGAAGCCAGGAGAAAGGCACAGAATACATTCTCCCCTGGAGCCTGCAGAAGGAACTAACCTGGCAGACACTTTGATTTTAGACTCCTGACCTCCAGAACTGCAAGAGAATAAATTTTTGTTTTTTAAGCCACCTCCTTTGAGGCAATTTGTTATGGCAGCCCTAGGAAATTAACACACTTGCTGAATCAGAATCTGCATTTTAACAAATCCCCAGGTGATCCAAATGCATATTAAAATTTAGGAAGCACCGCTGGAGCATTTACAATCTATGCTGAAATCTATCACTTTTTCAATCTCTTTTAAGGGTTTAGCTTAAGACTTGGTTTTCAAAGGAAATCTAACTAAACGGAGGGAAGTGATTCAGCTCTGCTAGAGTCAGGGGGTTGATGGGAGAGGCTTAGGGTGGCTTGCTTGGCTTGTTGCTGCCGACCTCAGCCCCTGCAGTGCCTGCTGAGTTGTATAACAACTTGTGTGTGTGATCGGTTGAGTCATGAACGGCTCCTGTTGTGTAAGCAAGGTCATGGTGCTAAAAAAAAAAACCAAAAAAACCAAAATGAAACCAGAACTCAAACCCACTGCTTAGGACTCAAATTAGTTTCACTTCTTAAAATTGCATTTTTCTTTTTTCCTCTAATCCCATAAAATCTTTCTCACACAGGATGTAAAACTTATAGGAAGATCATCCTCTTTAATCACTGGTGAGAATTTTGAGTTTTATTGTGAGTAGGATTCACATCCAGCTATTGGTGTAATTTATGGTCTCACAATAATGGCTGTTTCTTTGGAAACTGACTCACATGGGGAGCAAATTGCTATCTCTGATTTTGTTAAATATTACCCCCTACCTAGAACTAACTACCATGAACTGGGTACCATGAATAGCTTCCCCCTCCCTAGAATGTAGTCAGAGGCAAGATAGGTTTACAGACTTTCAGTTCGTTGGCCTCCCAGGCCAACTTAAGCAAGAGGGTCACTGCTCAGATCTCTGTGCAGTTAGCAACATCTTTCCTGAGCCAGTTACTGAATACCGCTGGATACCTATGCAAGTCACACAAGTCCTTCCCCATGCCTTGCAGAAGCACAGACTAAGAGCTAGGTCCCTGGAGACAAACCATCTGAGTCCCCACCCTGCCTTTTATTAGCTCCGTGATAACTGGCCATTTAGTTTCCTATACCCTAGATAATACTGGTGCTTGCATTATAAGGTGACTTTCAGGAATGAGTTAACACATATAATGTGCTTAGAACATGGCCTCGCACAAGCACACAAGAAAGCCAGCTGTTCTTACACCTCCCTACCCTTGTAGTCCTTGTGTTAACAAGTCTCCCTTTGCAGCACTCTACAGGGGAAGGATGTAGGTGTTGCCCAACTCTGACTGTGTTTAGCACATTTCATATCTCACTAGTCACAAAGCCTTCGTTCAACCTGTAATTATGAATCCACTGGACTCACTATTTTACCTGATTTCTCTAGCTCTGAAATTCCTCAGCTAAGGAACTCATTAAATACCATAAAAGAACGGTCACTATTTCAGCGTATCTTTGATGCTATTCACTTATAAGCCATTCCTCTGATTTCACTGCCATCTTTCACCTTCACACCTGATGCCTTTTCAGCTGTACAGGTTTCTAGGTGGCTTTCCATCTACAGGACTCAAACCCTAGTGCTTAGTCCCACGCATTAACCAGAATTATTTTGGGTTGAAAGGAAACTTGGAAACCATTAAATTCAATGACCACACTTTTAAGATGAAGAAACTGAGAGACAAGGAGAAAGGGAAAGGTAATTGAAGCTATAGCACTTTACCTAGATTATGACTTACTAGGCTGGTTTTCTTATTCTCCACTTACCAATGACAAATGTGAGGTTCAAAGAGAGCTGTATAATTTGCCCAGGGTCATAGAGTTGGAATGTGGTAAATTCAAGATTTGAACTGGCCCTTCCTGTTTCCAAAGCGTATGTTGTCATTTCACTAAATCATGTGACTTAGCTGCCATGTGATTTACCCGAGGTCACGGAGCTCACAGAGAACGTCTGGGATTTGGATGCAACACTGGCCACCAGCCCCCAACCCAGTTTTGGCCTATAGCAAGGCCTTTTAAAATATGGGGTTTTAAAATCTGCTCAAGTTAGGCCGGGCGCGATGGCTCACGCTTGTAATCCCAGCACTTTGGGAGGCCGAGGCGGGCGAATCACGAGGTCAGGAGATCGAGACCACGGTGAAACCCCGTCTCTACTAAAAATACAAAAAATTAGCCGGGCGTGGTGGCGGGCGCCTGTAGTCCCAGCTACTCGGAGAGGCTGAGGCAGGAGAATGGCCTGAACCCGGGAGGCGGAGCTTGCAGTGAGCCGAGATTGCGCCACTGCACTCCAGCCTGGGCAACAGAGCAAGACTCCGTCTCAAAAACTAAAAATAAAAAAAAATAAAATAAAATCTGCTCAAGTTATATGAATGCTGGAAAGGAAGACTCGCCATTCTTATAGCAGAATATTAAATGTTGCTCATGCAGAAGGCATCATCTGATAAATCAGCTGCTTAGAGTTTGTTAAATCTAGGCATTGTGAAAAACTACTGCTTACCAAAAAAGAATGTATTTATAAAACCATCAGAGTGAGCATATCAGAGTGGATACTAAATTCTCTTTCTCTTATCTTTACAGAAATGTTTTTCCTTCTCAGTAAGCAGAAGGGCACTAGGGTGGGAGGGCTGATGTTGCCACCTCAAGTTTCCAATTTGATTTAGAGGTCGTTCCTGTGAGCTAGCCACTCCCTTTCTGCTTCTCTGAGCTATGGGAGCCAGGAAAGAGAGTTTGCTTTTTTTCTACTGGTCTTGCATGCTGACCTTGACTTACTGCAAGAGACAATGGAAGGGATGATCAATATCACAGCAGCAGCCATTTGTAAAACTATTATGGGCCAAGAATTGTGCAAAGGACTTTTCAAGCAGCATCCCATCTGATCTGCCAGCAACCCAATGAAGTAGATAATCTTACCATCTCCATTTAACAGATGAGGAGAATGAGGCTTAAAGAGGTAACATGGCTTGGTGATGGTTACCCAGCTAGAAAATGACAAAACTGGAATCAGAACCCAGATCTGCCTAACTCCCAAGACCCTACTTTTAATTTCAGCTCTACTCTGACCAGCTCTGTGGCCTTGGGCAAGCTCCTATCACGTCTCTGAGCCTGTCTTATTTGTAAAATGAGGGCAAGAAAATTAGCTCACTTACAGGTTTGTTTTGATGATTAAATTAGTCTATGTATCGTGCTCAGTACAGTGTTGGGTGTATAATAAGTGCTCAATAAGTACCAGCTATTATTACTATAAACTACAGGGAATCCATCCTGCCACTGTAAGGGGTCTGCTGATGTAATGTTTTGATAAGATTAGGGAGATTTCTTTTAAAGTGCTCTACTGAAGCTCCTGCTGCTGGCCTTCTGGAATGGCAGTGAGCTGAATAGCTCCTAAACACTTCTGGGCAACCTGATGATGTCCATGGGCTTCCCAACACCCAGACTGAGTGGATCAGTGGCTTCGCTTCCCTTTCATGGCTGAGCTCCACTTCAGGACCCTGGAAGGGACAGGAATCACCCTGACCCCTGGCATGGTCTGCCTGCTGTTGCAAGCATTATGAAGAAAGAGACTCTTGACATGTGTGCCCTGTTCTTCATCCATATCTTTGCCCACTGGACACCATTTGAATGGGATCCATTCTGGATTCAACGGGAAGAACTTTGGAGATTTACTTGGCTCCCATGACACTGTCTGCTCACTGTGATAAGGTGACTTTGACCATAACTTATCCATCCATTTATTCAACAAACTTTTTATTTTTTGTGCCAAACCTGTCATGGCTCCATTAGTTAAAAATTGTCCCATTTGGGAAACAGTTCTGCATGATATCCCAGGGTCAAGTCTAGATCTCTCTTTGAGATCACGTTTTAATATAAAAATACATTCATGTCATTTTTCTGTTTATCCATGGCTTCCCATGGCCCATTCAGTGAAGGACAAACCTTGGCCCTACCATCTTTTCCATTCTTACCTTGTCCACTCTCCTCCATCATAAAGGGCTCCATCACGTTCCCCAGTTTTAGAAAACAGCAAGTTCTTACTGACCTGACCCCAGGGCCTTTGCACATGCTGTGTCCTCATCCTGGAACATGCTCCCCTGCCTCCTCATCCTTCAGGTTTCAGTTTTCCCCACTTCTCAGACTCCCTGTCATACATTTTCAGGGGGCCATGTACATTTTCTTGGGAGTCCATCCACAGCTTTAATTAATTATTATTTCAGCAATTATTCATTTAATGGCTGTATCTTTGTATGGGTTCCCTTAAAATCAGAGCCTGAATACAGCTGGCTTATTTGGGGTGGCAGAGGAGGAAAATATAAGAATGTTATACAACATAAATAAGTTCTACATATTTACCCTGTAACATGGGGCATATGGTTAACAACGATGTATTGTATACTTAAATATTTGCTAAGAGGGCAGATCTTATGTCAAGTGCTGTTGCCACAAAAAGAAAATAATACACAAAGAAGCGGGGCAGGAAGACACTTTTGGAAGTGATGGAGATGTTTATGGCATTGATTGTGATGATGGTTTCATGGATATATACTTATCTTCAAACACATCAACTGTATACAGTAAACATCTTCAGCTTTTTGTTTGTCAACCATAGTTCAATAAGGTGATTTTAAAAAAGTGAATGTGTCATTGAGCCACCACTGACAGTAGAGGGTCATGGTTCCAACAGGACTTTCTGAGGACTCCAGAGAATGCTTCTCAGAAAGAAAGATTGGGACATTTATCTATCTCCCCTCATTCAACACTCCAATGATTGAAGGTTTCACCTAGAAGTGTTAACTCCCCGTACTTCCACGCTCTCCATGTACATGGGTCAGGCAGTTTCCTATAGCATCAGAGAAGGATCTGGAAATCAGAAATCAGAAAAACACATGGTGAACTCTTGAGGTGGGATGGCTTCAACACAAGGAGAGTCCAAGGTCACAGAGAGCTGTCCATCACAGCTGTAGCTGAAATAAGGAGCCATGGCAGACTGTATTTTCTAAAGATGGCCACACCAATATATGTCCAATCCCACATGTTCTTCTTATGATGTGGCATTGATATTCCTGCCTCAAGCAATGGGGTCTATATTCCCTTCCCTTGAAATTTCCAAAGCTAGATCATAAAAAGCAAAATGGATTCCAACTGGGTCGTTCTCTCTCTCTCTCTCTCTCTCCCCCTCCCTCTCTCATCATATGGAATAATCTTTAGAAATAGACAGATACTGAAGGAGTCCTCAGAATGAGCCCCACCCCAATCACCACCTGACTGCAACTTCATGAGACAGCCCAAGCCAGATAGCCCAACCAAGCGTCTCTCTAATTCCTGATCTAGAGCAACCAAGAAAGCTCATAGATTAGAACCTTAAGCCACTAAGTTTTGGGGTAATTGGCTTCTCAGCCATAGTAGTTAAACCATGACTACACATGGAATTGAGGCATCAATGGCACTTGGTAAAAGCCAAGTTCTGCAGTAGACAATGATGGAGGGGCTGTCTTTTTGTGATTTTTCTGATTTATTTCCAATGCTCAGTTGTTCTGCCTGAGATATAGTAGACTCTCAATAAATGTTTGACCAATGAATGACTAAATCAATCAGTCAATCAATCAGTGCATGATACTTGAGACCAGGAATGCAAAAGGGTGTTGTCTGAGATGAGAGAAAGACATAGTCATTAGGGATTGCAAAGACTTGAGAACTGGGATATCTACTGTAATACCCTGGACAGCATCCATTTAGGGGTTGATTTTTACCATCCTCTGGCTATTGTACCAGGCCTGGCAATCAGAACACAAAATATTGTCATTTATGGAAAACAGAAAAGTAAGATTGTAGGTATTTCATGAAATCATTTGAGTCCTGAGTTTTGGTGTCTGGCCAGTACTTTTGATTTATACCAGCAGGGTCCATGTGGTTCAGCATGAGTAAATATGGGGGTATTGATATAAGTGTATTGGAGGGAGATTTGGAAGTAAATAGCTTTGACTATGTGGTTTAATGCTGAAGCCAAAACCTATTGCGCTACTTAAATTTGAATTAATTTAATTTAAATTAAAATGTTAATTCCTCATTCACACTAGCCACATTTCAAGTGCTTAATAGCCTCACGTGGCTGGTGGAAACAATATTAGACAATGGCAAGAACATTTCTATCATCACAGAAAGTGCTACTGAAGAGAGTAGGTCCAGGGCTTTTAGTCATCACCATTACATCACTCAACCCCATCACTGTGACTGTTCAGTGTGTTTTCTTATTCAAGGACTTTTCAATTGTTGAACACCTATTGCCCAGCACCAGAAAGGACACATTTCATGTATTATCTCCCTCAATGCTCCCATTTTGGAACTGAGGGTATTAGATCTTTGAAGAATCAAGTAACTTGCACATTGCCATTTTGCTTGGGCTTGGTAGACAGAGCTGGGATCTAAGACCAAGGCTACTGGATTCAAAGCCAGGGCTGTTTCCATAGTAATCAATTTCTTCTCACTGAAGCATTGCTACATTTGTGTGGACTTTACTATAGGCATCTAAACTATTTGGATTGAAGGAGCCTTGAAGATAAGTAACTCACCCAGTGCTGCAGCTCTCTACTCTACATCACAGGTGAGTAGTTGGATTCAGGGCAAGTTTCATAGTTTCATTAGTTTCATGCCTTGTCAATGTGACTCTTTCTTTCTTTTTCTTTTTCTTTTTTTTTTTTAAAGACACAATTTTGCTCTGTAGAACAGGCTGGAGTGCAGTGGCACAATCTCGGCTCACTGCAACCTCCGCCTCCCGGGTTCAAGCAATTCTCCTGCCTCAGTCTCCCGAGTAGCTGGGATTACAGGCGCACACCACTATGTCTGGCTAATTTTTGTACTTTTAGTAGAGACGGGGCTTCACTATGTTGGCCAGGCTGGTCTTGAACTCCTGACCTCAGGTGATCCACCCGCCTCTGCCTCCCAAAGTGCTGGGATTACAGGCATGAGCCACCACGCCCGGCCCACTGTGACTCTTATGTAAATCCATGTCTACACATCTGGCTTTCAGCTGAGTGTTTTCCAATGCAAGAGAGATGGCTAAAACACCATTGGTCTTTGACCTAATTCATAATACTTACTACACATAGAAATACACAACCACAAACTAAGACTGACAACTGTTAAATTTGCACAGAGTAAAATTTGTTATAGCAGGAAAACTGACTGAAAAACGTCACAGCATTTTGACAATACTGAAATATACAAAAAAAAAAAATCACCCAAGGAAAAAATTAGACTTGGTATAATGACTAACAGAAAATAAAACTGACAGCTGCTAAAACGGTACATGATAAAGCCTATTGTTGACTAAAAATTGTGGGAAGAATAAAATATTCTTGACAAAGTTTAGACATGCAAAATTCTACCTGGGAAAATTTGATTTGGTAGAAAACGTTAGTAATGACAGCTTTTAACTGGTTACCACTGATCAGAGCTTTCCCTGCATCAGCCAGTATGATAAACATTTCCTATGGTTTATTTTATTAATACTCAAGAAAGATTCAGAGATTGACATTAATGTTACTCTCACTTTATAGTTGAAAACAAACTGAAGCAAAGAAAGGTATGGAACTTACCCAGATGGATCAGACAGCTAATGAAAATGATGGTTAAAGCCGGGCACAATGGCTCATGCCTGTAATCCCAGCACTTTGGGAGGCCAAGGTGGGAGGACCATGAGGTTAGGAGTTCGAGACCAGCCGGGCCAACATTGTGAAACCCCGTCTCTACTAAAAAAATACAAAAAATCAGCTGGGCCTGGTGGTGGGCACCTGTAATCCCAGCTATTCCAGAGGCTGAGGCAGGAGAATAGCTTGAACTCAGAAGATGGAGGTTGCAATAAGCCCAGACTGCGCCATCACACTCCAGCCCTGGAGACAGTGTGAGACAGTTTCCAAAAAAAAAAAAAAAAAAACAGATGGTTAAACTTAACCCAGGAGATTTGGTTACAGAGTCTTGCTCTTTTGCCCAGGCTGGAGTGCAGTGGCACGATCTCGGCTCACTGCAACCTCCACCTCCAGGGTTCAAGCAATTCCTGCCTTAGCCTCCCAAAAAATGAAACATTTTTGAACCTTGTATTTTGAAATAATTTTCTCTTTAAATTTTTTGTACAGATGGAGTCTCCCTATGTTGCCCAAGCTGGTCTCAAACTCCTGGCCTCAAGTGATCCTCTCATCTCAGCTTCCCAAAGTTCTGGGATTGTAGGCATAAACTGCACCTGGCCAAAATAATTTTAACATAGAGGAAAAATGAAGAAATAGTTTGATAAAACTTTTTGAACCACTTGTGAATGAACTGAAGACACGATGCCTCATTATTCCCAAATATTTTGGTATTTCCCACAACACATATATTCTCCTAAATAACTGTAGTACAACTATCAAAATCAGGAAATTAAAGCTGATGCATTTCTGCTGTCTAATCCAGGGATCCAATTCAAATATTGCTAGTTGTCTTAACCCTGTCCCATCACCAAATCTCCTGCCATTACTCTCTCCCACCCTCTCTGGGCTCTATCCACACAAGGGCTGCTGCCCCCTCACCACTTGCCTGACCACCTTGCTTAGTCCAAACTAATGTCTTGAGGAAGAGAGGAATGTGAGAGGCAGGGGAGGAGGAAAAGAGGCAGACACAGAGTAAGGGAAAGAGAGAAGGAAGGAAAGGGGAAAGGAAGGAAGGAAAGGAGGGAGAGAGGGAGTAAGGGAGGAGGGAAGAAGGAGAAAGAAAAAGTGGGGAAGGAAAGGAAGGCAAACTAATTTTAAGAGAAAAAAAGGCCAGAGTGATGGCTTCTGCCTGTAATCCCAGAGCTTTGGGAGGCTGAGGAAGGAAGACTGCTTCAGGCCAGGAGTTCGAGACCAGTCTGGAGAACACAGCAAGACCCTATCTGTACAAAAAAATAAAAAATCAGCCAGATTTGGTGGTGTATGCCTGTTGTCCCAGCTACTTGAGAGGCTGAGGCTGGAGGATTGCTTGAGCCCAGAAGACTGAGGCTGCAGCGAGCTGTGATTTTGCCACTGCATTCCAGTCTGCATGACAGAGCAACAAGCTGTGTCAATAAATAAATCAAGAGAGAAAAAGAACTGCAATATATAGGAAATTGATGACATAAATTGATTTGACAGAATTCATATCAGAAATACTACATCAATATAAATATATCATGTGGGAATAATTATAATTAAAGGTCTATATTTAAAATGTGGAGTCAAATACCCCAGAAAGCAAAATTTTAAAAATATTTTCAGGTGGGAATGGGGAGAAGAAGGTTAAATATTCACCAGATTAAAAGGTAGCATCGCTGAGTGCGGTGGCTCCACCTATAATCCCAACACTTTGGGAGGCCGAGGTAGGCAGATCACCTGAGGTCAGGAGTTCGAGACCAGCCTGGCCAACATGGTAAAATCCCGTCTCTACTAAAAACACAAAAATCAGCCAGGGATAGTGGCGAGCACCTGTAATCTCAGCTACTTGGGAGGCTGAGGCACGAGAATAGCCTGAACCCGAGAGCAGAGGTTACAGTGAGCCGAGGTTGCGCCACTGCACGCCAGCCTGGGTGACAGAGTGAG
Source organism: Nomascus leucogenys (assembly GCF_006542625.1). Lineage (NCBI taxonomy): Eukaryota > Metazoa > Chordata > Mammalia > Primates > Hylobatidae > Nomascus > Nomascus leucogenys. The sequence goes on from NC_044398.1 coordinate 93,546,206, forward strand.
AAACAGGAGAGAGTAGGAACCAATCTCACTTTGTCTGGACTGGCATTTCCCACCTGAGTCTTACGCTTTGATCAATAGCATTTGCCCAGCTGAAGGAGGAAAATCTCTTCAGACTCGCCAAGGCAATTTCTAGACAAGGCCATTTCAAGTGGAGACTACTGTTGCGTGGAGAACTTCTCTAGTGATTGTCTTCTTTCTCATGGCCCCAAGAAGAAACAACAACAACAGCATAGAGATGACTCAAGAATGCTAGCAACTGTCTGAAGTCAGAAAATAGAGAAAGACCTAAAATAATACACGGAAAGCTGCCCAAACGTAGGCCCAAACACTGGGCTTTGGAACACTGCTTAGCACATCTAGGTGCTCAATGTATATTTGCTGAACCAAAGAATAAATGAATGCTTCTGAGATACTGAAATGGTTTCTCCTCCAGTGCCTCTTGCACCCTAATTAAAGTGCACCCAAGAAACAAAAGAGCAATAGCTGAGATTTTTTTTAAAACACACAAAAGCTTAAGTTGGGGAAAATGGAAACAGCTGTTAACGTGATAGTAATTATTGCACTCCACTAATATTTGTTGAGGGTTATATTTGAAACATGATTCCCAGGATTTGAGAATGGTAATGGTAAGCCATCCTGGCCTCGTAGACTTTCTGAACCAGAAAGAGGCAAATGTACAAAGGTGCGTTTTCCCTTTCAAACAACAACATTTCTTGAGCACTTACGATATTTTAGGGGCTGCATATAGAATAAGGCAAAGTTGCTGGTCTCCGAAGAGTTCATGGTCTAATTGTGAAGACAGAAAAATAAGAAATTACGTCACTGTAATGAATGCTGTTGACAGTTGCACTAAACACAGATGGCTGGAGGAAGCGAGTTATAAGAGAGGACAGCAAGCTCAGCCACTAGCGATTTTGCTTGGTGTTTTGCTGAAAGTAGGGACCTATCTGTTTTTTCTCCCAATACTTAACTAGTTGTTCAAGCACTATAGGTTAAACAATCCTTATGCTCCACACCAATTAAAAAGGCACCTTTATCATGCATTTGCTATCTTTTGTGTGTGTGTGTGTGTATGTGTGTTTGTGTGTGTGTGAGATATATCTGTTGCTAGTCTCTTTTCCATTCCATTAATCTGTCTCTTTTTGAAATAGTGCCACACTTTTAAATGTATTGCTCCCCTAGCACTCTCAGATATTAAACATATTACAATCTCACTTTGTTAACTTTCTTAAATTTTCTTTTCTTGGCTTCTTGTTACCTATTTATTTGTCCAAATGCGTTTTAGAATCACATTGTCAAGTTTCCCAAAAATGTCCTACTGGGATTGATAATGTAATTGCATTAAATCAGTAAATTAATTGAGAGAGAACCTATTTATAATATTGTGTCTTGCCTTTTAAGGACATGATATGTTTCTACATTAAACCAAGGTATTTTTTAATGTTCTGCTATAAAGTTTTGTAGTTTTTTCTTTTTTTTTTTTCAGCCAGTTAAGTTTATTCCCTAAAGGTTTAAAAAACTATTTTGCTGCTATGGGAGAAGAGGATTATTTTTCCACTATATTTTCTAAGTGCTTATTGCTGGCATATAAGAAATATATTGACTTTTTGTATTTATTTCTTGTGTAGCTATTTTGCTGCCCTTTTTCATTAGTTCTAAGATTTCTTCAGGTGCCTTTCATGGGCTAGATAATCATATTGCCTATAAACAATGATGATTCTGTGTCTTCTTTCCAAATAAAGTGATCCTTCAAAAACACAAAACTACTGATTTCCACTCTACTGCTCCCATTGTCTGTAGTACAAGATCCAAATCTTCTAAGAAGGAATAGAAAACCCTTTGTGATCCTGCCATGCCTTCTAGGTTCTGCTTTCTGCATCCACACTGCATTCATTGCTGTACAGCCATCTCCAAGTTCTGGCAGCCTCCCAAACATAGGCCAGCCTCTGTGACTGTTTCATACCCTGGCTCTCCCTTCTAGGCCTTCATTCATCTTCAAGTCTCAGCCCAGGTATCTGATACATTCTCCTAAAGTCTCCCCCAGGGCCCTCAGATTCTCCCATGCTCTTGGAATGGCTAATAAGAATCATTCATCACCATAATGTATCTGCAGTGCAGGCGGGAACACAAGCTTTTGCATTAGAAACCTTCAGGTTGTATCTTGGATACACCATATATCGACTGTGTACCATGGGTAAGTTAATTTGTGCTTCATTTTTAAAATGGGAGTCATAACACCTAACTTACAGAACAGTTACAAGGATTAAACGGAATAATTAAAGAGTTTCATGTAATCCCTGGTTCATAGTAAGTATTAAAGATAGCTATTATTTTATTGTTTTCATGCTGTGGTTATTTTCATATTATTAAAATTTTTCTAACACATCAGCAGTTGCTCATATGCCCCTCTAGACTACAAGTTTCTATAGGGAAGGTTCTATTTGTTTTTGTTTTTTCAGCCTATTCAGTGTAGAGTTTCTCAGGTATGGTTCAAGACAACTCATGCCACTCATCAGGGGTGCTTGTTTAAAAGGGGCTTTCCAAGCTACCCATAACCATTACATCAAGATCTCAAAAAACTGGCCCAGCAATACAGATTTTTAGCAATTACTGAGTGAGCATTATGTACTCTAATGTTTGAGAACACTGTACTACAGTGACCCCCAAAATGAACATTAATTGTCTAAGTCAAGTGCACAAAAATAATTGTACTGGGCCATATAATTGATTAAGTAACCTCATGGGGAATGCACAAGTCACTTTATTATCAGGGACAAAGGCAACTTGTCTATGGCTTACTTGAAATTCAGGGGCTTAGGCAAATTCTGGCACATAGCAGATGCTAATAGCTATGCACATTGTTGAGTTTGTAAGTGGATATAAGAAAACCTGAGCCACAATGTCAGTCCTTAAGCCCAGCTAGGCTAGTCTGTTACTTAGAAGAGAAGAAGAGAAAAATCCTATGCCCATGGCTCCCAGGCATTCTTGCTAAAACATCTCAGCATCACTTTAAAGGAAAGAGGATACAAACAAATGGAAGAACATTCCATGCTCATGGGTTGGAAGAATCAATATCGTGAAAATGGCCATACTGCCCAAGGTAATTTATAGATTCAATGCCATCCCCATCAAGCTACCAATGACTTTCTTCACAGAATTGGAAAAAACTACTTTAAAGTTCATATGGAACCAAAAAAGAGCCCGCATCGCCAAGTCACTCCTAAGCCAAAAGAACAAAGCTGGAGGCATCACGCTACCTGACTTCAAACTATACTACAAGGCTACAGTAACCAAAACAGCATGGTACTGCTACCACAACAGAGACATAGATCAATGGAACAGAACAGAGCCCTCAGAAATGATGCCGCATATCTACAACTATCTGATCTTTGACAAACCTGACAAAAACAAGAAATGGGGAAAGGATTCCCTATTTAATAAATGGTGCTGGGAAAACTGGCTAGCCATATGTAGAAAGCTGAAACTGGACCTCTTCCTTACACCTTATACAAAAATTAATTCAAGATGGATTAAAGACTTAAATATTAGACCTAAAACCATTAAAATCCTACAAGAAAACCTAGGCAATACCATTCAGGACATAGGCGTGGGCAAGGACTTCATGTCTAAAACACCAAAAGCAATGGCAACAAAAGCCAAAATTGACAAATGGGATCTAATTAAACTAAAGAGCTTCTGCACAGCAAAACAAACTACCATCAGAGTGAACAGGCAACCTACAGAATGGGAGAAAATTTTTGCAACCTACTCATCTGACAAAGGGCTAATATCCAGAATCTACAATGAACTCAAACAAATTTACAAGAAAAAAACAAACAACCCCATCAAAAAGTGGGCAAAGGACATGAACAGACACTTCTCAAAAGAAGACATTTATGCAGCCAAAAAACACATGAAGAAATGCTCATCATCACTGGCCATCAGAGAAATGCAAATCAAAACCATAGAACCAGTTAGAATGGCCATCATTAAAAAATCAGGAAGCAACAGGTGCTGGAGAGGATGTGGTGAAATAGGAACACTTTTACACTGTTGGTGGGACTGTAAACTAGTTCAACCATTGTGGAAGTCAGTGTGGCGATTCCTCAGGGATCTAGAACTAGAAATACCATTTGACCCAGCCATCCCATTACTGGGTATATACCCAAAGGACTATAAATGATGCTGCTATAAAGACACATGCACACGTATGTTTATTGCGGCACTATTCACAATAGCAAAGAGTTGGAACCAACCCAAATGTCCAACAACGACAGACTGGATTAAGAAAATGTGGCACATATACACCATGGAATACTATGCAGCCATAAAAAATGATGAGTTCATGTCCTTTGTAGGGACATGGATGAAACTAGAAAACATCGTTCTCAGTAAACTATCGCAAGGACAAAAAACCAAACACCGCATGTTCTCACTCATAGGTGGGAATTGAACAATGAGAACTCATGGACACAGGAAGGGGAACATCACACTCTGGGGACTGTTGTGGGGTTGGGGGAAGGACAGCATTAGGAGATATACCTAATGCTAAATGACGAGTTAATGGGTGCAGGAAATCAACATGGCACATGGATACATATGTAACAAACCTGCACATTGTGCACATGTACCCTAAAACCTAAAGTATAATAATAAAAAAAAAACTATGAGAAAAAAAATTTAAAAAATAAATAATAAAAAAAAATAAAGGAAAGCTTCTTTTGTGCAATCAGCCCCTTGGTTGCAGAAGCATCCATTACTTTTGAAACTTAAAGATCCAAAATAAGAATTTGTCTTTTCCAGTTAAGGAGGTTCATCCAATCCAAAAAAGTTTGTTTTTTATTGGTTATTTTTTAATATTATAAAAGCAATGTATGTTTACTGGAAAAAAAACTTGGAAGGACAAACAGAAGGAATGAAATAAAACATAAACCACAATCTTTCGATGTATTATTGTTACCATTTGAATGCTGTTATTGCCATCGTATTTCATTAGCATGTGCTTTTTACACAGTTCATAAGTTGCAAGGCTCGGGTAAGCATTCCGTACATCATAAAAAGTATCCAAAACATTATTTCCAACAGCTACATAATACTGTCATATGGATACGCCATAATTACCATTTTATTCTCCTATTGGACATGTAGATTATTTGCAAAGTCTTATTAATACAAATAATTCTTTCTTGAACATCCTTATATAGGCCTAATTTGTTTTCATTTGTGATGATTTCCTTATGATAAATTTTGGAAGTAAAACTACTACATCAACAGGTAAGAACATTTCTAGAGCTCTGGATACATATTTCAAACTGCTTTCCAGAAAGTTTATAAAAATGTATGTCCCTATGGAGAGTCTGATAGTTTCTATAAATCATATTTTCTTATTTTTTCTTCTTTTAATGCAAATCATTTGCCCTTGGCTAAAAGAAAGAATCCTAAAAATTTCGGAAGTCAAAAAGACTTCCCAGTTGTCAGTCTCCTGACAACAGAAGCCCAGCTGACATGCTTTTATGCCCCTCTTTCCTTGGATTTTTATCTCCAAAAGAACAAGACCAAGGTCCCCAAACGGGGTCTCCAAGTGCTTTTTCAGCCCTCGCTCGACCCTCTGCCTGTCTTTGCTTGTAGAATGCAGAAACCCTGAAGGTGGACTTGGGGTGAAATTATCCAGCTGTCACCTTGGACTTGTTGTTTCCTTAAGAAATGCTGTCAGCTTTGGGCTGCTTCTTTCAGAATGGTATGTGAGTACTAGCACAAGCCACGCAATCAGCCACAGAGGGCCGGGGTTTGTGGGCATGGGAATCTCCTCTTCCTGGGAGCCTCTGAAGAAAACAAGACTCTTCCAATTCTCACAGTGAGTAAAGATGCATGCAACTCATTTCTCCCATCCAAGTACTAACCAGGCCCAACCCTGCTTAGCTTCTGAGATCAGACAAGATCAGGTGTGTTCAGGTGTTTGGGGTGGTAGGGCGGTGGAGCCATGCAATTCATTTCTAATAAAAGTGTCCACCTCTCTTCCTGTTTCCCAATTCTGATTCCCATTCTGCTACCACCACTTAAAGAGCATGTAAGGGCCAGATGACAGGCAGGCATGTATCTAAGGATATGGATGGGAGCACATGCTGCTGGGACTTGATCCAAGAGGAACCAGTCTTGCAGAAATCCCAGCTGCTGAGTTATGCTGCTCTGGATTGAGCATCCCTCCTGAGCTAGAGGCCTTGCATAACCTACTGTGGCATTCTTATGTGCAGTTTAACTCTTTTGAAGGGCATCTCAGCACCAAGGGCTCCATCCACCATGTTCCAAATAATACAGAGAATAAAAATGCTAGCTGAGTTGAAGGCTCAAGATAAGCCAGGTTATGACAGAATCAAAGGACTTCCGTGGAGCTCGGGGCCGGATCTGTTAGTGACCCCGAATGTCTGTGCCTCCTTCTGCATTTCCCATCCTCCTATGTGGCCAGGGTGGGCCGTGTGATTTGTGTTGGCCAGTGAAATGTGAGAATGTTGCCAGGTTGCAGTTCTGACGTACATCACTTCTGGGCTGCAGCATTTAAGAGCAAGGTGACCTTCGTAACACTCCCTTGCTCTGCCACAGCAACCATGGAGGCTGTGGATCATGGAACATCTTCTTTTGTCAATAAGGAATAAAATTTTATTGTGTTAAGCCACTGAGATCTCAGGGTTGATCTGAAAGCTAACTTTAATTATGCTGATTAATATAGAAACATAAAGTCAGTTTTAGGATCTTCTATTTGGACATGTTGGTTAATAACAAAATTTGTCTTTGACTTCTTTTCGGCATTCCTATTGGCCTTGATCAAAAGCCCTGTAGGTTCAGAGCCTAAAATGGGGTTTGGGTAGCATATTCCAGTTGATGGCCAGGCCCAATATTATTATATAATCTCTAAGAATTGAGAAAAGTCATAGATTATGAAAAAAAAAAATGGGTGAAGGTGGGAGCTAAAGGGTATTGAATCTCACAGTCCTGGGTTCAAATGTTGATTCCACCAGTAACCAGCTGTGACTTTGGGAAAATCATTTAACTTCTCAGCCTCAAAATCTTCATCTAGAAAATGAGAGTAGTGATACCACCTGCCTCATCATAGATCTGGTGTGAGGATCAAATGAGATCATCCATGGAAAGCATTTAGCACAATGCTATGAACCATGCTGTTTGACAGATGGAGAACCTGAGTCTCCGAAAGCTGAAGGGATCTCGCCATACCACACAGTGAGTTATTTGGAGAACTTGGTTAGGAAGCCAGCCCTGTCTGAACTCCAAAGCTGGTCGTGTCTCCTCTGTGCCCTTCTCCTTTCTCTGGAGGGCTTCTTGTCGGTGGAGCTGTTCTCTGCAGTGTAAGGTCATTGTGTGTGTGGGGTTCATTTGTCTCAGATGGGGCTCTGCTCTCTGGTCAGGGTTCTGGGCCTCCTGTGGGCCACAAGGAAGGGGTGTTAGAAGTTGATAGGGTTTTACTCTCATTGGAGAGAAGACTGGAAACAGCTGAGACAGAGACAGTCTTAGAGCCTGTTCATGTCAGTAAATGAGAAGCTTTGAAACTGTTCCTGAGACCCATTTAAAACAACAGAAAGACACTATTCAGACAAAAATCCCTCTGCCAAGTGCGTCCCATTAAGGCTTCCTTTGTGTAGGCCTGAATAATGGGCTGTGATAGCCTAGGCTGGTGAAAGGGAACAAAATTTCTATGAGAAGTGCAAGATGATGTTTCTCTGAGACGGCCTTTGTTGCATAAGCCGTCATTGAAATATGGGGAGGGGAAACATGATAAGCAAACGGTTTCTAGGGACAGTTATGTGAAGTGAAGATAAAGAGGGAAGCTTTCTGAACAGCCTCCTGGCGGTGGCTATGAGAAGGATTTTTAGAATGTTGTACAAAAAAGGATAGAGATGGAGTGGCAAAAATGTGCCTTCTACCCAGTATCCTTCCTCACTCTAAAACTTTCTAAGCAACATCATTAAAACCTTCAGCATTTCTTTCTCCTCATCATTGTCATCATCATCATGGTCATGGATACCATTTGAAGCAATTATCATGTGCTGGGACTTCACATCCACTATCTCATGTTATTACTCTAAGAGTCATGTGAGGTGTTATCTTTATTTTTATTTTATAGGTAGGTAAACTAAAGCTCCAAGGAGCTAAGGAAATTATCATTAGTCATATGGTATGTAGCAAAGAATTTCACCTTACCTGGGCCGGGCGTGGTGGCTCACGCCTGTAATCCCAGCACTTTGGGAGACCAAGAAGAGCAGATTGCTTGAGCCCAGGAGTTTGAGACCACTCAGGGGCAATATAGTGAGACCTTGCCTCTATTTTTTTTTTTTTTTTTTGAGATGAAGTCTCACTTTGTCACACACGCTGGAGTGCAGTGGTACAATTTCGGCTCACTGCAACCTCTGCCTCTCAGGTTCAAGTGATTCTCCTGCCTCAGCCTCCTGTGTAGCTGGGATTACAGGCACCGGCCACCATGACCAGATAATTTTTGTATTTTTAGCAGAGACGGGGTTTCACCATATTGGTCAGGCTGGTCTTCAACTCCTGACCTCAGGTGATCCGCCCACCTTGGCCTCCCAAATTGCTGTGATTACAGGCATGAGCCACCGTGCCCGGCTGTCTCTATTTTTTTTAATTAAAATTTTGGAGGCCAAGGTGGGTGGATTACTTGAGTCTAGGAGTTCGAGACCAGCCTGGGCAACATGGAGAAACCCCATCTCTACAAAAAAAAAAAAAAAAAATTAGCGGGTCATGGTGGCACAGGTCTATAGTCCCAACTACCCAGAAGGCTGACGTGGGAGAATCGCTTGAGCCCAGGAGGAAGAGGTTACAGTGAGCCAAGATAGTGCCACTGTACCTCAGCCTGGGTGACAAAGTGAGACCCTGTCTCAAACAAAAATTGATTAAAATAGAATTTACCCTTGCTTGAAAACAGATATGGCCTTTTCCCTTATCTTCTGGGAGAGGACTTCTAGGCCCTTGGAATGTCATGCATGATAGGAGTGTCTTTCTTTGCCTGGGGTCCTCAGTCACACAATGCGCTTTAGGGTGGAGACTAGCCATTATTCTAATAATGTAATTTAGTGTAGGGACTTTGAGTCACACAGTATCAGCTCAACCTCCAGATGTGGCTAGAGACTGAGATCACATGGGCAGTCAACCAGGCCCATGCTATTGAGCCTCAGTAAAAACTATGGACATGGCAGCCTGAGTGAGCTTCCCTGGCTGGTAATACTCCATGTGTATGGTCAAGCATTGTTGCTGGGAAAAGTCGTTCTGTCCATGATCTTACATAGAGAGGACAACTGGAAACTCCACATTTGGAACTTGCTTGCGCTCTGGGCTGTGCATCTCTTCCCTTGTCTAGTTTTAATCTGTATCCTTTCACGATGACAAACCATAATTGTGAGTATAACAACGTTCAGAGTCCTTTGAGTCTTTCTGGCAAATTATCCTAAGAGTAGTATCGCAGATCTCGGAAATTGCAATTGGTATCAGAAGGAAGGTTGGTCTTAGGGATTTCTAAATGCTGTAGTTGGCATCACAGTGAGGGCAGTCTTGTAGACTGTTTTCTAACTGCACACTTGAGTAGAGTGAGATTTGAACTCTGGTCAATCTGACCATAAATCCATTGGTATTTCAACATAATAGTCTATCGGAGCAAGGCTCAACTATGATTCCCAAACCTACTATGTGTAAAGAGGTTGTCGAAGATATGGATTGCTGGACCTCATCTCAGTACTACTGAATGAGAATTTCTAGGAGGTAATGTCAAGGAATCTCTACTGTTTGTGTTTAGTAAAGT